>NC_092041.1:23248447-23936920 GCF_003086295.3 Arachis hypogaea | reverse complement strand
TCTTCTTTTTATCCTATTTGATTTTCAGTTGCTTGGGGACAAGCAACAATTTAAGTTTGGTGTTGTGCTTAGCGGATAATTTATACGCTTTTTGGCATTGTTTTTAGATAGTTTTTAGTAAGTTCAAGCTACTTTTAGGGATGTTTTCATTAGTTTTTATGTTAAATTCACATTTCTGGACTTTACTATGAGTTTGTGTGTTTTTCTGTGATTTCAGGTAAATTCTGGCTGAAATTGAGGGACTTGAGCAAAACTCTGAAAAAGGCTGACAAAAAGGACTGCTGATGCTGTTGGAATCTGACCTCCCTGCACTCGACATGGATTTTCTGGAGCTACAGAACTCCAAATGGCGCGCTCTCAACGGCGTTGGAACGTAGACATCCAGAGCTTTCCAGCAATATATAATAGTCTATACTTTATTCGGAAATTGACGACGTAACTTGGCGTTGAACGCCAAGTACATGCTACTGTCTCGAGTTAAACGCCAGAAAAACGTCATGATCCGGAGTTGAACGCCCAAAACACGTCATAACTTGGAGTTCAACTCCAAGAAAAGCCTCAGCTCGTGGATAGATCAAGCTCAGCCCAAGCATACACCAAGTGGGCCCCGGAAGTGGATTTATGCATCAATTACTTACTCATGTAAACCCTAGTAGCTAGTCTAGTATAAATAGGATAAGTTACTATTGTATTAGACATCTTTTGACAGTTTAATCTCTTGACAGTTTAGCCTTTGATTATTCGGTCTCTTGATCACTCAAGGGGGCTGGCCATTCGGCCATGCCTGAACCTTTTACTTATGTATTTTCAACAGTGGAGTTTCTGCACACCATAGATTAAGGGTGTGGAGCTCTGCTGTACCTCAAGTTTCAATACAATTACTATTACTTTTTATTCAATTCTCTTTTATTCTTATTCCAAGATATACGTTGCACTTCAACTTGATGAATGTGATGATCCGTTACACTCATCATCATTCTCACCTATGAACGCACGTGACTGACAACCACTTCCGTTCTACGTTAGGCCGGGCGCATATCTCTTAGATTCCCCAACAGAATCTTCGTGGTATAAGCTAGATGGATGGCGGCATTCATGAGGATCCGGAAAGTCTAACCTTGTCTGTGGTATTCCGAGTAGGATCCTGGGAATCCGGAAAGTCTAACCTTGTCTGTGGTATTCCGAGTAGGATTCCGGTATTGAATGACTGTGACGAGCTTCAAACTCCTGAAGGCTGGGCGTTAGTGACAAACGCAAAAGAATCAATGGATTCTATTCCAACCTGATTGAGAACCGACAGATGATTAGCCGTGCTGTGACAGAGCATAGGAACGTTTTCACTGAGAGGACGGGATGTAGCCATCAACCAAGGGTGATGCCTCCAGACGATTAGTCGTGCAGTAACAGCGCATAGGACCATTTTCCCGAGAGGATTGAAAGTAGCCACCGATGATGGTGATGCCCTACATACAGCTTGCCATGGAAAGGAGTAAGAAGGATTGAAGGAAGAGTGAGTAGTGAAGTAGAGTTTCAAGAGGAGCACAGCATCTCCATACACCTATCTGAAATTCTCACTATTGATTTACATAAGTATTTCTATCCCTTTTTATTTTCCAATTATTATTAATTTTTGAAACCATAAACAAATTTAATCTGCCTAACTGAGATTTACAAGGTGACCATAGCTTGCTTCATACCAACAATCTCTGTGGGATCGACCCTTACTCACATAAGGTTTATTACTTGGACGACCCAGTACACTTGCTGGTTAGTTGAACGGAGTTGTGAATTCAACTGGTGCCATAATAATGATTTCATACAAGTACAAAAGAATATGGATCACAATTTCGTCCACCATGGTGGCACCTTCTTCTTGAAGGACCAATGGTGTTCTTGAGCTCCTCTATGTCTCTTCCTTGCCTTTGTTGCTCCTCCTTTATAGCTCTTTGATCTTCTTTAATCTCATTGAGAATGATGGAGTGTTCTTGGTGTTCCACTCTTAATTGGTTCATGTCATGACTCAATCCTTCTAGAGAAGTGTTGAGTTGTTCCCAATAGTTATTTGGAGGAAAATACATCCCTTAAGGCATTTCAGGGATTTCTTGATGATGAGCTTCCTCATGCGTCTCTTGAGATCCATGAATGGGCTCTCTTGTTTGCTCCATCCTCTTCTTAGTGATGGGCTTGTCCTCTTCAATGAGGATGTCTCCTTCTATGACAACTCCAACTAAGTTGCATAAATGGCAAATGAGATGAGGAAAAGCTAGCCTTGCCAAGGTGGAGGGCTTTTCGGCTACTTTGTAGAGTTCTAGAGGGATGACTTCATGAACTTCTACTTCCTCTCCAATCATGATACAATGGATCATGATGGCCCGATCCACAGTTACTTCGGATTGGTTGCTAGTGGGGATGATGGAGAGTTGGATGAACTCCAACCATCCTCTAGCCACAGGCTTGAGGTCCAGTCTTCTCAATTGAACTGGCTTACCTTTTGAGTCTCTTTTCCATTGAGCTCTTTCCACACATATGTCCATGAGGACTTGGTCTAACCTTTGATCAAAGTTGACCCTTCTAGTGTAGGGGCGTGCGTCTTCTTGCATCATAGGAAAGTTGAACGCCAACCTTACGTTCTCCGGACTGAAATCTAAGCATTTCCCCCGAACCATTGTAAGCCAATTCTTTGCGTTTAGGTTCATGCTTTGATCATGGTTCCTAGTGATCCATGCGTTTGCATAGAACTCTTGAACCATTAAGATTCTGACTTGTTGAATAGGGTTGGTAAGAACTTTCCAACCTCTTCTTTGGATCTCGTGTTGGATCTCCGGATACTCATTTTTCTTGAGCATGAAAGGGACCTCAGGGATCACCTTCTTCTTGGCCACAACTTTATAAAAGTGGTCTTGATGGACCTTTGAGATGAATCTCTCCATCTCCCATGACTCGGAGGTGGAAGCTTTTGTCTTCCCTTTCCTCTTTCTAGAGGTTTCTCTGGCCTTAGGTGTCATAAATGGTTATGAAAAAATAAAAAACTATGCTTTTACCACACCAAACTTAGAATGTTGCTCACCCTCGAGCAAAAGAAGAAAGAATAGAAGAAGAAGAAGAAGATATGGAGGAGAGAGAGAGAAGTGTGGTTTCGGCCAAGGGGGTAAGAGAGGGTTGTGTTGTGTGAAAATAAAGAAGGATGAAAGGGTTTATATAGTGGAGGAAGAGGGGTTTATGGTTCAGTCATGTAGGGTGGGTTTGGGTGGGAAAGAAATTTTGAATTTGAAGGTAGGTGTGGTTTATGGGGAAGAGAGGATGGATGTGAGTGGTGAAGAGGTGATGGAGAAGAGTGATTGAGGTGATTGGTGAATGATGTTTGGGGAAGAGTGTTATGAAAAAGTGTGAGAGAGAGGGAGAAGGTAGGTGGGGATCCTGTGGGGTCCACAGATCCTGAGGTGATCCTGTGGGGTCCACAGATCCTGAGGTGTCAAGGATTTCTCATCTTTGCACCCTTTAGGCGTGTAAAATGCCCTCTATATGCAATCCTGGCGTTTAACGCCAGACTGATGCGTGTTTCTGGCGTTAAACGCCCAAATGTAGCTTGTTTCTGCTGTTTAACGCCAGCCTGATGCTTGTTTCTGGCGTTAAACGCCAGCTTGGTGCTTGTTTCTAGCGTTAAACGTCAGACAGATACTTGTTTCTGGCGTTTAAACGCCAGACAGCTATTCATCTAGGGTGTGCTTTTTCTTCTGCTATTTTTGCTTCTGTTTTTAATTTTTGCAGTTGTTTTATGACTCCACATGATCATAGACCTAATAAAACATAAAAGAACAATAGAAATATAAAAAATAAAAATACGGTTGCCTCCCAATAAGCGCTTCTTTAATGTCAATAGCTTGACAGTGAGCTCTCATGGAGCTTCACAGATGTTCAGAGCATTGTTGGGACCTCCTAACACCAAATTTAAAGTTTGAATGTGGGGGTTCAACACTAAACTTAGAGTTGGTTGTGGCCTCCCAACACCAAACTTAGAGTTTGATTGTGGAGGTTTTGTTTGACTCTGTATTGAGAGAAGCTTATCGTGCCTCTTTTCCATGTTGCAGAGGGAGATCCTTGAGCTTTAAACACAAGGTAGTCCTCATTCAATTGAAGGACTAGCTCTCCTTTGTCAACATCAATCAGAGCTCCTGCTGTGGCTAAAAAAGGTCTTCCAAGGATGATGCATTCATCCTCATCCTTTCCAGTGTCTAGGATTATGAAATCAGCAGGGATGTAAAGGCCTTTAACCTTCACTAACACGTCCTCTACCAATCTATAAGCTTATTTTATTGACTTGTCTGCCATCTCTAATGAGATTCTTGTAGCTTGTACCTCAAAGATCCCCAGTTTCTCCATTACAGAGAGTGGCATAAGATTTATACTTGACCCCAGGTCACACAGAGCCTTCTCAAAGGTCATGGTGCCTATGGTACAGGGTATTAAGAATTTACTAGGATCTTGTTTCTTTTGAGGTAAAGTTTGCTGAACTCATGTATTTAGTTCCCTAATGAGCAAGGGAGGTTCTTCTTCTCAAGTCTCATTACCAAATAACTTGGCATTCAGCTTCGTGATGGCTCTTAGATATTGAGCAACTTGCTCTTCAGTTACATCTTCATCTTCTTCAGAGGAAGAATAGTTCTCAGAGCTCATGAATGGCAGAAAGAAGTTTAATGGAATCTCTATGGTCTCTATATGAGCCTCAGATTCCTTTAGGTCCTCAATAGGGAACTCCTTTCTATCTGGAGGACGTCCCATAAGGTCTTCCTTATTGGGATTCACGTCCTCATCCTCCTTTGTGGATTTGGCCATTTTGATAATATCAATGGCCTTGCACTCTCTTTTTGGATTCTCTTCTGTATTGCTTGGGAGAGTACTAGGAGGAGTTTCAGTGATTTTCTTACTCAGCTAACCCACTTGTGCCTCCAAGTTTCTAATGGAGGACCTTGTTTCATTGATGAAATTTAAAGTGGCCTTAGATAGATCAAAGACTATGTTTGCTAACCTAGAAGGGCTCTGCTCAGAATTCTCTGTCTGTTGCTGATGGAAAAGGCTTGATATTGCTAAACCTGTTTCTTCCACCATTATTAAAGCCTTGTTGAGGCTTTTGTGGATCCTTCCATGAAAAATTCGGATAATTTCTCCATGAAGAGTTATAGGTGTTGCCAAAGGCTTCACCCCATGTAATTTACCTCTGCCATTGCAGGGTTCTCAGGATCATAAGCTTCTTCTTCAGAAGATGCTTCTTTAGTACTGTTGGATGTATTTTGCAATCCATTCAGACTCTGAGAAATCATGTTGACTTGCTGAGTCAACATTTTTTTCTGGGCCAATATGGCATTCAGAGCATCAATTTCAAGAACTCCCCTCTTCTGAGGCGTCCCATTACTCACAGGATTCCTCTCAGAGGTGTACATGAATTGGTTATTTGCAACCATGTCAATGAGTTCTTGAGCTTCTGCAGGCATTTTCTTTAGGTGAATGGATCCACCTGCAGAATGGTCCAGTGACATCTTAGAGAACTCAGATAGACCATCATAGAATATATCCAAAATGGTCCACTCTGAAAGCATGTCAGAAGGACACTTTTTGGTCAACTGATTGTATCTTTCCCAAGCTTCATAAAGGGATTCATCATCTTTTTGCCTGAAGGTCTGAACATCCACTTTAAGCTTGCTCAGCTTTTGAGGAGGAAAGAACTTGGCCAAGAAGGCCATGACCAACTTATCCCAAGAGTCCAGGCTATCTTTAGGTTGTGGGTCCAACCATGTTCTAGCTCTGTCTCTTATAGCAAAAGGGAAAAGCATGAGCCTGTAGACTTCAGGATCTACTTTATTAGTCTTAACAGTGTCACAAATCTGCAAGAACTCAGTTAAAAACTAATAGGGATCTTTTGATGGAAGTCCATGAAACTTACAGTTCTGTTGCATTAGAGCAACTAGTTGAGGTTTCAGCTCAAAATTGTTTGCTCCAATGGCAGGGATTGAGGTGCTTCTTCCATAAAAATTGGAAGTAGGTGTAGTATAATCACCAAGCATCCTCCTTGCGCCTCCACTATTGTTATTGGGTTCGGCCATGTCTTCTTTTTTCGAGATTCTTTGTAAGGTTTTCTCTGGATTGTTGTGCTTTAGCTTCACTTAGCTTCTTCTTCAGAGTCTTTTCAGGTTCAGGATCTGCTTCAACAAGAATGTTCTTGTCCTTGCTCCTGCTCATATGAAAAAGAAGAAAACAGAAAAGAAAGAGGAATCCTCTATGTCACAGTATAGAGATTTCTTTATGTGAGTAGAAGAAGAAAAAAATAGAAGAAAGAGGAGAAAAATTCGAATACAAAAGGGGAAGAGAGGGTTCGAATTTTTAGATGAAGAGAAGTGTTAGTAAATGAATAAATAAATAGAAGATGAGAGGGAGAGAATTTCGAAAATTATTTTTGAAAAATAGTTAGTGATTTTCGAAAATTAAGAGAAGAAATACAATTAAAATTAAAATTTGAAATAATTAGTTAATTAAAAGAATTTTGAAAAAGAGGGAGGTTATTTTCAAAAATTAGAGAGAGAAAAGTAGTTAGGTGGTTTTGAAAAAGATAAGAAACAAACAAAAAGTCAATTAGTTAGTTGAAAAAGATTTGAAAATCAATTTTGAAAAGATAAGAAATTAGAAAATATTTTGAAATTGATTTTGAAAAAGATATGATTTGAAAAGATATGTTTGAAAAGATATGATTGAAATGATATTTTGAAAAAGATTTGAAGAGGAAATTAAAAATATTTGATTTTTAAAATTAAAATTGATTACTTGACTAACAAGAAACTAAAAGATATGATTCTAGAATTTAAAGATTGAACCTTTCTTAACAAGAAAGTAACAAATTTCAAATTTTTTTTGAATCAATCACATTAATTGTTAGTAAAGTTTTCGAAAATCATGAAATAAAGATAAGAAAAAGATTTTGAAAATCAATTTTAAAAAATTTTCGAAAATAACAAAAGGAAAAAGAAAAGATTTGATTTTGAAAAAGATTTTGAAAAGATAAGATTTTTAAAAATTGAAATCTTGACTTGACTAACAAGAAACAACTTATTTTAAAACTTTTTGACTAAGTCAACCCAAAGATTTCGAAATTTATGAGGAAAATAAGGGAAAGATATATATTTTTTTATTTTTGAAATTTTTTTATGAGGAGAGAGAAAAACACAAAAATGACTCAAAACATAAAAAATATGAATCAAAACACATGATGCATGCAAGAACGCTATGAATGTCAAGATGAACACCAAGAACACTTTGAAGATCAAGATGAACATCAAGACTTATTTTTGAAAAATTTTCAAGAAAAGAAAAACATGCAAGATGCCAAACTTAGAAATTTTTCATGCTTAGACACTATGATTGTAAAAATGCATATGAAAAATAATAAAAGACACGAAACAAGAAAATATGAAGATCAAACAAGAAGACTTACCAAGAACAACTTGAAGATCATGAAGAACACCATGCATGAATTTTTCGGAAAAAAAATGCATAAATTTTAAAAACATGCAATTGACACCAAACTTAAAAATTGACACTAGACTCAAACAAGAAACAAAAAACTATTTTTTTGATTTTTATGATTTTATTATTTTTTTTTTGGTTTTTCAAAAATTTCTTTTTTGGAAAAATGAAAATAAATAAAAAAATTTTTGAAAACTTTTTCGAAAAGAAAATTACCTAATCTAAGCAACAAGATGAACCGTCAGTTGTCCAAACTCAAACAATCCCCGACAACGGCGCAAAAAACTTGGTGCACGGAATTGTGATCATCAACAATGGCGCCAAAGACTTAGAGCTCTCAAACGTGAATCACACTTTGTCACAACTTCTCACAACTAACCAGCAAGTGCACCGGGTCATCCAAGTAATACCTTATGCGAGTAAGGGTCGATCCCACGGAGATTGTTGGTGTGAAGCGAGCTATAGGAAGATTCTAATGGTTATAATGGTTTTCAAATATAAAGACAAATAAAGCATAAAATAAAGATAGAGATACTTATGTAATTCATTGGTGGGAATTTCAGATAAGCGCATGAAGATACTGTGTTCCTTTTAAATCTCTGCTTTCCTACTGCTCTCATCCAATCATTCTTACTCCTTTCCATGGCAAACTGTATGTTCGGGTTTCACCGGCGTCAATGGCTACCTCCCGTCCTCTCAGTGAAAATGGTCCAAATGCTCTGTCACAGCACGGCTAATCATCTGTCGGTTCTCGATCATGTCAGAATAAGATCCATTGATCCTTTTGCGTCTATCACTACGCCCAACACTCACGAGTTTGAAGCTCGTCACAATCATCCCATCTCAGATCCTACTCGGAATATCACAGAAAAGGTTTAGACTTTCCGGATCTTAGGAATGGCCGCCAATAATTCTAGCTTATACCACGAAGATTCTGATTAAGGAATCCAAGAGATACACGCTCGATCTAAGGTAGAACGGAAGTGGTTGTCAGGCACATGTTCATAGGTGAGAATGATGATGAGTGTCACGGATCATCACATTCATCATGTTGAAGTGCAGCGAATATCTTAGAATAAGAATAAGTTGAATTGAATAGAAGAACAATAGTAATTGCATTAATACTCGAGGAACAGCAGAGCTCCACACCTTAATCTATGGTGTGTAGAAACTCCACCGTTGAAAATACATAAGAATATGGTCTAGGCATGGCCGAATGGCCAGCCTCCACAAAAGTCTAAGATAGCATAAAACTAATCAAAGATTTGGTCAAAGACGCCTAGTACAATAGTAAAAAGTTCTATTTATACTAAACTAGCTACTAGGGTTTACAGAAATAAGTCTAAGTGTAGAAATCCACTTCCGGGGTCCACTTTGGTGTGTGCTTGGGCTGAGCTTGAGCTTTACACGTGCAGAGGCTTCTCTTGGGGTTAAACGCCAAGTTGTAACGTGTTTTTGGCGTTTAACTTTGGTTTGTGACATGTTTCTGGCGTTTTACTCTAGAATGCAGCATGGAACTGGCGTTGAACGCCAGTTTGTATCATCTAAACTTGAATAAAATTTGGACTATTATATATTGCTGGAAAGCCCTGGATGTCTACTTTCCAACGCAATTAAGAGTGTGCCATTTGGAGTTCTGTAGTTCCAGAAAATCCTTTTTCAGTGCAGGGAGGTCAGAATCCAACTACATCAGCAGTCCTTTTTTACCCTGAATCAGATTTTTGCTCAGATCCCTCAATTTCAGCCAGAAAATACCTGAAATCATAGAAAAACATACAAACTCATAGTAAAGTCTAGAAATGTGAATTTTGCATAAAAACTAATAAAAATATCCCTAAAAGTAGCTAGATCTTACTAAAAACTACCTAAAAATAATGCCAAAAAGCGTATAAATTATCCGCGCATCAACAAGCTTTCCATAAACTAAGCGGAAGGGGCTCATCCCTATAGGTGTCTTGTACGCTATCCGGTATGCCCAAAGTGCATCTTGTAGCCTGGTGCTCCAGTCCTTCCTATGAGGCTTGACTATCTTTTCCAGGATACGCTTTATCTCTCTGTTAGACACCTCTGCTTGTCCATTAGTCTGCGGGTGGTACGCAGTTGCTACCTTGTGAATAATGCCATGCTTCTTCAGTAGAGTGGTCAGTCTCCTGTTATTGAAAAGGGTGCCTTGATCACTCATGATTGCTCGTGGTAATCCAAAGCGACAGATAATATGGTTTCTAACAAAGGAGACAATAGTGTTAGCATCATCAGTACGGGTAGGAATTGCTTCCACCCATTTGGAAACATAATCTACAGCTAACAATATATATAAGAAGCCACTAGAGTTGGGAAATGGACCCATGAAGTCAATACCCCAAACATAAAAAATCTCACAGAACAACATAAGTTGTTGGGGCATCTCATCCATCTTGGATATATTACCGAACCTCTGGCATGGGGAACAAGATTTACAGAAGGCAGCAGCATCTTTAAAAAGAGTAGGCCACCAGAATCCACAGGCTAAAATTTTTCTAGCTTTTCTTTGAGGGCCAAAATGTCTACCACTCTCAGAGGAGTGGCATGCCTCTAAAATAGACTGGAATTCTGATTGAGACACACATCTTCTAATTATCTGGTCAGCACCATACCTCCATAAATATGGATCATCCCAAATATAATATTTGGACTCGCTTTTCAGCTTGTCCCTCTGATGCTTAGTGAAACTGGGAGGGAAGGTATGATTAACTAGATAATTAGCTACAGGTGGATACCAAGGAACTACTTCAGATACTGCATGCAAGATATCAAATGGAAAAGCATCATTGATAGGAGTGGAGTCATGCTTGATGTGCTCAAGGCGACTCAAGTGGTCCGCCACTAAATTCTGAGAACCAGTCCTATCCTTAATTTCTAAATCAAATTCTTGCAGCAACAGTATCCAACGTATCAGCCCTGGTTTGGACTATTTTTTAGCTAACAAATATTTGAGAGCTGCATGGTCTGAGTACACTACCACTTTAGTGCCAAGTAAATAGGCTCGGAATTTATCCAGAGCAAAAACAATAGCTAAAAGTTCTTTTTCAGTGATAGTGTAATTAGACTGAGCAGCGTCTAAGGTCTTCGAAGCATATGCAATTACGAAAGGGTCCTTACCTCTGCGCTGGGCCAGCGCCGCTCCTACAGCATGGTTGGAGGTGCCACACATAATCTCAAAGGGCTGACTCCAGTCTAGTTCTTGCACAATTGGAGCTTGAGTCAAGGCGATCTTCAGCTTATCAAACGCTTCCATACAGTCCTCACTCAGCTCAAATTCAACATCCTTCTGCAGCAGTCTAGATAAAGGTAAAGCTACCTTACTGAAGTCCTTGATAAATCTCCAGTAAAAACCTGCATGACCAAGGAACGAGCGAACTTTCCTAACGGAGGAGGGGTAAGGCAGACTAGAAATGACATTTACCTTTACTGGATCACAGAAATACCAGTATTAGAGACAACATGTCCTAGAAACAATATTTTGTTTGACCATAAAATGACACTTTTCAAAATTCAAAACAAGGTTTGATCTAACACACATGTCTAATACTCCAGATAAACTATCCAAGAAAAGGCTAAAGGAATCACCGTATACGCTAAAATCATCCATAAAAACTTCCATATAATTCTTAATAAGATCAGAGAAAAGACTCATCATGCACATTTGCAAAGTAACTGGTGCATTGCATATGCCAAAAGGCATTCTCTTGTAAGCATAAGTTCCAAAGGGATATGTAAAAGTAGTATTTTCCTGATCCTCAGGAGCTATATGAATCTGAAAATATCCTGTGTAACCATCTAAAAAGCAGTAATGTGATTTACCTGATAGGCGGTCCAGCATTTGATCAATGAATGGCAGGGAATAGTGATCCTTACGAGTGACCTGGTTGAGGCGCCTGTTGTCAATGCACACCCTCCGGGAATTCTGCACTTTGGTTGCTATGAGCTCTCCTTGCTCATTCTTTACTGTTGTGACTCCAGACTTCTTGGACACCACTTTTACTGGGCTCACCCATTCGCTATCTGAGATGGGGTAGATGATATCTGCTTTCAGTAGTCTGGTCACTTCCTTCTTGACAACCTCCAAGATGGTTGGATTCAGTCTTCTTTGGGGTTGACGAACAGGCCTTGCTCCCTCTTCTAAAAATATTCTGTGCTCACAAACTTGAGGGCTGATGCCTACTATATCCGCCAAGCTCTACCCAATTGCTTTCTTGTGTCTTCTCAACACACTAAGCAACTGCTCCTCCTGTTGGGCTGTGAGTTCCCTTATAATGATAACTGGGAGCATCTGATTATCCTCAAGGTAAGCATACTTGAGGTGGGGTGGAAGGGGTTTTAACTCCAATTTCTACTCCTGATCGGGCACTGGATCGTCTGGAGCCAGTAATGATGGCATAATGTCCTCATTGTGTTTAGAGGGGTTCCCCACACTTGGACCTTGCTCCATGTGCATATCTTCTACTGCTTCTTGGTAAACTACAACCACTGTCTCATCAATGATGTCGCACTGGAAAATAGAATGGTTTTTCGGAGGATGATTCATAGCCTCATTCAGATTAAAGCTCACTGCCCGGCCGTCTATCTCAAAGGAATAGGTTCCTGAGAATGCATCCAACTTGAACTTGGAGGTTTTTAGGAATGGTCTTTGGAGTAGGATGGATGACAGTTTCCCTGAGTTGTTTTGGGGCATCTCCAAGATATAGAAGTCAATGGGAAATGTGAGCCCATTAATGCTCACCAACACATCCTCAGCAATTCCAACCACTATAGTAATGCTTTTATCTGCTAACACAAAACGAGCTGCCGACCTTTTTAGGGGAAGGAGCCTCAAGGCATTATATATAGACAAGGGCATAATACTCACACACGCTCCTAGATTACACATGCAGTCAGAAAATATTACATCCTCAATGGTACAGTTAACCATGCATGGACCTGGATCACTACATTTTTAAGGTATATCCCCCATCAATGCAGATATAGAACTACCTAAGGAATAGTTTCTAATTCATTAATCCTATCCTTATGTATGCACAAATCCTTTAGAAACTTCGCATATTTAGGTACTTGCTGAATAACTTAAAAAAAAGGGACAGTTACCTCAACCTTTTTGAATATTTCTACCATTTTTGGGTCAAGTTCCATCTGCTTTCTGGGATTTCTTACAAGGTGTGGAAATGGGATAGGGGTGGCGTCTTTGGTAGCTTTAGCTCCTTTTGGTGCGCCATTCTCTGGTTGAGTTACTTCTTCTTCAACCGTGTCTTGCACTTTATCTTCCTTTTCAACATCCTCCACTTCAAGCATGTCTTCAGTTGGGGTGTGTTCTTGTGGGCTTGGCTCCTCAGGATTCCTCTCTTGCAGTGTGGTTTCGGACCTCAAGGTGATGGCATTGATGCCACCATTGGGGTTGGGTAAGGGTTGAGAAGGAATTCCACTGGAGCTTGAAGGCTGGTTGTTAGAGTTATTCAGTGATCCTATTTGTGATACAAGAGCTTGCAAGGTAGAGTTCAGACCGTTTAAAGTAGAAGTAAGGTTATTCTCCATGGTCTTCTGTCTCTGATCAATAAAGTGTAGTAACTCATCATTGGAAGAGGAAGAGGAGTAAGTGATCTGAGGGGTCTGCTGAGACGCTTGGGACCGCCTTAGATGAAGTGCTCTGTAAGCTTGGTTCTGGTTCTGCTGTTGATAGGGGGGATTCTGCTGATACTGGTTCTGCTGGTTATTATTATTATTCCACCTCTGATTTCCTTGGTTGTCTCTGCCTCCTCTATTATAGTTGTCCCTCCAACCTTGGTTAAGGTTCCCACCGTGGTTATAGTTGCCACCTTGTTGATAGTATCCTTGATTTGGGTTGTCATAAAAACTGTGAGTAGCTGCTACGGTGTTGTCCTCATGTTGGAGCTGTAGACACTCATCAGTGTAATGACTATAATCAGCGCATATTCCACATATACTCTGAGGAACCAGTTGTTGACTATGTTATGGTGAGGGGGGCTGAGATTGTTGTTGGCCCCGATGTATTTGTTTCAGTAGGTTGGTCATCTCTCATATTGATTGTGTGAGAGTATTATTCTCACTGCTAGAGGAAACCTCTGCCACAACCTTGGGGTGGTTGTTCCTATTGTGCTTGTGATTCTGAGCGGACTTAGCTAAGTCGGCGATTAGTTACCATGCTTCTTCTGTGGTCTTGTACTTTTTCAGAGAACCATTACTCGCACCATCCAATGTAGTCTTGTCCTGAGGCTTCATGCCCTGTGTGAAGTAGCTGATCAACACCAACTTGTCAATCATGTGGTGGGGGCACGCGTCTAGGAGATTATTGAAGCGCTCCCAATACTCATAAAGAGTCTCTGATTCGCCTTGAATAATCATTAAAATTTCTTTCTTTAGTCTATCAGTAACTTCAACTGGAAAGTATTTTTCTAGGAATTCTCTTCGAAGTGTGTCCCGGTTAGTAAGAACTGCTTTAGGTTGAGTGTAGTACCACTCCCTCGCCTTTCCCTCAAGAGAAAACGGGAAGGTGGCCAGCAGAATAGAAGTCTCAGTTGCACCATTACGCCTGACAGTAGAACAGGCTGTTTGAAAGACTCTGAGGTATTTGAGAGGCTCTTGAGCAGGTAAGCCGTGAAACTTTGGCAGTAGATTGATTAGTGCAATTTTCAGTTCAATATCTGTACCTAGATTTGAATGATCCGCTTGGAAAGGTGGTAGTGTGAAGTCTGGAGCTTCTACTTCCTAGAGAGTAATCCTCTTGGGCGCTACCATGTTCTCTGCGCGTAAATCAACCAAGGAGCTGAGCTTGTTTCTTCCTTAAACGACGTTTCAGATTCGTCCTCAGACATGACTAACCAACGCCGAGCCTGCCTTATACGTGAGATAGTTCTTTCAATTTCAGGATCAAATACGGGTAGGCTCGGATCAGGTAGTGAACGCGTCATTCAATGAAAGAAACATACAGCTCATTGTAGCAAAATAAAATAAAATGCAAATAAATAAATTCTAACCAATAAATTAGCACACTATTGCAATTCCCCGGCAACGGTGCCAAAAATTGACATACGGAAAAATCACCGATCAAGAGTTTATAGAGAAAACAACGTTGCAAGTATAGCTCTTAACCAATGTTGATTCCGCGTATCAATTTAGAAGGGGTTGTCACAAAATTTAGAAATAAAATACTGGGAGTATGAATCCCAGGTCGTCTCCCAACAAGTTGCAGAAAGAGTGCTATTTTATTAATCAAGATTTTCCAAGAGATTTTTGAGTTTGAGAAACAGAGAAATAAATGATTGAGAATTTATGTAATTTAAATAAAAGCCTTGACCGGGAGAAGATTAAAAGGAAGTTCTATCCCTGTTGAACTCTCTCAAGTGTAATAATAAAAGGGTTGTTATCCTACTTAGTTATCCCTTATATAATAAGGGAAAGTCAAGTACTCTCAAACTAATCCTATCGCTTGCGTCCTAATCCTTTCCTAAGAAAGGATTAGAGTCGAAGACATGAGAATTAGCCAACAACTTCTAATTAATATTAACACTTGAGTATTCCAACTCAAGATTTTCAAGTTAGGGAACTACTCCATTATCATGATAGTTAATAACTAAAATTTAATTAAAAGTAAAAATGGTTCTTTGCATTAATAAATCCCAAAATCATGAACATACTTATCTAAATAGAGTCAATGGGCAATAAAAGAGTAAAGAATAGAGAGACAAACTAGAATGAGGAAGCTCCAACGGAGGTAATGAATCTTCTCAATATCCAAAGCAAAGCACTAAAACTCTAAAACTATGAATGTGAAAAAAACCTAGAGGAAGGAGTAGAATTCTCTCTAGCTTCCCAAAACTAAACTAAAACAATGCAGAATGAAAATGTCCCCTGAGTCTCTGCTATTTTCTGGCTCTAGTTTGGGTTTTTGGGCCGAAAATTGGGTTTAAAACCGGCCCGAAATCACCCCCAGCGATTTCTACGATTTCTGCAGGTCGCGCATGTCACTCGTGCGCGCCAGGTGCGTGTGCGCGTTGATTGTGCTTTTTGCTTGTTGCGTGTTTGCGCCAGGTGCGCGTGCGCGTCAATATGTGAATGCGCTAATGTACGCGTACGCGCCAGGTGCGCTTGCGCGCCGCTTCTCGCTGGTCAGCTTCTTTGTTTCCTTGCGTTCCTTCCATTTTTGCAGGCTTCCTTTCCATCCTCTAAGCCATTCCTGCCCTATAAAGCCTGAAAACACTTAACGCACAGATCACGGCATCGAATGGTATAAAGGGGAATTAAAAATATATAATTTAAATGTATAGGAAGCAAGTTTTCAACCATAGAATAAAATTGGGAAGGAATTGTAAAATCATGCAAATCATATGAATAAGTGGGTAAAGAGTTGATAAAAACCACTCAAATTAGTGCAAGATAAACCATGAAATAGTGGTTTATCAGTAAGCATGTGTGGGTGCTTTAGTCTTCATCTGCTTCCCGATTTAAGGTCGAACTTGACGACACCGTGCATCTTGTCGGGTGCAGCTTCCACAGGAGCATAGCCTTTACCTTTCTCGGTGATGACGTGGATGAGGACAGGGCCGAGTGATGGCATTCCCTTCACATTCTTGAGAATGTGGACAAGGTCTTCCATTTGATGGGCATCTACGGGGCCAATGTAGAACAAGCCAAGCTCTTCAAAGAAGCATGTGCCAGGCCTATGGGGAGAGAGACATGCTCATTGTCATTCAATATAATGATGAGGTTAGTGTCAAGAAAACTAGCATTGTTCATGGCCTCGTAGGCTTGTCCTACTGTCATGGCTCCATCACCAATCACCGATATCACGTGGTTATTTTTCCCAATCAGGTCCCTTGCAACTGCCATCCCTGAAACCAAAGTGTGAATTCGCTTTATTAGAAACCGATAATGTTAGAGAGAAGAGCCAAAACTTATTTTATTTAGTATTCATAGCAACTAATAAATTTTAAATAAAATAAATTCTGACTAATTTTATCTAAATTTCTTTGGTTATCTAACATTTTCGATTAGTAAATTTTTAACTTTTATTTGAGAAGTCTCAATTATCAATTTCATATCCTTTAATTTAATTTATTTTACCTAAGGCTGCCAAAATTCTAGTAGATCTGTGACCAACACCAAAGGCATCATGAAGACTCTCAGCAATCTTGGGGAATCCAGCAAGTCCACCAGTCTGTCGAATGGTGTGCATCTTGGATCTTCTTCCGGTGAGAATCTTATGAGCATAGGCTGATGACCAACATCCCAAATGATCTTATCCTGAGGAGTGTTGAAGACATGGTGAAATGCCACTGTTAGGTCTGCCACACCAAGGCTTGAACTTAAATGTCCACCGGTCTTTGACACCGTGTAATCTCTTCACGAAGCTCATCAGCAAGCGCCTCAAGTTCTTCAATCGACAGATTCTTCATGTGGATTGGATAGTTTACTGCATCCAACACTGGGGTCTTTGGCTTCTCTCCTGAGAAATTCAGACCACTACAAGCATGAAAAACACACTTGGTCAGACTTATAGCGGCGGTACGGTAACATCAGCTGTGTCAAAATAATCAACCACTATGAAGGACTTAAAAACTCGAAACTAAATCAAATATACTGACAATAAACCACAGAACATAGAAATTTCACCTCATACGGATGCAAGGAAAACAACACGAATTCTTCAAATAAAAAATGTTTTATTGTAGCAATACCATAGTTATCATGCCTTGTACTAGTAAAAAATCTCATGCAATGTACGAGTTTACAGAGTCCACCGAGAGCGGAACCTAAGAAAAGACAAACTTGATTCATTCAACTGAAACTGACCAATAACATGATATAAACATGATTTTAAATTTTAAAATTTGAACTCAAAAGAAAAAAGCAAAAGGAGATGCCACATGTTTTTGTTGAAAAGAAAAATTGAATTGAATCACAAAGTCAGTCATATGATTTCCCTTTCTTTCTAGGATCTCAGTCGATAGCTACCCATGATAATGGAAACTCTGATCATTTTAGGATATTTGTGCTTTTAGTAGATTTTCATTACTCTTGTCTAAGATTTCTTTATTTTCTTTTTTCTACGCATTGATAGTATTGATAGCGTAATCTTTCATCACTGTCCTTTCCTTATCTCCAATGAATACTACAAACATTGACATGGCCAAATATATTTTCATATTCATCACTTTGTTTCAGTTGTTTGTAATTTTATAGGTCCCTCTCAAATGCAACCTTTTAAAGCGCAAATGAATTCAATTAGATCACAACCAGATAATTATGTGTTCTTTTCACCTACTCACATTTGTATCAATAGAATTTTAACTCCTACATATCAAAAGGATGATCAGATGCAAAAAGAAAATAAGTAGCTGTCACAATTAAGGAAAAAATAAAAATGAAGATATTTTCCAAGACTTATAAATATACCTCATAAGTTTTTCCAACTGGAACAGTTATCTCTCTGTAGTCATCATTTTTGCTGAAAATAAAAAACTTGAAAATTAACATTAAAATAGAGAAAATCATACATGAGTGCAATCTTTAATATTTACCTTGCATCTAAAGCACTGGCAACCTCTACTGAGATAAAGAAAGGTGCATTTGCAAAGACCTCACTGATAAAAATACTTTGCTACGGCTCTCTTAAGTATCTCACTAACTCACTATATTACTAGAGTAACTAAACCAATGTCAGCTACTATTGACTGCTTTAATGCCATAGTTTAGCACTATAACATCTAGTGCAACAAATTCAGCTTGCAAGCCCAGGAATGATGCAATAAGATAGTATCATCCTATTCCCTAATATATTACTCAGACAAAAAAAATATCTGCATTTATCATTTACTGCTCCAATACTCTCTTTTTCTCAGGAAGAGAACACAGGTTCCAAATTATCTTTTCCTTTAGCATACAGATTGATACTTGTTGAGACATCAACCATGGAGGTATATTATAGTTATAATAATTTTTCCATGCATTTCGTAAATCAAACAAAATTTTAGCATGCATTTTAGCATGAATAAGAACCAACAAGAGACCCTTTTGAATTTTAGCACGAATAAGAATCAACAATAATTTTAACTATATAAATCAAAACTGTTGAATCCTTCTGCACATTTCAGCCGAGTGTAGCGATGACAAGTTATGATAAATATCAAAAATTATAATTATAAAAAATTTATATCAACCTCAAAGCACTACTATTTGAAAAATTTAACTAATATCTTAAACCATACCCTCATGAATATATAAAAGTATATGCTACTGCATCCCTTTGAACTTTGAATAATGTCCTTGTTGTACAATCTGTTCTCCACAGTACAAACAAATTTGAGAGAAATAAAAAGGACTTCAACGAATCATAATGTGATTTCAAATAGTTTAAAACTTACCGAAACACTAAGTTTCAACAATGCAATTATTCATCTCTTATTATTTATACCTGTAATAGCCACTGATGACTTCCATATGGTGGGATGGGAGTCTCATGGCTATTAATCAATCCTGAATTACCTAGCCCAAACTCTTACTGCACATATGCATTTACTTCTGTATTTGGCACTGCTAATGTCTCTTGAGAAGCCATAGAGTCCTTGGGAAGCTCCTATGAAAAAATAACACATTGAGTCAAAAATTCTATCAAGTATAACTATGACATAGAGGTTACCAGTTTATTTTAATTCAAGTAACAACTAATGCAATATTGTATCTTACTGACCTCTTCGGTACTAAAGCTAGCTTGCGCGCCACTACCAGTCTTATCACCCAAATCGTCACCGTCATTCTCACAGAACATTTATTCTTTACATGACCAGCACAGTTGCATTTAGTGCACCTCCGTTTACCCCTCTCCTTTTTCCCCTTGGGTGCTCCTTTTGTCTTGACCACTGAAGGGTCACCAACAAAGTTTGGCGTGGGAGAATCTCTTGTTTGTCTTTTCAAGCCAGATTTTTATTCTAGTGTTTGGGTCTAATGACAAACTTCATTTATAGTGTCATGGAAAGAAGGATAATTTGAGCTCCTAAGAATACCATCCACGTAGCTGCCAGTGACAATGCGACATAGCGCATTAAAAATTATCTTTCTTTGTCTTGTGTAGTGCCTCCAGTAGAACTTTCATCCAGATACTTCTTGGCAACCTTTGACCATCTTTTCAAAAGAAGACTATCTGGCAACTTTTGTAAACCTACCCTTTTCATTGCACAAAACATGTGGCTGCAAGGAATGCCTTCAGTACTCCACCGACTACATTCACACTCCATATGCTCAGTATTGTGATCATAAAGTACGTTATATATATGTTGCCTCCTGTCACACTCCTTAACTTTTTACACAACAGTGGTTGACATGTCTTCCTCATTTATTACATCTAATGCGACCACTCCTTGAATCTTCTTTTTTACTTCTCCAAGAATCTCCCTTGTGTAAAAATTGGCAGCAGAAAGCTCCAATGCTTCTAGCCCAGTAGTTAGAACAGGCTCCCCATACAGCGTCTTAAATTGAGAAACTAATACATTATTTCTTTAGTCCCTAAGAGCATGTTCAAGATTTTGGACCAGCTCTAGAAGAATTTGGTGAATGCAAATAAACCTCTTGATGAAGTTGTTTATCGCCTCACACCTTGATGTTGTTCTAAATCGAACACAGAATTTATCCCTCAAGTAAGCGCTTGCCCAGCTTTTCCTCTTCTCATATTCATTTAGAACCCATTCATTTTCATCCAACCAATATTTTTTTATCATATTCTCCCAATATTCTTCAAATTCATCCAGATGCCATGGAGCATACAAACATCTTCTGAAGTCGTTGGAAAAATTTTTGTTTTTTATGTTTGCCGTTACATTCTTTTGAATGTGCCAACCACATAATCGGTGAGTTGCATCTGGGAAGATTTCTCGAATTGCTGCTTTCATTGCTTCGTCACCGTCTGTTACCACAACATTGGGAGACTTGTTTGGCATAACTTCTAGAAAATTTTGCAACAACCACGTATATGTTGTCGTCCATTCATCCTCTACCCAGGAAAAAACAAATATACATGTTTGGAGGTGATGGTTACAACATGAGAAGATTACCAATGGCCTTCTATACTTATTCTTCTGGTAGGTTGTATCGAATGCAAGCACATCTCCAAAGCACTGATAATCGGACCTACAAATACCGTCTGCCCAAAATAAATTTGCCAGCCGACCTTTATTAGTAGCACTATACCTTGCCATGGCCATTGGGTCGACATCGACTTTCCCAAGTAGATAGCTAATCATCGCATTGGAATTCCCACCAATGAGATTTGCACGACGAGTTCTTTGAATGTGATTATCTAGGTCCTTTTTTATGAATCCGACATTGGCATAACCACCGGCTTGGCCTACCATTAGTCCCATTATTTTAGAGGTTAGAAGACCATGATCATGGATGGTATTTGCCTGAGCTTTTTGTGGCTCAGTCAACCCTCGGTGGTTTGGAATTAGGTGTACCATGCATTGTGGGACAAGATCGTGGTTGTGCTTCTTGACTAATTTTTTAACCCTCCAAGTCAAAGTTTTGGTGTCAAAATACACTACAAGCATGACTTTACAACTAGTGCGAGTCAGCGCTCTATGCTCCCTCTTCCTACTCGAATTAGATATTTATTTCTCGACTCTCTTTCCTTCCTTGCTGCAGAAAAACCTCCTTCTGCGTTGTGTTCCATCTTTTCCACGTGCTATATCACCCTTGCGAACTCCAAACCTGAGACACCTTGCATAATGTACATACAACTTATAAGCTGTATCCGATGTTTCAAAAGTCTGGTTTATAATATCATCGGTCGTCACAGACACACACTTACTACTGCTGCCACTGCAATCACAAGTGCAGTTAACATTTTCTTCCACACCAGTTATCATGCAATCTTTGACGTTGTCTTGTGAACTGAGTGGTTTCGAGTCAACATCCATTGCACTCTAATGAGATGAATTAATCAAAGGGCAATAAATAACATTTTTAGATTAAAAGCTATTAGTATTAATTAATTAAAACCTTTGAAAGTGACTGACTATTATTTGTTGTGATAATTCTTTGCTCCGATCCATTAGATGAAATAAAGAATAATCAGCAAATGAAGTAGCAAAAATACTTGGTCTTGTCAAATGCAAAGAATATGCGAGCTAAGCTAGTGAATGAAGGGTGATGCTTAAAAATGATGCTGAAAAAATGTATTTAACTGAAATTTGTCTATTTAAAATAATCAAATAAACTTACCTAAAATATATATCCTCCTTATTAAAATGTTGTTCCAAGAAGTCCTAAGAGAATGCAAAGCTAAATTAAAACAGTAAATACAGAAAGTAACATTTCAAAGAGAGATAACAAGTATATCAATACTCAATACTCTTAATTGTTGTTATCATATTCCGCAACATATGCTATAATGTACAAATACTTTGTTTCTGCTCAAATATATGTATCGTAGGCATATCTGCATCATATACTATTAAATTAAACTTCCTAATTGTGACTATAGTTTTGATAAAATGGCCGTATTTACATATTGCTATTTGTGCAAAACGGAAGGCCAGACTAGCTAGCATTAATTCTCTTACAAGAAACTAGTATAATTTAGAAAACAACAATGATAAAGCCATGAAGAGATTCTATTAGTTTCTACAAAACAAAACAATTAGATCAAAACTAAATGTGAATTTTTAGTATTAAGAAATCAAATATCTCTCTTAAATCTCCAATTCAATTATGCCAGTAATCCAAAGGGTTGACTTAATATACATTGAAAGAGTGCAGAAATAGAAGGAAAGATGAAGAAGTACTAGAGGGCAGAAAAAGAGTTAGTTTTCTTGTTCCTGTGATTGTGAGCACACGATAATGCTACAGAAATCCTTTTACTGGTTCAGATTGCCATTTTCCTTCTAAATTCTGATAAAGAAAATTGGCAATTGAAAAAGATGATCAACACAATACAAGTGAAGAGTGAACATTGACAATTGAGAAAGATGATCAACACAGCAGAGCCACAAAATACACAACAGCACACTAGAACCAGAACCCAGAACCCACAGTAGCAGCAGCACAACCAGAAAATTAATAACAGCGTAAAATTAATACTACCAATAGCATTCATCATTCATGTAATAACTCAAATTGTGGGCCACTCTTCTTTTTCTTTTTTTTCCTAACCCTAATCACACACAAACACCCTCTCAACCTTCAGTCTTTCACTAGCCGTCACCCTCCCCAAATCCCGCATCTTCATAATACACACACAAATCACATGAACAAAGAAGAGAAGAATGGATGGAGAGATGCGCTGCGAAGGAGAAGAGAGGACCGCTGCTGCGTGTCCTGCCACTGCCCTCCCCACCGAGCCGCCACACCTCGCTACCAGTTGCCGCCGTCATCAACAGCGATGGAGGAGAGAGAAAGAGGTGAACACGAGGATAGAGAGGGAAGCCTTTCTGTTGTTGTCATCGTGCTGGAGGGCTGGCTATCGGAGGAGCTGCTGCGACTAGCTCACCGCCGGCTATGGCCTGTCGTCGTCCGTGGAGAGCTATCGTCGTCTGGGTCACTGCCAAAGGAAAAGAGCTTGCACAAGGGGTTGCTGGAGTAGCTCACCGTTGCTGCAAGCGCCACCGCACCTCTGGCCGCCGGGAAGTCACATTGAGGTCGCTGTTCTTCTGCCATCACCGCTGTCGGGGTTTCTGGTTAATGGGTATGGCACTGTTGTTGCCGGAACCACCACCGGTGCTACCCTACTTATTTCTGTTGAGTCCGAGTCGTTGTGGTTGCTGAGAAAGTAGGTTGGAGCTGAGGTTGTGGCTGCCGCAGTTTCGGGTTGAGAGGAAAGGTTCCATTGACGCGTTTGGATTATAGTTTCAACAATCGAGAACTATCACCAGCTCCATCTTATCGCTACTCAGGTCCAAATTCTACGCTCATTCATTCCATTCCACTTCAATCCTCCTTACCTTGAATTTGGCACTCTGGGTTTGGTATCTTCGGTCCCTTGGGGCCATGTTGTGAGTAGGCTTTACATTTATAATTGTTTGAATGTGCATCTATAATTATTTTGACATATATCTATTATGATCTTTGAATCATACTCATTATATTTGCTTTGAACGATTTTAAATTGATTAGAATAATTGATTTATTAAAATTAAATAATTCATTTTTATGAAGTTTATACTTTCAGAACTATACATGAGACTATATATATTTTTGATGAGGTTTTGCATTATTCCAAAATGTTTGACTTTACTTGAATATCTATTTTTGAAGTATCTGTTGGTACTCACTTACTTTAAAAATTGTGAAATATATTTAAAATCTTTTATGATTGAAAAAGTATGATTGAAAAAGATTTCTAATGAGAAAGTATTGTCTGATTTGATTTGATTCGATATCTTATATATTTGAAAGATAAAATATTTGTTGTATTTGAAATTATATGTTTTGAATTGGTTTTGGAGGCTCATATTAGAAAACCGTAGTTAACGGCAGTTATGACGTTAACTTAGATGCATCTAACTCAGACTCTAGCTAGCAGGGGTATTGCTAGCTTAACGTGTAGGCCACACATTAGATCTGTTATTCTGTTAGGACACACAAGAGGAAAGGGCTACCCATAGAGGTGGAGCCGCCCAAGTGTGCATTTTTGATTTGATTTCTGTATGAGAACTCCCTTATTAATTCACTTATCATAATCAACTATTATTTTCTAATTAAAATTACTTTGATTATAATGTTTATATAGTCTCATGTCAATTATAGATGTATTGTTTTGTCACTGAGTTGCAAAACTCATCCCTTTTTTTCTAAAAATATTTTCCAGGAACAATTATTTGACTATGCGAGACTTTCTATTCAAGAATAACGGTCTGCAATGAGTACTTATGCTTTGTCGAATTCCTAGAAGTGTATGCTCCATATGTCACAGGCAGGATCCAACCATTCTTAGTTATTTTAATTTTTTATTAAAAATGTATAACTATTTATTTTAGAACTTGTAAAATATTTGTAATTGCTTATTCAACTTAGATTTGACTATGTTAGGCTTGCTATAGGATTATTTTTCTGAGCGCCAGTCATGACTCATTTTGGGTCGTGACAAAGTGGTATCAGAGCTTAGGTTTAATCTGTATAATATGGAGCAAATGTCCTATGGTAGGATCACAATTGTATAAATAGAAGCGCGCCTATTTGTACAAATTGTGGCACTATAAAAGGCCTATAGGATTGTCATCCTTGTCCTAAGTCGTTGTTGTCATCTGATTGTTATCATGAGACTTCTGCCACTTCTTGCAACTCGTTTCCTTCCATTTGTAACCAATCTCGGCTTATTCTCTAATAGATTTAAAGTTTGTGGAATTTCTTCATGGAAATGAAATATTTTGAGTAATGGTACATATTATGAATTGATATTTAACCCCACTTTTATCTACCTTAAGACATTAATTTATTATGTTGTTTTAGATTTTGTTCGATCTTTAATTGTTATGATCTGTTTGAAATGTGTTTATTTGGTTTCTGGTTAAACAAATATTAAATAAGTTTGCTAATTATAATATGGATGATGGATAATTGATTTTAAGGAAACTAATTCCATAGCATGAGTTTCTTTGAGAAAGCTTTGTGTTTGTCCAAGATTATTGAAATTTTCATAGTTGAAATTAACATTTAGATGTTAACCAGATTGAGTGCTAAAGTTCTATACTCAGTATAATTTTTGGTTTCCCACGGTATCCCCCAACCCGGCAGGTTAAGGACTAATCTGTCGCGGTACTGAGCTCCATTTAATTGGTTGTATGGGAAACACGTTTAAGCTTCACTCAGGGTAGGATGTTCTTGTCTATATGTTATTAAGTGAATGCGTCTCTTAGATTATAGGTGATTTCTAGTTTTATAGACTTGCTTGCTGAGCTTGTGGATCATAGTGATTATGAAGCATTTGATGATTATTTTGAATGTGTTAAATTATAGCTTGCCTATGAGTGTTAGCCAATGATTATATACTTGTTTGTTGATTCATGTCATTTGATTAGTGATTATTACAGTAACTAACAAGTAAATAATTTTGGTTAATTTTTTTTGAGAAATCCGTAAGGTTATTAGTTGTTGCTGCTGTAAAGGAGTTAATAATATTATTTGTTGCTGAATTGGTGACTGACGTGACTGTAATTGGGTGAATCTTGGTTGTTATCTTGTAAAAATTTCTATTGAAAGGAGGTAATGAACACTCGTAATTGCTTGTGTTGTTGTTGGAGATCATATGCCTGGTTTGTAGTTATATATGGCAGATTAATAAATATTTTTATTTCTCTAATACGATGAGAGTTTGATAATTTCGAATTGAAGTTTGTCATGATAAACTTGTGATCTGAACAATACTTTTGTGACACACTTGAGCATCTGAATTTTTCCCCTTAAAAATTAATTATTTTATTGACTAGAAAAATTGTTCCATCTCTTTCAGCATGTTGTTCTAACTTTTACTCTATTTTCTCATTGGTGGTCCATTACATGATGCTTAACATAAAATTTAGTTTCTCTGGTCTGCAATATAAAATTTATGTAAAAATGTTTAGTATTGCATTCACACTCTCAATAAAAAAATGCTTAATGACTTTGCCTTGTTTATTTTTCTTTTTTTCATTTTTTTAAACCTAATTAATTTTTAACCTACCAAAACTATCAAGTATTGTGCTTATCATGCAATCTGCATCAGTGATATGTGACTGTTTCTTTTATATATAGGATTCCGTGTTTCCATTTTCAGAGTGGCACATTCCTGACAATTTTCGGATGAATGTTTATTTTACTTTGCTTTGTTTGTGGGTTCAGCTTGTCTGTTCACATGCTGTGTCTATTTATGTTTTCCTTTTCTCCTTTCCTCTAGTTTAAACTATTGTTGTACATGTAATACCTTTTTACGTATATTATTCATACTCATGAATTTTTATTTTGCTCTGCCTAATTTGTTTGTGGATTTGGCTTGTTTCTTCATTTTTCCCCTTAAAATGCTCCTAGCTTGTAGTTTTAGTTGTTGTTGTACATATTTTTATTTGCCTCTATGGCCTTTGCCCTTATAATTATGTTCTTGTACGTATTTAGAGAGATGTGTTGTGTTACTTTGTAGTGACACACCGACGGTTTCTTTGGTTATTAAGTAATGTCAAGCATCATAAATGTTTTTTTATCAATAAGCTATTTTTGTTACTGTATAATTTTCTTAAATGATGGTTGTGAAATTAATTGAGTTGCGAATGGATGTTTGATGCAGGTCTATCATCGCTTATTGGGTGCAAATGCTTTATATACTTCTGGTGATTGCGTGATTGCAGACTATGTGCTCTAGTGTAATAAATTTATTAGCCTGCCTTTTTACAGCTTGTTGAGCTTTAATTTATTTGTTTTAATAGTGAAAGACAATGAGATAAATTAGTTTTGTACTTTTGGCTGGATCATTTTGGCTGATAGGATTGTTGATTTTGTTATGTAGTTTTAAATTTTGATGATATTTAGTAGCTGAGTTTGTATTTAGTTACTCCTTCCTACTGATGGTTTCGAAAAAAAGGGGTTTTCTTTTTCTGATTGTGTTTTATTTGGAGAATCAATATTTTCTATTACCCCGTTGGTTTTGTTGGTTATCCAACTATGTCGCGGATTCTACTTTGTTTGCCCAATAAGGATTTTAATTTGATTAAATAGTCCTTACATTGAGGGTTTGGTGTTAAGTTGTTCCTTTTGGCCAAATTTTTTCCGTAACAATCACAGCGTATTTCGAATATTGTCTGTTAGAAAATTCTGAAAATTGACTATTTCATTACTAGTGCTTTTGTCTCGGTTCATAGCCCACATCTTAACTTGATATTTCTTCATACGTTGAGGGTTTGATATCAGTTGTACTGTGATTCTTTAAATTCGCACATCATGATTTAAGTACAATCTATTTTAAATTGTTGTATTAGCCATTTTTCTTCCAAAGATATATAGGCTTTGCAAAGCTCTTAACATGATCGAATTTTTGAGGCATTTATATTAATTCATTTGTCCGTTGCTTAATTGATCCTATGTTGTATGACCTTTTTGAGACATCACCTTGCTAGTTTCAAGTTGCTCAAGATTGCAACGAATTGGAATATGTTATTGCCTTGCCGATATTTTTTAGCTTCACTAAATCTGTGGTTTTATTACTCCTTTAGTGCCTTGCACTGTAATGGTGGTTGAGTAGTGAAAATTCAAAACTTCACTAAATTGGTGGTATTGTTTCCTAACTAATGGGATTCTGTTTGTTTAATTGGTTGATGATGAAACACTTTGTGTCTTTAGTTATCAGTTGGTGTATATGTAGCACATTTGTTAGTTTATTATCTGGGATTGTCGATTGCTAACTTGAAGGATGGCTAGGGCCAATGCTATGTTGAGTAAGCGGAACTGTTCGTCCTAATATTTGTTCTCACAATGCCCTTAAATAGCCTTGTAGATCGATTAAATTAATTCCTTCCTTCTGTTTAACATTCCTATCACTTATTATTTGACATTTAAGGTTAATATGCATAATATGATTTGAAAATGTTTTACTGACTGTATATTGCATGCTTGGTTTGATGTGTTGGTTATGTTTGTCCCTAAGTTTGGAATTTGGCCATGTATATTCTGCTTAATTCTTCACCTTTCTTCTCTCCGTTCTCATCCTTATCCACTACATAATTGCACTTGAACTCATGAACCTCATATGATCGCGTCTTTTAATTATTGTTTTATGTTTTGGGTGTATTGTTGGAATTTGTGTTACTCTATCTATTTTACACTTTTGGCTATGTTATTTGGTCTTCAATTTGAGTTTGTAGTGTGCTTTTGAGATTTTTTCATATCAATCTAATTATTTCATCTGCTCTTTGAGATTGATGGTGCTTCATATCGATTCCTTTTGCTACATTGTATATGTAAATATTAAGGAAATGTCTAGCATTTGATCGTTGCATAATTTTACAAAATGTTTTCTTTATATATATTGGGTTCAATTTGTATCTAGATGTATAGCTTGATTTTTAGCCTTGTTCTTGCTATTTATTTGTACAAATTATTAAACTTATGGTGTCAGGATGTGGTTATATTTCTTTCGGATAAGGTTGTCTCAATGTTGTTTTCTTTTCTTATTCCTAAATGCATCATTCTTTGCATCAAGGTCTAGTTGTATGAACTAGATGTGACTTGTACTGTTGAAGCGATAATATAAATAGTAAGTTGGTTTGAAATTCGGGGACTAAATTTCTAAAGGAGGAAAGAATGTAATAACTCAAATTGTGGGACACTCTTCTTTTTTTTTCCCTAACACTAATCACACACAAACACTCTCTCAACCTTCAGTCTTTCACTAGCCATCACCCTCCCCAAACCCCGCATCCTCACAATACACACACAAATCACATGAACAAAGAAGTGAAGAATGGAGGGAGAGCTACGCTGTGAAGGAGAAGAGAGGACCGCTGCTGCGTGTCCTGCCACTGCCCTCCCCACCGAGCCGCCACACCTCGCTACCAGTTGCCGCCATCATCAACAATGATGGAGGACAGAGAGGGAAGCCTTTGTGTTGTTGTCATCGTGCTGGATGGCTGGCTGTCAGAGGAGCTGCTACGACAAGCTCACCGCCGGCTAAGGCCCGTCGTCGTCCGTGGAGAGCCATCACCGTCTGGGTTGCTGCCGAAGGAAGAGAGCTTGCACAAGGGGTTGCTGGAGTGGCTCTTCACTGCCGCAAGTCCCACCACACCTCTGGCCACCAGGAAGTCACATTGAGGTCGCTGTTCTTTTGTGGTCACTGCTGCCGGGGTTTCTGGTTAATGGGTATGGCGCTGTTGTTGCCGGAACCACCACCGGTGCTACCGCTACTTGTTTCCATTGAGTCCGAGTCGTTGTGGTTGCTAAGAAAGTAGGTTAGAGCTGAGGTTGTGGCTGCCACAGTTTTGGGTTGAGGGGAAAGGTTCCGTTGACGCGTTTGGATTATAGTTTCAACAATCGAGAACTATCGCCAGCTCCATCTTATCGCTACTCCGGTCCAAATTCTATGCTCATTCATTCCATTCCACTTCAATCCTCCTTACCTGGAATTTGGCACTCCGGGTTTGGTATCTTTGGTCCCTTAGGGCCATGTTGTGAGTAGGTGATGAGCGGATAATTTATACGCTTTTTGGCATTGTTTTTAGGTAGTTTTTAATAGGATCTAGCTAATTTTAGGGATGTTTTTATTAGTTTTTATGCTAAATTCACATTTCTGGACTTTACTATGAGTTTGTGCATTTTTCTATGATTTTAGGTATTTTCTGGCTGAAATTGAGGGACCTGAGCAAAACTCTGATAGAAGGCTGACAAAAGACTGTTGATGCTGTTGGATTCTGACCTCTCTGCACTCGAAATGGATTTTCTGGAGCTACAAAACTTCAAATAGCGCGATCTTAGCAGCGTTGGAAAGTAGACATCCAGAGCTTTCCAGCAATATATAATAGTCTATACTTTATTCGTGCACCAGTAGGCTTTACATTTATAATTGTTTGATTGTGCATCTATAATTATTTTGACATATATCTATTATGATCTTTGAATCATACTCATTATATTTGCTTTGAACGATTTTAAATTTATTAGAATAATTGATTTATTAAAATTAAATAATTTATTTTTATGAAGTTTATACTTTCGAAACTATACATGAGACTATATATATTTTTGATGAAGTTTTGCATTATTCCAAAATGTTTGATTTTACTTGAATATCTATTTTTGAAGTATTTGTTGGTACTCACTTACTTTAAAAATTGTGAAATATATTTAAAATCTCTTATGATTGAAAAAGTATGATTGAAAAAGATTTTTAATGAGAAAGTATTGCCTGATTTTCGATATCTTATATATTTGAAAGATAAAATATTTGTTGTATTTGAAATTATATGTTTTAAATTGGTTTGGGAGGCTCGTATTAGAAAATCGTAGTTAACGGCAGGTATGATGTTAACTTAGATGCATCTAACTCAGACTCCAGCTAGCAGGGGTGTTGCTAGCCTAACGTGTAGGCCACACGTTAGATCTGTTATTCTGTTAGGACACACAAGAAGAAAGGGCTACCCATAGAGTTGGAGCCGCCCAACTGTGCACTTTTGATTTGATTTCTGTATGAGAACTACCTTATTGATTCACTTATTATAATCAACTATTATTTCCTAATTAAAATTACTTTGATGAAAATGTTTGTATAGTCTTATGTCAATTATAGATGTATTGTCTAGTCACTGAGTTGCAAAACTCATCCCTTTTTTTCTAAAAATATTTTTCAGGAACAATTATTTGACTATGCGAGACTTTCTATTCAAGAATAACGGTCTGCAATGAGTACTTATTCTTTGTCGAATTCCTAGAAGTGTATGCTCCATATGTCACAGGCAGGATCCAACCATTCATAGTTATTTTAATTTTTTGTTAAAAATGTATAACTATTTATTTTAGAACTTGTAAAATATTTGTGATTGCTTATTCAACTTATATTTGACTATGTTAGGCTTGCTATAGGATTATTTTCCTGAGCGCCGGTCATGACTCATTTTGGGCCGTGACAATTCAGCAACAAAAATTATCCTTCAGCAACAAACAACACTTGATTTGATTTCCATTTTTAGCATTCAGCAACAATTGTTACAAAACAGTAACAAGTAATCCCTAATCTCACTAAACCTGAAATCAATAAAGCTAAACAAAAAGAGAAATAGAACAAAATCAATTATTTGATTTTCCATTAATCCATTCACAATTTCACATTCAAAAATCAGCAACAGGGCATAAAAGGAAGAGAAGAACAAAAAAGGTGAAAGTAGTGCCACTAACCTTCGACGGAGACATGAACGGCGACCGCTGAGATGACAGTGAGTGGCGACACAGCGGCAAGCTGCTCCAAGTTTGAGAGAAGCCAGGGAGGACAAGGATAGGGGGAAGGAGGATGCTGATGAGCGGATAATTTATACACTTTTTGGCATTGTTTTTACAAAGTTTTTAGTAGGATTTAATTAGTTTTTAGTATATTTTTATTAGTTTTTAAGCAAAATTCACATTTTTGGACTTTACTATGATTTTGTGCATTTTTCTGTGATTTTAGGTATTTTCTGGCTGAAATTGAGGGACCTGAGCAAAAATCTGATTCAGAGGCTCACAAAGGACTGCTGATGCTGTTGGATTCTGACCTCCATGCACTCGAAATAGATTTTTTGGAGCTACAGAAGTCCAAATGGCACGCTCTCAATTGTGTTGGAAAGTAGACATCCAGGGCTTTCCATAAATATATAATAATCCATACTTTGCCCGAGTTTAGATGACACAAACTGGCGTTTAACGCCATCTTTCTGCCCTATTCTGGCGTTAACCGCCAGAAACATGTTGCAAAGCAGAGTTAAACGCCAGAAACAAGTTACAAACTGGCGTTTAACTCCAAGGAAGACCTCTACACGTGAAAGCTTTAATGCTCAGCCCAAGCACACACCAAGTGGGCCCGGAAGTGGATTTCTGCATCATTTACTTATTTCTGTAACCCTAGTAACTAGTTTAGTATAAATAAAACTTTTTACTATTGTACTAGCGGTCTTTTTCCCTATTTTCGAATTCATATGTCATTTGGGGATGCTGGCCATTCGGCCATGACTAGACCTTATCACTTATGTATTTTCAACGGTGGAGTTTCTACACACCATAGATTAAGGTGTGGAACTCTGCTGTTCCTCGAGTATTAATACAATTACTACTGTTTTCTATTTAATTCATGCTTATTCTTATTCTAAGATATTCATTCGCACTTGAATCTGATGAATGTGATGATCCGTGACAGTCATCACCATTCTTACTTATGAATGCGTGCTTGACAAACACTTCCATTCTACCTGCGAAAGCTAGAGTGTGTATCTCTTGGATTCCTGGTCCACGATGCATGGTTGCCTCTCCTGACAACAGAGCCTTCCATTCCGTGAGATCAGAGTCTTCGTGGTATAAGCTAGAATCCATTGGCAGCATTCTTGAGATCCGGAAAGTCTAAACCTTGTCTGTGGTATTCCGAGTAGGATCTGGGATGGGATGACTGTGACGAGCTTCAAACTCGCGACTGTAGGGCGTGGTGACATATGCAAAAGGATAGTAAATCCTATTCCTACATGATCGAGAACCAACAGCTGATTAGCTATGCGGGAAACCGTAGAGGACCTTTTTCATTGAGAGGATGGGAAGTATCCATTGACAACGGTGACGCCCTACATACACCTTGCCATGGAAAGGAGTATGAAGGATTGGATGAAGGCAGTAGGAAAGCAGAGATTCAAGAGGGATGAAGCATCTCCATACACTTATCTGAAATTCCCACTAATGATCTACATAAGTATCTCTATCTTTATTTTCTATTTATTTATATTTTAATTATTAAAACTCCATAACCATTTGAATCTGCCTGACTGAGATTTACAAGGTGACCATAGTTTGCTTCAAGCTGACAATCTCCGTGGGATTGACCCTTACTCACGTAAGGTTTATTACTTAGACGACCCAGTGCACTTGCTGGTTAGTTATGTGAAGTTGTGAAAAAGAGTGATATTACAATTGTGCGTACCAAGTTGTTGGCGCCATTGAAGATCGCAATTTCGTGCACCAAGTTTTTGGCACCGTTGCCAGGGATTGTTCGAGTTTGGACAACTAACGGTTCATCTTGTTGCTTAGATTAGGTATTTTTTACTTTATTTTCAAAAAGTTTTCAAAAATCTTTTCAAAATTTTTCTTCTTTTTCATTTTTTCTAAAAAAATAATTTTCGAAAAAAAATACAAAATAATTATAAAATCATAAAACCAAAAAATATTTTGTGTTTCTTGTTTGAGTCTAGTGTCAATTTTTAAGTTTGGTGTCAATTGCATCTTTTTAATTTTCTAAAAATTTTTGAAAATTCATGCATTGCATTCTTCATAATCTTCAAGTTGTTCTTGACAAGTCTTCTTGTTTGATCTTCATATTTTCTTGTTTTGTATCTTTTGTTGTTTTTCATATGCATTTTTTAATCCATAGTGTCTAAACATTGAAAATTTCTAAGTTTGGTGTCTTGCATGTTTTCTTTTCTTGAAAATTTTTCAAAAATACGTTCTTGATGTTCATCATGATCTTCAAAGTGTTCTTGGTGTTCATCTTGACATTCATATTGTTCTTGCATGCATCATGTGTTTTGATTCATAATTTTTATGTCTTGAGTCATTTTGTTGTTTTTCTCTTTCCACATTAAATTCAAAAAACATAAAAAATATCTTTTCCTTATTTTACTCATAATTTTCGAAATCTTTGGGTTGACTGAGTCAAAATTTTTTAAAATAAGTTGTTTCTTGTTAGTCAAGTCAAGATTTCAATTTTAAAAATCTTATCTTTTCAAAACATTTTTTTAAATCAAAGCTTTTTCATTTTTCTTTTATATTTTCGAAAATTCTTTAAAATTGATTTTCAAAAATCTTTTTCTTAATTTTATCTTTTATTTTCGAAAATTATACTAACAATTAATGTGATTGATTCAAAAATTTGAAGTTTGTTACTTTCTTGTTAAGAAAGGTTCAATCTTTAAATTCTAGAATCATATCTTTTAGTTTCTTGATTAGTCAAGTAATCAATTTTAATTTTAAAAAATCAAATCTTTTTCAAACATATCTTTTTCAAATCATATCTTTTTCAAAATCAATTTCCAAATCTTTTCTAACTTTTTATCCTTTCAAAATTGATTTTCAAATCTTTTTCAACTGACTAATTGATTTGTTTTTGTTTGTTTTAAAATTCTTATCTTTTTCAAAACCACCTAACTAATTTTCTCTCTAATTTTTGAAAATCACTTTCCTCTTTTTCAAAAATTTCTTTTTAACTAATTATTTTAAATTTTAATTTTAATTTTATTTCTTCTCTTAATTTTCAAAATTCTCCCCCTCTCATCTCTTTCTATTTATTTATTTAATCACTAACACTCTTCTCTTCTTCTTATAATTTGAACCCTCTCTTATTCTCTGTGTTCGAATTCTTCTCTTCCCTTTCTCCTATTCTTATCTTCTTCTACTAACATAAAGGAATATCTATACTGTGATATAGAGGATTCCTCTTCTTTTCTGTTCTCTTCTTTTTCATATGAGCAGGAGCAAAGACAAGGACATTCTTGTTGAAGCAGATCCTGAACCTGAAAGGACTCTGAAAAAGAAGCTAAGAGAAGCTAAAGCACAACAATCCAGAGAAAATCTTACAGAGAATATCGAAAAAGAAAGAGACATAGCCGAACCCAACAACAATACAAGGAAGATGCTTGGTGACTTTACTGCACCAAACTCCAACTTACATGGAAGAAGCATCTCAATCCTTGCCATTGGAGCGAACAATTTTGAGCTAAAGCCTCAATTAGTTTCTCTGATGCAACAGAATTGCAAGTTTTATAGACTTCCATCAGAAGATCCTTTTCAGTTCTTAACTGAATTTTTGCAGATCTGTGATACTGTTAAGAACAATGGGGTTGATCCCGAGGTCTACAGGCTTATGCTTTTCCCTTTTGCTGTAAGATACAAAGCTAGAGTATGGTTGGAATTTCAACCTAAAGATAGCCTGAACTCTTGGGATAAGCTGGTCACGGCTTTCTTAGCCAAGTTCTTTCCTCCTCAAAAGCTGAGTAAGCTTAGAGTGGATGTTCAAACCTTCAGACAGAAAGAAGGTGAATTCCTCTATGAAGCTTGTGAGAGATACAAGCAACTGACCAAAAAGTGTCATTCTGACATGCTTTCAGAATGGACCATCCTGGATATATTCTATGATGGTCTGTCTAAATTGTCTAAGATGTCATTGGACCATTCTGCAGGTGGATCAATTCAACTGAAGAAAACGCCTACAGAAGCTTAGGAACTCATTGACATGGTTTCAAATAACCAGTTCATGTACACTTCTGAAAGGAATCCTGTGAAGAATGGGACGCCTCAGAGGAAGGGAGTTCTTGAAATTGATACTCTGAATGCCATATTGGCTCAGAACAAAATGTTGACTCAACAAGTCAATATGATTTCTCAAAGTCTGAATGGATTGCAAAATGCATCCAATAGTACTAAAGAGGCATCTTCTGAAGAAGAAGCCTATGATCCTGAGAACCCTACAATGGCAGAGGTAAATTACATGGGTGAAGCCTATGGAAACACCTATAATCCCTCATGGAGAAATCATCCAAATTTCTTATGGAAGGATCAACAAAAGCCTCAACAAGGCTTTAATAATGGTGGAAGAAATAGGTTTAGCAATAGCAAGCCTTTTCCATCATCTTCTCAGCAACAGACAGAGAATTCTGAGCAGAGCCCCTCTAGCTTAGCAAACATAGTCTCTGAGCTATCTAAGACCACTTTAAGTTTCATGAATGAAACAAGATCCTCCATTAGAAATTTGGAGGCACAAGTGGGCTAGCTGAGTAAAAAAGTCACTAAAACTCCTTCTAGTACTCTCCCAAGTAATACAGAAGAGAACCCAAAAAGAGAGTGCAAGGCCATAACCTTACTTGGTGTGGGCGAATGCACAAAGGAGGAGGAGGATGTGAATCCCAGTGAGGAAGACCTCTTGGGATGTCCTCTGGACAAAAAGGAGTTCCCAATTGAGGAACCTAAGGAATCTGAGGCTCACCTAGAGACCATAGAGATTCTATTGAACCTCCTTTTACCATTCATGAGCTCTAATGACTATTCATCTTCTGAAGAAGATAAAGACATTGTTGAAGGGCAAGTTGCCTAATATTTAGGAGCAATCATGAAGTTGAATGCCAAGCTATTTGGTAAAGAGACTTGGGAGGATGAGCCTCACTTGCTCATTAATGAACTAAATACCTGGGTTCAGCACACTTTACCTCAAAAGAAACAGGATCCTGGTAAATTTCTAATTCCCTGTACCATAGGCACCATGACATTTGAGAAGGCTCTGTGTGACCTGGGGTCAGGCATAAACTTAATGCCACTCTCTGTAATGGAGAAACTGGGAATCTTTGAGGTACAGACTGCCACATTCTCATTAGAGATGGCAGACAAATCCATGAAAAAGGCTTATGGACAGGTAGAGGACGTGCTAGTAAAGGTCAAAGGCCTTTACATCCCTGCTAATTTCATAATCCTAGACATTGGGAAGGATGAGGATGAATCCATCATCCTTGGAAGACCCTTCCTAGCCACATCAAAAGCTATGATTGATGTGGATAGAGGAGAGTTGATCCGTCAATTGAATGAGGACTACCTTGTGTTTAAAACTCAAGGATCTCCCTCTGCAACCATAGAGAGGAAGCATGAAAAGCTTCTCTCAATGCAGAGTCAAACAGAGCCCCCACAGTCAAACTCTAAGTTTAGTGTTGGGAGGCCACAACCAAACTCTAAGTTTGGTGTTGAAACCCCATATTCAAACTCTAAGTTTGGTGTTGGGAGGTTCCAACAATGCTCTGAACATCTGTGAGGCTCCATGAGAGCTCACTGTCAAGCTATTGACATTAAAGAAGCGCTTATTGGGAGGCAACCCAATTTTATTTATCTATGTATTTTCCTTTTTTAGGTTGATGATCATGTGGAGTCATAAAAACAATTGCAAACATTCAAGAAAAATCGAAAACATCATTAAAAATAGCACACCCTGGAGGAGAGACTTACTGGCATTTAAGGGTAGCAGAATGGGCATTTAACGCCCAATCTGGCACCATTCTGGGCGTTAAACGCCAGAAACAAGCACCAGACTGGCGTTAAATGCCAGAAACAGGCTACAATTTGGCATTAAACGCCAGAAACAGGTTGCAGCCTGGCGTTTAACGCCAGGAAAGGAATAAAGCTGGTGTTTAACGCCAAAAACAAGTAGCAATCTGGCGTTAAATGTCAGGATTGCACAGTAAGGGCATTTTGCACGCCTAAAAGGAGCAGGGATGAAATCCTTGACCCCCTCAGGATCTGTGGACCCCATAGGATCCCCACCAACCTTCACTCATTCTCTCTCTCCATCTCCTCTATTCACTTATTCTTCCCCTTATTCTTTTCTTCTTTTGCTCGAGGACGAGCAAACCTTTTAAGTTTGGTGTGGTAAAAGCATTGCTTTTTGTTTTTCCATAACCATTTATGACACCTAAGGCCGGAGAAACCTCTAGAAAGAGGAAAGGGAAGACAAAAGCTTCCACCTATGAGTCATGGGAGATGGAGAGATTCATCTCAAGGGTCTTGTTCCGAGGGTTACCTGAAACTATAGGTCGATCTCGGACGAGATCTTCTATACTGGTCGGAGCTGTTGTGTCCGACTTGATGATGGTGGCTGAAGCCGCCGTGTCCGACTTGTTGGACTTGGTGGTGGTGCTGATCCTTTGTCACCGGAGGGTGGGCGTACCTGCAAGGGACTTCGATGCTTAAGTTAGCAAGGGTATTAAGCAGGTTTTTAGTAGAATTAGAGTATGAGTTATACCTGGGTGCTCCAGTGTATTTATAATGGTGTAGAGCGACCTTCTTAGATAAGATAAGTTCGTTATCTTATCTTATCTTATCTTTTATCTTTCTGAGCAAGGTCATCTTATCTTCAGAGGAACCGCCCTTTCTCTCTGTAGGCTTGGGCTGCCTTAGGTTTTGGGGCGCGATCCTCCATTTGGGCCCTTTTTGGGCTTTCCTGGTGATTTGACCGAGCTCTTTGAGAAGAGGTCGGATTGTCCTGACTTGAAGAGGTCGGTTGCTTTATCGTCAGACATCCCGGGTCGGACAAGTTGACCCGGGGTATGAACAGTGCCTCTGTTCGAGCTCGGTTTTTATTTTAGAGATCGAGTCTTAGTTTTAGGACTTTGAACCTTCTCGGGTGGAGCCGAACTCAAGCATTTTGTCGATTTTACCTTTGTAGAGTTCCTTTTTAAATGCGGAACATTTCTTCGTTCGTTTCCTCTGAAAGCGTGCGCTTTTGTATTAGTGTCCTAGCCTTAGGAATGCGTGAGGGTTTTAATGCCCTCATTAATTGGTTTTTGATGCTCCATTTCTCTTGGCTTCTATTTTGAATTTTATTCTCAAGAAACGGTTTTTTCTTCTCTTGCTTTTTTGCTATAACTTCCCTTTTTCTTCTCCCTTTCTGTTTTCGTCTGAAAACTTGCATTTTTGCGTTTCTCTTGTGACGTTGCTTGGTAATTGTTAACGCTTTTGCTTCGAGGAATGTCATTTCATCGCTTTGTCTTTCAGCCTTTCAAAGCTTTTCTCCAGGTTGGTTCTACTTTCTGCTCCCTTAATTTCGTTGTTTTGCCTTTGGTTTTTGATAAAGCTTTTGATTTTTGCTTAAATACATGCTAGGAAGTTTGATTCTCTTCATATCACTGTGTGCCTGCTCTTTATTGTGCGGGGGGTTTTTCTTGCTTTTGAAATGGTCCTTCTGTATTCTAGGGTTCACACTACTTGGTTTTTCCTCTTTTGCAAACTGCATGAACCTGTTTATTTTTCTGGAAGATTACTCCTTTGATGTTTTTCATTTTGCTGATGAATCTCGTAAAAGAATTTTTGACTTTTGACGGCTCATTTTGATTTTCTTCGCGTTGGTGAGCTAGGACTATGAATTTGGAAGGTAGCTTTGATGGCTTTCTGGGGTAATGACTTTTTTTTTCTGGGATGTTGCTTTCTGAGAAAGGGTTTCTCTTTGTCGTTGCTGTGGGTTTTGTTGGGACATTTATTCTTGTAGGTTTTCCTGAATCCTTGTTTCCTGATTGCCTCCAAAGGATGCCCTTGGATCTTTTTGGTGTGGGTCATGGGGTTTCCTTTTGCTGTTTGTACTGTGCTGGACTATGCTGGCTGAGTTGTTTTGATTTTGTCTGAGATGTTTTTTCACTAATCCAATCTCTTTTTCTTGTTTGTAGGACTAGTTGGCCATGTCTTCTCACAAAAATATTGTAGAGACGTCCTCTAAGGTCCCTGAGGGGATGTCTGATTAGTTGGACTTCCTTGTTTTGATGTGTGTTTCTGTGGTAAATGCTGAATTCTGTGCGGAACTTAGGAAACATCACCATCTCTGTAAGACTGGAGATCAAGAGAGGAATTATGAATTGGTGGCACCTGATTCGGAAGAGAGGGTTTGTTTTCCTGTCCTGACCCAGGGGGAGCGCCCTTTCTTTTATCTTTACGACTATTTCTTCAGCCAGTGGGACATCACTTTTCCCTTTACTTCGTTTGAGACCGACTTGTTGTGTTCATGTAATGTAGCTCCGTCCCAGCTTCATTCGACCTCCTGAGGATTTATTAAGATTTTCCAGCTTCTTTGTCAAGAATTGAATGTTACCCCTTCTCAAACTCTTTTCCTTTATTTGTTCGTTTTAACTAAGCCCGAGATTTCTTCAAAAAAGAAAGCCTTGTGGGTTTCTTTTAGATCTGCATAAAGACATAAGGTTTTTACCATGTTTGACGAGTCCATTAGGGACTTCAAGAATTATTTTTTCAAGGTTCGAGCTGTTGAGGGAGCTCGCCCCTTTTTTTTGGAAGCGAATGATGAGCCATCCTTCCCTCTGCATTGGCAACAGAATGTAGTAGTATCCCGATATGCATGGGAAATGCTTGACGAGATAGAGCAGGCCTTTGTGACGATTTTGGAGGACCTTTGGGGGGAACCTCCTCATCTGGATACTAAAAAATCTTTGGGGGACCCCTCCCTCGTCCGAGCTGCATTGGGTATTACTTGATATATATTGTTTCTTATTTTTGCTTTCTCCTTCTTTACTGCAGCTCAAAACACCACGGCCCGGGTGGATGGGGAAGGGTCCTCTCAGGTCTCATTGAAGCCGTTTGTGCCGAGTTCCCCTGGCCCGAAGAGAATGATCCCTACTCCTCGGGTTCGTTTAGTGGATCCTCCACAATCTTCCACTGCTGCTGTGGTTTTTCCTTCGGCTGTCCCTTCTTCCAAAAGGCCTCGAACCGTTGAACCTTTCAATCTGGATGCGCCTGATTTTGACCCCATTGGCTTTGTTGACCAGCAGATTGCTCTTTATGGTGCCTTCTCCATGGATGATGTTTCTCTCCTTTATCACTTAGATTTTATAACTCGAAGTAGCATCAAGATGGCTCATATGGGAGATGCCCTGTACTGAATTACTCAAAATCTTCGTCTGCATGCTACCAAAGCCTTTATGGAGGAAGCTAAGCGAGAGTTCGACCGAATGAAGGGTCTGAAGGAGGAACTCGAAGTGAAAGTGACTAAACTGGAAAAGAAGCTGGAGGGGGAGAAGGCCAGCTCTCTTGCCTTGGCGGCTTCTATGCAGTTGGCTGAGGACGCGACATTGAAGCACAAAGAAAGCTACGTCACAACCTACCGGGAAGTGATGCGTCTCAGGGAGGAGTTAGAGTCAGCCCGGGTTGATTATTCCGAGCTCCAGGGTCATCTTGTAGGCAGCGTAACTGCTGTTTATGAGAACCTGAAGGAGTAGGTTCAGTTTCTTGCCCCAGAGGTCGACCTTACTTTATTTAGTTTGGATAATGTTGTGAAGGATGGCAAGATTGTCCCCGACGATCCTGATGATGATGATGTTGAGCTTCCTTCTGAGCCTGCCGCCAAAGCTTCTGTTGTGTCAGCTTCTTCAGCTCCTTCTCCTATGGCCGCTCATCCCGAATTAGATCCTGATTGCCAAATCTTGAATCAGTATGACGGGACAGTGGATGCAGTGCCTCTTCAGACTTACCCCCTTCACCCTGTGCTGATGCTGTCGAGAAGCCTTCGGGTGTTTAACTGAATTTTGTAATTACTTGTATAGATAGCCCGGCTTGTGGGCTTTCGAACTCTTGATTTTGTTTGCTGACTTTTGACACTCTTTTATTTATTGGTTTAGCAACTTTATTTTGATAAACAAAGCAGTTTTCAGGCTTTTTGGGCTGATCTCGGTGGCCTCTGAAGCTGGCTATTATAACTTTTTGTTTTTATATCATGTCTGTCTGCACTTGTCTTGGTACCTTTGTAGGCTATGGGAGTGTTGGAACTTTGTCTGACCTGATTAGCTTGATTCCTTTGCCTGATGTTGTTTTCAGCAATCCATTTTATTTGGACTTTGTTTAGGTCTTTGTTAGGAACTACTTTGCATAATGCTGAGGTTGCCGATTTCGTCAGATCGGTTTTTGTCCGAGTTGTTGTTTGTAACCCTCTTTTTTGGACCTCATTTAGGTCTCTTTTAGGGGTTACTTTTGTAGCTTTATATTTTGGGCCGACTTCATTACGTCGGGTCCTTCTAAGTTATTTTATAATCCTCTTTCTTGGACCTTGTTCAGATCTCTTTCAGGGATTACTTTTATAACTTTATACTTTGGGCCGACTTCATCACGTCGGGCCCTTCTAGGTTATTTTGTAATCCTCTTTCTTGGACCTTATTTAGATCTCTTTCAGGGATTAATTTTATAAATTTACACTTTGGGCTGACTTCATCACGTCAGGCCCTTCTAAGTTATTTTGTAATCCTCTTTCTTGGACCTTGTTCAGATCTCTTTCAGGGATTACTTTTATAACTTTATACTTTAGGCCGACTTCATCACGTCGGGCCCTTCTAGGTTATTTTGTAATCCTCTTTCTTGGACCTTATTCAGATCTCTTTCAGGGATTACTTTTATAAATTTACACTTTGGGCTGACTTCATCACGTCGGGCCCTTCTAAGTTATTTTGTAATCCTCTTTCTTGGACCTTGTTCAGATCTCTTTTAGGGATTACATGTATAACTTTATACTTTGGGCCGACTTCATCACGTCGGGCCCTTCTAAGTTATAGTAATCCTCTTTTATAGGGCTGGCCAAACCTTTTTCCATGGATTTACTTATAACTTCGGTTATTGCGACTGGTCCGACTTCTTTGCGTCGGCCAGTCTTTAAGTTATTTTATAGCAATCCATTTTATTAGGACTTTGTCAAGTCCTTTCTATGGATCACTTTCTATAACTTTTTGCATTATTCTGTTTTCATCTTTGCCGATTTTGTAGAGATTGGGTTTAACCCTCGTTTGGTCAACCTTTTAATGAATTTGGTTTCCATTTTTGGTCTTTATCGTGATCGCGTAGTGAATTTGACTTTCACTTTCTGCCGATCTATAGCTTTATAATCGGACGATGAATGTTTCAGATTAATGCAGCTTGAGCATTTGTAGAATATCTGAACAGATTTTACTAAAAAGAAAATGCAAATATATACATGCGGGAGGTTAATCCTCTAAGTTGGGTGATTTGTAGGTCTTGGCTTGGCGCCTCATTAAAAAACCTTTTCAGAAAAAAGAGTGCGCCTCATCCTAAGATCCCTTATCATCCCTAACTATAGTACTTTCTTAGGTTGCAGGCGTGCCATGACCTAGGAAGCTCTCGCCCATCAAGTTCGGATAGTCTGTAGTAGCCCTTTCTAAGTACTTCTATGACTCGGTAGGGTCCTTTCCAACTCGCTGCCAGCTTTCCTTCTCCAGGTCGGGTTGTTCCGATATCATTTCGGATTAGGATGAGATTGTTCTCAGCAAAAGCTCGATGTACTACCTTTTGATTGTATCTCACCGCCATTCGTCGTTTTAATGCTTCTTCTCTAATCCGAGTTCTTTCTCGGACTTCCGGAAGTAGATCGAGTTCTTCCGTTTGAAGTTGGGAGTTGGATTCTTCACTATAGTGAATCACTCTAGGCAACCTTTCTTCAATCTCCACTGGGATCATTGCCTCTATTCTGTACGCTAATCGGAAGGGTGATTCCTTTGTCGTGGAATGTGGCATTGTTCGATATGCCCATAGGACTTGTGGGAGCTCCTCGGCCCAGGCTCCCTTTACATCCTGTAATCTCCGTTTTAGCCCAGCCAGTATGACTTTATTGGCAGCTTCGGCTTGTCCATTGGCTTGGGGATGTTCTGCGGAAGTGAATTGTTGTTTTATGTTTAAGTCGGCCGCTAGCTTTCTGAAGCCTGCATCTGTGAACTGGGTACCATTGTCTGTGGTGATGGAGTATGGAACCCCGAACCTCGTGACAATGTTCCTATATAGGAATTTTTGACTTCTTTGAGCAGTGGCATTAGATAGGGGTTCTGCCTCGATCAACTTTGTGAAGTAGTCTATCCCTACTATAAGGAATTTAACTTGTCCCGATCCCTGAGGAAAGGGTCCGAGAAGGTCGAGTCCCCATTTTGCGAACGGCCAAGGTGAAGTCACGCTGATGAGCTCCTCTGGTGGAGCGATGTGAAAGTTGGCATGTTTCTGACATGATGGACATGTCTTTACGAACACTGTGGCTTCTTTTTGTAGAGTTGGCCAATAAAACCCTGCCTGAAGTACTTTTTTGGTAAGTGCTTGTGCTCCGAGGTGATTACCACAAATGCCACTGTGTACTTCTTCCAAAACTTCCTTTGTGTTAGAAGTTGGTACGCATTTTAACAATGGTATTGAAATCCCTCTTTTGTATAGAGTGTTGTTTATGATAGTGTAGTATTGTGCCTCTCGTTTCAACCTCTTTGCCTCCTTTTCCTCTGTGGAGAGTGCTTCTGTTTTGAGGTAGTTAATTATGGGAATCATCCATCCTTGATCCTGACCTGTTATGGCCAGGACTTTTTCTTCTTCCGAGATTGATGGATTCTGCAGAATTTCTTGGATGAGGCTTCTATTGTTGCCCTCTGGTTTGGTGCTGGCTAGTTTTGAGAGTGCGTCAGCTCGAGCATTCTGTTCTCGAGGTATGTGACGGATGTCATATTCTCTGAGTTATTTGAGTTGTTCCCTGGTTTTGTCCAAATACTTTTTCATGGTGGGATCTTTGGCTTGGTAGCTTCCTGCTATTTGCGAAGTGACTACCTGTGAGTCGCTGAAGATGATAAGCTTTTGAGCTCCAACCTTCTTAGCTAGCTTCAAACCAGCTAGCAGTGCCTCATATTCCGCTTGGTTGTTTGAGGCGGGGAACCCAAATTTGAGGGAGAGTTCGATTTGGGTTCCTTGGTCGCTTTCAATTATCACATCTGTGCCACTTCCAGTTTTATTTGAGGAACCGTCCACGTAGAGATTTCATTCTGTGGGGATTTTTGGTGTGTCTGTAAATTCTGTGATGAAGTCGGCCAAGTATTGTGATTTGATGGCTGTCTGGGCTTCGTATTGAAGATCGAATTTAGACAACTCGACTGCCAATTGCAAGATTCTACCCACCAGGTCTATTTTCTGTAAAATCCCTTTTATGGGCTGGTTGGTCCGAACCCTAATGATGTGGGCTTGGAAGTATGGACGAAGTCGCTGAGATGTTAGTATGAGAGCATATGCAAACTTTTCTATTTTTTTGTAGTTCAACTTGGATCTTTGTAATGCTTTACTGATGAAGTACACGGGTTGTTGCCCCCTGTCGTCTTCTCGGACTAGTGCTGAGGCTATTGCCCGACTTCCTACCGCGAGGTACAATATGAGTGGTTCTTCTTTCCGTGGCCGAGTTAGGATAGGTGGCTGCCCCAAGAACCTTTTGAAATCTTGGAAGGCTTGCTCATACTCCGTTATCCATTCAAACTTCTTTCCCTTCCTTAGAGTGGCGTAGAAGGAAAGAGATCTTATTGCCGATCCGGCTAGAAATCTGGACAAGGCTGCCAATCTTCCGTTGAGTTGTTGTACCTCTTTGACACAAGTCAGACTCTTCATGTCGAGTATGGCCTGGTCTTTATCTGGGTTTGCTTTGATTCCTCTCTGTGTGAGCATAAAACCCAAGAATTTGCCAGCCTCTACTGCGAAAGTGCATTTTGCGGGATTGATTCGCATGCCATGCCATCTTATAATGTCGAATACTTGGGTCAGGTTGGACAATAGCATCTCTTCATTTTGTGTCTTCATTAGCATGTCGTCCACGTAGACTTCCATGATTTTTCTGATGTGATCCGAAAAGACCTTATTCATCAATCTCTGATAAGTAGCTCCCGCATTTTTAAGATCGAAAGGCATGACGACATAGCAGTAGTTTGCTTTTGGGGTTAAGAAAGAAGTTTTTTCTTGGTCGGGTGGATACATTGGGATCTGATTGTATCCCGAGTATACGTCTATAAATGAGAGGTATTTATATCTGGAGGAGGCATCTACTAGAGCGTCGATACTTGGGAGTGGGTAAGGATCTTTTGGGCAGGCTTTGTTGAGATCAGTGTAGTCAGTGCACATTCGCCACTTCCCGTTTGACTTTTTCACCAAGATGACATTAGCCAGCCATAGCGGGTATTTGACTTCTCTTATGAACCTTGCCTCTAGTAGAGCTTGTACCTGCTCTTCTACAGCTTGGGAGCATTCTGGTCTGAGCTTTCTACGCCTCTGTTGTACTGGCCGAGATCCTGGATAGACTGATAGTTTGTGACACATTAGCTTGTGGTCTATGCCTGGCATGTCTGCAGCCTTCCATGCAAAGAGATCGACGTTGTTTCGCAAGAACTGTATGAGTGATTCTTTTATGTCTCCTTTTAGGATTATACCGATCTTGGTTGTTTGGTTCAGGGTGTTCCCGATCTGGACTTTTGCTATTTCACCTTCAGGTTGTGGGCGGAGTTCTTCCCGCCTCTGCACTCCACCGAGCTTGATTGTGAGGAATTCTTCTCCTCTGCCTCTGAGGTTTAGACTTTCATGGTAACAGCAGCGCGCCGTCTTCTGGTCTGCTTTTATTGTAGCTATCCCTTCTGCAGTTGAAAAATTCATGCATAGATGTGGAGTCAAGACTATTGCACCGAGCTGATTCAATGTTGTCCGGCCTATTAAGGAATTATAGGCTGAACTTACGTCGACCACGAGTTCTTTTTCTTCCAAGCCGAGCTTGTCGAAGGCAATTTTGAACAAGATGTTGGTGGAGCTCCCTTGGTCTATCAGTGTGCGGTGGAGATTTGCATTCGCCAGTATAACAGTGATGACCATGGGATCGTCGTGTCCTGAGATTATACCGGATGCATCTTCTTTGGTGAAAGTAATCGGCGGGATGTCGGGTGCTTCCTCCTTCCCCTCGACATGATATACTTCTTTAAGATATCTTTTGCGAGATAATTTGGAGACTCCTCCTCTCGCAAATCCGCCGTGTATCATGTGAACGTGTCTTTCTGGTGTACGAGGTGACCGCTCAGTTCATCTGACATCTTCTTCCCTTCTTCTTTTTCTTTGCTCATCGTCCCGGGTGGCCAGATACCGATCTAGCTTTCCCTTTCTTACTAGCTTTTCTATGACATTTTTTAAGTCAAAACATTCATTGGTGTAATGCCTGCGGATTCGATGATATTCACAATATTCGCCCCGATTTCTTCCTCCTTTTTTGCTTTTGAGTGGTCGAGCTGGAGGTATTTTTTCAGTGTGACAAACCTCTCTGTAGACATCCACAAGTGACACCCGAAGAGGGGTGTAATTATGGTATTTTTTAATTTTTTCTCCATGTTGATCTTCCTTCTTTTTTGGACTCTTTGTCCTTATCCCAGGAGGTGAATCCGAATTTTGAGGTCTCTCCTAGTCGAGAGTTTTCCTCCATGTTGATATACTTCTCTGCTCATTCTTGCACGTTGTTTAGGGATGCGGGGTATTTTTTCGATAAAGATTGGCTAAAAGGTCCCTCTCGTAATCCATTGATGAAGCCCATAATGGCAGCCTCTGTTGGTAGGCTCTATATGTCCAGGCATATTTTGTTGAATCTTTCCATGTAGTTGCGAAGACTTTCCCGTTCTCCTTGCCTGATTCCTAATAGACTTGGGGCGTGCTTAGCCTTGTCTTTTTGGATGAAGAATCTGACCAAAAACTTCTTGGCCAAGTCGTCGAAACTTGAGATGGACCTAGGAGGTAAATTGTCGAACCATCTAATTGTCATCTTTGTTAAAGTAGTCGGAAAGGCTTTGCAACGAACTGTATCTAAGGCGTCGGTGAAGTACATTCTACTTCTGAAATTGCTGAGATGATGGCCGGGATCTGTAGTGCCGTCGTACAGAGTCATGTCTGGGAGTTTAAAGTCTTTTGGGATTTTGGTCTTCATGATCTCCTTGGTGAATGGATCTTATTCCTTGTGGGAGCTGTCCTCATGAGGGGATCGGTTGGCTTTGGTCTTGAGATCAGCTTCGAGTTTTAGGAGTTTGTCCTCCAATTCCCGGCACCGCCTTATTTCCTTCTGTAGGTCTTTCTCAGCCTCTCGTTGATGTAGGGCTTCTTCTTCAAGTTGTTTTAAACGATCTTGAAGCGCGTCCATGGCTCCCGTGTTTGGGGAATTCTTTTTGTTGTTAAGTTGAGAAGTATCCTTTGGTGTAGTGTCCGCATTTTTGTGCGACGTTCTATCCTCTAGATCTGAATTGTGGTCATTGTCATGGTCGTCTGCCATGGTGATGGGATGACTTCCAGGTCCTCGGCAACGGCACCAATGTTCCGAGGGTTACCTGAAACTATAGGTTGATCTCGAACAAAATCTTCTGTACTGGTCAGAGCTGTTGTCTCCGACTTGTTGGACTTGGTGGTGGTGCTGATCCTTTGGCACCGGAGGGTGGGGTACCTGCAAGGGACTCCGATGCTTAAGTTAGCAAGGGTATTAAGCAGGTTTTTAGAAGAATCAGAGTATGAGTTATACGTGGATGCTCCAGTGTATTTATAATGGTGTAGAGTGACCTTCTTAGATAAGATAAGTTAGTTATCTTATCTTATCTTTTATCTTTCGAGTGAGGTCATCTTATCTTCAGGGAAACCGCCCTTTCTCTCTGTAGGCTTGGGCTGCCTTAGGTTTTGGGGCGCGATCCTCTATTTAGGCCCTTTTTGGGCTTTCCTGGTGATTTGACCGAGCTCTTTAAGAAAAAGTCGGATTGTCCTAACCTGAAGAAGTCGGTCGCTTTATCGTTAGACCTCCCGGGTCAGACAGCTTGACCCGGGGTATGAACAGGTCCATAGCTTAGTAGTAGAGCATTTGACTGCACAACAAGAGAGCCCACTCATGGACCTCAACAAGAGCATAAGGAATTTCCTCATCAAGAAATCCCTGAGATGCCTCAAGGGATACATTTTCCTCTGCACAACTATTAGGAGCAACTAAGGATAGAAGCACCAAAATCACTAGGGATAGAGCAACAAAGGCAAGGAAAAGACATAGAAGAGCTCAAGAGCACCATTGGTTCTTCAAGAGGAAGACGCCACCCACATTAAGGTGGACTCATTCCTTAGTCTCCTTGTCTATTTATTTTCTGCTTTCGGTTTTAGAGCTTCATGTTTGTCTATGTTTGTGTCTTCATTACATGATCATTAGTGTCTAGTGTCTATGTCTTAAAGCTATGAATAATTCCATGAATCCTCCACCTCTCTTAAATGAAAAATGTGCTTAATTACAAAAGAACAAGAAGTACTTGAATTTCAAATTTTATCTTGAAATTAGTTTAATTATTTTGATGTGGTGGCAATACTTTTTATTTTCTGAATGAATGCTTGAATAGTGCATATTTTTTATCTTGTTTATGAATGTTAAAATTGTTGGCTCTTGAAAGAATGATGAACAAAGAGAAATGTTATTGATAATCTGAAAAAATCATGAAATTAATTCTTGAAGAGAGAAAAAGCAGTGAAAAAAAATTTAGCAAAAAAAAATAAAAGAAAGAAAAAGAAAAAGCAAGCAGAAAAAGTCAATAGCCCTTTAAACCAAAAGGCAATGGTAAAAAAGATCCAAGGCTTTGAGCATTAATGGAAAGGAGGGCCCAAGGAAATAAAATCCAAGCCTAAGTGGCTAAATCAAGCTGTCCCTAACCATGTGCTTGTGTCATGAAGGTCCAAGTGAAAAGCTTGAGACTGAGTGGTTAAAGTCGTGATCCAAAGCAAAAAGAGTGTGCTTAAGAGCTCTGGACACCTCTACCTGAGGACTTTAGCAAAGCTGAGTCACAATCTGAGAAGGTTCACCTGGTTATGTGTCTGTGGCATCTATGTATCCGGTGGTAATACTGGAAAACAAAGTGCTTAGGGCCACGCCCAAGACTCATAAAGTAGTTGTGTTCAAGAATCAACAAACTAAACTAGGAGAATCAATAACACTATCTAAAATTCTGAGTTCCTATAGATGCCAATCATTCTGAACTTCAAAGCATAAAGTGAGATGCCAAAACTGTTCAGAAGCAAAAAGCTACTAGCCCCGCTAATCTAATTGGGACTAAGTTTCATTGATATTGTGAGATTCATTGTATATTCTTTTCTTTTTATCCTATTCTGTTTTCAGTTGCTTGGGGACAGATAATAATTTAAGTTTGGTGTTGTGATGAGTGGATAATTTATACGCTTTTTGGCATTGTTTTTACATAGTTTTTAGTAGGATTTAATTAGTTTTTAGAAAGGTTCTGAAAACTGGACCGAACCGGTCAGTTCGACTGGTTTAACCACGAACCAATGCTACAAACAGTCCGGTCCTCATCTGAAAACCGTGCAAAGAAGAACCGCTCAAGAACCGGCGAATCGGCCAAAAACCGGTCGGTTCGACCGAACCGGTGACTGGCTGGTTACGCTAAACGATGCCGTTTTATGATTTATAAAAAAAAAAGAACCCGACTCGACCCGCTCGTGGAGCACCCCACCCCCCTTTCTTCCCCCGACCCCATTCATTCTTGATTCATCGTCTTCATCCTAATGGAGAACCCTAGCCGCCCTGAACAATAGCCCCCTTGTCGCCATCCTTCGTCCCCTGGTGTCGCCATCCTCAGCCCCAGTAACCCTCCAATCTCCATCGTCGTCTGGTTCCTGCCCAGTAGCCCTCCATCGCTATCGTCTTCATCTTCTCAACACCAGCACGCAGTAGCCCTCTCATCGTGCGATCGGCGGTCCTCAACAGTCAACACTGGTAGCCCTCCATCGACCCCAGGTGAGTGACTCGTCCTCTGCTCATCTTCTTTGTTCTTCACCTCTGCTCATGTTCTTCCATCGACCCCGGTAGAAACATGCATGAAATTGAACTTCCTCTGTGAACTGAACTTAGATAGCTGTTTAATTTTCTGTGAACTTCATCTGTGAACTGTTTAATTTCTGTGAACTTGCTCTGTGAACTTCCTCTGCTCAGTGCTCATCTTCTTCCAAAACATGCTAACCAAACTGTTTAATTTCTTCATCTGTGAACTTCCTCTGCTCAGTGCTCATCTTTTTAATTTTTTTGTTGGTTAGCATAAAAAATTAATAATCTGAAAATTAACTGGCTGTGGCTGGTCTTCTATTTTGCAGCTCAATTCCTGTTTGTTGCACAATTTCTATTTGTTGGTCAATTTGTGTTTGGTCCTCGGCTCAATTTCTATTTGTTGCTGAGCATAAGAAATAAAAAATATGCAAATTAAGCTGGCTAGTCTTCTATTTTGCAGCTCAACTTCCTCTGTGAACTGAACTTAGATTTCTGTTTAATTTTCTGGAACTTCATTTGTGAACTGTGAACTTGCTCTGTGAACTTGCTCTGTGAACTTGCTTTGTGAACTGTTCAATTTCTGGAACTTCATCTGTGAACTGTTCAATTTCTGTGTATGTTCATTGTGTTGTGTTGTGTTGTGGGCTTGTGGCTGTTTTTACTTTTTAATTTTGTATATGTTTTATTAATTTCAGTTATGGAAAATAGTATTAATCAAGAAGCAACTACTGATAACAATGCTTCTGTGAATAATAACATGCCTGCCAATACTCCTATTCTGAATGATGCTGCTAATCCTAATTCGCGTAGTGCTAACGATAGTGAGTCACAAGGTTCTTCTAACCTTAGGGGAAAAACAGATTTAGCTTGGAAATATGTTGCTCTACAAATGGTGAATGGAAAACCACAATATCAATGTTTATTTTGTCTACAAGTTTTCAATGGAGGTGGAATTCACAGGATGAAGAAACATCTAGCAAAGATTACTGGAGACGTGAAAAAATGTCCTAAAGTTCCATATGATGTGGAAAAATAGATGGAAAGTTTGTTGAAAGATATACAGACCAGCAAAAAGAAAAGAAAATTAAGTTTTGGTGAAGAGGGTGGTGATGAGGTAGAGGATGCAATTGATGAGGCAATAGCTCAAGAAGAACAGGAACAGCAGTGTACCTCGAGTCAGCAAGGAGTTGGAGGCGATCCAAAGAAAAAAGCCAAAGTCATTCCTCCTATGTTTGCACCATGAACAACTCCAGGAGCTCAACCAAGTATTAAAAGTGTTATGCAAAACAAAGAGGCGATACACGAGGTTGATAAACGATTTGCTCGGTGGCTTTTGGATTGTAAAATTCCATTTAATGCTGTGATGTTGCTATATTTCCAGGATATGTTGGATGGTGTTGCTGGTATTGGACCTGGTTACAAGGGGCCTTCTTATGATAAGTTATGGGTTCATTTGTTGGCTGATCTTAAAAGAGAAAGTCAAATGCTAGTTGATAGTTATAGGAGTGCATGGAAGGAAACTGGATGTACCCTCATGGCTGATGGTTGGACAGATCAAAGACAAAGAACGTTAATCAATTTCTTGGTGTATTGTTCTAAAGGTTTGTGCTTCGTGAAATCAGTAGATGCTTCCAGTATGGTAAAAAATGCTTCACACTTGTGTAATTTGTTTTCTGAGGTGATTGAATGGATTGGCCCAAATAATATTGTGCATGTTGTGACTGACAATGCGGCCAATTATGTTACTGCTGGTAGGCTTATCAATAGAAAATATGATAATATCTATTGGTCACCATGTGCTGCTCATTGCCTTAATCTTATTTTAAAAGATATAAGCAGCATGGTGCATATTTCTAACCTTGCAACTCGTGCTTCAAAGATCACAGTATTTGTGTACAATCATACGGTTTTCTTATCTTGGCTAAGACAAAGACCTCATTGGAGAGAAATTGTACGTCCTGGTGCAACCCGGTTTGCAACTGTGTTTATTACATTGAAGAGCATCTTTGACCGTAAAAAGGAGTTGCAACAATTGGTTGTAGATTCAATTTTCACTGATCACAAATTAGGAAGGAGTGCTACTGGTAGAGCTGTGAGTGCTATTATTCTGGATTGCAAATTTTGGGACGATTGCTTTACTGTATTACAAGTGTAACAATTTGGATTCAGTCCAGGCAATGAAAGAAATACATTTATATAGAGATCGAAAGGAAAGTTTTGATAGACAAGAAGTTATTCCAGTTGCATCTGAACTTAAGCCTGGTAAGAATATGGTTGAATATTTGTTTAATGAATAGTAACTTGTTTTATGCTCCTATGTTCTTAATTGATATCTTGTAATATGTTATGGTTTTATAATTGGTAGATGAATGGTGGAGGTTATTCGGAGGCTTTGCTCCATGTCTACAAAAGATAGCTGTTCGCATTCTTAGCCAAGCATCTGCTTCTTCTGGGTGTGAGAGAAATTGGAGCCTTTTTGACCAAATTCATACAAAAAGAAGAAATAGATTGGAGCATGATATACTGAATGACATTGTTTATGTTACCTATAATTTGCGTCTTAAATCCAAGTAATATATGTTTCATGAAATACTATATTGTTTTATTTGTAATCTTTATCATAACAAATTTATAAATTATTAAATCTTCATATATTGTATTTAACTTTTTAGGAAGGAAAAAGAAAAAAGAAAGCAAAAGACACAATATGATCCAATTGATTATGAAAGTATCAGTCAAGTTGACTTTTGGGTGACTGAAGAGGTTGTAGAGAAAGAGCATGATCTTCCTAGTAATGTGGATGACTTATTGCGCGAGTATAGTATATTTAGTTTCTAATGATTTATTAGAATGTTGTTAGTTTATAATATAATGATAACATGTCTATTTTATTAGGTGAAATTGATGCTGATTTATATCAAAGTAGCAGTGGTAGTAGTGGTTTTTATGCTGCATCTCTTGATTCTTCTGCTGATCAGGGTGGGAATGAAAGTGAAGATCATCCTACCGAAGCAGATTTGCAACAAGCTCTTGCGGATTTTGATGATTGATAAACCATGATGTTGGGATTTAATATTTAGATATGCTTTTATTACTATTTAACTTTTGACTTTGGATTTTGATAAGATTATATGTATTTGGTTGATGATATATTGTGTAGTATTTTAAATTTCAAAGATATTTTAAGATTTATATCAAACTATAATTATATTGTAGGATGTGTATTTATAATTTATTTATTACTCTATTCTAAAACGGTTTTTCCAGTTGAACCACCGGTTGAACCGGTTAGACCAGTGAACCAGTGAACCAGTGACTAAAGCGGTTTGATGACTGGTCCGATTTTCTGAACCTTGGTTTTTAGTATATTTTTATTAGTTTTTAAGCAAAATTCACATTTCTGGACTTTACTATGAGTTTGTGTGTTTTTCTGTGATTTCAGATATTTTCTGGCTGAAATTGAGGGACCTGAGCAAAAATCTGATTCAGAGGCTGACAAAGGACTGTTGATGCTGTTGGATTCTGACCTCCCTGCACTCGAAATGGATTTTTTAGAGCTACAGGAGTTCAAATGGCGCGCTGTCAATTGCGTTAGAAAGTTGACATCCAGGGCTTTCCAGCAATATATAATAGTCCATACTTTTTCCGAGTTTAGATGATGCAAACTGGCGTTTAACGCCAGCTTTCTGCCCTATTCTGGCGTTAAACGCCAGAAACAAGTTGCAAAGTAGAGTTAAACGCCAGAAACAAGTTACAAACTAGCATTTAACTCCAAGGAAGACCTCTACACGTGAAAGATTCAATGCTCAGCCCAAGCACACACCAAGTGGGCCCAGAAGTAGATTTCTGCATCATTTACTTATTTCTATAACCCTAATAACTAGTTTAGCATAAATAAAACTTTTTACTATTGTACTAGGGGTCTTTTTCCCTATTTTCGAATTCACATGCTATTTGGGGAGGCTGGCCATTCGGCCATGCCTAGACCTTGTTCTTATGTATTTTCAACGTGGAGTTTCTACACACCATAGATTAAGGTGTGGAGCTCTGCTGTTCCTCGAGTATTAATGCAATTACTACGGTTTTCTATTCAATTCATGCTTATTCTTATTCTAAGATATTCATTCACACTTCAACCTGATGAATGTGATGATCCGTGACACTCATCACCATTCTCACTTATGAACGAGTGCCTGACAAACACTTCCGTTCTACCTGCGAAAGCTAGAGTGTGTATCTCTTGGATTCCTGGTCCACGACGCATGGTTGCCTCTCCTGACAACAGAGCCTTCCATTCCGTGAGATCAGAGTTTTCGTGGTATAAGCTAGAATCTATTGGCAGCATTCTTGAGATTCGGAAAGTCTAAACCTTGTCTGTGGTATTCTGAGTAGGATCTGGGATGGGATGACTGTGACGAGCTTCAAACTCGTGATTGTAGGGCGTGGTGACAGACGCAAAAGGATAGTAAATCCTATTCCTACATAATCGAGAACCAACAGCTGATTAGCCATGCGGGAAACTGTAGAGGACCTTTTTCACTGAGAAGATGGGAAGTAGCCATTGACAACGGTGATGCCCTACATACAGCTTGCCATGGAAAGGAGTATGAAGGATTGGATGAAGGCAGTAGGAAAGCAGAATTTCAAGAGGGATGAAGCATCTCCATACACTTATCTAAAATTCCCACCAATGATCTACATAAGTATCTCTATCTTTATTTTCTATTTATTTATATTTTAATTATTAAAACTCCATAACCATTTGAATCCGCCTGATTGAGATTTACAAGGTGACCATAGCTTGCTTCAAGCCGACAATCCCCGTGGGATCGACCCTTACTCACGTAAGGTTTATTACTTGGACGACCCAGTGCACTTGCTGGTTAGTTGTGCAAAGTTGTGAAAAAGAGTGATATTACAATTGTGCGTACCAAGTTGTTGGTGCCATTGAAGATCACAATTTCGTGCACCAGATGCCAAGCTACAAGAGAAGAAGCAGAGGCACCGACAGCACGGACGGCGGAGGCACTGTGACAGAACTGTTGTAGGGAAAACTTAGGGTTTTGTTTGGGTAAGTTTGACCTTGGGTTCAGAGTTCAGGGAAATAGTGATAGTGATTCACGAATTGGGGTGTGGGGTGGGTGTTAGGGGGAAGGGGTTGGTTTTGGAAAGTGGACCAGACCATTTTTCACGTCGGTTCCCGGTTGAACCGGTTAGACCGGCCAAACCAGCCAATTTTTAGAATATTGATTATTGTTATAAAAAATTGGTTTTATTCTGGCTAGTTAAAAAATTTTAAAAAACTGGTTCATTAAAACGTCCAATAATATGACGACACGTAAACGTCTTTACAAAAAGACATTTTATGCAACTTTATGGGAGCATCCCCCATGTTCTTTTTATAATATTAAATAGGTGCGTTCTTTGGCGAGTTTGTTTTACACATGGCTGAGATGACTATAAGGCCTAACCAATTGTAAAGAAACACATGGAGGATGAGTTGTTGTGATGACGATGTTGACAGAGTTAGAGGAAGGTAAATTTGGAAATCAAGTGGGTGTTTAGTTTACAAAATTAATTAAAGGAATGGAAACAAAATTAAAGTTAAAATCGAAAGTTCAATTTCTCAGTGACTGGAGATTCGCTGTGCATTGTATGAGAAGAGGCTCTTGAAGCACAACACAACGCAGAGGAGGCAAGGTTGTCGCCGCTTGGGGAGGTGGTGTTGCCGACGATTCAAAGCTGCGGGATGGGGAGAGTTAGGGCAACCACCATACAATAACAACAATGGGGTGGACACGCTACGAGAGAACAACGACGAGTGAGGAAGGAGGTTAGGCCCACCACACTATCTGCAACGAACAAACGACAGCGCGCGACGGCAACTACAACGACTGAAAGCCCAAAAAGAACTTCTCACTCATGCCTAATTTGCAATGAGGAAGAATATCACTCTCCACCTCTTTTGTGGTGCGAAGGTAGTGCTGGTACATCTAGGAATGGCAACACCACGGCAGGCAGTTCGATAAAAAAGGAGTAGAAGGAAGGAGGAAGGTGGGGCAACAACGACGTTTTCCTCGTCCTCTGGCTGGGTTCAGGTGTGCGATGGTGGTGCGGCAGTGACTTAACGGTGAGAGGGGTCGACGGAAGGAGCTTGGCGGTGTCATGGTGAGAGGTAGGAGGGCGATGCAAGGCGGTGAGGGGAGAGGGAGAGGGAATCTGTAAAAGATAAAAGGGTTTAAAAATCTAAGAAGAGAAGGAGTGACAACATTAGAATTTCAATATATATATATATATATATATATATATATATATATATATATATATATATATATATATATATATATAGGGCATTTTAGTCATTTCTTATATAGGTTATTATACGGATATCCACGGAGCGAGGATCTTTTCCCATCCCCGTGGGTATAAAATTGTCCTATATCCGTCTTCCGCGGGTAAATTCCCACGAATACTCGCCCTGTTGAGAAAAGTTGCTATGCCTAGGTACATCCAAAAAGACGTGAATAACCTTTGGTTATAGGATAAATGGTCAAATTCGTCCTAAAAGATATGTTAGTTTTTAAATTCTTTCCTGAAAGATGGATAATTTTCTAAATTCGTCTCTAAAAATTATCAAGCAAATTAGTTTTTTAAAAATTACAAATTAATCATTTTTATCCTTTTATCATTCCATTAACGATTTCTGTTAACTACTGATGATGTGAGATGTTAATTAATAACATATATAATTCCTAACATGTTCAATTGAGTGTTGATAAAATATATTCATGAAATTCTATTAATTTAGTCTATTTTTCTAATTACATAAACCTTAATGCCAATATAATCTAGCAACTAAATTGATAGATTTTCATAAATATATTTGTTCAATGTCCAATTAGACATACTAGGTGTCATGTATGTTGTTTATTAATATTCTATATCATCAATCATTGACAAAAACTGTTAATGAAGTGATGAAAGGATAAGAATAATTAATTAATAATTTTTGAAAAATTAATTTAATTGATAAAATATTTTAAAGACAATTTAAAGAATGATTAATCTATCATAACTAATTTGACTATTTACCCTTCAATTATATCTTTAAGTTGGTTTTTTGTATTGCAAAACTAATCTTGATTGTACTAAATGCTAAAGTTTGTTAACACACTCTGACGTTTAACATGTACACTAAAGGCTCTATTCCACCAGTCCAGTCTAACCCATACGTCAGGCTAATATTGGTTAGTCAAAAGATAGTCATCCTTAGCCATGGAAAATACAGCCACTAGAGACTTAGCCTATTTTTTATAAATTAATTTTAATATCAACACTAGAACATATAAATATTTTTTTAGGATAAAGTATGTTTTTTATTATAAAATTTTTGAAATATTTTAAAATTATTATGAATATTTAATTTAATTTAATTTAATTTTATTCTCAAAATTTGAAATAAGTTTCAAATGTCATCATCATTTCAATTCTCAGTTTCAACCCTCCTAAAATCTCATCATCACCACCCTTATCTTGAGTGTCCTTGGATTTTTCATGCCGAACAGTGTCTTCTGATAACTTTGGACGGGCTCCGGTATTTAATGAGCCTTGATTATGATTTAGATTTGGATCTCATGCCACTCAACCACCAGCTTATGGTGGAGCTTGCCATGAGTGTCGTCTTGTTTGCAAAGAAGCTGTCGATGGTACCAACAGTGGAACTTAAGCTGAAGTTGAGGTGAGCAATGATTTCAACTGCACATAGGAGGGGGCTATGTAGAAGTTGGTAGAAAGGTGTAGAAGATAAAGAATAAGATGAGATTGGAGAAGTAGAAACCAAGGACAAGGTTGATGAAGTAGCATACGTCATGGAGTACTGGCCTGAAGATAGCCAACGACGACTTTAATAAGCTATCATTGGCAAAAATAAGTTGTTGTTTGTTATCGAATTTATGTAATTTAGATCTAGAACAACACCAAGTCACAAGTAATAAAGAAATGAGTAAGAGACTTGTAGTTCCTATTAGCTCCAATCCATAATATCTCATTTTGGGTTTTCATTATTGACAAATTTCCCCATCTATTGATCGATCACATGAGCATCCAGTTAGCACATAGCGAACGAAAAAAATCATTCATCATGGATTCTATTCCTTGAGAAAAATGTCTATTAATTGATACTTATTCATTCAGTCAAAGTCTCCCAATTTTAGTCTTGTCTAAATATGTCAAAAAAACATCTAAACTTCTTAAATTTGTAAGGTATTTGATTTGAGTCAAGACTTGATAAGGTTAGATGCAATAATATCTAAGGTTTCTTAGATTAGGTTATGGTTTAATATAAGTTTTTCACGAGAAAATCAGGTGAATATTTAAGATTTTTATAGCAGCAGGGTATAAAATCTAACCCACTTCTTAGCCTGAGAAAATTAAGACAATAATATCTAAAATTGTTAAATTAGTGAGTTATTTCTTAGAATTTTTTATATATTTTATAATTGGATCGGTTTTGATTGGAATAACCATTTTTTGAAAGCGAATCCAAACCAATCTAAACTGATTATTTTTGGGTTGGATCGGTTCAGATAATCGAATACTTGATTATATATTAAATTTAAAAAAAATAAAAAATTTGAAGAAAAAGGAGATTCCTGTAATAGCAAAAAAAAATGTAATTACTACAGTATGATGATAAATTCATACGTACTGATATATTTAAAATACAGACAAATAATAACAAGTCACATGAAATTTGTTTTTCACATTAGCATTTATTTTTTTCTTTTTTAAATATATATTAGATCACTACTTTTACTAATACACCCTTTTAATTAAATTAAAATAAAAATATATTTTTTATTTAATTTTATAAAAAGTCTTAAACATCGTTCCATTATTTGATTAGACAAAAATACCCTTTTAAATTAATCAAATTTTAGAATTCAATTAATCATAATTTTATAGTTTCAAATAGTTAAAACAACAAAACAAAAACATATTAAAAAAACAAAAAATCAAAATTGTTCTTCATCTGGGTTAAACATATTAAAAAAATAAAAAACTAAAATTATTCTTTATCTGGGTTCAGAAACCCTCTCGTTCACGCCTCTGAAGATTTCTGTATTCTTCATCTTCTTCGCTCCTCTTCCTATCCTCTCTCTCTGTCTCTCTCTCCTCGATCTCTATCATCTTTCTCACTGTGCGTCCCACGCAAGATCTCTCCCCCTCTCCTCTCTTGTCTCACAATCGAGGTCATCGCCGGCGTCTCAACATCTCGCGGCCTTCCCTAGGCTCCTCCTCTTCGGCGACAGAAGTACTCGTCGGATCGTCGTCGCTCGTCGTCTTTTGGTTTCAAGTACTCGCCGTCGTGAGTCACCGTGGATCGTGGAACGTCGTAGGGTCATCACTTGCTTCGTCGCTCGTCCTCTTCTGGGCTGGGGTCCTCTTCGTCACCCAGTCGCCCTTGGTAAGTCCATGTATCATCACTTCCCCTGTTCTCCCTTTTCCAGATTCCCTTCTCCCTGTATTTTGAGATGATGTTGAATTAGTAATCAATTAATTTATTAGTGATTGAATCTTGAATTTATTGCTGTCTTACTGAATAATCACCGAGTTTAATTTTTTTTTCTTTGCTAAAAATCATCAGAGTTGAATTTGTTACTAATTATCATCGAACCTTGAATTTGTTGCTGGCTTGCTCAAACACCCCCTATTATCTTTTCTATGCACTACTTGGGTATGTTACAGTTTTCATATGACCGGGCTTACAATTTGTTGCTATCTTGCTCAAACACCCCCTATTATATTTATCTCTACAGTCTTCATATTGTAATTGCTTCATGATTTCAGTTTGTTTTTGCATGATATACTTCAACTGATAGCTTGTTTCCCCTGAATGAATTAAAATAAAAAACTGTAAACTGAACATATACCCCATTCGGGTATTTGGATCAAATAAAAGCAAACAAGCCAAAACCCCAATTGACAAAAGGAAAATACAGCCAGTCTTATGGTTGGACCAAGAGCAAGAATGTTCATTTGTTTCACATTTTGATAGGAACCTGCGGGTCTTAATACACTGTGATCTGCGGAGACGTTTTATGTGATTACATTCTATTTTATGTAATCCTTTTACCAAAAAAAGAAAAAAGAATCTGTATCCCTCAACTATTTCTTAATGGATGCAGCGCTTTGAGATAGTTAATGGTGTCACTGAAGTTAAAGGAATAGCAGAGGAGAAACCTGCAGGTGCTGAAGAGGATGAAGGTATTAATTACAAGATCACACATTTTCTTTAAATAGCATTTCAATTCATTCACTGATAACATTTTGATTTAGTTTTGTAGAAAAAGGAGTACCTGCTTTTTGGCTCAATGCAATGAAAAACAATGAGAAGAGGTTAGTTGGTTCTATCAATAGTTGGTTCTATCTTCTTTCTCCACTAACTTTATACTCCAACAAACAGCAAGGGAACAACCAGTAACTGAAGATATGCAAGGTTGGGGAATGACTTCTGAGGCATTGAGGTTTGAATGATCTCTTAAGTTCTTCCGCTTCCTTGATTACTATTTGAGTTACTTGGATTGAATGCAATGGTTGAGTTGGTAAGAAAGTTCATTATCAAGATTATGATATTTGCAAAAGTTTCTACTGATGCTTTCTGTCGTTAATTGGTCTGGAGACAATATCTTCAAAGTGGTGGAGGAAAAATTAATTTTAGTGAAAGTGGATAGTGCCTCTGAAATTTTTACTGGCACTTCAATATATGCTTGTATTGAAGTTCTTGGAGAAAAAAATGTTTGAATTTCTACTTTGGTTTCTAGTATGCACTGCATGAAGACTGAAGTTTATTGTGCGTATCTGTAGATACATTCACGGTTTTCTACAAATACCTTCCCTAACTGGGATCGTGCTCAGCCTATGCAAATATTGGGTCACAATGGAGATATCAACACTCTAAGAGGCAATGTCAACTGGTATGCCTTGAATAATTTTTGTACTATGCTAGTTAATGGTATGACAAATATGAATGAATAATATGCTGCAATGCGATTTTAAACTGGCTAGCAGTATTGTCCTAGTGCTGCTGATCTGACCATTCAGTATTGTTTGTTAGAGTTAATGGATACCTAGCTTACTTTTTTCTTTTCTCAATCTTATTTTTTAAATAAGAGGATACTTTGTTTCATTATGGTGTGCAATAAGCTTGATGCTAGTTGTGGGTGGGCATAGCAGCATTGAGTATTGTGTTGGTTGTTCTTATCATGTTCTGATTGATGTATATTGTATCAGCTAATATGGTATATTTTGTAGGATGAAGGCGCGTGAGGGGTTACTGAAGTGCAAGGCACTTGGTTTATCAGAGGATGAATTAAAGAAGCTTTTGCCCATTGTCAATGCAAATTCATCTGATTCAGGTGAAAATTTTTCCCTTTTTATTTTATTTTAAATTTGTGTTTTTATTTTTTTGACTAGGTTATATTTACATACTAAATCTAATGGGTAGTTATTCTTTTCCAGGAGCTTTTGATGGCGTGCTTGAGTTTTTGGTTCAATATGGAAAAAGTCTTCCTGAAGCTGTTATGATGATGATTCCTGAGGCATGGCAAAACGATAAAAATGTGGATCCTCAACGTAAAGCATTTTATGAATATTATTCAGCTCTCATGGAGCCATGGGATGGACCAGCTCTTATATCATGTAAATTTTTTGTTGGACTCTGATTCTATATCACGTGCATGTCCTTTCGACATTGGCTTTACAATTTGGCACTAATTTGATCTAATATCATTACAGTTACTGATGGTCACTATCTTGGAGCTACACTGGATAGGAATGGACTGCAACCTGGCCGCTTTTATATTGGGAGCACACAAGTTAAATTATGTTGATTCTCCTTGACCATTTAATTATGTTGGGAGCACAAGCTATAACAAAGTGGTGTATTAATCTAACGAATAAGATTTTCTTCTTTTCTTTTTGTTTCTTCCTATTTTGGTACGATAGTTAAGCAATTAGGCACAATATATATTTATATAATCATTTGTTAATTTTTTAAATGTATTTTATATAATTAACAAGTAATTTATAGCTTATTTCCATAAAACAAATATTATATGTTTAGAGATATGTTAGATCAAAGTTGTTACTATCTTTTCAATACAAGAATGAATGCTAAAAGGTCATACTTAATTAAGAGGAAAGTAAAATATTTAGGGTACCTAAGCAGATAAACATAACCTAGTCAAATTGGATGAATGGAAAAATTTCTTCCTCTTTGCCAATTCAATCAACTGAACAAGAAAACAAAAGAAGAGTGTATTTAGAAGCAAGCTATTGAATGTAATGGACACCCTCTTTCAATGCACCAAATAGTTAGTGACTAATTTACTATACACATTATATACACACACACACACAAACTACGTTTAGGAGAATGATTTTGACACTCTCTAATTGATTATGTCATTCTTTTATTGATGGCCTTCTTTCAGATGCTGCTGCACAAGGGTTACAACCAAACCAAATTATTTTCATAGATGTTGCAATAAAGAATGAACATATCAGGCGAAGTGCTTTAGCAGACTTATTTCTTGACACGTAATTTCATGTCTACTTCTTGTCCTCTCTTTGATGTACTAGATTGTTTTCTATTATTTGCTTACGGATTCCTTTGTTTTAATACTCTTATTGCATTGTTTTAGGCCTTTATGCAATGTGCACACAACAGGAACAGATATATTATGGGCGGGTTTGCCTATGATCACCCTGTCTTGCTACTGGACTTGGGGAGGAGATGATCATTCCCAGGTGAGAGATATTTTCTTGATTACTGATATGGACAGTTATTGTTACCTTTCTGTTTATAACTAACTAACTGTTGTGTGTGAAGCCAACCATGTAGCATGAAAGATTATGAAGAGAGGGCAGTATCACTGGCCTTGAGTCGCCCAAAGCTTCAAGCTCTCACTAATAAGCTTAAGTCTGTTCGCATGACTTGCCCTTTATTTGACATAGCTCGCTGGGTGAGTTTAATACTCCCTCTCCTTTGCCTCAAATTATAAATGTATCAAATTCTTTCTTGTGACAGATAGTTTTAGATAGTATGTAGTTTATAAGATGCATTGTTCTAAATTTTGTAGGTGAGGAATCTTGAAAGAGGATATTTTAAAATGTGGAATCTACATTGCTAGCAATCATGGATGAGTAATTTATTGTGTTTTGGCTTCGCAATGCTCTTGATTAATTAACTAGAACATTAACAAGATATACAAAAAAAGAAAGAAGGGGGGAGGGACTAATAACTTTCACTAAAACTCAAATGAACCAAAAGTTGAATCAAATACAACAAATTTGTTATTTATTATCATATATGAATTGTCAGAGCCAAAGCAACATATCGTACAAATAGAATAAAATGATGGTGCTTCACTTTATCAAATTAGTTATTATCGTATCAGATCTGTTTTTCAAGGTAGTTAATTACTTTTTTATGCACTTGAAAAACTTTAGTCAAAACTTCAGGAGAAATAGGTGGAGTGGATCCAAAAACAGCATTTACAACTGTGATAACACCTGGATTCTTACTGCTAAGACTAGAAATAGCAACAGCATTGCCATAACCCACGTTCAGTTGGAAATGAATGAGACCAATTGGGAACATAAACACATCACCCTTGTTGCGCACTATAGTAAAAAGACGGTTGGTGTTGTTTTGATTGGAAGTGACAAATCCAACAAAGAGAGTGCCTTCAACAACAGTAAAAATCTTTATGGCTCGAGGGTGAGTGTGAGGAGGGATTAAACCCTTAGGTGCAAAATCTAGGTGAGCAAGTGATATGCCGAGTGTGTTAAGTCCGGGTAGTTCGTTAACACTGACAGGAGTCACGTTTGAGCCAAGTTTGTTGACAACATTCCCAGGATCTACATGCTTGAAGAAATCTTTAGCTACTACAACTTTAGGGTCTTTGCAAATGTTTCCATTCACAAATACTGCAAAATAAGAAATTAAGAAGAATTAATTATAACGATGCTTAACCATATATATTGAAAGGAGTTTGATACTTGAGTATGTAATGATATATACCAGCATTTTGGGTGTCATTGAAAGCCACACAGAAATCTTGCAGTGGATTGGGATCATAGACTGATGCAAAAGAGGATGCCAAAGCCAACAAACTGACAAGGAAGTAGATTGCTTTCATTTTGTGCCTCGTAGTATACCTTACTATTGATGCCCTCTTCTTTCTTCTTCTTTTGTCTTTGTGTTTGTGAGCGCTAATCTCTTATAAATGATGTTATGTATTTAATTGCTTGGTTGTGATGAATTTGTTGAATGGGAAGCTTGCTATATAAAGGGAGGAGTCATTGAATTGGCCTGCAAATTAATGTTGTTGCATCTAATAATTGCTGAACCATTCTATACAAACTCATCAAGGAAGATGGCTTTCTTATATACATATATACAGGAATCACACACATAATCACAAAAGGCAAAACAAAAACAATTGACAAAATAGTGTTAAACTATTTCATTGCATGCACTGCAACAAAAACTAAGTTGCTAATAGTAAACATTATTCATCCCAGAATACAACCCTCATGAGTCATGACCATACACCATATTGGCCACAGTATCACTTCCATCGCTTGAACATGCCATGCTTCCAACGCTTGCCGAATTTGCCATTCTTAAGCTTTCCATGACCAAAGAACCCATGATGATGACCATAATGACCATGAGTCAAATGGTGAGCACCATACATAGCGGCCACAGCAGCAGAACCCCCTGCTAACATTCCACCAACGCCACTAGGCCAGTGCCCTGTTACAACAAGAAGTCAGTACCCATCATGGCTTCATATTGAAATCAAATCATAAGCCTTCATCCGGAGAAGTAAAGATGCATTATCAACATAAGCACATTCCAAAAAACATTAGGTAAGAGTCCTATTAACAGTGGTAGAGCCAGAATCTTAAGTTGAGAGGCCACATGGTTCAAAAATTTTTTAAGTAACCAACAGCATCAAATGATCCAACTAGTGCTCATCCATGTGGGATAAAGTATTTCATATGCAAACTATTTCACATAGAACACATATTGTAAAGTTTGTTATCTATTCACCCTAATCCTAATCAGTAGATCAGATGACAATAGCTTCAAGTTTCATTGACATGAGAAACAAAACATAAACAGAGAGAGCAAAACAGAACACAGTATTAAATTACATTATGGAAACATGAACTGGCATCCAATGAGGGAAGTTACAAAAAAACCTGCCAAAATGTGTAGTAGCCTCGTCGCTCGTGAGCATATATAAAGAATTCCCTTTCGGATCCACTTGGCCAGAACTTATACAGAAACTTGAGAAAGAGTAAATAATCATCCAACAAGCTAGGCAAGATCAAATAATCAGTCAACAATCCTAATAATCAGTAACAAATTCACCTCTGATGATTTTTAGCAAAGAAAAAAAATTAAACTCGGTGATTATTCAGCAACACAGCAACAAATTCAAGATTCAATCACTAACAAATTAATTGATTACCAATTTAACATCATTTCAAAATACAGGGAGAAGGGAATCTGGGAAAGGGAGAACAAAGGAAGTGATGATGCATGGACTTACCAAGGGCGACTGGGTGACGAAGAGGACCCGAACCCAGAAGAGAATGAGTGCTTGGCAAAAAAAAAGAGATATGACAACGCACAGTCAGGTGTTCATCTTAGAAACCATCAAGTTAGTGATTATCTTCATTGGTTCCAGGGCAGTTGGTCAAGAGAGCATCCTTTGATTCATACTGACGAAACATATAAAAATCAAAATTTAATTTATAGATAATTATGAGTTTCAAGAGTGTCAAAGTTTGGTTTTTAGTATTACTACAAAATAAATATACAAAAAGTAACTGTGTGAGTTGTTTACTCACCTTGCATCTACAAAAGAGGCAATAATTGTGGTCATCCCTCAGTTTCATCAAAACTTCTTGCAAATCCTGAATTGATTACATGTATCACTATCACAGTCGCAACCAAATACGAATGCAGGAATAGATTAACAAAGTTCAACAAGAATGAATTTCAAAGTATAAGAAATACAACAACGACAAGTAAGCTTTGTTCAATGGCTAGGTAGGATCGGCTTAAATGGATCAAATGATGACAAAGTGCAATGAGTAATATTTGTTTAAATCACTTGGTATTTAGAGTATAACGAGGAGAAAATTAATCAGCAATGGAAGTGTATTGACTTAATGTGTGTGCCTGAGCAGTTAAGATCAAGAGAAAAAGAAAGCATTTGTGCTGTTTCCATGTGTTATTCAAGGATGCAACATAAATCAATACCAAAACATGGTTAAAAGGTGCGTTCAACCAAAAATATAACCTTTTAGTTACGCACCTCTTCTGTTATTTCTTCCTCTTCTTCATCATCCTCATTCTTTTCCGGTTCAATAATTTCTCTATTATCTAATTGATCAAGGGCAACCATTGCCTTATGAAAATTGGCTACAACTCTCTTACTCTACCATCACGACTTCTGTCTCAACCCAAAGTCTTGCATTAGATCCTCCTCTTTCCTCTTTTTTCTCTCAGCTATGATTTCCTCCTTTTTCCTCTTCACCTTGTGAGGATCATCTAAGCCAATACCAGCTCGCAATCGCCGAATCTCAATCCCCACTGGCTCAGCCCTACCCAAACCTTTTTTGCCAAGGGCAGCACCGGGCATATAACCCATTTGTTTGAGCAGCTTAAACCTAATGTTGGATTGTGGTATTGGAGCTTCCACTTTTGCTAATGTTTGCTCATCCTCTTCTTTCTCCTTTCTATCTCTTTCAAGTTTTCGCCATTCTTTCCAGCTGAGTGTTTTTAACTTATTCTTGGAAGAGCTGATCGGAGGGTCTTTCTTGCCAGATATCTGCACATAAGAAAGGGATCCTCTTCACCAAAATGCAACTATAGTACATATAATTCGTAAAATAAAAGAGGTTAACATAATTTAAGCCATAACTTAAACATGAGGAGCCCAGAAAAGGCCGCGAGACGTTAAAACGCCGGCGATGACCTCGATTGCGAGACAAGAGAGGAGAGAGGAAGAGATATTGTGTGCGACACACAGTGAGACAGATGAGAGAGATCAAGCAGAGAGAGACAGAGAGCGAGGATAGGAAGAGGAGAGAAGAAGATGAAGAATACTGAAACCTTCAGAGGCGTGAACGAGAGGGTTTCTTCTGAACGCAGATGAAGAACAATTTTGGTTTTTTGTTTTTTTTAATATGTTTAATTCAGATGAAGAACAATTTTGATTTTTATTTTTTTAATATGTTTTTGTTTTGTTGTTTCAATTATTTGAAACTATAAAATTAAGATTAATTGAATTCTAAAATTTGATTAATTTAAAATGGTATTTTTGTCTAATCAAATAAAGGAAGGATGTTTAAGACTTTTTATAAAATTAAATAAAAAATATATTTTTATTTTTATTTAATTAAAGGGGTGTATTAGTAAAAGTGGTGATATAATATTATATTTAAAAAAGAAAAAATTAAATACTGATATAGAAAAAAAAATGCCATATGATTTATTACTATTTGTCCATATTTTAAATATATCGGTACGTATAAATTTATCATCGTATCATAGCAATCACAAAAAAAAAAGAATAAATATCAGAATATAAGTAAAAACACAAAGTATAAGATGGCCTGAAATTTATCAACACAATAAAATAAACCACATAATGAGTCATACTTAAATAACAGAACCATATATCCCTAGTTTTACATACTTTAAATATTTAAAGTTTAAAGTTTAAAAAACAAATATCACAATTCACAAAATAAACTAAGGGTGCACATAAGTCAGATTGAATTTAATTGGATCCAAACTCGATTTTAATATTGAATAAGGTCTATTTTGACTCGATTTAAATAGACAAAAATAAATCGGATCAATATAAAATTAGTATATATACACAAATTTATAAATGTTATATAATATATTAACAAAATTTACTTTAAAAAAATAAATTTAAAAAATATTATATCATATTTATACTAAAATAAATTATTTTAAAGCAAATATAATATTCTATAACATAAAAAATTAATTGAAAAATTAATTGAATTATAAAAATATAATGTTTAATTATTAATTTTAATTTAAAATATATATTTTAATTATAAAAAGACAATTTTATATTAGGTAAGATGATTTGAAGCATGACCCAAACTCAATCCGAAAATAACACCAGGTACAAATAACAATCTGAACCTATCAAAATATGCCTCAAGTCTTGGCCAAATTTTGAGTCGGGTCGAATCTTAAACACCTCTAATGTAAGATCTGAAAAAATATTAATTAGATAATTAATTAACTGATTAACTAAGAGTAAGTTAAGAGGGTTTTAAGCTGTTTGAACTGGGATAAAAATTAAAAATTAAAAATTAAAATTTGAAAATTTATCAGTGAAGATTTAACTTTAAAAATTAATTGGAGCGCAAAAATATAATTATTTGTGAAAAAATGCATACCGACGTTATAATTAACTGTACAGACTTAAGTCTGTCCGGTATTGCGTATGAGAAAAGTAAAAAAGTAAGGTTGACCAGAAAAATATTTAGAATAAGAAATCAGAACACTTCTCTTTAAAATTTGCTCTAGGTGTGGCCAATGAGCGAAAGGATAAAAATATCCCTCACCCACTTAAATAAAAACACATGACTCACCCCCATTTCACAAAAATTACATCCATTTTTCAAAGGAAGAGAGGAGAGTTCAAGCATGAGAAGAGAGAAAGAGAAAACCCTAGATTACTATTCACACTCAACTTCAAATTCTATTTTCTCACAAATCGGGGCTCCAATTGAAGACCCATTTGCGGCCACGTGTTTATCTTATCATCATCTTCGATTTTATATAACTTTTACGGTGAATATTTGCGAGAACTCTGACCCATTTTTTATTTTTCTATTAAATTTGTGTTTCGATAGCATGAGGTATTGAACATTGTGATTGGATGCTTTAGGAAAAGGTCAAGTATAATTTCTAGTAGAATTTTGACCCATGATCATGTAGAAAAAGGTAAAAAAAAACTCTTTTTCTTTGATTTTTTCCAATTATATGCAAAATTCTAGCTTGAAAATGTGTAATATTGGTGTAATTAGATTGAGGCTTGGTTGCGTTAACTAAAGTTTGGGCTTGATCGGAAAGAAAATTTAAAGAATTTGGAACCACCATCAATGAAGGTATAGGTCTTGGTTTCGAGTAAACACTATATAATGTTATGTGAAAACCTAGGTTAGATGATCTTATGATATTGTTGAATAATTGATTTGTTGTTTGATGATGGTGTAGTTGAATAATTGAGGTGGAGTGATTGTTGAAATATTGAGTATGATTGTGTAGTTTGATTGATTATTGATAGTTGGATGAAAATTGGACCGGAGGCTGTGATTGGGTGAGTTGCACCCTTAGTAAGTATGACAGAATTGATTTGAGTCATATAAATTAGGAGTGGGCATGGTTTGTATTTTTGTAGGTGGGCACGGTTTGGATTTTCAAAAATCCAAACCGCATCTACTTTAGAACCAGTTTTGTGGTTCATGAAACTAAACTGGAACTGGATAAAAAAAGAAAAATCGGTTCTAAACCGGTTTGAAAAATTAAAAACCGTTTCAAATCGGTTTTAATATTTAAATCCAATTTTATATATAAACCGGTTTTAAATTTAGTTTTTTAATATCCAAATTTAAAATTTGAATTTTTTTTTGAATATCCAATTTTAAAATAAGATTTTTTAACCTCAAAAATCATATTTTTTAACCAAAAATTCAGTTTTAAAACTAGTTTTTAGAAATTCAATTTTTAAACCATAATTTTTTTAAAAATAAAATTAATACTAAAGTCTTTTTAAACTATATAGGTTCATTACAACTAGGATTTGGTTCTTTATAAATCTAATGACAATAGCTAATCTATATAACATTTAATCATTCTCAAAACATAAAAAGAATACCATTGAAAAATCTTTCTAAAATAACAACCACAAAATATCAAAAGATGCCAATAAAATCATCAAACAATTACGACCTTTGAGAAAAATATATCTGCAAATAACAAAATAAATCTTTGTTATTTTGAGACAAATATTTGAATAAAAGTATAAAACTAAATGTGATTACTAAATATACCTAGTCATCATCAAGATTATCAATTGATGCCATCATAGAACAAGTACCATCATTAGAAGAAAATATATCTGCCAAGAGAAACAAATTAATTATCAAGTCTATATTCAACAACTTTAAATTGTTAACTAATACCTAAATTCTAAAATAGTAAGATGACAAAAATAAAATAAAATGAGAAGAAATATGAAAAAATTCCATACCTTGCTCAATTTATTGAAGAACTTTATCATCATCATCATCATCTAAAGCAGAGAAATTGAAAAGATCTTCCTTAAACCAATCTCCTGTGCAAACTAAGGCCTCTACCATTTTAGGTGTTAAGGAACTGCAATATGGATTGAGGACTCTTCCTCTAGTACTAAATGCAGATTCCAAACCTACTGTAAAAACAAGTATAGCTAATACCTCACGAGCCATATTTTCAAGAATTGAAAATCGGGTTGAGTTGATCTTCCACCAATTTAGGATATCGAACTTATGGAGTATGGCTTACATTCTTCTTGTAAATATCTATTAAGTTCAGATCTTGTATTTGTTCTACGACCGGTTGCTTACAGAAAAAATTCCATGTCATGAAAATCAATATTAATGTTGTTAGTTTGAACATCTTGTGCATTAGCTTCACTTGCTTCCTCAAAACTTTGGTATTGCTGATAAAGTAACTTTGTGCACTTGAACAATTTTGACTTTAATTCTCCCCCTTTTTTTCTCCAAATAAGTAATCCAAGAAATAATTGACATACTCAATCTTTTGCATTGGATTAAGTACGATAACAATCAATAACAACATATTCACTGAATCAGGATTGTCCTAATACTTCTCATACTTAACTCTCATCTTTTTCGCCATTGACATAGTACTAAAATCAATAGAAACACAAGATGATGAATAAATCATCCAGTTACAAATACTTCCTTCATAACATATCACTGGTAATACATAAGGTACCAGAATACGTACAGTGGCATCACTGAACACTCATAAAAATGGTACAATGGACTAAGCATACTTTCAGTCTAAACCAGAAGGCATACCTTTCTCTTTTTCTCTATTCAATTCTCCTATATAGGTATTGTCTTTCAAAGCAAGAAACTCAAATGCTTTGTGATGCTTCAAAGCTACCTCTAACATTTGATAGGTAGAGTTCCATCTAGTTTCAACATCCATGCAATTCAAACCTTTATATTGAATTTTTTCTAGTTTAACACACTTTTGAAACCTAGTGGCTCTAGATGGGCAAAATCTAACATATTTTACTCTACTATAAATTTTTAAGACTGATTCATCAATCTCTTTCAACCCTTCTTTTACAATTAAGTTTAGAATATATACAAAACACCTCATGTGAATAAATTCACCATTCAAAATAATGATATTCTAAGAATTTAATCACTGCTTCAGATATTTAATTGCAATATCATTAGATGATGCATCATCGACTGTCACACTAAATATCTGATTCAAATTCCAATTATTTAAACACGATTTAATTGTCTCTCCTATAATCTCTCCTGAATGACTTGTCACTTGACAAAAATTAAATATTTTTTATATAATTTCCAATCCAGATCCACAAAATGTGCTGTCAAACTCATATAAGTAAAATTTTGAATTGAAGTCCAAGTGTCAATTGTTAGACATACTCTACCACAATTTGTCGAGAGAAAATCTTGCAACTTCGTCTTCTCTTCAGTATAAAGAGCTCCAATGTCACGTGATAATGTAATTTGTGAAGGAACTTTGAATCTTGCTTGTAGGGCATGAAAAAATCTTTGAAATTTTGGGCTCTCAACGAAGCAAAATGGTGGCTCTTTCCCAATAAACATTTTCACAAGTGCCCTTCAAGCCTCCTCTTAGTCAAATTTGGCAGCACTGGGTGAATTTAAAATACCACGCTCATTTATAGTCGGTGTCATCGTTGTTTTTCTTCTTTTATTCAAATTATTATTAGAATTTTACTTGTTTCTTTTCATATGACCACCCATTGAGCTGGTTCCATTCCCATATTATATTAAGCTACTACAATATTTGCATTTAGCCTTCTTCTCGGTAGCATTCTCTACACCAAATTCTCTTCTTTTTGGAGAATGAAAAACTACATTAAATTTATTATTAAATAGGATTCATTACATCAACAAACACCAGCATATTTTTATTCCATAACCAGGTTTTTATATTTCTACTCATCATTCATTCAATATATACATTATCCACCAACTCTTTTTACTCATAGTTTACAATACAAGGTCACCATCAATACTATCAATACATAAACAATTACCACTAAAAACTGGACAACCAATTTTTGACTCCTAACATCTTCTTCTAACCTCCAAAGCTTCCAATCAAAGTTCATCTTCACTTCATGATTGTCCCTAATAAATCATGGTTTCCTAACTAGTTCATCTTGTTCAGTTTCTGCCCACACAAAAAGCCCACACCATCTCTTTCTATTTGTTTATAATCAACCAAACATATAACAAACTTACTCAAGCCTCCGAGAAGAACAGTGACAAGAAGATGTTTGATAACAATACATGTAACGATATTAACTCACATTATATTTAGAACAATAAAAAAATTGTTTGTTTTGATTTGCATTTGTTTCAGACTACTTGAGAACCGAATGGCAGCCATAACCACACCATTTTGACACCCGCAAGTTTTTGCTTTTATTTTGGGTTCTCGTCCAGTAGCCATTAGATGGTGAGTGAATAGAGCTTCCAGCTGCAGTGCTACCACTACCATCATTCATAAGAAGAAGAAAGTCACTTTCTGAAGATTTGAAAAGTTAGGGTTAAATAGGTGGGGAATGACTAAATTGGGTTTAAATCGCAATGTTGCTAGCTAAGCTAGTCGTTATAGTATCTAACATGGCAATGTGAAGTCACGTCAGTGCTGCGGTAGCTGATTCATCACCAAAAAGATGTCCAAGAACCACTATGGTGCCCAGAACTGAATCTGGAGGATTTCAATAGTAAAATTGGAATCTCAAAGACTACATTGGGTAATAGCATGAATTTCAGGGATCAATATGGGAATTTACTCTCATAAACTATGTCGTTTTGTTGTCCATTGTTCATACTTTAGAAAAAAATGAAAAAGGGGGGGGGGAGGGAGAGGGAAGAGATTATAAATTGAAACCCTTAATCACAATTTGAAATTTTGAATGCACAAATCTAAAAATGTCTCATCTTTTTCCTTTGTATTACCCAACCACCACCGTCATTGCTAGCGATGGTAGCAGGCGACAGCTTCCATCACCGCCATCATTGGCGCTTTTCTTTGCCTCTTTGATGTTTCGTTCATATCAGTATCTCTCTACTCTAACTCTCTCTATTTAGCAGCAGTAATGACATCTCTCACCAGTACCGTTGTCACTTCCCTCTTCTACTTCTTCCCCTTGTGCACCTCATTATGTTTCTCTTCATTCTTCCCTTCGTCTTTCTCTCTGTCGCTATCTCACTATCGTTTGGTGTGGGAAATGGCAGTTTCCTTCCTCATCGCTAGTGCCTTCTTCTTTTTTCTGCTATTTTTCTCTCTTTGAATATCTATTTCATGTATCTTTTTTGTTTTTTGGTATCTTTCCTATCTTTCTATGTGACTGTGTCATTAGGACTTGCAAGTGTGAGTGAGTGTCAAAGTTCTTTTCTCTGTATGTGTGGTTAGAGAGTGTGAGTGTAAGAGTGAGAATACGGATGTTTAACTTTTAAGATTACGATTTGGGGTGAATTAATGAAAGTAGCATAGAGATTTTAAAGTACTAAAATAAAATAAATTTAAAATTATAAATTATTATCATTAATTTATTATTATGTCTAAAAAAGTTTCTTTAATTAAAAATTTTAAAAGTTTCATTAATATTTTTTAATTTATAAAATTGGGAGCTATCATCATTAATTTATTATTATGTGTAAATAATTTTCTTAACTAAAAATTTAAAGGTTTCATTAATTTCTTTAAATTGATAAAATTGGAAACTAGCGTCATTAATTTATTATGTCTAAATAATTTCCTTAATTAAAAATTTTAAAGGTTTCATTAATTTCTTTTAATTTATAAAAATTTAAAACTAAAATTCAATATATTCAAATTAAATTATTAATTGTATTTATTTTTCAATTAATAGAATTTTAAACTCTAATCATCAAAACTATATGTCCAAATAATTTTTCTTATTAAAAAATTTAAAGGCTTCATCAATTTCTTTTAGTTTAAAAATTGGAAACTAAATTTTAAATTATTCAAATTAAATTTTTAACTTTTAATTAATTGATTTTTTTCATTCTAATTATCGAATTTAATCATCTTGATTATAAAATTTTAGTTGACATTATATTTTTTAATTTGTATATTTTAAAATTTATATTAAAATACAATTATAATTTTGTGTTTTATTTATTATTTTATATATTATTGTTCTAAAAATGGGATCGAATCAGCTGAAAATCGAAAGTTATTTTAACTTGGTCTAATAAATAAAATAGCAATTTTAAAAATCGTCTTGGAACCATTAAATCAGACAAAAATCGACCGGTCGGTCTGAATCGAAATTTGGCCAGTTATCAATTTTCAACTTTAAAACGACGTCGTTTTGGGTTTGAAATTAAACAGTAAAAACGAAAATTGAAAACATAGAAGCCTCACTCTCCTTCAGGCTTCACTGCTTCAGACAATCAGAGATTGAAATTTTTTCCCTTCTCAAAGAAATAGAAAAATCATAGCTTCCGCCGCCGCCGTCTCACAGTCGTCGGATAGTCGTGCTCCTGCGCCACCCTTCTCGTCGTGCTCCAACCCCTCTGCTCACTAGGCAATCGCGATTTTCTTTGAGTCGCCAGTTTCAGTTTAGCCACGCTTTGTCCGTCGTCCGTCATCATGCTGGTCTCCATGTCCGTCGCGCTTAACCTTCCGTCTTCTTTGTTGTAGGAAGCATATGAAGGCAGTGGTGGCACAATTCAAGAAAAAGAAGATCATTGATTTAGTACAGTACGTATTACGGCATTTTTTTGTTTTTTGGTTGGGTATTAGGGCACTCTTTTTTTTTTTTGGTCAGTGGATTGGACAACCCCCAATTCTAGATACCCCAATGGATTGGACAACCTCCAATTCTAGGTACACAACACACCCACACACTCATCACATATTTATCACATTTTTCCCTCAAATGCATCTTCTAGAGTTTGAACTCTAGACCTTAGTGATGGGGAGAGGATGAAATGCCACCTGAGCTAAGGCTCTTTGGCAGCACTCTTCTTCATACACATACATGACCATATGGGTTATTGGACTAGGCCCAAATTTCAGATTAAAATTGTTTTATTAAACGTTTTATCTTTAATTTGTACTAAAAACCATCATTTTATCACTTATATTTTTAAGTCAAAATAACAAATATTAATTTAAATGCTGAAATGAACGAACCTTTATATATTAGTTAACCAAAAAAACAAATTTAAAGAAATTAGTTATGTAATATCATATTATCAATTGTTATATATTCTTTTAATTTTTTTTACCAAAGATATGGAGACTCGAACTCACGACCTCTTAGATGAATATGGGGGAGATTATACCTAGAATAATACATAGAAATAAATTTTAATTTTATCCTTAAATAATATCAATTTTTACGGTACATATATAGTTATTCAATTATTTTTTAATCGCATCTAAGTAAATTACACTTAATCATATTACTTTCATTCTAAATAAATTTATTTTTTTGTAATTTTACTCTTAAAAATTTTTACTTATCATGAAATATTTGTATAATGACTAGTACATAAATTTGCGAAAAAGAAAAAAATGATACATATATAATAAAGTATAAATGATACCTTTTATCTCTAATGTATCGAAATTTTTTAATATTTAATTTGGTTAAACTTTATTTTTAATTTTATTCTTCAATAATATCAAATTTTTACTATAAATAATTATTCAATTATTTTTTAATTTTATTTTTAATCACATTATTTTTTCTAAGTGAATTTATTTTTTATTAAGAACAAAATTTAAAAATAAATTATGTAATTATTTGTCGTAAAAAAATTGAAATTATTGAAGAAAAGACCAAAATTATTAAAAATAAAATTTAACTAAATTAAATATTAAAGAATTTCGATACATTAGAGACAAAAGATACAATTTATACTTTATTGTATATGTATCATTTTTTTCTTTTTTGCAAGTTTATGTACTAGTCATTCTACAAATATTTTATGATGAGTAAAAATCTTTAAGAGTAAAATTATAAAAGAATAAATTTATTTAGAATGAAAGTAATATGATTAAGTGAATTTACTTAGATGCGATTAAAAAATAATTGAATAACTATATATGTACTGTAAAAAATTGATATTATTAAAAGATAAAATTAAAATTTACTTATTTTTATCATTTTTGTCCCCAATATTTTCGTTCTATTTAAGTCCCTAACATTTCAATATCATCTCAATTTTGTGCCGTCGTCAATTATATTAACAGATCCCTAACGGCAGGATAACATTGAGTCAATTTTGAAACGTTAGCCATTAGGGACTTAAATAAGACGATTTAAATGTTAGGGACAACTTTGGGACTTAACCCAAACGTTGGGGGAAAAAACAATATTTTACTCAAAATTTTATTGTTTTTACTGTTTTTACTTTTTTCTTTATAAAATTAAAAAAATACTAAAAATAAAAATAGAAAATAAAAACACAAACCAAATGATGATTTCTAATTTTTCTAAAGCTTAGAATAAGATAGTAAAACTAGGAATAACAGTCATAGAGAATAGCATAAAGAGCGGCATTAACCCCAATGGAAGATGCCAAGATAGAGTTATAACAGAACCTACGATACAGAAATAGCCAAGAGATTTAGTAAGCGAGTCATTGTGCTAGAATCAGAACTCTAGATCTTACGAGAGAGATAGGTTTTCCGTGCTACACCTCACTGGGAACCATATAGGTTCTCATCCCTTCCTTTTCCCTTTTCCCCACAGATGGAGGTTTCTGACTTCATTGCCGCCACTGGATCGAGTTATATTTAGAAAAGGTACCAGAGGAGCATGTGTTTCCGAACCCTACAGGAGATGCTCGAGACTAGTCCTGAGATGAGGTCTACAGACTTGTGCCTCGATAGTGAAAAGAATGTAGGATAGATGGTCTTCATTCCTTAGACTTTTCTTTCCCTCACTTCTGTATTATTTTTGAGGGATAAAACTTGATATTTTCTTTTCTTGTAGTCCGAGTACTAGCGTAAGAATTTTCTATATGAACTAGGTATCTGAAAAGTTGTCAGTTGTGTGTGTGTGCAACTAAATATGTCAAGTTTGTATGAACTAACTTGAGATGTATATAAGTATGAGAGTTTTCTGTAATCTTGTTGCTTTAGATTTTGCTGTTAGTTTGGTATTTATTTTATATTGTATATCTCTGATGATGTTTTTGGTTGTTGCTAACGGGTTTGTTAAGAAAAGCATATGATAAAAATAAGCTAACATACGCGATTCCGTTATTACAAAAGGCTCATATGTAGTAAATATTATTGAGTATAGATTTTCATAGGGTTACTGAGAAGTGACGCTTGATGACTGGCAGTGATCTGGACCCCTCGTTTTAGCCTATAGAAGATTGCAACCTTATTTCCAAGCTCACATCATTAAATTCCAAATTAACCAACCCATGAAGCATATCTTCCAAAAGACGGATATTTCAGGGTGAATGTTACAATGGGTTGTGAAACTGTCTGAGTTTGATTTGAAGTATAAAGCTCAGACAGCCATCAAGTTGCAATACCTGGATGACTTCTTAGTTGAATACACAGGAGAACTACAAGGGAGTTCTACAACCTAGAATCTGTATGTGGACGACTCATCAAATAAAGCTAGTAGTTGGGCTGGAATTATTCTTGAGAATGAAGAAAGAACTCGGGTAGAACTTTTAATAAAGTTGAATACGAAGCCATGCTCGCAGGCTTAAGGCTAGTCAAAGAGGCCAGAACATCGAAAGTCATAGTGTTTAGTGACTCTCACGTGATAACCTTTCCGATAAATAAGGATTACCAAGCCAAATATCCCAACATGAAGAGGTACTTAGAGAAAACACTAGAATAGCTAACCCAATTCCAAGAAGTAGAGATTAAGCATATAATCTGGGAACTCAACTACCGAGTTAATGCTTTCTCCAAACTGGCTAGCACCAAGCCAGGCAGCCATAACAGAAGTTTGATCCTAAAAACTCTTCACACACTATCAGTCGATCTCTAATTTAAACTTGGGGTAGATGATTCCCATCATCGAATATCTCAAGTTTGATGTCCTCCCTAAAGAAGAAAGGGAGGCAAGGAGACTTGTAAGGGAAGTACAAAACTATATTCTGGTTCCTAAAGTCCTCTATAGAAGAAGAGTATCTACACTCCTACTAAAGTGTGTTCCGACCTCCAAGACAGAAGAAGTCTTAGACAAAATCTACAATGACATCTGCGAAAATCATCTAGGAGCAAGGTCACTAGCTAAGAAGGTGTTACGAGCTGGTTTTCATTGGCCGTCCTTGCAGAGGGAAGCGGCTTACTTCATAAAGAAGCACCCATCTTGTCAAATGCATGCCAACTTTCATGTAGCATCATCAAAAGAGCTCGTAAGCATCACTTTACCATGGTCTTTCACAAAATGGGCTTTAGACTTGCTCATGCCATTTCCTTAAGCACCCGGACAGGTGAAATACCTCATAACAGGGATTGACTACTTTACTAAGGATTGAGAAAGAACCTTTGGCATCCATCACAGTTAAAAGAAGTAAAAAATTTCTCTATAAAAATATTGTCACCCGATTTGGAGTCCTATACTCCATCATTACAGACAATGGTACTCAGTTCACTGATTCGACCTTCAGAAGCTTTTTGGCAAGCCCCTTAAGATCAAACATCAATTCACATCAATAGAGCACCCTCAAGCCAATGGACAAGAAGAAGCTACATACAAAGTCATATTGGCAGGGCTCAAAAGAAGGCCACAAAATGTGAAAGGAGCATGGGCAGAGGAGCTCCCTCAAGCCCTATGGATATATTGGACAACTGTCCACTCTAGAATTGGAAAATCTCTATTTCAACTTGCTTATGGCATAGAATCTATGATTCCCATAGCGGTCGATAAAGGAAGTCCAAGGTTGGATTCTACAATGAAATTGGAAACATCCAAGCTCAAAAGAAAGAGCTTGACATTTTTTCAGAAGTTCGAGAACAAGATCGGATAAGGGAAGAAGTGTTGAAACAATGGATTTCTACAAGGTAGAACAAAAAATTTATCAGAAAAAACTTCACCACAAATGACCTTGTCCTGATTAGGAATGAACTCGGATATGCTCTACTTGCACTTCTACATTCTTGATGAAAATTTTATTGTTTTTGAAGTTTATCCTTGTTTCTTGTATGAAATTTTGGATTTGCTAAACAAACTCCACAGTGGATTAAGACAATCTCTCCACAGTAAGCTCCTAAGGATTTTGGAATTGTATCGAGTTGACTTGCTATTGGTATGAGATATTGAAGTAACCATGTCCTTGATTACCCCAACCAATATTAGCATAATTTCTCTGTCTAGGGAAGTATGAATTATTCCCTAGCCTTGAGAAATATCTCATGTAGTTGACTTATTTGGTAGTGGGATGGAACAGTTCACACCTTTCTTTCTTGTGTACTCCTCTACACAAATCACACGTAGTAACTTGTAAAGCTTGCAATTGCTCCATTTGTATTATGAGTAAGGAAATATTTTGAAATAGGAGTTTATTGAGTACGAGAATTGCATCTATGGCATTTGATTTTATTGCTCCTTGCATACACAAACAAAGAAAAATCAAATGCACAGTATAGAATAAAGAAAAAAAAAGAATTGAATAGAATAAAGAAAAGAAAACCAAATAAAATAAAACAAGATTTAAGTTAGTAATTTAACCGGACTTATGTTGTCAATCTCAATTAATCCCCGGAAACGGTGCCAAAAATATGATGAGGCAAAACTGATACACTCGTATGTTGGCAAGTGCACCAAATCACTCCAATTAATACCACGGTGAGTGGATATCATTTCCATGAGGATTAAAGAATTGAATCAAGTAACGTCTAATTGAATCTCTAATTAGATCAATCAAACCTTGGCAAGAGGATTGTGAATCTTGAAGAAGAGCAAAAAATAGTGAAATAAATTGTTGATTGTGGATGAAAGAAGGCTTAGAAACTTTGGAGAAGTAATCAAGAATAGGGATGTTAAAGGCTTTGGAGATGTTTAATTCTTAGAAAAAGCAATACTTGTATTTTCCTACTTTGACTCGTGCAAAAAATTTTTCACAGCAAATCATCTATAATTAAATTCCAATTCCTTGTCAATCTAGTTTCTCTTAATGTAACTAATCACCAATTCCTTGCTCAACTAATTAAGAGAAGCGATTTTATTTTAAAGCCACACAACTTTCAAAATACTATTCCTAGTCAAATTGAAAATCATGAGAAAGAGTTTCAAGCAAATTCTGATATTAAATTTTCCAAAGTAATAACAGAATCCAAGACAGAATTAGAATATTTTCCAATACTTTTAACCTTTAAAGATGAAGAACAAAACTTAATCTTGAAGAGTTGAAAAAACATGTATCAAAATAAAGAAAATACTTGTATTACTAATCCATAAAATCAAATAGAGCTACTAGTCTTTAAGAAAAGGAAGTTTAGTTACTCATAGTAGAAAAGAAAATAACCTAAAGCTAAAGAGTTTTTTGATCCATAGACTCTCCGATCTCTAGATGTGAACCTTGTTCACTTATTAATAATTTAACTTCCTAACTATTTGAAATTCAAAAACTAGTCTTATCTTCTATACATCTAAGGGATAAGATAACTACTTATTTAAATTGAAAACAATAATTCAAATCTATCCTAAACTAAATCCTAACAGCCAAATCTATCTTCCTAGAAGAAGTTAATGCCAACTAATAATTTAAATCTTGAATCTTGGGTTGATTTTAGAGCTTTCTAGGAGTGAAGTTGGACTTTGCGCTTGGCTCCGAATTTTGGTGTTGGGCTTGAAGAATTGGGCACCCAGCTAGGGTGCAGGGACACTGGGCGCAAAGTCCTGGCGTTGGGCTTCGTGGTTGGATGTCCAACTTGGAAGTATGGCACTGGGCACCAGTACCTTAGAGCTGGCCTTGGAGATTGGACTCCTAGTTTGAAGTAGGGGTGTTGGGCGCCTGTAAGACTCGGAAAATTATAAAAGGATTAATTGGATAATTAATCATTAAATTAAAAAAAGTAATTAATTAAATATAGGCCAAAGGGTTTGAAAAATTTAGAATTCATAATTTGAAAATTTAACAATGATAATTAGATTCAGCGGATTCTTTCGAGTTGGAAAATCTAATTTTCTTGCGAAAATATGCGTAAAAATGCGTACTAGTATTTTAGCCAATTGTACCAGCTTAAATTTGCCTGGTATGATGAGCGAGAAAATTAATTTATGAGTGAACAAGTTAAGAAGTTAACATTTATAATTGGGGAAATAAAAATAATTAGAAATCAAAACAGTAATCTTAAAAGTTTTGCCTCAAAATTGGGCCAACGGGCTAAAACAAGCAAACTGAGCCCAAGTCCACATATATAACACTCCAAATAATAGCCATTTCAGCACATTGCATTGAGAGAGTGAGAGAAAAACAAATTGTGAGAGAGAGAGAGAGAAGTGAGAAACCTTAACTCACTATTCACTACAAATTTCAATCGCTCATAATTTTTGATCCAGAGTTTCGATTGACGAGGTGTTTATAGTCACGTGAAGCTCTCGTTGAGCCCTTCGATTCTATCGAAACAAAGTGTTAAGTAATTCAAAATTTCTTGCCCAGTTCTTCCTTCTCTTTGAATTTGCATATTTGGCTTTGGAAAATTAAGTTTTTCATGATTTTGGTGTTTTAGGTGTAATCTAGTTTGGGTGAGTAGTGGGTTTTACCTCAAGCAATGTTGGACAAGGTAAGAAATCACTAAATCTTTGTGGTTAGTTGAATTTGATAAACTCTAGTGTTGATTTCGATACAATGTATGAATTTAGATTGAATATATGTTGATTGGTGTTGAGTTGATGATTTGGAGTGCTTGATATTGGGCTTTGTTGGCTGAACTTGGAAGCTTGTGGAAAAAGGAATCTTTGATCATTTTTAGCTTGGGTGAAATCGGCTAAGGTACGATTTAAGTTTTATTTAAATACCATATAATGTGACATGAAGCCCTAGGCTAGATGCCCCTAGGAATATGATTGAATTGCATGATTGGATAAAATTAACATGTTGTAATTGATAAGTTGATGGATTTGATTGGGAGTGATAATTGGTTGTTTGTGAGTTATTGATTGAAAATGATGAAATTGATGAGTTGACATCTTGATGAGTTGATGAATTGGAATGTGAGGATATGATGTGAAATTATGATTGGGTTGGTGGTGCACGAATTTGCAATCCGTACAACTAACCAGCAAGTGCACTGGGTCGTCCAAGTAATACCTTACGTGAGTAAGGGTCGATCCCACAGAGATTATTGGTTTGAAGCAAGCTATGTTTATTTTATTAATCTTAGTCAGGATGCCAATAAGATTATTTGGATTTAATTGTAAGAAGTAAAAGTGTTTGGAATAAGTAATTGTTACTTTATTAATGGAGGATATGTTGGAGTTTTGGAGATGCTTTGTCCTCTGAATTTCTGCAATGTAATATTCAACTCAATTGTTTGTAAAGTTCCATCCATGGCAAGTTGTATGTAGGGTGTCACCATTGTCAGTGGCTACTTCCCATCCTCTCAGTGAAAACGGTCCAGATGCTCTGTCACAGCACGGCTAATCAGTTGTTGGTTCTCGATCATGTTGGAATAGGATCCATAGATCCTTTTGTGTTTGTCATCACGCCCAGCAATCGTGAGTTTGAAGCGCGTCACAGCCATTCAATCCTTGAATCCTACTCGGAATACCACAGACAAGGTTTAGACTTTCCGGATCCTCAAGAGTGGCCGCCATCAATTCTAGCTTATACCACGAAGATTCTGATTAAGGAAGCTAAGAGATGCTCATTCAATCTGATGTAGAACGGAGGTGTTTGTCAGGCACACGTTCATGGATTGAGGAAGGTGATGAGTGTCACGGATCATCACCTCCTTCACAATTAAGCGCAAATGAACATCTTAGATAGGAACACACACACGTTTGAATGGAGAAATAGAAACAATTGCATTAATTCATTGAGACGCTGCAGAGCTCTTCACCCCAACAATGGAGTTTAGAGACTCATGCCGTCAAAGTGTATAAAATTTAGATCTTAAAATGTCATGAGATACAAATTAAGTCTCTAAAAGTTGTTTAAATAGTAAACTAATAACCTAGGTTTACAGAAAATGAGTAAACTATGATAAATAGTGCAGAAATCCATTTCTGGGGCCCACTTGGTGTGTGCTGGGGCTGAGACTTAAGCTTCTCACATGCCTAGGCTGTTTTGGGCGTTCAATGCCAGGTTGTAACCTGTTTCTGGCGTTGAACTCCAACTTGTAACTTGTTTCTGGCGCTGGACGCCAGACTGCAACATGGAACTAGCGTTGAACGCCGATTTACGTCGTCTATCTTCACGCAAAGCATGGACTATTATATATTTCTGGAAAGCCCTGGATGTCTACTTTCCAACCCAATTAAGAGCGTATCAATTGGACTCCTGTAGCTCCAAAAATTCCATTCCGAGTGCAGGGAGGTCAGGATCCAATAGCATCAGCAGTCCTTTTTCAGCCTAACTCAGATTTTTGCTCAGCTCCCTCAATTTCAGCCAGAAAATACCTGAAATCACAGAAAAACACACAAACTCATAGTAAAGTCCAGAAATATGATTTTTGCCTAAAAACTAATAATATTCTACTAAAAACTAATTAAAACATGCTAAAATCTACATGAAATTACCCCAAAAAGCGTATAAAATATCCGCTCATCACAACACCAAACTTAAAATGTTGCTTGTCCCCAAGCAACTAGATGATCAAAATAGGATAAAAAGAATTTAAGGAGTAATAAAATCTTTGAGTTTTAAGTGAAGCTCAGATTCTAATTTAGATGAGCGGGGCTAGTAGCTTTTTGTTTCTGAACAGTTTTGGAATCTCCCTTTATCCTTTGAAATTCAGAATGATTGGCATCCATAGGAACTCAGAATTCAGATAGTATTATTGATTCTCCTAGTGTAGTATGTTGATTCTTGAACACAGTTACTTTATGAGTCTTGGCCGTGGCCCTAAGCACTTTGTTTTTCAGTATTACCAACGGATACATAAATGCCACAGACACATGACTGGGTGAACCTTTTCAGATTGTGACTCAGCTTTGCTAAAGTCCCCAGTTAGAGGTGTCCAGAGCTCTTAAGCACACTCTTTTTGCTTTGGATCACGACTTTAACCACTCAGTCTCAAGCTTTTCACTTGGACCTGCATGCCACAAGCACATGGTTAGGGACAGCTTGATTTAGCCGCTTAGGCCTGGAATTACTTCCTTGGGCCCTCCTATCCACTGATGCTCAAAGCCTTGGATCCTTTTCACCCTTGCCTTTTGGTTTTAAGGGGTATTGGCTTTTTCTTTTTCTTGATCCAATGATTTCTTGTACAAGTTTTTTTTTTCACTGCTTTTTCTTGCTTCAAGAATCAAATTCATGACTTTTCAGATCATCAATAATATTTTTCGTGTTCCTCATTCTTTCAGGAGCCAACATTCGTAAAATTCAGGATAAAATATGCACTGTTCAAGCATTCATTCAGAGAACAAAAAGTATTGCCACCACATATAATTAATTATAATTTTTATTATTAAGAACTCAAAAAATATAAATTACTTCTTTATTCTAAAAATCTACTATTTTATTCATGTCTGATGATGATGAGAAAAATAATTTATAACTTAATTGGAAATAAAACCAGAATAGATATGCTAATTACTACTACTACTACTGTATAACTTCAAAGGTAAATTTCTATAATAACACTATCACAGAGTTAAAGCTAAAATTAGAACTCAACAACTTGTGTTTTGGGAAGTGGATGTTCCTCTGATCTGTGGGGTGCTTGGTCCTTCAAGGATTAATTTATGGCGCTTCAACTCCCTTAAATCACGCCCTTTCTCTTCTTGTTCCTTAAGCAGTTTGCAAAGCATGCTACTTTGATTGTTCTGTTCTTCTTTTATTTGGTTCATAGCTTCTTGCAATTTGGAAATAGATGCCTCAAGATGTTCCCAATATTCGAATTGAGGAAGTTCTGGGAGGACTTCTTGTGCTCTCCTCTTGATTGGATCATCCTGCAGCTGTTGTCTTTCCATTGATATTTTAGTGATTGGCCTCTCAACTGAGATATACTCTGTTATTCCCATCTTCACTTCGGCATCTCTGCAGAGCATAGAAATTAAGCTTGGATAGGCCAATCTGGCATCCTTGGAATTCTTGTTTGCTATTTTGTATAGTTCACACGAGATCAGTTGATGGACTTCTACTTCTTTTCCAAACATGATGCAGTGAATCATCACTGCTCTTTTAACAGTAACTTCAAAACGGTTGCTGGTGGGCAATATAGAATGCCCAATGAAATCCAGCCAGCCTCTGGCAGCTGGTTTGAGATCTTCTCTTTTGAGTTGATTTGGGATGCCAGTGGTGCTGGTGATCTACCTGGCTTCAGGGATGCATATATCCTCTAGAATCTTGTCCAGGCCTTTGTTTACCCTCATCATTCTCCTATTAAAGGAGTCTGGGTCATCCTTCAGATGAGGAAGCTTAAAGATCTCCCTGATTTTGTCAGGATGGGTGTGAACAATCTTTCCTCTGACTAAGGTCCGATGATCATAGAGGGCAGCTCCAATTATTCTTTGCCTGTCTGTCTGCCATAGATTTGCATAGAACTCCTGAACCATATTCCTTTCCACTTTCGTTTCAGGATTAGCTAGGATTTCCCAGTTCCTATTTCGAATTTGTTCTTGGATCTCCGGATATTCATCTTCTTTCAGATCAAACTTGACTTCCGGGATCACTGATCTTAGACTCATTATTTTGTAGTAATGGTCTGAATGTTCTTTAGTTAAGAACTTCCCTTGATTCCAAAGTGGCTTTGAAATATTCTTTTTCTTACCTCTTGGGTTGGGTTGTTTTCCTTTAGGGGCCATGATCAAAGTGAGTATGTTTTTGTGATCACGGATAACCACACCAAACTTAGAGGTTTGCTTGTCCTCAAGTAAAAGAAAAGAGAGAAGAGGGATAGAAGGAGAGCAAGTGTGGAATGGTGGATGATGAGAGGGGCGCCGAAAGTGGATATAAAGGGAAGGGGGTGGGTTTTCGAAAATAAGAAAAAGATATAAGATAAAAGATATGATTTATAAAAGATAAATATGATAAGAAAAGGATATAATTTAAAAAGATGATATTTAAAAATAAATCTGAATTTTTAATTTGAAAAAGATTTTAAAAGATAATTAAGTTTTTTAAAAAATTTTGAAAAAGAGTTGGATTGGATTGGAAAAAGGTTTATGTTTATGTATGAAGCTATATTATTTTTGAAAAAGGGATTTTAGAAATTAGGGTTCTTAGAAAACTATTTTGAATTGAAGGAGGACATTTTGAAACATGTTTATGCAAGAAATCATGATTTGAAACATAAAAATTTGGAAAATTTGTAAAGAAAAACGAATTTTACCTCCTTCCCACCATCCTGGCATTAAACGCCCAAATGCTGCATGTTTTGGGCGTTTAACGCCCAATTGCTGCTTCTCCTGGGCGTTCAATGCCCAGCTGTTGCTTCTTTCTGGCGTTGAACGCCAGGCAGTCCTTTGTCACTGGGCGTTTTTCTAAACGCCCAGGATGCTATAATTCTGGCATTAAACGCCCAGAAGGAGCTTCTTTCTGGCGTTCAACGCCCAGAAGATGCTCCTTTCTGGCGTTGAACACCCAGTGGATGCTTCTTTTGGGCGTTCAATGCCCAAAACATTTCTTACTGGCTTTTTCACGCCAGTGAGCTTCCAAATTCCCCTGTAACTCTGTGAATTCAATCAATTGCTTTTTTTACCTTGAAGATACTTTGACATATACCTGTAAAAATCAATTAATTAACAAAAACAAATAAAATTAAATTTTGTGAATGGATGGGTTGCCTCCCAGCAAGCGCTTCTTTAATGTCGTTAGCTGGACTATTACTGAGCTTTAATTAAGTCTCAGTTTTGAGCATTCTTGCTCAAAATTGCTTTCAAGAAAATGTTTAACTCTCTGTCCATTAACAATGAACTTTTTGTTAGAGTCATTATCTTGAAGCTCTACGTATCCATATGGTGATACACTTGTAATTACATATGGACCTCTCTACCGGGATTTTAATTTCCCAGGGAATAATTTGAGCCTAGAATTAAATAGCAGAACTTTCTGCCCCGGCTCAAAGACTCTGGATGACAATTTCTTATCATGCCATCTTTTTGCTTTCTCTTTGTAAATTTTTGCATTCTCGAAAGCATTGAGTCTAAATTCCTCTAGCTCATTTAACTGAAGCAATCGTTTTTCTCCAGCTAACTTGGCATCAAGGTTCAGGAATCTGGTTGCCCAGTAGGTCTTATGTTCCAGTTCCACTGGCAAGTGACATGCCTTTCCATACACAAGCTAGTATGGAGAGGTCCCTATAGGGGTCTTGAATGCTGTTCTATATGCCCATAGAGCATCATCTAAGCTTCTTGCCCAATCCTTTCTACGGTTAATTACAGTCTGTTCTAGGATTCTTTTAAGTTCTCTGTTAGAGACTTCAGCTTGCCCATTTGTTTGTGGATGATATGGAGTGGCTACCCTGCGGCTAACTCCATAACGAACCAAAGCAGAGTAAAGCTGTTTATTGCAGAAATGAATGCCCCCATCACTGATTAATACTCTAGGGGTACCAAATCTGCTGAAGATGTATTTCTGGAGGAATTTTAACACTATTTTATTGTCATTAGTAGGTGTTGCAATAGCTTCCACCCATTTGGATACATAATCCACTGCCACCAGAATATAAGTGTTTGAGTATGATGGTGGGAAAGGTCCCATGAAGTCAATACCCCATACATCAAACAACTCAATCTCCAAGATCCCTTGTTGAGGCATGGCATAACTGTGAGGCAGATTACCAGATCTTTGGCAACTGTCACAATTAAGTACAAACACTCGGGAATCTTTATAGAGAGTAGGCCAGTAGAAGCCACATTGGAGGACTCTTGTGGCTGTTCGCTCACTTCCAAAATGTCCTCCATACTAGGATCCATGGCAATGCCATAGAATCTTCTGCGCTCTTCTTTAGGCACACATCTACGGATTACTCTGTCTGCACATCTCTTAAAGAGATACGGCTCATCCCAAAGATAATACTTTGCATCCGTGATCAGCTTCTTTGATTGCTGCCTACTGTATTCTTTGGGTATGAATCTCACTACCTTGTAGTTTGCAATGTCTGCAAACCATGGCACTTCCTGGATGGCAAAGAGTTGCTCATCCGGAAAGTTTTCAAAGATCTCAGTAAGAGGGATGGACGCCCCTTCTACTGGTTCTATTCGGGACAGGTGGTCTGCTACCTGATTCTCTGTCCCTTTTCTGTCTCTTATTTCTATATCAAACTCTTGCAGAAGCAACACCCATCTTATAAGTCTGGGTTTTGAATCCTGCTTTGTGAGTAGATATTTAAGAGCAGCATGATCAGTGTACACAATCACTTTTGATCCTACTAAATAGGATCTGAATTTGTCAATGGCGTAAACCACTGCAAGCAGTTCTTTTTCTGTAGTTGTGTAATTCTTCTGTGCGTCATTTAAAACACGACTGGCATAGTAAATGATGTGCAGAAGCTTGTCATGCCTCTGTCCCAACACTGCACCAATGGCATGGTCACTGGCATCACACATTAGTTCAAATGGCAATGTCCAGTTTGATGCAGAGATGATTGGTGCTGTGACCAATTTAGCTTTCAGAGTCTCAAATGCCTGCAGACACTCTTTATCAAAGATAAATGGCGTGTCAGCAGCTAGCAGGTTGCTCAGAGGTTTGGCGATTTTTGAAAAATCCTTTATAAACCTCCTATAGAATCCTGCATGCCCCAGAAAGCTTCTGATTGCCTTAACATTGGCAGGTGGTGGTAATTTTTCAATTACCTCTACCTTAGCTTGATCCACCTCTATTCCCTTGTTCGAAATTTTGTGCCCAAGGACAATTCCTTCAGTTACCATAAAGTGACACTTCTCCCAGTTTAAAACCAGGTTAGTCTCTTGGCATCTCTTTAGAACAAGTGCTAGATGGTCAAGACAGGAGCTGAATAAGTCTTCAAATACTGAAAAGTCATCCATGAAAACTTCCAGAAATTTTTCCACCATATCAAAGAAAATTGAGAGCATGCACCTCTGAAAGGTTGCAGGTGCATTGCACAGGCCAAATAGCATCCTTCTGTATGTAAATACTCCAGATGGACATGTGAATGCTGTTTTTTCTTGATCTTGGGGATCTACTGCAATTTGATTATAACCTGAATATCCATCCAGGAAGCAGTAGTATTCATGACCTGCTAGTCTTTCTAGCATCTGGTCTATGAATGGTAAAGGAAAATGATCCTTTCTGGTGGCTGTATTGAGCCTTCTATAATCAATACACATACGCCACCCTGTAACTGTTTTTGTAGGAACCAGTTCATTTTTTTCATTATGAACCACTGTCATGCCTCCCTTCTTAAGGATGACTTGGACAGGGCTTACCCAGGGGCTGTCAGAAATAGGATAAATAATCCCAGCCTCTAGTAATTTAGTGACCTCCTTCTGCACCACTTCCTTCATGGCTGGATTCAGCCGTCTTTGTGGTTGGACCATTGGCTTGGCGTCACCCTCCAATAGGATCTTGTGCATGCATCTGGCTGGGCTAATGCCCTTAAGATCACTGATGGACCACCCAAGAGCTGTCTTGTGTGTCCTTAGCACTTGAATTAGTGCTTCCTCTTCCTATGGCTCTAAGGTAGAGCTTATGACTACAGGAAAGGTATCATCTTCTCCCAGAAATGCATATTTTAGGGATGGTGGTAATGGTTTGAGCTTGGGTTTGGGAGGTTTCTCCTCTTCCTAAGGGATTTTCAGAGGTTCTATTATTCTCTCTGATTCCTCCAAATCAGGCTCAACATCTTTAAAGATGTCCTCTAGCTCTTATTCGAGACTCTCAGCCATATTGACCTCTCTTACCAGAGAGTCAATGATATCAACACTCATGCAGTCATTTGGGGTGTCTGGATGTTGCATGGCTTTGACAACATTCAACTTGAACTCCTCCTCATTGACTCTCAGGGTTACTTCACCTTTTTGGACGTCAATGAGGGTTCGGCCAGTTGCTAGGAAAGGTCTTCCTAGAATGAGAGTTGCACTCTTGTGTTCCTCCATTTCCAGCACCACAAAGTCAGTAGGAAAGGCAAATGGCCCAACCTTGACAATCATGTCTTCAATCACGCCTGATGGGTATTTAATGGAGCCATCATCAAGTTGAAGACATATCCGGGTTGGTTTGACTTCTTCAGTCAAACCAAGCTTTGTGATAATAGATGCAGGTATTAAGTTGATACTTGCCCCAAGATCACATAGAGCCTGCTTGGTACAAGTACCCTCTAATGTCCATGGTATCATAAAGCTTCCGGGATCCTTAAGCTTCTCAGGTAAGCTTTTTAGGATAACTGCACTGCATTCTTCAGTGAGGTAAACTTTTTCAGTTTCCCTCCAATCCTTCTTATGACTTAAGATCTCTTTCATGAACTTGGCATAAGAGGGTATTTGCTCAAGTGCTTCTACAAACGGAATATTTATTTCAAGAGTCCTAAGATAGTCTGCAAAGCGGGCAAATTGCTTATCCTGTTTCGCTTGGCAGAGTTTTTAAGGATAAGGCATTTTGGCCTTGTATTCCTCAACCTTAGTTGCTGCAGGTTTATTACCTGTAGAAGTGGGTTGGGAAACCTTTTTAAAAGGGTTGTTATCAGCACTTGTATGTGACTGATCCCCCACTGGCGTTTGAATGCCAGGGGTGGAAGCTGGAGTGGCGTTAGACGCCAACTCCTTATCTGTTACTGGCGTCTGAACGCCAGAACTGTGCTCTCCTTAGGCGTTCAACACCGGATTCATGCTTGTTTCTGGCGTTGAACGCTAGGAATGAGCATGGTCTGAGCATTCAGCGCCAGCCTTATTCCTCTCGGGGCTCTGATTGTCCTCAGAGGGATTTTGAGTAGCCATTTGTTCATTTCTTGGCTTCCTGCTGCTTTGAAGTGAGGTATTTAATGTTTTTCCACTTCTTAATTGAATTGCTTGGCATTCTTCTGTTATTTATTTTGACAGTTGCTTTTCTGTTTGCTTTAACTGTACTTTCATATTCCTGTTAGCCATTCTTGTTTCCTGTAGTATTTCCTTGAATTCGGCTAGCTGCTGAGTTAGAAAGTCTAATTGCTGATTGAATTCATTAGCCTGATCTACAGGACTGAGTTCAGCAGTTACTGTTTTAGCTTCTTCTTTCATGGAAGATTCACTGCTTAGGCACAGATGCTGATTTCTGGCAACTGTATCAATAAGCTCTTGAGCTTCTTCAATTGTTTTTCTCATATGTATAGATCCACCAGCTGAGTGATCTAGAGAAATCTGAGCTTTTTCTGTAAGCGCATAGTAGAAGATGTCTAATTGCACCCACTCTGAAAACATCTTAGAGGGGCATTTTCTTAGCATCTCTCTGTATCTCTCCCAGGCATCATAAAGGGATTCATTATCTCCTTGTTTGAAGCCTTGGATGCTTAGCCTTAGCTGTGTCATCCATTTTGGAGGAAAATAGTGATTCAGGAATTTTTCTGACAGCTGTTTCCATGTCTTTATGATGTTCTTAGGTTGGTTATTTAACCACCTCTTAGCTTGATCTTTTACAGCAAATAGAAACAGTAGTAATCTGTAGACATCCTGATCTACTTCCTTATCATGCACTGTGTCAGCAATTTGTAAAAATTGTGCCAGAAACTCTGTAGGTTCTTCATGTGGAAGACCGGAATACTGGCAGCTTTGCTGCACCATGATAATGAGCTGAGGATTCAACTCAAAGCTACTAACTCCAATGGAGGGTATATAGATACTACTCCCATATGAAGCAGTAGTGGGGTTAGCATATGACCCCAGAGTCCTCCTGGACCGTTCATTTCCACTTAGTTCCATGATGGAGCAAGAGAGATGGTATAGATGTTGATATTGTCTATCTTATTTAATTTATTATATAAAAAAATTGATTTTCGAAATAATAAAATAAAATAAAATAAAAAATTGAAATAAAAATAAAATAAATAAAGAAAGAAAATTAAAAATTAAAAATTTGAAAACTTTTATGAAGATTTTCGAAAATTTGAGGAGAAAGAGAGTGGTTAGGATATTTTTGAAAAAGATATTTATATTTATATATATATATATATTTTAAACTTAAAAAGATAAGAATTGAAAAATTTTGAAATTGAAATATGAATTTTTATATAAAAAAAATTCGAAAATGTAATTTAAAATTAGTTAGAAAAGATATTTTTTTTTGAATTTTGAATTTTATGATGAAAGAGAAAAACACACAAAAGACACAAGACTTAAAATTTTTAGATCTAATGCTCCTTATTTTCGAAAATTTTGGAGGAAAAACACCAAGGAACACCAAACTTAAAACTTTTAAGATCAAAACACAGGAAAGACTCAAGAACACCTTGAAGATTCACAAGAACACTAAGAACAAAAGAAAGAACACCAAACTTAAAATTTTTAGAAAACCAAGATAAATTTTCGAAAATTAAAGAAAGATCAACAAGAAAACACCAAACTTAAAGTTTGGCACAAGATTAAATCAAGAAAAATTATTTTTGAAGAAAAGATTTTAAAAAGAAGATACCCAATTGCCAAAAACATAAGCCAACGCTCTAACCAACTGAGCTAAAAATGTAACGTATTTTAAAGATGTATTATTTTTATAGATAAGAATAAATTTTTTTGAAAACTAATGTTTTGAAAAAGCACAAGAAAAACAAGAAAAGACACAGAACAAGACAAACCAAAGATCAAACAAGAAAAATTGACAAGAACAATTTGAAGATCAAGGAAGAACAAGAACATGCAATTCAAAAAATTAAAAGACAAGGAAAAACATGCAATTGACACCAAACTTAGAACAAGACAGTAAACTCACGAAAATTAGAAATTGATAAAGAAAAATAATATATTTTTGAAAAATTTTTGAAAAGGGAATAAAGGACTCAGAATTTAATGACTCTATAACAACAAAAATAAATTATTCCTAATCTAAGCAACAAAATAAACCTTTAGTTGTTCAAACTCGAATAATCCCCGGCAACGGCGCCAAAAACTTGGTGCACGAATTTGCAATCCGTACAACTAACCAGCAAGTGCAATGGGTCGTCCAAGTAATACCTTACGTGAGTAAGGGTCGATCCCACGGAGATTATTGGTTTGAAGCAAGCTATGTTTATTTTATTAATCTTAGTCAGGATGCCAATAAGATTATTTGGATTTAATTGTAAGAAGTAAAAGTGTTTGGAATAAGTAATTGTTACTTTATTAATGGAGGATATGTTGGAGTTTTGGAGATGCTTTGTCCTCTGAATTTCTGCAATGTAATATTCAACTCAATTGTTTGTAAAGTTCCATCCATGGCAAGCTGTATGTAGAGTGTCACCATTGTCAGTGGCTACTTCCCATCCTCTCAGTGAAAATGGTCCAGATGCTCTGTCACAGCACGGCTAATCAGCTGTTGGTTCTCGATCATGTTGGAATAGGATCCATTGATCCTTTTGCTTTTGTCATCACGCCCAGAAATTGCGAGTTTGAAGCGCGTCACAGCCATTCAATCCTTGAATCCTACACGGAATACCACAGACAAGGTTTAGACTTTCCGGATCCTCAAGAGTGGCCGCCATCAGTTCTAGCTTATACCACGAAGATTCTGATTAAGGAAGCTAAGAGATGCTCATTCAATCTGATGTAGAATGGAGGTGTTTGTCAGGCACACGTTCATGGATTGAGGAAGGTGATGAGTGTCACGGATCATCACCTCCTTCACAATTAAGCGCGAATGAACATCTTAGCTAGGAACACACACACGTTTGAATGGAGAAATAGAAACAATTGCATTAATTCATTGAGACGCTGCAGAGCTCTTCACCCCCAACAATGGAGTTTAGAGACTCATGCCGTCAAAGTGTATAAAATTTAGATCTGAAAATGTCATGAGATACAAATTAAGTCTCTAAAAGTTGTTTAAATAGTAAACTAATAACCTAGGTTTACAGAAAATGAGTAAACTATGATAGATAGTGCAGAAATCCATTTCTGGGGCCCACTTGGTGTGTGCTGAGGCTGAGACTTAAGCTTCTCACGTGCCTGGGCTGTTTTGGGCGTTCAACGCCAGGTTGTAACCTGTTTCTGGCGTTGAACTCCAACTTGTAACTTGTTTCTGGCGCTGGACGCCAGACTGCAACATGGAACTGGCGTTGAACGCCAGTTTACATCATCTATCTTCGCGCAAAGTATGGACGATTATATATTGCTAAAAAGCCCTGGATGTATACTTTCCAACCCAATTGAGAGCGCATCAATTGGACTCCTGTAGCTCCAAAAATTCTATTCCGAGTGCAGGGAGGTCAAGATCCAACAGCATCAGCAGTCCTTTTTCAGCCTAACTCAGATTTTTGCTCAGCTCTCTCAATTTCAGCCAGAAAATACCTGAAATCACAGAAAAACACACAAACTCAGAGTAAAGTCCAGAAATATGATTTTTGCCTAAAAACTAATAATATTCTACTAAAAACTAATTAAAACATGCTAAAATCTACATGAAATTACCCCCAAAAAGTGTATAAAATATCCGCTCATCAATTGGTAGCTATGAGGCACGGACACTTCGTTGAGTTGTCATGTCCATTTGTCGGATACATTTTGGACACGACACTCATCAACACTTGTCCGATACACGTGTCTGCCGTGTCCAGCCGTGTCTTAATAAAAAGTAAAAAATTCTTCTCCGGACACACCTAAATGCCATCACGTGTCAGCGTGTCCAGCCTTATTCTTAACATGTGTTCTTGAATGAGTTTAGAAGTAATATATATTATTATTTATTAAAACAAAAATATTTTAAATACTTTTGTATAGTTAAAAGAAGATATTAAAAATGGTTAAAACATTATTTTATATTTTTATATCAATAAAATATCAAAATTTAATTGTAATTTATCTAAAAAATACTTTATATTTTATATATATGCTTTGTCCCCGTATCTTATAAGATTTTAAAATCCGTGTGTCTACGTGTTCGGTGTCGTGTTCCATGTCCATGTCATTGTCCGTGCATCACAGGTTGGTAGTTATTGAATGATGATGGAAATTGTTGGAATGAATGATTAGGTTTGTGATTGAGTTTGAGATTATAGAATTTGTTGTTGGTGAAATGAGGCTTTGATGATTTTATAATTGGAAGTTAAATTGCTAGGTGATGAATGGTTAGGATGGTAGAGGATGATAATATGTATGTTGAGACTATGTAGGGATTGCTTTAGTATAGTTTTGGTTTGTTTTGGGATAAAGAGTTTATGAAGTTTGAGAAAATTGAAAAATTATATTTTTGGATAAAATTAATTTTTGACAAACTTTGATGAGCCGTAACATAGTCCTCGGAGTTGGGAATTCAACGAAACTGTATTTTTATGAAAAATTATTCAATAATCTTTCCAATGGTTCAAGAATAGTTGAAAAAAAATTTGTACAAAAAATTGTAAAAGTTTAAAAATTGGCTTGAGAAACTGAATTCTGCAGCATATCAGTTACTTGAAAACCTGGTATGCATGCATACACGAAAATACTCATGCGTATACAAAGTTCTCTCACGTACGTGACCATGTCTTTTTACACTCACGCGTACGTAAAAAGGGGCTTGCATACGCAACCACCCCTGTTTTTCTGAAAATTGAATTTTTAAGTTCTCAGCCATTCTTTGAGACTTCTAAACCTCTATAAATCCTGTTATGAGTCTAGAGCCGGTGTAATAGAAGGTAGAAGAGTTAAGAATGAGAATGTATGAGTTGATTTAGTGAATTAATAAAATATGTATTAAATGTAATGATAGATGAGTAAGATTGATTATAATGAGAATGACTAAGAGGACGATAAATGAGGATGGTTGATTATGACTAAACATGGTGAGAATGGTTATGATAATGAGAAAATATGATGGTTGATTTTGATTAAGGATGATGAGGATGATCATGATGATGAGGAAAGATGATGATTGGTTTAATTGAGGAAGATGGGCATATTTATAATAATAAGAGATGACGATTATTGATTCTGACTATGACTATGAATGAAGTGAAATAATATTGAGAATGAGTTTGATAATAAATGATGGGGAGTAGGGAGCTTGAGTTTGATAAATTAATGACGGATTGGAGAGGTTGAGAATTCCCTTCGAATTATATGTTATATACGAGAAATGAAGATTATGATGAGATTATGATTGAGAAGTGTGACGGGCACTATATCCTAAGAGTATGGCGGGCACTATATCTCGGAATGAATATGTGAGTTGAGGTTGATGATTCCTTCTCTCGTGTTATGATTATAGTTAAGATTTGGATTGATATGATGAGGACGATGACTTTGTCCCTCTCATGTATAGGCAAGTTGAGATTGAAGATTCTCTCTCTTGCTGCGAGAGACAAGTTGAGGTCGAGGATTCCCTCTCTTGTTGCAGTGGGCAAGTGAGGTTGAGGATTTTCTCTCTTGTTACATCGAGAAATTTAATGAAGAAGGTTGAGGATTCCCTTTTTTTCTATTTCTGGCTGTGGTATGAACGAATGAAGTTGAAGATTTCCTGTCGTTACATTATAGTTTTTTCTCTAAATGAGAGGTTAAAGATTCCCTCATGAAAGGTTGAGGATTTCCTTTGTGTTGAGAGACGATATCTGGGTTTGCTATCGGATGTGTCGGGTTCTTGCTGTATAACCGACAGATGAGCTCATTAGCTATAGAGTAGACATGCATCATTTGCACTTGATTGTTTTCTTTAGGTTTGCTATTACTTTTGGCTTGTTAATTTGTGCATATTAAATGACTTTGTGCTAATTGCTTTACTTGACTATACTTGTGGTTTATTTATTTGTCTTGCTTGTGTTTGCATATTTGAGAGGTCTCTCATGCTAGTGTCGGTTGACATTGAGGGCTATGCTTAAAAGTCCACCAGGTGGTGTTTTATCCAGTAAATAAAAAAATAAAAAACATATATTTTTTAAAAAACTCAATTTTTTATTTAAAGTAGAAAAATAAAATAAAATCCAGCAAAAAATAAAAAAGTTTAATTTTTTATTATTTTTAAATTTTAAAGTAAAAAATCAATTTTTTTACTAAAACTAGAAAAATATAAATTTTAAAAATATCCAATAAAAAAACCTAAAAAGTTTAAATTTTAAAATTAGTTTATTCTAAATTTTGTGAAAAATTAGTTTATTATAAGATTGTTAAAAAACTCAATTTTTTATTTTTTTTTATTTTTAAATTTGAAAATTAAATTTTTTATTTAAAGTAGAAAAATAAAATAAAGTCCAACAATATATAATAAACAAAAAATTTGAAAATTTATTATTTTTAAATTTTAAATTAAAAAACAATATTTTTTTACTAAAACTTAAAAAATAAAAAATTCAAAAATATCCAATAAACAAAAATTTAAAAAGTTTAAATTTTTAAAATTAGTTTATTTTAAATTTGTAAAAAAGTCGAGTAGGTGGTGCATTATCCAATGAATAAAAAAAATATATTTTTTAAAAAATATAGAATTTTAAAAAATAAAAAATATATTTTTAAAAATTTAAAATTTTAAAAAACCCAATTTTTTATATTTTACATTTTTAAATTTAAAAATTAAATATTTTATTTACAATAGAAAATGATGAAATGATTGAAAAATAAAGATAAATATTGAATGAGATTATCTGAGCTCCCTAGGTAGATGCATTAGAGGGATTCCACTTGTTTCGGGTGGAGATTTTATGTGTTGAGATAGAATCACTGAGTTGGAACTATCTGAGGGTTGTTGTGGTCAAAGTTAGTGAATTGTGGAGATAAAGATGAAGGGGAATTAGAGTAGAATCCTTTAAGATAGTTGCCTAATCATGGATTAGTGAGAACCTAGGATGGAAATATTGTTATGTGGAAGTTTAAGATTGTTTAGAGAGTTCCTGTTGCCTTATATTGTATTTATTTAATATTTTTATCGTATTGAAAACCTATGGGGTCGGGAGTTCTCATTCCGTATATATTATTTATTTTTCAGAAGTAGGTCCTGGTGTTTCGCAATGAGCTAGAGTTCATTTGGAAGATGGCAAAAATTATTTTAACTCTGCTTTGTATTTTGTTTATAATTCCTCCCCTTAATTTGAAAAACATTAATGATGTATATGTATCTTTATTTTGGAAACCTTGTTTATAGAGGCTTTGATGTGTTTGGGAGATAGAAAACATTGTTATCAACTTCTTTTACTATTGTAACCCTAACCAACCTAAATTTTGCAGATCGTGACTAGCGGCTATTATACTTATGCTTATATATATATATATATATATATATATATATATTGTCTATATTCTATTCTTCCTTTGTGTCTTATTTTACCCTGCTTATCTGTACGCTTCTCATCGATACATGTATGTTACGCTCGCAATTTTTTTTTAAATCCTTTTAGGCTTCTCGGTTAATACTTCATTCTATTAATTAGGGATAAGTATGATTTTGGTCCCTAATGTAGAAGCCGAAAATTTATTTCGTCCCCCGCCTTTTTTTTCGCTATAAAATGGTCCCCAAGATTTCAGTTTGTTTTAAAATCGTCCTTTTTGCCAATTTTATTTTTTATTACCAATTTAACCCTCATTAAAATAATTTTAAAATAAAATAAATATAAAATAAAAAAGAAAGAAAGGGATACAGAGAAGTGGGGTGGATGGGGAGAGAAAGAAAGAAAGGGGGCGAGAAAGGAGGGGAGGGAAGGGTGGAGGGGGAGAGAAGGGGGACGTCATGCCCGCCGCCGCACCGCTGCCCGCTTCTTCTTCTTCTTCTTTTTCTTCTTACCGCCGCACCACCGCACTGCCGCTCTGCCGCGCTGCCGCCCTGCCGCCTGCCGCACCACACCCCACCACCAACTTCTTCTTCTTCTTCTTCTTCATCTTCTTCTTCTTCTTCTTCTTCTTCTTCGCCGCTATGCTGCCTGCTGCACCGTACTGCACCACCACCAGCTTCTTCTTCTTCTTCTTCTTCTTCTTCTTCTTCTTCTTCTTCTTCTTCTTCTTCTGTGAATTGGATTTTTGTAAAATTTTAGATTTTTTGTGAAATTTGTTGTCGAGTATTGTTGTTGATGAAATTTGAATTTGGAACATTGTTGTTGCTGAATTTGTTGATTATTGTTCAAAGTGCATATTGTTTGAATTTTCTCATGATGCACCACCGCACCACCACCATTTCTTCTTCTTCTTCTTTTGAACTGGATTTTTTGTGAAATTTCTGGTTGTTGATTATTGTTTAAAGTGCATGTTGCTTGATTTTTCTGCTAATGATGATGATGATGACCATGATGATACTGGTGGTGGTGGTGGTGGTTCTGGTTGGGCGTAGATTTCTGTTATAGTGGTGGTGGTGGTTGATTTTGGAATGAAGGGAGAAGGAAGGGTATTTTTATCCGAAGGACGATTTTAAAACAAAGTGAAACCTTGGGGACCATTTTGGAGCGAAAAAAAGGTTGGGGACGAAATAAATTTTTACCCTCTACGTTGGAGACCAAAATCATACTTATCCCTATTAATTATGTGTGTGTATGTGTGTGTGTGTGTGTGTGTGTGTGTGTGTATATATGGAGATTGGGCATTGGACTTGACCTCCTGAAGCCTGGTGCCAGCTTCTCTTGAAGTGCACTTGTGTTTTCATTATAAATTTTATCCTGATTTTCTTAAAGATGGCCTGAAAACACAATAATTTGAAATAACTCCGAACATATGATTTGTCATCAAAACTTTGATAAAAACATAAGAACTTTGATTTAATTCTAAGAAAATAATAAAAAAGAAACTTAAAAATAACTAAAAATACCTAGAAATCACAACTCCAAACTTAAACTTTGCTTGTCCTCAAGTAAAAAAGAAAAGTAAACAGAGTTTATCTTAATGGAAAGAATTGGAAATTTTATAAATTCAAGTCCAAATAAAAGTGGGGTTCGTAATAATCTCTGTGATTATAAGCGGGCTTCTCTTATCTTATGAGCCTTGCAAACTTAGGAATCAAGAATCTTGAAGAACTGAATTTCCGGATTGTATTATAAGAGTCCTTTTAAAATTGTATGATCCTTGAAGCAGTTTACTTAGCAATTGAACCGAAAAAAGATGTTTGAAGTTCTTGACTCTAAGTGCTTTTTCTCAAGGCAACTCTTAGTGGGTTTTCAATCGATAATCCCGGGGAAGATTGCCCAAGTTACCGGGTGATAAAGAACCCTTCAAATCTAATTACCCAAGTCTCTCTTTGACACGGTCACACCACAAGTATATAATTAGGAATTTGTTCATCTAAGCATAGATTCTGAGAGCCTTTTTTGGATTCTAAATGCTTTGTTTCATGGCAACTCTTTAATGTGGACTTTCAATTGACAACATCGAGCAAGTTGACCCAAGTTATCGGGTGATGAGACATTCCTCGAATTTACTTGTCCAAGTCTCGCCTTAAAATAATAAGCATCACAGGCACAAAACTGGCTCTAGTCATTGGTGCTCAGAACCTTATAACTTTAGAACTTTTTATCTTTCCATACCATTTTTTTATAACTGCTTCAAGGAATTGGACGTTAGAATCTCATAATATTCTCCAAAACTTTGTTTCTGGAGATTCTATCTCCCTCTTTCTCAAGATCCATTCAAATAATTTAGGTCTGTGAAATATAATCATACTACTAATAATCACCACGTTTTAATTACACTTCCTTGTTATTCAAATTCTTTTCATTAAAAATCACTCCTGTTATGTCAGTGGATTGGCAAAGAACAAGTACAAGTTATAAGCGCTAAAAAGAATAATGAAAATAGAAAAAGAAACAAGATGTATAAAAAAAAGAAAAATAAAAACAAAGTAAAAGAAAGAAAAGAACACGAAAGAAAACTAACCACCAAAAATAAAGTAAAGTTACCAAGTTTATTCATTATTATCATCTTCCTCATCCTCCGTATCAACTGTTCCCTTGTTTTTCTACACACACTAAACTTAGAGAATTGTCAAATCTTAAGTTTAAATGAAGACGTATGTGTGTATGTGATAAACGGATTCTTGCGTGGTCTAGAATTTCACAAATAAGTTCTCATTGCAAGTATAACTTCTAAACCAACAAAGAATCATTTCATACAAAAGTTTGGTTGTCACAAGTAACAAACCCAATAAAAATAAACCAAAGTATTCAAACCTCGGGTTGTCTCTCAAGGAATTGCAGGGAGGTGTATTACTATTGGTTATGGGTTTTTCTGGGAATTTTTAGAGTGAGGAATGAAAAAATAATTAATTATAAATTAAAGCAATGGAAATTAACAAGAGATTTTATGTCATTAAATTAAAAAGCCTTGACTAGGAGAAGATTACTCGGAAGTTCTATCCTTGTTGGGTTTCCCAAGATTAATTAGTAATAGGTTGTTGTTTCTACTTAGTTAACCCTCACCGAATAAAGGAAGGTCAAGTCGGGAGCCAACTTCTATTCACAAGTCATAATCCTCTCCCTTGGGAAGGATTAGCGTTAGTAACTAGAGAGCTAGCCAACAATAAATCTAATTACAATTTAACTCTTGAGTCTTCCAACTCAAGGGTCTCCAAATATTAATCTAACTCCAAAGTCAAGTTGAGAGCCTACTCCATTGACATGGATTCCATTTTTATAAACTTATAAAAGAAGTAAAAAGGGAACATGGTAATTGAAATTAAATGGAAGCAATTAAACAAATAATAAAATTAAATGGAAAATACTTCTTGCATTATTAAATCCTAAAAACAATCCAATTGTAATTATGAATAGAGATTAAGGATATGAAAGAGTAAGGGAAAAAGGAAACGAACTAGACTGATAAAGACTTCCAGTAACTCTGTCAATATCCAACTCGAAAGCATAAAACTAGGAATCCTAAATCCTAGAGAGAGGAGAGAGCCTCCCTCTCTAGAAACTACATCTAAAACCTAAAATTATATGAATGAAAAGTGTTCGAATGATTCCTCCACTCTGCAGCCTCTAATCTGTGTTTTCTGGGCCGAGAACTAAGTCAAAAACAGCCCAGAAATTGCTGAGGGTGAATTCTGATACACTGAATTTTCGCAGATGCAACGCGTGCGCGTCGCTTATCTGCAGGGACACCATAGCAAATTATATATCATTTCGAAGCCCCGGATGTTAGCTTTTCAACGCAACTAAAATCGCTTTATTTGGACCTCTATATCTCATGTTATGATCGATTGAATATGAAGAGGTCAGGCTAGACAGCTCAGCAATTCCTTCAATTTCTTGTATTCCTTCCACTTTTGCATGCTTCTTTTCTATCTTCTAAGCCATTCCTGCCCTATAAACCCTGAAATCACTTAACACACATATCAAGGAATCTAATGGTAATAAGAGAGGATTAAAATGAGCAAATTTAAGGCCAAAGAAGCATGTTTTCAATCATAGCACAAAATCAGGAAGGAAAATGTAAAACATGCGAATTCTATGAATAAGTGTGAGAATAATGGATAAAATCCACTCAATTAAGCACAAGATATACCACGAAATAGTGGTGCATCAAATCTCCCCACACTTAAACATTAGCATGTCCTCATGCTAAGCTCAAGAGAAGCTATAAAGAGTGAAGGCGAAATGGTAGGATATGTATGAAATGCAACCTATCTGTATGAATGCAGCTAAATGCAAAAAATGATTCTACCTACTTGGTGAAAAGTAAATAAACCTTTCAAGAACAAATATAAACTGGATTTCACTTATTCAACTCATAAAAATGAAGTACAAATAGACTTGCAGAAGAAAATAGCTTATGAAAGCCGGGAACAAAGAATCGAGCATCGAACCCTCACTGGAAGTGTATACACTCTAATCGCTCAAGTGTTTAAGGTTCGATTCTCTCAATTCTCTACTAATCTTACTTTCTAAGGCTTGCTCTTCTTCTACCAATCAACAAAGAATTAATGCATAGATACACATATCAAGAGGTCTTTTAAGGGTTGTAACGGGGTTAGGGTCAAGGTAGGATTGTATTTGGTCAAGTGGACTAAAATCTGAATCCTTAATTAACCTAAACTTCCCACCTAACTTAAGACAATCCATGTAATTACAATGCAAGATCTAACTGCCCATTAACTATGTTTACCACACATTCATGCATCCCAAATTGAATACAATATTCATGCATTGATATTATTACTTAACTTGGGGCATTTTGTCCCCTTTTCATTATTTGCTTTTTTTCTTTTCTTTTTCTCATATTTTTTTCTATTTCTCTTTTTTTTCTTTTGTTTTTCTCAATGCATATAATTAAAGTATTGCGTGCATAAATATGTGCTTAACATTCTTGTTCATACTCTCTCAAGACTACACAACACCCAATTCTCAAACCAAATGTTTCCAAACCCAACTTCCCCACACTTAAATTATGAACACTCTCACTAGTCTAAGCTAACTAAGGATTCAAATTAAGTACATTATTATTTTCCACTTAGAGTTAGTGATGTGCTAAACTAAAAAATAAAAGGGTAAAATAGGCTCAACTTTGGTTTGCAAAGGATAATGAAAGGGGAAGGCCATATGTGTATGTGAGCTAAGTGAAGCAAGGCCTCAATCATATAAGTATATGCATACATTAAACCATGGAAATATAGAATCAAGCAAGATATAGATCATAATTTTAGAGAGAACAACACATACCAAAACAAAATATTGGTTGATAAAATGCAACCAATCAAATAGGCTCAAAATCTCACTAGTTTTGTGTGTTCAAGCTCTAAACCATATTCCAAAATCAATTTCTTCAAGCAAGTTTAAAAAAATTTTAATTCAAATTAGTGAAATGCTATAAAAAGGTTTCTTGAAAAAGAAGTTATTACTTCAACCAAGTAGTGGTAAAATATGCACAAAATGTAACAAACATGCAATCAAACATGCAAATGCAACAATGAACTAACAAAGAAAATCCCACATTAGTGTTGAGAAGGAACTAACTAACCTGCGGAAGTCGGTATCGACCTCCCCACACTTAAAGATTGCACCATCCTCGGTGCATGCCGAGATACGCAAGTGGACAGGTTGCTCCAACTGATGCTTTCTCTCCAAAGAGTGTGCACTAAACTTGTTTATTGCTTTAGTTAGAAACTTTTTATTTTTCCTCTTGGTGGCCATCCTGAAAGAAGAGAAAAAGAAAGGGAAAGAACCACAAGCAAAGATATGAAAAGAGATAAAACATATGTGGGCTAGTGCCAAATAAAAAGGTTCTCAACTACATGGTAGCTACAACATGTAAGTGAGAAAATAATAGAAGCACAGGGCATGTCAACTAAATAGTAAATAAGTCAAGAAACACCCAAAATAATGCAAGAGATATGCAGCAGTTGAGTACAAAAATTTTAACACCAATGTGATAAAATAGGAAATTAGAAAAGAAGATAAAAATATGAACAAAATTAAAATGCAATGAAAGAACGTATGCAAATGCAACATGTAAAAGAGAATGAAAGAGAATAAGGATGAGAAGGAAGGAGAAGAAAGTAAGAAAGGAAGAGGACAGAAGAAAAGAAGCAAAGAGAAAAGAAAGAAATGAAAAATAGGACGCGACGCGCGCGCCCCGGTCACACGTGCTCGTGAAAACAGAAACAGCCATGAGACGCGTAAGCGTCCTCCATGCGTACGCGTGGATGGCCAAAAATGCACACTGACGCGTGAGCGTCGGTCACGCGTACGCGTGATTACTCGCGTGCTAAACACACGCTTCCAGCACAGTGGCAACCCAACTCTCTGTCCAATAACCATATTACGCTGATTTGCATCCCATGCGTACACGTCACTGACGCTTACGCGTGGATTGGCAAAATTTCAGGTGACGCGTACGCGTGGGCTGGCTTGTGTGCCCAACATCCCTCCCGCACAGTTCCGGCGTAACTCTCTGTTCAATTCTATAGAGAGCGAAATTCACATCGACGCGTACGTGTGGGTCACGCGTACGCCCCACACGTACGCGTCACATCCCTCTTCTTCTTCTTCTTCTTTTTAAGCAAAATGCAGGTGATGATGCAGAATTTATGAATTAACACTGATAAAAAATAAAATAAAATAAAACTAAGAATAAAAAGGGAACGATCATACCATGGTGGGTTGTCTCCCACCTAGCACTTTTAGTTATTGTCCTTAAGTTGGACATTTGGCGAGCTCCTTGTTATGGTGGCTTGTGCTTGAACTTATCCTGAAACTTCCACCAACGCTTGGACTTCCAATACACGTCATCATTCTCTAGTGAACTTGCCAAGCCTTGAGGGAGTTATTCACAAGCTTTGAGCTCCCAAAGTCGATCCTCTTGTATGCCGGGATCCCAAATCCGATTTCTACACCCGTCTTGAAGTGGATCATCATTGTTCCTACCAGGTGGTAAGTAGTATGAATACTCAATGCAATATCAAACGCTTCTCTTAGATCCAACCAATTGTTCACTAGTCCCACCCTTGCATCTAGTTCTTGAAACATCGACCTTGATGAGTCTTGATTTACAACTCCAACCACTAAACATCCTTCTCTTACACTTAATGCCACAAAACTTCCTAAGTTGACAATCGGTTTCAAGAATACCATTATTCATGTGGAACGGTAAGGCGAATAGAGACAAGCCTTACCCACTCAAATGAAGGAGTAGATGGCAACCTAGGTGGAGAAGTCTCCAATGTTCTTGACAGAGCGTACTCAACTCTCGTCCACCATTTCCTAAGGATTTCCGCTTCCACATCATTCTCAGACTCAATCGGAGAAGAGTCTCATATTCAAGGAGTTCGTTTGCAGATGTAGAGTTATCACTAGGAGGACTTGATGCATGATCCTCATCACCAAGGGAACTTACTTCTTGGTCTATCCCATCCAAGTCTTCATAGGGAATATGCCATGGAGGTTGTGCACTAGCCTTCTTGACATCAATTTCAACCTCCTTGGAGGAATACTCTACAACTCTAAATTCCCATGGAGGTTCAGCATCTCCTAAGTCTTCAACCACTTCTTCCTCTTCAACTATTACGGCTTTCTCCACTTGTTCCAATACAAAGCCACATTCCTCACTTTCCACCAAAGTTTCTAGTGTCTCCTTCATGCTATACTCTTCATTAGATTCTTCATATGTAGCTATGGGAGGTCCTTGAGTGTCCGAAAATTGGGAGGCTAATCGACTTATTAACTCACCCAAGACGGCCGTGAAATTTAGCACATTCTCCTGGAACTCTTGTGTCGTCCCTTGCATCTCTTTCCTCTGGAAGAAGAACATTTGTAGTATCATCCATGGGAGATCAGGATGGATAAGAGGATTCATTATTTGGGAGGAGAGGTTTATGATATGAGGGTGGTCTATCATAATAAGAATGTGGCAGTTCAACACTCTCCATCTTGTACACTTGTTGCACAACACACTTCAATTCCTTGTTCTCCTGTTGAGATTCTTTAGCTATGGAAGCTTCGTGTGTTTTTCGGCTTACCACTTGCTCCAATTGATGAACGGCTGCTTGAAATTAATCCAGTGTGTCCTTGAGACGATCCCGTGACTCTTGTTCCTCTTGGATAACATAATTAGGATCATAAGGCTCTTGGATTGATGGATATATACATGGTGTATATGGGGGTGATGGTTCTTGGGAGTAATTGGGTTGAAATTGGGGTGGTTCTATGTATAGTTCATATGGTGATTGGTATGGTAGATATGGGTTAGGATCATATGAGGGTGTTTGGTGGTAAGGGGCTTGTGAGTATGGTGGTTCAAAGCTATGTTGAGGAGGGGGTTCATAGGCATATGGAGGTGCTTGTTGGTAACTACAAGGGGGTCCACCATATCTATCGTCTTGGTACGCACCCCGGAATGGCTCTTGACCAACGTAATTTGGTGGAGGTTGGTTATCACGAAGAGGTCCACCATAACTATTATCTTGGTATGCATCATAGAATGGTTGTTGGTCATAGTGCATTGGAGGGGGTTGTTGCCAAGAGGGTTGATCAAATTCTTGTGGCTCATCCCATCTTTGATTGTCCCAACCTTGATGCATATTTTTATTGTAGCCTCCATTCCCTACAACATAATTTGAACTAAACTCAAAGTCAAAGGGGTGAAAGTTCATGGTAGCTAAAGAAAATAAAAACAAAAACTATTAAAAATAAGCAACCAAGTCCTAAAACTAACAAAAACTGGCAAAAAAGCAAAAAGTAAATATTTATAATAACTAATAATAAGGTACACGTTTGCAACTCCCCGGCAACGGTGCCATTTTGAAGAACGGATTCTTGCGTGGTCTAGAATTTCACAAATAAGTTCTCATTGCAAGTATAGCTTCTAAACCAACAAAGAATCCTTTCATACAAAAGTTTGGTTCTCACAAGTAACAAACCCAATAAAAATAAACCAAAGTATTCAAACCTCGGGTTGTCTCTCAAGGAATTGCAGGGAGGTGTGTTACTATTGGTTATGGGTTTTTCTGAGAATTTTTAGAGTGAGGAATGATAAAATAATTAATTATAAATTAAAGCAATGGAAATTAACAAGAGGTTTTATGTCATTAAATTAAAAAGCCTTAACTAGGAGAAGATTACTCAGAAGTTCTATCCTTGTTGGGTTTCCCAAGATTAATTAGTAATAGGTTATTGTTTCTACTTAGTTAACCCTTACCGAATAAAGGAAGGTCAAGTAGGGAGCCAACTTCTATTCACAAGTCCTAATCCTCTCCCTTGGGAAGGATTAGCGTTAGTAACTAGAGAGCTAGCTAACAATAAACCCAACTACAATTTAACTCTTGAGTCTTCCAACTCAAGGGTCTCCAAATATTAATCTAACTCCAAAGTCAAGTTGAGAGCCTACTCCATTGACATGGATGCCATTTTCATAAACTCATAAAAGAAGTAAAAAGAGAATATGGTAATTGAAATTAAATGGAAGCAATTAAACAAATAATAAAATTAAATGGAATAATACTTCTTGCCTTATTAAATCCTAAAAACAATCCAATTGTAATTCTGAATAGAAATTAAGGATATGAAAGAGTAAAGGAAAAAGGAAAAGAACTAGATTGATAAAGACTTCGAGTAACTCTATCAATATCCAACTCAAAAGCATAAAACTAGGAATCCTAAATCCTAGAGAGAGGATGGTGCACGAAATTGTGATCATCAATGGCGCCATCAACATGGTACGCTCAATTGCAATCTCAACTATTTATCACAACTTCGCACAACTAACCAGCAAGTGCACTAGGTCGTCCAAGTAACAAACCTTACGCGAGTAAGGGTCGATCCCACGGAGATTGTTGGTATGAAGCAAGCTATGGTCATCTTGTAAATCTCAGTCAGGCAGATTCAAATGGTTATGGATGATATATGAATAAAAGCATAAAGTAAAGATAGATATACTTATGTAATTCATTAGTGAGAACTTCAGATAAGCGAATGGAGATGCTTTGTCCCTTCCGTCTCTCTGCTTTCCTACTGTCTTCATCCAATCCTTCTTACTCCTTTCCATGGCAAGCTGTATGTTGGGCATCACCGTTGTCAGTGGCTACAATCCCGTCCTCTCAGTAAAAATGTTCAACGCACCCTGTCCCGGCACGGCTAATCATCTGTTGGTTCTCAATCAGGTTGGAATAGAATCCATTGATTCTTTTGCGTTTGTCACTAACGCCCAGCCTTCAGGAGTATGAAGCTCGTCACAGTCATTCAATCATTGAATCCTACTCAGAATACCACAGACAAGGTTTAGACCTTCCGGATTCTCTTGAATGCCGCCATCAATTCTAGCTTATACCACAAAGATTCTGATCAAGGGATCCAAGAGATAAACATTCAAGCCTTGTTTGCTTATAGAACAGAAGTGGTTGTCAGGCACTCGTTCATAAGTGAGAATGATGATGAGTGTCACATAATCATCACATTCATCATGTTCTTGGGTGCAAATGAATATCTTAGAACAAGAATAAGCTGAATTGAATAGAAGAATAATAGTAATTGCATTAATACTCGAGGTACAGCAGAGCTCCACACCTTAATCTATGGTGTGTAGAAACTCCACCGTTGAAAATACATAAGTGATAATAGTGATCATTGGCTTTGGCCCCAGAGAGGGAACCAGAAGAACCAAGATCTGATCTAAGAACTAGATGTCCAAAGATGAAAATACAATAGCAAAAGGTCCTATTTGTAGAGAACTAGTAGCCTAGGGTTTACAGAAATGAGTAAATTACATAAAAATCCTCTTCTGGGCCCACTTGGTGTGTGCTTGGGCTGAGCATTGAAGCTTTCATGTGTAGAGACTTTTCTTGGAGTTAAACGCCAGCTTTTATGCCAGTTTGGGCGTTTAACTCCCATTCTTGTGCCAGTTCCGGCGTTTAACGCCGGGCAGTTTTGAGCTGATTTGGAACGCCAATTTGGGCCATCAAATCTCGGGCAAAGTATGGATTATTATACATTTCTGGAAAGCCCAGGATGTCTACTTTCTAACGCCGTTGAGAGCGCGCCAATTGGGCTTCTGTAGCTCCAGAAAATCCACTTCGAGTGCAGGGAGGTTAGAATCCAACAGCATCTACAGTCCTTTTCAGCCTCTGAATCAGATTTTTGCTCAGGTCCCTCAATTTCAGCCAGAAAATACCTGAAATCACAGAAAAACACACAAACTCGTAGTAAAGTCCAGAAAAGTGAATTTTAACTAAAAACTAATAAAAATATAATAAAAACTAACTAAAACATACTAAAAATATACTAAAAACAATGCCAAAAAGCGTATAAATTATCCGCTCATCACAACACCAAACTTAAATTGTTGCTTGTCCCCAAGCAACTGAAAATCAAATAAGATAAAAAGAAGAGAATATGAAATGAATTCCAAAAACATCTATGAAGATCAGTATTAATTAGATGAGCGGGGCTTTTAGCTTTTTGCCTCTGAACAGTTTTGGCATCTCACTCTATCCTTTGAAATTCAGAATGATTGGCTTCTATAGGAACTCAAAATCCAGATAGTGTTATTGATTCTCCTAGTTAAGTATGATGATTCTTGAACACAGCTACTTTATGAGTCTTGGCCGTGGCCCAAAGCACTCTGTCTTCCAGTATTACCACCGGATACATACATGCCACAGACACATAACTGGGTGAACCTTTTCAGATTGTGACTCAGCTTTGCTAGAGTCCCCAATTAGAGGTGTCCAGGGTTCTTAAGCACACTCTTTTTGCCTTGGATCACAATTTTATTCTTTTTCTCTCTTTTTTTTTCGTTTTTTTTGTATTCACTGCTTTTTCTTGCTTCAAGAATCATTTTTATGATTTTTCAGATCCTCAGTAACATGTCTCCTTTTTCATCATTCTTTCAAGAGCCAACATTCATGAACAACAAATTCAAAAGACATATGCACTGTTCAAGCATACATTCAGAAAACAAAAGTATTTCCACCACATCAATATAATTAATCTGTTATAAAATTCAAAATTCATGCAATTCTTCTCTTTTTCAATTAAGAACATTTTTCATTTCAGAAAGGTGATGGATTCATAGGACATTCATAACTTTAAGGCATAGACACTAAGACACTAATGATCACAAGACACAAACATAGATAAACACAAGCATGAAAATTCAAAAAACAGGAAAATAAGGAACAAGGAGATTAAAGAACGGGTCCACCTCAGTGATGGCGGCTTGTTCTTCCTCTTGAAGATCTTATGGAGTGCTTGAGCTCCTCAATGTCTCTTCCTTGCCTTTGTTGCTCCTCTCTCATGATTCTTTGATCTTCTCTAATTTCATGGAGGAGGATGGAATGTTCTTGGTGCTCCACCCTTAGTTGTCCCATGTTGGAACTCAATTCTCCTAGGGAGGTGTTGATTTGCTCCCAATAGTTTTGTGGAGGAAAGTGCATCCCTTGAGGCATCTCAGGGATTTCATGATGAGTGGGATCTCTTGTTTGCTCCATCCTTTTCTTAGTGATGGGCTTGTCCTCATCAATGAGGGTGTCTCCCTCAATGTCAATTCCAATTGAATAACAGAGGTGACAAATGAGATGAGGAAAGGCTAACCTTGCCAAGGTAGAGGACTTGTCCGCCACCTTATAAAGTTCTTGGGCTATAACCTCATGAACTTCTACTTCTTCTCCAATCATAATGCTATGAATCATGATGGCCTGGTCTATAGTAACTTCGGACCGGTTGCTAGTGGGAATGATTGAGCGTTGGATAAACTCCAACCATCCCCTAGCCACGGCCTTGAGGTCATGCCTTCTTCGTTGAATCGGCTTCCCTCTTGAATCTCTCTTCCATTGAGCGCCCTCTTCACAAATGTCTATGAGGACTTGGTCCAACCTTTGATCAAAGTTGACCCTTCTAGTGTAAGGGTGTTCATCTCCTTGCATCATGGGCAAGTTGAATGCCAACCTTACATTTTCCGGACTAAAATCTAAGCATTTCCCCCGAACCATTGTAAGCCAATTCTTTGGGTTCGGGTTCACACTTTGATCATGGCTCTTGGTGCTCCACCCTTAGTTGTCCCATGTTGGAACTCAATTCTCCTAGGGAGGTATTGATTTGCTCCCAATAGTTTTGTGGAGGAAAGTGCATCCCTTGAGGCATCTCAGGGATTTCATGATGAGTGGGATCTCTTGTTTGCTCCATCCTTTTCTTAGTGATGGGCTTGTCCTCATCAATGAGGGTGTCTCCCTCAATGTCAATTCCAACTGAATAACAGAGGTGACAAATGAGATGAGGAAAGGCTAACCTTGCCAAGGTAGAGGACTTGTCCGCCACCTTATAAAGTTCTTGGGCTATAACCTCATGAACTTCTACTTCTTCTCCAATCATGATGCTATGAATCATGATGGCCCGGTCTATAGTAACTTCGGACCAGTTGCTAGTGGGAATGATTGAGCGTTGGATAAACTCCAACCATCCCCTAGCCACGGGCTTGAGGCCATGCCTTCTTCGTTGAACCGGCTTCCCTCTTGAATCTCTCTTCCATTGAGCGCCCTCTTCACAAATGTCTATGAGGACTTGGTCCAACCTTTGATCAAAGTTGACCCTTCTAGTGTAAGGGTGTTCATCTCCTTGCATCATGGGCAAGTTGAATGCCAACCTTACATTTTCCGGACTAAAATCTAAACATTTCCCCCAAACCATTGTAAGCCAATTCTTTGGGTTCGGATTCACACTTTGATCATGGCTCTTGGTGATCCATGCATTGGCATAGAACTCTTGAACCATTAAGATTCTGACTTGTTGAATAGGGTTGGTAAGAACTTCCCAACCTCTTCTTCGGATCTCATGTCGGATCTTCGGATATTCACTCTTTTTTGAGTTTGAAAGGGACCTCGGGAATCACCTTCTTCATGGCCACAACTTCATAGAAGTGGTCTTGATGCACCCTTGAGATGAATCTCTCCATCTCCCATGACTCGGAGGTGGAAGCTTTTGCCTTCCCTTTCCTCTTTCTAGAGGTTTCTCCGGCCTTGGATGCCATAAATGGTTATGGAAAAACAAAAAGCAATGCTTTTACCACACCAAACTTAAAATTTTTGCTCGTCCTCGAGCAAAAGAAGAAAGAAGAGAGTAGAAGAAGAAGAAATGAAGGAGATGGAGATGGCTGTGTGGTTTGGCCTAAGGGAGAGAAGTAGTTTTTATGTTGTGTGAAAATGAGGTGGTAAAGATGGGTTTATATAGGAGTGGAGAGAGGGGTAAGGTTCGGCTATGTGAGGGTGGGTTTGGGAGGGAGAGTGGTTTGAATTTGAATGGTGAGGTAAGTGGGGTTTTATGAAGGATGGATGTGAGTGGTGAAGAGAAAGATGGGATTTGATAGGTGAAGAGTTTTTGGGGAAGAGGTGTTGAGGTGATTGGTGAATGGGTGAAAAATAGAGAGAGTGGTCGGGTAGGTGGGGATCCTGTGGGATCCACAGATCCTGAGGTGTCAAGGAAAAGTCATCACTACACCAAGTGGCGAGCAAAAATGCTCTCTATGCCAATTTTGGCGTTAAACGCCGGGCTGGTGCCCATTTCTGGTGTTTAACGCCAGCATCTTGCCCTTTCCTGGTGTTTAACGCCAGTCTGGTGCCCCTTTCTGGCGTTAAACACCCAGAATGGTGCCAGACTGGGCGTTAAACGCCCATTTGCTGCCCTTACTGGCGTTTAAATGCAGCAAGGTCTTCCTCTAGGGTGTGCTATTTTTCTTTCTATTTTTCATTCTATTTTTGCTTTTTTAATTGATTTTGTGACTTCCCATGATCATCAACCTACAGAAAACATAAAATAACAAAGGAAAATTAGATAAATATAACATTGGGTTGCCTCCCAACAAGCGCTTCTTTAATGTCAGTAGCTTGACAGTGGGCTCTCATGGAGCCTCACAGATACTCAAAGCAATGTTGGAACCTCCCAACACCAAACCTAGAGTTTGAATGTGGGGGTTCAACACCAAACTTAGAATTTGGTTGTGGCCTCCCAACACCAAACTTAGAGTTTGACTGTGGGGGCTCTGTTTGACTCTGTTTTGAGAAAAGCTCTTCATGCTTCCTCTCAATGGTGACAGAGGGATATCCTTGAGCCGTAAACACAAAGGATTCTTCATTCACTTGAATGATCAATTCTCCTCTGTCCACATCAATCACAGCCTTTGCTGTGGCTAGGAAGGGTCTGCCAAGGATGATGGATTCATCCATGCACTTCCAAGTTTCTAGGACTATGAAATCAGCAGGGATGTAATGGTCTTCAATCTTTACCAGAACATCCTCTACAAACCCATAAGCTTGTTTTCTTGAATTGTCTACCATCTCTAGTGAGATTCTTGCAGCTTGTACCTCAAAGATCCCTAGCTTCTCCATTACAGAGAGAGGCATGAGGTTTATGCTTGACCCTAGGTCACACAGAGCCTTTTTAAAGGTCATGGTGCCTATGGTACAAAGTATTGAGAACTTCCCAAGGTCCTGTCTCTTTTGAGGTAGTTTCTGCCTAGACAAGTCATCCAATTCTTTGGTGAGCAAATGGGGTTCATCCTCCCAAGTCTCATTACCAAATAACTTGTCATTTAGCTTCATGATTGCTCCAAGGTATTTAGCAACTTGCTCTTCAGTGACATACTCATCCTTTTTAGAGGAAGAATACTCATCAGAGCTCATGAATGGCAGAATTAAATCCAATGGAATCTCTATGGTCTCTGTGTGAGCCTCAGATTCCCATTGTTCCTCATTAGGGAACTCATTGGAGGCCAGTGGACGTCCATTGAGGTCTTCCTCAGTGGCGATCACTGCCTCTTCCTCCTCTCCAAGTTCGGCCATGTGGGTCATGGTAATGGCCTTGCATTCTCCTTTTAGATTCTCTTCTGTATTGCTTGAAGGAGTACTAGGAGGGAGTTCAGTAATTTTCTTGCTCAGCTGTCCCACTTGTGCCTCCAAGTTTCTAATGGAGGACCTTGTTTCAGTCATGAAACTTTGAGTGGTTTTGATTAGATCAGAGACCATGGTTGCTAAGCCAGAATGGCTCTGCTGAGAATTCTCTATCTGTTGCTGAGAAGATGATAGAAAAGGCTTGCCGTTGCTAAACCTGTTTCTTCCACCATTATTGTTGTTGAAACCTTGTTGAGGTCTCTGTTGATCCTTCCATGAGAGATTTGGATGATTCCTCCATGAAGGATTATAGGTGTTTCCATAGGATTCTCCCATGTAATTCACCTCTTCTATTGAAGGATTCTCAGGATCATAAGCTTCTTCTTCAGATGAAGCATCCTTAGTACTGCCTGGTGCAGCTTGCATTCTAGACAGACTTTGAGAAATCATATTGACTTGCTGAGTCAATATTTTGTTCTGAGCCAATATGGCATTCAGAGTATCAATCTCAAGAACTCCTTTCTTCTGATTTGTCCCATTGTTCACAGGATTCCTTTCAGAAGTGTACATGAATTGGTTATTTGCAACCATTTCAATTAGTTCTTGAGCTTCTGCAGGCGTCTTCTTCAGATGAAGAGATCCTCCAGCAGAGCTATCCAAAGACATCTTGGACAGTTCAGACAGACCATCATAGAAGATACCTATGATGCTCCATTCAGAAAGCATGTCAGAAGGGCACTTTCTAATCAATTGTTTGTATCTTTCCCAAGCTTCATAGAGGGATTCACCTTCCTTCTGTTTGAAGGTTTGGACTTCCACTCTAAGCTTACTCAATTTTTGAGGTGGAAAGAACTTTGCCAAGAAGGCATTGACTAGCTTTTCCCAAGAGTTCAGGCTTTCTTTAGGTTGTGAGTCCAACCATATTCTAGCTCTGTCTTTTACAGCAAAAGGGAATAGCATAAGTCTGTAGACCTCAGGGTCAACCCCATTAGTCTTGACAGTGTCACAGATTTGCAAGAATTCAGCTAAAAACTGATAAGGATCTTCCAATGGAAGTCCATGGAACTTGCAATTCTGTTGCATCAGAGAAATTAATTGAGGCTTAAGCTCAAAGTTGTTTGCTCCAATGGCAGGGATAGAGATGCTTCTCCCATAGAAGTCGGGAGTAGGTGCAGTAAAGTCACCCAGCACCTTCCTTGCATTGTTGGCATTGTTGTTGTTTTCGGCTGCCATGTCTTCTTCTTGTTTGAAGATTTCTGTTAGGTCCTCTACAGAGAGTTGTGCCTTAGCTTCTCTTAGCTTTCGCTTCAAGGTCCTTTCAGGTTCAGGGTCAGCCTCAACAAGAATGCTTTTGTCTTTGCTCCTGCTCATATGAAAGAGAAGAGAACAAGAAAGTATGGAATCCTCTATGTCACAGTATAGAGATTCCTTGAAGTGTCAGAGGAAAAGAAAAATAGAAGGAAGAGGTAGAAGAATTCGAACTTATCAAGAAAGATGGAGTTCGAATTGTGTATTAAGGAGGAGTGTTAGTCCATAAATAGAAGGATGTGAGAAGAGGGGAAGAAATTTTTGAAAATTAAGTAAAAGATTTTTAAAAACATTTTGAAAAACACTAATTGATTTTCGAAAACCAAGAGTGGAAAAGAAATCAAGTGATTTTTGAAAAAGATTTTGAAATTAGAAATCAATAAGATATGATTGAAAACTATTTTGAAAAAGATGTGAGAAAAATATATGATTGAAAAGATATAGTTTTAAAAAGATATGATTGAGAAGATATGATTTGAAAAACAATTTAAAAAGATTTGATTTTATAAATTAATGACTTGGCTAACAAGAAAAGATATGATTCAAACATTAAACCTTTCTCAACAGAAAAGGCAACATACTTGAAATGTTGAATCAAATCATTAATTGATAGCAAGTATTTTTGAAAATGGAAAGAAATTGATTTTGAAAATATATGATTGAAAAGATATGATTTGGAAAAGATTTGATTTTGAAAAATTTTGAAAACCTGAAAAAAATTTGAATTAAAAACAGAATCTTCCCTCTTGTGCCATCCTGGCGTTAAACGCCCAGAATGGTATACATTCTGGCGTTTAACGCCCAAAACACTACCCTTTTGGGCGTTAAACGCCCAGCCAGGCACCCTGGCTGGCGTTTAAACGCCCGTTTTCCTTCTTCACTGGGCGTTTTGAACGCCCAGCCTTTTTCTGTGTAATTCCTCTGCTGTATATTCTGAATCTTCAATTCTCTGTATTTTTGACTTGAAAAGACACAAATTAAAAAAAATTTGGATTTTTAATAATCAAAATGTAAATAAAATCAAATAACAATGCATACAAGACACCAAACTTAGTAGTTTGTATACCATTGACACTAACAAAATGAGAATGCATATGAAAAATAACAAAACACTCGAGACGAGAATTTAAAGATCAGAACAAGGAAATCATCAAGAACAACTTGAAGATTAATGAAGACACATGAATGAATGCAAGAAGAATAGAAACATGCAATTGACACCAAACTTAAAATGAGACACTAGACTCAACAAGAAACATAAAATATTTTTTATTTTATGATTTTGTAATTTTTTTTGGATTTTTTCGAAAATTATATGGAGAAGGAAATAAAAAGATTCAAAATTTTTAATAAGAATTCCAGGAATCATGCAATGTTAGTCTAAAGCTTTAGTCTAAAGGAATTAGACATGGCTAGCCAAGCTTCAGCAGGACATTGCATTCAAGAGATAAATTGATGAAGATCAATCAGCTTTGGTGATGATAAGAACATCACCTTGAAACACTAGAATTCATTCTTAAAAATTCTGAAAAATACCTAATCTAAGCAACAAGATGAACCGTCAGTTGTCCAAACTCAAACAATCCCCGGCAACGGCACCAAAAACTTGGTGCACGAAATTGTGATCATCAATGGCGCCATCAACATGGTACACTCAATTGCAATCTCAACTATTTATCACAACTTCGCACAACTAACCAGCAAGTGCACTGGGTCGTCCAAGTAATAAACCTTACGCGAGTAAGGGTCGATCCCACGGAGATTGTTGGTATGAAGCAAGCTATGGTCATCTTGTAAATCTCAGTCAGGCAGATTCAAATGGTTATGGATGATATATGAATAAAAGCATAAAGTAAAGATAGAGACACTTATGTAATTCATTGGTGAGAACTTCAGATAAGCGAATGGAGATGCTTTGTCCCTTCCGTCCCTCTGCTTTCCTACTGTCTTCATCCAATCCTTCTTACTCCTTTCCATGGCAAGCTGTATGTTGGGCATCACCGTTGTCAGTGGCTACAATCCCGTCCTCTCAGTGAAAATGTTCAACGCACCCTGTCATGGCACGGCTAATCATCTGTCGGTTCTCAATCAGGTTGGAATAGAATCCATTAATTCTTTTGTGTCTGTCACTAACGCCCATCCTTCAGGAGTTTGAAGCTCGTCACAGTCATTCAATCATTGAATCCTACTCAGAATACCACAGACAAGGTTTAGACCTTCCGGATTCTCTTGAATGCCGTCATCAATTCTAGCTTATACCACGAAGATTCCGATCAAGGGATCCAAGAGATAAACATTCAAGCCTTGTTTGCTTGTAGAACAGAAGCGGTTGTCAGGCACTCGTTCATAAGTGAGAATGATGATGAGTGTCACATAATCATCACATTCATCATGTTTTTGGGTGCAAATGAATATCTTAGAACAAGAATAAGCTGAATTGAATAGAAGAACAATAGTAATTGCATTAATACTCGAGGTACAGCAGAGCTCCACACCTTAATCTAAGGTGTGTAGAAACTCCACCGTTGAAAATACATAAGTGATAATAGTGATCATTGGCTTCAGACCCAGAGAGGGAACCAGAAGAACCAAGATCTAATCTAAGAACTAGACGTCCAAAGATGAAAATACAATAGCAAAAGGTCCTATTTGTAGAGAACTAGTAGCCTAGGGTTTACAGAAATGAGTAAATTACATAAAAATCCTCTTCCGGGCCCACTTGGTGTGTGCTTGTGCTGAGCATTAAAACTTTCATATGTAGAGACTTTTCTTGGAGTTAAACACCAGCTTTTATGCCAGTTTGGGCGTTTAACTCCCATTCTTGTGCCAGTTCCGGCGTTTAACGCAGGGCAGTTTTGAGCTGATTTGGAATGCCAGTTTGGGCCATCAAATCTCGGGCAAAGTATGAACTATTATACATTGCTGGAAAGCCCAGGATGCTACTTTCCAACACCGTTGAGAGCGCGCCAATTGGGCTTCTTTAGCTCCAGAAAATCCACTTCAAGTGCAGGGAGGTCAGAATCCAACAGCATCTACAGTCCTTTTAAGCCTCTGAATCAGATTTTTGCTCAGGTCCCTCAATTTTAGCCAGAAAATACCTGAAATCACAAAAAAATACAAAAACTCATAGTAAAGTCCAGAAAAGTGATTTTTAACTAAAAACTAATAAAAATATAATAAAAACTAACTAAAACATACTAAAAACAATGCCAAAAAGCGTATAAATTATCCGCTCATCAGAGGAGAGAGCCTCCCTCTCTAGAAACTATATCTAAAACTTAAAATTATGTGAATGAAAAGTGTTTGAATGATTCCTCCACTCTGCAGCCTATCTGTGTTTTCTGGGATGAGAACTGGGTCAAAAACAGCCCAGAAATCGCTGGGGGCGAATTCTGATACGTTGATTTTTTGTAGATGCAACGGGTGCGCATCGCTTATCTACAAGGCAACCATAGCAAATTATATATCATTTCGAAGCTTCAGATGTTAGATTTCTAACGCAACTGAAACAGCCTCATTTGGACCTTTGTAGCTCAAGTTATGATCAATTGAATATGAAGAGGTCAGGTTGGACAGCTTAGCAATTCCTTCAACTTCTTGTATTCCTTCCACTTTTGCATGCTTTCTTTCTGTCCTCTAAGCCATTCCTGCCCTATAAATCCTAAAATCACTTAACACACATATCAAGGCATAGAATTGTAATAAGAGAAGATTAAAATTAGCAAATTTAAGGCCAAAGAAACATGTTTTCAATCATAGCACAAAATCAGGAAGAAAAATGTAAAACATGTGAATTCTATGAATAAGTGTGAGAATAGTGGATAAAATCCACTCAATTAAGCACAAGATGTACTACAAAATAGTGGTGCATCAGTATACAGAGGGGTTATGATGAGAAAAAATTTAAGGATGGTGATTAAAACATAGAAAATTATGCATGCAAAATTTTGAAACCAAATTTTTGAATTCAAAATTCTATGATGGAGAATGCCGTTAAGGCGCCTGGCTTGCACCTTTGGCGCCAGGCTCAAAAGGAGCCTTGAACATTGACGTTGAGCTCCCAAAGTAAGCGTTGAACGCCAGCCCTTTAATGCCATGAAGGTTCCAGGCTTCATAAGATGGCGCTGGGTTCCTGCTCCCCCTGGGAGTTCCCTTTGATTGGGTGCTGGGCTTCTTCACTTGGCGCTGGGTGCCAGTGGTGCGGAATTTTTAGATCCACAAACTAAACGGCAAGTGCACTGGGTCGTACCAAGTAATACCTCAAGTGAGTGAGGGTCAATCCCACGAGAATTGATGGACTAAGAAACTATGGTCGAATGATTCCTTAGTCAGGCAAGCAGAAAGTGATGTTTTGAGTTTCAAAAGCATTAAACATTAACTCAGAGAGAGAAAGCAAACAGTGAGAATGGTGTGAAATCTGTGAGAGAAAATAGTTAAGGTTTCAAAGATGTTTACTTTTCCAAATTAAGTTTTCTTACCAACTATTTTAATCATGCAAGATTCATTTCATGGCAAACTGTCAATGACTAAACTCTAATGTCTTAGTGATTTAGTCTCCTATAACCTAGTTAATCACCAATGTCTTGGTCACTTAATTTCGATTAGAGGGTTAGGTTCAATTCTAGTTTATGGCCACAAAACTCTAATTATCTAAAGTTAAGAGGATTAATGTCACATATCCTGATTAGTTCAAGCAATTAATGATTTAGGAGGAATTTACTTTCAAGTTGTTGTTTGTAACACCCTATCACACAGAGTCTTATGCTTAAGTCATAAACTGAGGTGGCAAGGTATTACGACCTCTAAAGTAAAAATCATATATATAATTAGGTGAAATGGAATTTTAACTAGAAGCCTGTGAATAAAAATTAAGCAAAGCATTAAACAGAAAATCGCATCACTCGCTTAAGCGATAAATATGAGAGAAGAATTCCAAAGATACATATAGCAAGGCTTCTAACTCGGCTCACGAAACTAGAATCGCCCAAAGCAAATATATACATACACACACACATATATATAACCCAAAAGAGTAACCCCAAATATATGACAAAATACCTGTTTCTCCAAGTCAACTTCTAGGGGGGACAAAATACAAAATACAAGGGTGAAAAATCTCTATGCATATATACAAAGTATAAAACAAAATACAGTCATCCCAGGATAACCAACTTCGCTTGCAGAGGGAACTTCAGATGCTCATCGAGGTACATCTCGACCTGCATCTGAAAACAACGATATCATATAGGGTGAGAACCGGAGGTTCTCAGTATGGTTAAGGTGCCCACATATAAATAAGGTCCCGAGAAAGCCAGAGGCAATCCTAGACTGCCGACACTCAGATTATAAAAGTTAAAGGTAATAAATTATAAACCATAAGTTGGGTAGGTCATCTAAGGTTTAAACTTGATCAAAACCTAATTAAAACCCTCAATCCTCTGCTTTTCCTCCAATCCTCCAACTCTGGTACACAGACAAGAAAAACAAACAAGTCAAGCACATAAAGAAAACATATATAACAAGTAGGAAGTTAGCAATTAACATGAATAAACAATTAAGCAAGCCAAGGCAATGCACACTCAAATGAAACATACAAATGCATATGATAAATGCCTATCCTATAGCTGATGCTATCATCTGTCGGTTATATAGCCAACTCGACATGTCCTGGTAGCTAACCATGGACTGAAACACTCATGCAGAGCAAGTGGGTTTGAGATACAACCCCCTTGCTACTACCCGCTTAACCCAGAACCAGTGGAATAACCACTACCGTGGCTACTACACAAGTGGGTGTTCAAAAGCTCAACCTGGAGCAAGTAGAATAACCCACTACTACTGTTACTACCCATGCGCCATAATCACTGATCTGAAGCAAGCGGGATGAACCACCATCTTTGCTACTGCCTAGGTATCTCAAACATATATTCATTCATTCCATCTCAATTCAATCATCAATTATCATATCATAATGATCAAATATTCATTAACTGTATAACACTTTCACACTTCTCAACTATGATTCATCATGTTTTCAAGCTTTCTTCTCTTCCAAGATATCACTCCTTCCTAACTTCACCTGATCACTAAGCATACAACTAAGGTTTAGGGGCTAAAAAAGTGAAAATAGAGGTTTAGAGGTTCGAAATTAGGTTTTAAAACATAAAATTAAGTTTGCTAAAAATAGGTGTCACGCGTACGTGTAGGAGTGCATTTGGCCCATCATGCGTACGCATTGCCTTGTTCGCGTATGGAGGGGTTTACGTACGCATACAATGCAGAACAGTAACAATGCTGAATGCTGCAGAATTTCAGCTTTACATATCAAACTTTCGACGCTCATAACTTTCTCATTTTAAAACATTTTTCACTCATTTTTCAAACGGTGTAAACTTCACGGACCCAATTTTCATATGAAAGAAGTTTGAAATAATTTAAGGATATGGAAGCCAAGTTATGGCCCATCGAAGTTTGGCTAAAAACCAGATTTTCACAAAGTTCCTCAAATCTCTATTTTCACCAAGTTCCTTTTAAAAACTAATAACTCACACTCCAATCTTAGCACTGATTGTGTACAAAATAGTCTCATACCTATTCCATCTCTTCCATCACATGCAAATACCCAATTCTTAGTGTTTTTATCATATACAATTTTACAAACCAATGCAACACAATTCACAAGTCATCCTACTATCATTATCATCATTTAATATCCTCATCAATTGTCACAAACAACATATTCTCACAGACAACTCGACATTCAACACCTCATAATCCACTTAACCATTCCATAACTTCAATTCAACAATTATCCTCAACACATCCCAATCAACAATTTAATTCAATAACCAACAATCAATTCAACTTATCCTATGGGTCAACTAGCCTAAGTTTTCACGACACATTATATATTATATACAAGAAACCAAAACTATACCTTGGCCGATTTCTCCCTAATGCTCAGAACACCACAATTATCGCCGTTCTGTAAATACCCAAAGCTCCAAATAGTGCACCGGATGAAATTCAGTTACCGTAGCCTAAATTCAGCTTAACCACACCACTAATTACTTCAAGCATCTAATCTAATAATATACAATTTCATCATAATTCAACATAAGGTCTACTAAATTGGAAATTCACCAAGGTTTAGTAGCTTCTTACCTTACCCATGGACTAATAGAACAACACCAAAAAATTTTTGCAAGCTAATTCGATCCTAAAGCATCAAAATATCAGAATTCTCAATTCTAAAACTTGTGAATTTTGAAACTGAAAAGGAAGAATCTGGGTGAGAAAAGTTAGATTTCTTACAAAATTAGTTAGTGGGCTTTGTAGAGAATTCTGAGACAACGCGTGGTCGCTGACAGCTCGTTAATTGGAGCTCCGAATCAAAAGTTACGTTGGATTGAAGATTTGGGTAAGGGTTTGCATGTTTCTCCCCATCTCCCTTGCTTTGCAGCGTGTTTCCTTGATTTGGGAAAGAAGAAGAGCTGAGTCTCTTCATATATATGGGTTGAATTGGGCCTTGGGCCCGTTATGGGTCCGGTTTGCTCGGTTCGGCCCATTTAACCCAATATTGGGCTAAATTATTTAAAATTAGTGTCAAAATTCTTATTTTAATTAGTTCTACCTCACTAAATCATAAAATTTCATTTTCTTTATTTTATTAATAATTAATTTATTAACTAATTATTCACTAATTACTAAGGGTTTACATTGTTCAGGTGAGATATCTCTTCCAAGAATCACAAGAACGCATATAGAATAAGGGTCATTCTTCCGATCCACCCAGATTCATAAAATGAAAGACAAAAGTAATCCTTGAAACTGAATCAATACATTAATTAAAATAGAAAAGTAATAGTCTCAATCCATAGAAATAAATAGAGCTCTTAACCTTAACCAAGGAGGTTTAGTAGCTCATGTTTCAGAGTAAAAACCAGGGTTTTGAAAAGTGTGAAAGTACAAAAGTGAGAAGATTCCCCCAAAGGATGAATCTAAACCTTTTATATCTAACCTAATTTGATTTGAAACTAAAATAAAATAATAAATTCTAAACCTAAAAGATTTTGTTTGTAAATAATAATTACAAAATTAAAAGATAAAACAATAAGTAAAAGCTAAATCCAACTAAGGATGCTCCAAGAGTGAAGTTTGATCTGGATTGCCTGGCGCTAAACGCCAGGCTTGGCGTTTAGCACCCAAAAGGGGCAAAACATTTTTGATCTTGCTGAGTTGCTGGCGCTAAATGCCAGCTTGGCGTTTAGCACCCTAATGGGCAGTTCTAAGTCTTCTCTTTTCTTGCTTATAATACTGCCAAATTGATTCAAATTTCACCTGAAATAATCAACCAAAACAACTCAAAGTAGCATCCAAAGAGGATTTTAATCCTAAAATATACTTAAACTTACTAAGTTCTACTTTAATTTAACTAGAAAATAAGAAGAAAATAAGGAAAAGATGCTCACACATCAGCCAGCTCCCCTGGGAGTGATTTTGCTTGCTGGCGTTGGGAGCCATTTCTCCCGGGAGTTGATTTTCTCTGTTTTCTTCACAGATTTTATGATTAACTGAAAAAAAAATAAAAACAAGATGAAGGTATTGGTATAGGATACTAATGGGTTAGGTTGCCTCCCAACAAGTGATCTTTTAACGTCATTAGCTTGATAATTGATGCTTCTTAAGATAGGACTTAGGTCTATTTCTATCAATTTACTTTTTCTCCAAGATATGCTTCAATCTTTCTCTGTTAACTACAAACCTTCTTCCAGTATTTTTCTCCAATATAGCGGGACATTTTACTTATTATGAATGGTCCAGACCATATTGTTTTCAATTTTCCGAAAAATAGCTTCAACTGTGAGTTGAATAATAAGACTTTTTGACCGAGTTCAAAGTCTTTTGAGAGAACTTTCTTGTCATGCCACCTCTTTGTTCTTTCTTTGTATAGTTGAGCATTATCATAAGCTTGATCTCAAAATTTATCAAGCTCGTCGTGTTGAAGAAGTATCTTCTCACCCACTGATTTGGCATCAAAGTTTAAGAACTTGATTGCCCAAAATGCTCTATGCTCCAACCCAACCAATAAATGGAATGCTTTGCCATAAACCAGTTGGTATGGTGATATTCCGATTAGGGTTTTAAAAGATATCCAGTAAGCCCAGAGGACATCTCTAATTTTTTTTGGACTAGTCCTTTCTAGAAAAACTGGTCATCTTTTTCAAGATTTTTTTTCAGTTCTCTATTGGATACCTCCACTTGTCTGTTGGTTTGCGGATGATATGGAGTTATCACCTTATGTCTTACCCCACATTTTTTAAGAAGAGCTTCGAGTTGTTTATTACAGAAATTGGTTTCTCCATCACTAATTAGTGTTCTTGGAACCCAAAATCTATTGAAGATTTTCTTTTTCAAAAAGCCAATCACCATTTTAGCATCATTAGTAGGTGAGGAAATGGATTTCACCCACTTGAATACATAGTCAACGACCACTAATATGTAGAGGTTTGACTTTGAGGAGGAAAAATGTCCTATGAATCAACTCCTCATACATAAAACAATGGCACTTCAAGTATAAAATTTTATGGCATTTCATGTCTTCGAGATAGGTTTCCAAATCTCTAGCATTTATTATATTTTTCAACAAAGGATCGAACACTCTTGAAGAGAGTGGGCCAATAAAGGCTACTTTGAAATACTTTAGCCACCATCCTTTTTCCATTAAAGTGGCCACCATAGTCTGAACTGTGGCAGAGTCATAGTACACATTGGATCTCTTCTTCAAAAATGCACCTTCATATGATGTTGTCAGAATATCTTTTGAAGAGATATGGGTTATCCCATATAAAGTAGAAGGAGTCATGAATTAGCTTTCTTCTTTGATTCCAATTAAATTCCTTAGAGATAATTCTCCCAGCCATATAGTTAGCCATGTCAGTAAACCATGGTATAACTCTAATGGCTAAGAGTAGTTTATATGAGAATTCTTCTTTGAGGAGTATTTACAGTGCTTAAATTTTTTGAGAATCCTAGATAAGTGGTCTGCCACAGGACCCTCTGTGCTTTCCTATCCCAGATTTCAACATCGAATTTTTGAAATAACAACACCTATCTTATCAATCTTGGTTTGACATTCTATTTAGACAAAAGATACTTAAGAGCAGAATGATTAGTGTAGACTATTACTTTTGAACCAATTAAATAAGATCTAAATTTATCAAAAGCAAATACTACGACTAACAACTTTTTTCAGTTGTTGTGTAATTTTTGTGTGTATCGTTTAAAACACTACTTGTATAATAAATTACATGTAACAACTTTTCTTTTCTTTGCCCCAAGACTGCACTTATGACATAGTCACTAGCATCACACATTAATTCAAATAATGCAGACTAATCAAGTGTCAATTATTGGTGCACGCACAAGCTTTGCTTACAAAATTTCAAAGACATGTAGGAATTCTCTATTGAAAACAAATGAGGCTTCTTTGGTTAATAAACTACTTAGTAGTTTTGTAATTTTTAATAATTTTTTTACAAATCTCCAATAAATGCCAATATATCCCAAAAATCTTCAAATTGTCTTCACATTCACTGATGGAGGTAAATTTTTAATTACTTCCACTTTAGCTTTATCAAACTTTATGCCCTTAATTGAGATCCGATGTCTAAGAACAATTTCTTCCATGATCATAAAATGGCAATTTTTCTAGTTTAAAACTAGGTTTGTTTTCTGGTACTTTTTTAAAACTAGGGATAAGTGGTATAAACAAGTGTTAAATGTGTCACCAAATATAGAAAAATTATCCAAAAATACTTCTATGAATTTTTCTACCATATCAAAAAAAATTGAAAATTACACAACCCGAAAGGCATTCTCCGATAGGCAAAAACTCCATAAGAGCATATGAATGCGGTCTTTTCTTGATTAAATGGGTCAATCACAATTTGGTTGTATCCCGAATACTTATTAGAAAAGCAATAAAATGCATGACCAACAAGCCTCTCTAATATTTGATCAATGAATGGGAGAGAGAAGTGGTTATTCCTTATTTCCATGTTGAGTCTCCGATAGTCAATACACATTCTCTCACCGGTGACCGTTCTCATAGGGACCAGTTCATTTTTTCATTAGAGATTATCGTCATCCCTCCCTTCTTTGAAACCTCTTGTACCAGACTTACCCATGGGCTGTTGGAGATGCGATATATAAATTTCGGATCCCATAGCTTCATTACCTCTTTGTGAACAACCTCTTTTATTGTTGGATTGAGCATTCTTTGTGCTTGCACCATAGGTTTGGAGTCTTCTTCAAGTAATATCTTGTACACGCACATAGTGGGGCTTATTCCCTTCAAATTGTTGATTGTCCCCCAATAGTAGTCTTATATTCTCTTAATATTTACAACAATGCGTCTACTTCCTCTTTATTCAGTGAAGCATTTATTATCACGAGCTAAGTGTCCTTATCACCAAGGAATACATATTTGAGAGTGGTTGGTAGAGATTTTAACTCTAACTTTGGTGGTCTCTTTTCTCCTGGTGTTATTCGAGAGTATCCTTTCTGTTGAACAAGTGTTTGCTAGCTTCTTGGTGCACGAAATTGTGATACACAATGGCGCCAATAACTTGGTACGCACAATTGTAATCTCAACTCTTTTTCACAACTTCACAAAACTAACTAGCAAGTGCACTGGGTAGTCCAAGTAATAAACCTTACATGAGTAAGGGTCGATCCCACGGAGATTGTCGGCCTGAAGCAAGCTATGATCACCTTGTAAATCTCATTCAGGTGGATTCAAATGGTTTTGGAGTTCTGATAATTAAAATATAAATAAAACATAAAATAAAGATAGAGATACTTATGTAAATCATTGGTGGGAATTTCAGATAAGTGTATGGAGATGCTTTATCCCTCTTGAATCTCTGCTTTCCTACTGCCTTCATCCAATCCTTCATACTCCTTTCTTGGGCAAGCTGTATGTTGGGTGTCACTGTTGTCAATGGCTACTTCCTGTCCTCTCAGTAAAAATGGTCCTCTACGGTTTTCCGCATGACTAATCAGCTGTTGGTTCTCGATCATGTAGGAATAGGATTTACTATCCTTTTGCGTCTGTCACCACACCCTACAGTCGCGAGTTTGAAGCTCGTCACAGTCATCCCATCCCAGATCCTACTCGGAATACCACAGGCAAGGTTTAGACTTTCCGAATCTCAAGAATGCTGCCAATGGATTCTAGCTTATACCATGAAGACTCTGATCTCACGGAATGGAAGGCTCTATTGTTAGGAGAGGCAACCATGTGTCGTCGACCAGGAATCCAAGAGATACATACTCTAGCTTTTGCAGGTAGAACGGAAGTGTTTGTCAGGCACGCGTTCATAAGTGAGAATGGTGATGAGTGTCACGGATCATCACATTCATCAGGTTGAAATGCGAATGAATATCTTAGAACAAGAATAAGCATGAATTGAATAGAAGATAGTAGTAATTGCATTAATACTCGAGGAACAGCAGAGCTCCACACCTTAATCTATGGTGTGTAGAAACTCCACGTTGAAAATACATAAGAACAAGGTCTAGGCATGGCCGAATGGCCAGTCTCCCTAAATAGCATGTGAATTCGAAAATAGGGAAAAAGACCTGATCCTAAGATCAAGGATGATCAAAAGATACCAGCATCTAAGATGTCTAATACAATAGTAAAAAGTTCTATTTATACTAAACTAGTTACTAGGGTTACAAAAATAAGTAAATGATGCAGAAATCCACTTTCGGGCCCACTTGGTGCGTGCTTGGGCTGAGCATTGAAACTTTCATGTGTAGAGACTTTTCTTGGAGTTAAAAGCCAGTTTATAGCTTGTTTCTGGCATTTGACTCTAGCTTGCAACTTGTTTCTGGCGTTTAACGCTAGAATAGGGCAAAAAACTGGCGTTGAACGCCGGTTTGCGTTGTCTAGACAAGGACAAAGTATGGACTATTATATATTGCTGGAAAGCCCTGGATATCCTCTTTCCAACGCAATTGAGAACGCGCTATTTGGACTCTTGTAGCTCCAAAAATTCCATTTCGAGAGCAGGGAGATCAGAATCCAACAGCATCTACAGTCCTTCTTCAGCCTCTGAATCAAATTTTTGCTCAGGTCCCTCAATTTCAGCCAGAAAATACCTGAAATCACAGAAAAACACACAAACTCATAGTAAAGTCCAGAAATGTGAATTTTGTTTAATAACTAATAAAAATATACTAAAAAGTAGCTAGATCCTACTAAAAACTATCTAAAAACAATGCCAAAAAGCGTATAAATTATCCGCTCATCACAACACCAAACTTAAATTGTTTCTTGTCCCCAAGAAACTAAAAAAATAGGATAAAAAGAAGAGAATATACATTGAATCTCACAATATCAATGAAACTTAGTTCTAATTAGATGAGCGGGGCTTATAGCTTTTTGCTTCTAAATAGTTTTGGCATCTCACTTTATCCTTTGAAATTCAGAATGATTGACATCTATATGAACTCAGAATTTTAGATAGTGTTATTGATTCTCCTAGTTCAGTATGTTGATTCTTGAACACAGCTACTTTATGAGTCTTGGCCGTGGCCTTAAGCACTTTATTTTCCAGTATTACCACCGAATACATAAATACCACAGACATATAACTGGGTGAACCTTTTCAGATTGTGACTCAGCTTTGCTAAAGTCCCCAGTTAGAGGTGTCCAGAGTTCTTAAGCACACTCTTTTGCTTTGGATCATGACTTTAACCACTCAGTCTCAAGCTTTTCACTTGGACCTTCATGACACAAGCACATGGTTAGGGACAGTTTGATTTAGCCGCCTAAGCCTGAATTTTATTTCCTTGGGCCCTCCTATCCATTAATGCTCAAAGCCTTGGATCCTTTTTACCCTTGCCTTTTGGTTTAAAGGGCTATTGGCTTTTTCTGCTTGCTTTTTCTTTTTCTTTCTCTCTCTTTTTTTTCGCCATTTTTTTTCGCAAGCTTTGTTATTCACTACTTTTTCTTGCTTCAAGAATCAATTTCATGATTTTTCAGATTATCAATAACATTTCTCTTTGTTCATCATTCTTTCAAGAGGCAACAATTTTTAACATTCATAAACTTCACTATAAAAAATATGCACTGTTCAAGCATTCATTCAGAAAATAAAAAGTATTGCCACCACATCAAAATAATTAAACTAATTTCAAGATAAACTTTGAAATCCAAGTACTTCTTGTTCTTTTGTAATTAGGCACATTTTTCATTTAAGAGAGGTGAAGGATTCATGGAATCATTCATAGCTTTAAGACATAGACACTAGACACTAATGATTATGTAATAAAGACATAAAACATAGCCAAACATAAAGCTCAAAACTGAAAATAGAAAAATAAATAGACAATGAGATTAAGGAATGGGTCCACCTTAGTGAGGGTGGCATCTTCCTCTTGAAGAACCAATGGTGCTCTTGAGCTCCTCTATGTCTCTTCCTTGCCTTTGTTGCTCCTCCCTCATAGCTCTTTGATCTTCTCTAATCTCATGGAGAATGATGGAGTGCTCTTGGTGCTCCACCCTTAGTTGGTCCATGTTGTAGCTCAAGCCTTCCAAAGAGGCGTTGAGTTGCTCCCAATAATTATGTGGAGGAAAATGTATCCCTTGAGGCATCTCAGGGATTTCATGAAGAATTTTCTCATGCTCTTGTTGAGGTCCATGAGTGGGCTCTCTTGTTTGCTCCATCCTTTTCTTAGTGATGGGCTTGTCCTCTTCAATGAGGATGTCTCCTTCTATGTCAATCTCAGCCAAATTGCATAGATGACAAATGAGATGAGGAAAGGCTAACCTTACCAAAGTGGAGGACTTGTTAGCCACCTTGTAGAGTTCTAGAGGTATGATCTCATGAACTTCCACTTCCTCCCCAATCATGATACTATGGATCATGATGACCCGATCCATAGTCACTTCAGATCGGTTGCTAGTAGGAATGATGGAGTGTTGGATGAACTCCAACCATCCTCTAGCCACAGGCTTAAGGTCCGGTCTTCTCAATTGAACCGGATTGCCTCTTGAATCTCTTTTCCATTGAGCTCCTTCCACACATATGTTCATGAGGACTTGGTCAAACCTTTGATCAAAGTTGACCCTTCTAGTGTAGGGGCGTGTGTTTTCTTTCATCATTGGCAAGTGGAACGCCAACCTTACATTTTCCGGACTGAAATCTAAGTATTTCTCTCGAACCATTGTAAGCCAATTATTTGGATTCGGGTTTATACTTTGATCATGGTTCCTAGTGATCCATGCATTGGCATAGAACTCTTGAACCATTAAGATCCTGACTTATTGAATGGGGTTGGTGAGAACTTCCCCACCTTTTCTTCGGATTTCATGTCGAATCTCTGGATACTCATTTTTCTTGAGCATGAAAGGGACATCAGGGATCACCTTCTTCTTGGCCACAACTTCATAGAAGTGGTCTTGATGGACCTTTGAGATGAATCTTTTCATCTCCCATGATTCGGAGATGGAAGCTTTTTCCTTCCCTTTCCTCTTTCTAGAGGTTTCTCCGGCATTAGGTGCCATAAATGGTTATAGAAAAACAAAAAACAATGCTTTTACCATACCAAACTTAAAAGGTTTGCTCGTCCTCAAGCAAAAGAAGAAAGGAAGAAGGATGAGAAGAAGAAAATGGATGATATGGAGGGAGATAGAGGTTCGGCCAAGGGGGTAGGAGAGTGTTTGTGATGTGTGAAAATGAAGGAGTGAAGAGGGGTATTTATAGGGAAAGAGAGGGAGAGTGGCCGAATGGAAGTGGGTTGTTTTGAGAGGGAAAAGTGTTTGAATTTGAAAGGTGGGATTTTTGGGGAAGAGATATGAAGGTGATTGGTGAAGGGAATATAGGCAAGAGGATAGGATTTGATAGGTGAGTGGTGTTTTGGGTAGAGTGTTATAGAGATGTGTGAGGGGGAGAGAGAGGTGAGGTGGTGGACGAAATTGTGATCATCAACAATGGCTCCAAAGACTTGGTGCTCTCAAACGTGAATCTCACTTTGTCACAACTACGCACAACTAACCAGCAAGTGTACTGGGTCGTCCAAGTAATACCTTACGTGAGTAAGGGTCGATCCCACAGAGATTGTTGGTATGAAGCAAGCTATGGTCACCTTGTAAATCTCAGTCAGGCGGATTCAAATTGATAGTGGTTTTTGGAAAATATAAAGAGATACTTAATTAAATAATAAAGGATAGAAATACTTATGTAAATTCATTAGTGGGAATTTCAGATAGGTGTATGGAGATGCTGTGTTCCTTCTGAATCTCTGCTTTCCTACTGCTTTGATCCAATCTTTGTCACTCCTTTCTATGGCAAGCTATATGTAGGGCATCACCGTTGTCAATGGCTACATCCCATCCTCTCAGTGAAAATGGTCCAAATGCTCTGTCACAGCACGGCTAATCATCTGTCGGTTCTCGATCATGTTGGAATAGAATCCCTTGATTTTTCTGCGTTTGTCATCACGCCCAGCAATCGCGAGTTTGAAGCTCGCCACAGCCATTCAATCCCGGAATCCTACTCGAAATACCACAGACAAGGTTAGACTTTCCAGATTCCCATGAATGCCTGATGAGCGGATAATTTGTACGCTTTTTGGCATTGTTTTTAGTATGTTTTTAGTATGATCTAGTTAGTTTTTAGTATATTTTTATTAGTTTTTAGTTAAAATTCACTTTTCTGGACTTTACTATGAGTTTGTGTGTTTTTCTGTGATTTCAGGTATTTTCTGGCTGAAATTGAGGGACCTGAGCAAAAATCTGATTCAGAGACTAAAAAGGACTGCAGATGCTGTTGGATTCTGACCTCCCTGCACTCGAAGTGGATTTTCTGGATCTACAGAAGCCCAATTGGCGCGCTCTCAATGGCGTTGAAAAGTAGACATCCTGGGCTTTCCAGCAATATATGATAGTCCATACTTTGCCCAAGATTTGATGGCCCAAACCGGCATTCAAAGTCACCCTTAGGAATTCCAGCGTTAAACGCCGGAACTGGCACAAGAATGGGAGTTAAACGCCCAAACTGGCACCAAAGCTGGCGTTTAACTCCAAGAGGAGTCTCTACACGAAAATGCTTCAATGCTCAGCCCAAGCACACACCAAGTGGGCCCGGAAGTGGTTTTTTATGTCATTTACTCATCTCTGTAAACCTTAGGCTACTAGTTCTCTATAAGTAGGACCTTTTACTATTGTATCTTTGGATCTTTGGATCATTTTAGATCTTTTGATCATCTTTGGATCATTTTAGATCTTTTGATCATCTTTGGACATCTAGTTCTTAGATCATTGGGAGGCTGGCCATTCGGCCATGCCTAGACCTTGTTCTTATGTATTTTCAACGGTGGAGTTTCTACACACCATAGATTAAGGTGTGGAGCTCTGCTGTACCTCGAGTATTAATGCAATTACTATTGTTCTTCTATTCAATTCCGCTTGTTCTTGTTCTAAGATATCACTTGTTCTTCAACTTGATGAATGTGATGATCCATGACACTCATCATCATTCTCACCTATGAACGTGTGACTGACAACCACCTCCGTTCTACCTTCGATTGGGTGAATATCTCTTGGATTCCTGATACACGATGCATGGTTGATCGCCTGACAACCGAGTGCTCGCCTGACAAACGAGCCAGCCATTCCGTGAGATCAGAGTCTTCGTGGTATAGGCTAGAACCGATGGCGGCATTCAAGAGAATCCGGAAGGTCTAACCTTGTCTGTGGTATTCTGAGTAGGATTCAATGATTGAATGACTGTGACGTGCTTCAAACTCCTGAAGGCGGGGCGTTAGTGACAGACGCAAAAGAATCATTGAATTCTATTCCGGCCTGATCGAGAACCGACAGATGGATAGCCGTGCCGTGACAGGGTGCGTTGAACATTTCCACTGAGAGGATGGGAGGTAGCCACTGACAACGGTGAAACCCTTGCTTGATCTTGCCATGGAAAGGAGTAAGAAGGATTGGATGAAGACAGTAGGAAAGCAGAGAGACGGAAGGGAAGGCATCTTCATACGCTTATCTGAAATTCCTACCAATGAATTACATAAGTATCTCTATCTTTATCTTTATGTTTTATGCGTTTATCACCATACCCATTTGAGTTTGCCTGACTAAGATTTACAAGGTGACCATAGCTTGCTTCATACCAACAATCTCTGTGGGATCGACCCTTACTCGCGTAAGGTTTATTACTTGGACGACCCAGTACACTTGCTGGTTAGTTGTGCGAAGTTGTAGTGATCACAATTTCGTCCACCAATGCCGCCATCAATTCTAGCTTATACCACGAAGATTCTGATTAAGAAATCCAAGAGATATGCGCCCGGTCTAAGGTAGAATGGAATTGGTTGTCAGTCACGCGTTCATAGATGAGAATGATGATGAGTGTCACGGATCATCACATTCATCATGTTGAAGTGCAACGAATATCTTAGAATAAGAATAAGTCGAATTGAATAGAAAATAGTAGTAATTGTATTGAAACTTGAGGTACAGCAGAGCTCCACACCCTTAATCTATGGTGTGTAGAAACTCCACCGTTGAAAATACATAAGTGATGAAGGTTCAGGCATGGCCGAGAGGCCAGCCCCCAAAACGTGATCACCAGATCAAAATACAATCCAAGATCCAGGATGTCTAATATGATAGTAAAAGGTCCTATTTATACTAGACTAGCTAATAGGGTTTACAGGAGTAAGTAATTGATGCATAAATTCACTTCCGGGGCCCACTTGGTGTATGTTTGGGCTGAGCTTGATCTATCCACGAGCTGAGGCTTCTCTTGGAGTTGAACACCAAGTTGTAACATATTTTGGGCGTTCAACTCTGGTTCGTAACCTGTTTCTGGCGTTTGACTCCAAAATGCAACATGGAGCTGGCGTTGAGTGCCAGTTAACGTCAACAAATCTCGAATAAAGTATAGACTATTATATATTGCTGGAAAGCTCTGGATGTCTAATTGCCAACGCCGTTAAGAGCGCACCATTTGGAGTTCTGTAACTCCAAAAATCTATTTCGAGTGCAGGGAAGTCAGATTCCAACAACATCAGCAGTCCTTTGTCAGCCTTCTTTCAGAGTTTTGCTCAGGTTCCTCAATTTCAGCCAGAAAATACCTGAAATCATAGAAAAACACACAAACTCATATTAAAGTCCAGAAATATGAATTTAGCATAAAAACTAATGAAAACATCCCTAAAAGTAACTAGATCATACTAAAAACTACCTAAAAACAATGCCAAAAAGCGTATAAATTATCCGCTCATCATGGGGTAGGTGGGGATCCTATGGGGTCCACAGATCCAGAGGTGTCAATGATTTCTCATCCCTGCTCCATTTAGGCGTGTAAATGCCCTTACTGTGCAATCCTGGTGTTTAACGCCAGACTGCTACTTGTTTCTGGCATTAAACGTCAGCTTTTATTCCTTTCCTAGCGTTAAACGCCAAACTGCAACCTGTTTTTGGCATTTAACACCAGTTTGTTGCTTCTTTCTGGTGTTTAACGCCAGTCTGGTGCTTTTTTCTGGCGTTTAACGCCCAGAATGGTGCCAGAATGGGCGTTAAACGCCCATGCTGCTACCCTTACTGGAGTTTAAACGCCAGTAAGTTTCTCCTCTAGGGTGTGCTGTTTTTAATACTATTTTTTTCTTTAATTTTTGCAGTGGTTTTTGTGACTCCACATGATCATCAACCTAAAAAAACATAAAATAACATAGATAAATAAAAATTGGGTTGCCTCCCAATAAGCGCTTCTTTAATGTCAATAGCTTGACAGTGGGCTCTCATGGAGCCTCACAGATAATCAGAGCATGGTTAGGGCCTCTCAACACCAAACTTAGAGTTTGGTTGTGGCTTCTCAACACCAAACATAGACTTTGGTTGTGGCCTCCCAACGCCAAACTTAGAGTTTGAATGTAGGGGCTTTGTTTGACTCTGTATTAAGAGAAGCTTTTCTTGCTTCCTCTCCATGGTTACAGAGGGTGGTCCTTGAGTTTTAAACACAAGGTAGTCCTTATTCAATTGAAGGATCAACTCTCCTCTGTCCACATCAATCACAGCTTTTGCTGTGGCTAGGAAGGATCTTCCAAGGATGATGGATTCATCCTCATCCTTTCCAGTGTCTAGGATTATGAAATCAGTAGGGATGTAAAAGCCTTTGACCTTTACTAGCACGTCCTCTACCTGTCCATAAGACTTTTTTATGGATTTGTCTGCCATCTCGAATAAGAATTTGGCAGTCTGTACCTCAAAGATTCCCAGTTTTTCCGTTACAGAGAGTGGCATTAAGTTTATGCATGACCCCAGGTCACATAGAGCCTTCTTACAGGTCATGGTGCCTATGGTATAGGAAATTAAGAATTTACCAGGATCATATTTCTTTTGAGATAATGTCTGCCTAACCAAGTCATTCAGTTCATTGGTGAGCAAGGGGGGTTCATCCTCCCAAGTCTCATTACCAAATAACTTGGCATTCAGCTTTATGATTGCTCCAAGGTACTTAGCAACTTGCTATTCAGTAATATCTTCATCCTCTTTAGAGGAGGAATACTCATCCGAGCTCATGAATGGCAGAAGTAGGTTCAATGGAATCTCTATGGTCTCTAGATGAGCCTCAGATTCCTTAGGTTCCTCAATTGGGAACTCCTTTTTGTCCAGAGAACGTCCCATGAGGTCTTCCTCACTGGGATTCATGTTCTCCTCCTCCTCTCTAGGTTCGGCCACACCAAGTAAAGTTATGGCCTTGTACTCTCTTTTTGGATTCTCTTCTGTATTGCTTGGGAGATTACTAGGAGGAGTTTCAGTGATTCTTTTACTCAGCTGGCCCACTTGTGCCTCCAAATTTCTAATGGAGGACCTTGTTTCATTCATGAAACTTAGAGTGGCCTTAGATAGATCAGAGACTATGTTTGCTAAGCTAGAGGGGCTCTGCTCAGAATTCTCTGTCTGTTGCTGAGAGGATGGTGGAAAAGGCTTGCTATTGCTTAACCTGTTTCTTCCACCATTATTAAAGCCTTTTTGAGGCTTTTGTTGATCCTTCCATGAGAAATTTAGATGATTTCTCCATGAGAGATTATAGGTGTTTCCATAGGCTTCACCCATGTAATTCACCTCTGTCATTGCAGGGTTCTCAGGATCATAAGCTTCTTCTTCAAAAGATGCTTCTTTAGTACTGTTGGATGCATTTTGCAATCCATTCAGGTTTGAGAAATCATATTGACTTGTTGAGTCAGCATTTTATTCTGAGCCAATATGGCATTCAGAGCATCAATTTCAAGAACTCCCTTCCTCTGAGGCGTCCCATTACTCACATGATTCCTTTTAGAGGTGTACATGAACTGGTTATTTGCAACTATTTCAATGAGTTCCTGAGCTTCTGCAAGTATTTTCTTCAGGTGAATAGATCCACCTACAGAATGGTCCAATGACATCTTAGACAATTCAGACAGACCATCATAGAATATATCCAGGATGGTCCATTCTGAGAGCATGTGAGAAGGACACTTTTTGGTCAATTGCTAGTATCTTTCCCAAGCTTCATAGGAGGATTCACCTTCTTTCTGTCTGAAGGTTTGAATATCCACTCTAAGCTTGTTCAGCTTTTGAGGAGGAAAGAACTTAGCTAAGAAAGCCGTGACCAGCTTATCCCAAGAGTTCAGGCTATCTCTAGGTTGAGAGTCCAACCATGTTCTAGCTTTGTCTCTTACAGCAAAAGGAAAAAGCATAAGCTTATAGACCTCAGGGTCAACTCCATTGATCTTAACAGTATCACAGATTTGCAAGAATTCAGTTAAGAACTGAAAAGGGTCTTCTGATGGAAGTCCATGAAACTTGCAATTCTGCTGCATCAGAGAAACTAATTGAGGCTTTAGCTCAAAGTTGTTTGCTCCAATGGCAGGGATTGAGATGCTTCTTCCATGGAAGTTGGAATTTGGTGCAGTAAAGTCACCAAGCATCTTCCTTGCATTGTTGTTGGGTTCGGTCATTACTTCTTTTTTGAGATTCTCTGTAAAGTTTTCTCTGAATTATTGTGCTTTAGCTTCTCTTAGCTTCTTCTTCTTCAGAGTCCTTTCAGGTTCAAGATCTGCTTCAACAAGAGTGTCTTTGTCCTTGCTCCTGCTCATATAAAAAAGAAGAGGACAGAAAAGAAAGAAGAATCCTCTATTTCACAGTATAGAGATTCCTTTATGTAAGTAGAAAAATAAGAATGAAGGAAGAAGAAGAAAAATTCGAACACAGAGAAGGGAAGGGTTCGAATTTTGAGAAGAGAAGTGCTAGTAAATAAATAAAATAAATAGAAAGAGTCAGAGGGAAATTCGAAAATTAGAAGAAAAGAAAAGAAAAATATTTTTGTTTTTATTTTAAAATTTAGTTATAATTCGAAAATTAAGAGAAGAAATAAAATTAAAATTAAAATTAAAAACTATTAGTTAATTAAAAAGAATTTTGAAAAAGAGGAAGGTGATTTTCGAAAATTAGAGAGAGAAGTAGTTAGGTGGTTTTGAAAAAGATAAGAAATAGTAAAACAAACAAAAAGTCAATTAGTTAATTGGAAAAGATTTGAAAATCAATTTTGAAAAGATAAGAAGTTAGAAAAGATTTTGAAATTGATTTTGAAAAAGATATGTTTGAAAAGATATGATTGAAATTTATTTTGAAAAAGATTTGAAAAAGAAATTTAGAAAGATTTGATTTTGAAAATTAAAGTTAATGACTTGACTAACAAAAAACTAAAAGATATGATTCTAGAATTTAAAGATTGAACCTTTCTTAACAAGAAAGTAACAAACTTGAAATTTTTGAATCAAATCCTTAAATGTTAGTAATAATTTCGAAAATAGAAGATAAAATTAAGAAAAAATTTTTGAAAATTTTCGAAAAACAAAGGAAAAAATGAAAAATATTTTATTTTGAAAAAGATTTTGAAAAGATAAATTTTTTTGATATTGAAATCTTGACTTGACTAACAAGAAATAACTTATTTTAAAAAATTTTTACTAAGTCAACCCAAAGATTTCGAAAATTATGAGTAAAATAAGGAAAAGATATTTTTTATTTTTGAATTTTAATGAGGAAAGAGAAAAACAACTAAATGACTCAACACATAAAAAATTTGGATTAAAACAAATGATGCATGCAAGAACACTATGAATGTCAAGATGAACACCAAGAACACTTTGAAGATCATGATGAACATCAAGAACTTATTTTTAAAAAATTTTCAAGAAAAGAAAAATATGCAAGACACCAAACTTAGAAATTTTTCATATTTAGACACTAACAAACGAAAAATGCATTGAAAAATAAGGTAAGACAAAAAACAAGAAAATATGAAGATCAAACAAGAAGACTTATCAAGAACAACTTGAAGATCATGAAGAATGCAATGCATGAATTTTTTGAAAAATGCACAAATTTTAAAAACCATGCAATTGACACCAAACTTAAAAATTGACACTAGACTCAAACAAGAAACACAAAATATTTTTTGTTTTATGATTTTATAATTTTTTTGTATTTTTTCGAAAATTATTTTGAAAAGAACGAAAAAGAAGAAAAAATTTTGAAATATTTTTGAAAACTTTTTGAAAATAAAATAATGGTTAAAACAAGAAGAAAATTACCTAATCTGAGCGACAAGATGAACCGTCAGTTGTCCAAACTCGAACAATCCCCGGCAACAGTGCCAAAAACTTGGTGCACAAAATTGTGATACACAATGGCGCCAACAACTTGGTACGCACAATTGTAATCTCAACTCATTTTCACAACTTCGCACAACTAACCAGCAAGTGCACTGGGTCGTCCAAGTAATAAACCTTACGTGAGTAAGGGTCGATTGGTGCACGAATTTGCAATCCGTACAACTAACCAGCAAGTGCACTGGGTCGTCCAAGTAATACCTTACGTGAGTAAGGGTCGATCCCACGGAGATTATTGGTTTGAAGCAAGCTATGTTTATTTTATTAATCTTAGTCAGGATGCCAATAAGATTATTTGGATTTAATTGTAAGAAGTAAAAGTGTTTGGAATAAGTAATTGTTACTTTATTAATGGAGGATATGTTGGAGTTTTGGAGATGCTTTGTCCTCTGAATTTCTGCAATGTAATATTCCACTCAATTGTTTGTAAAGTTCCATCCATGGCAAGCTGTATGTAGGGTGTCACCATTGTCAGTGGCTACTTCCCATCCTCTCAGTGAAAACGGTCCAGATGCTCTGTCACAGCACGGCTAATCAGCTGTTGGTTCTCGATCATGTTGGAATAGGATCCATTGATCCTTTTGCGTTTGTCATCACGCCCAGCAATCGCGAGTTTGAAGTGCGTCACAGCCATTCAATCCTTGAATCCTACTCGGAATACCACAGACAAGGTTTAGACTTTCCGGATCCTCAAGAGTGGCCGCCATCAGTTCTAGCTTATACCACGAAGATTCTGATTAAGGAAGCTAAGAGATGCTCATTCAATCTGATGTAGAACGGAGGTGTTTGTCAGGCACACGTTCATGGATTGAGGAAGGTGATGAGTGTCACGGATCATCACCTCCTTCACAATTAAGCGCGAATGAACATCTTAGATAGGAACACACACACGTTTGAATGGAGAAATAGAAACAATTGCATTAATTCATTGAGACGCTGCAGAGCTCCTCACCCCCAACAATGGAGTTTAGAGACTCATGCCGTCAAAGTGTATAAAATTCAGATATGAAAATGTCATGAGGTAAAAATTAAGTCTCTAAAAGTTGTTTAAATAGTAAACTAATAACCTAGGTTTACAGAAAATGAGTAAACTATGATAGATAGTGCAGAAATCCATTTCTGGGGCCCACTTGGTGTGTGCTGGGGCTGAGAATTAAGCTTCTCACGTGCCTGGGCTGTTTTTGGCGTTCAACGCTAGGTTGTAACCTGTTTCTGGCGTTGAACTCCAACTTGTAACTTGTTTCTGGCGCTGAACGCCAGACTGCAACATGGAATTGGCGTTAAATGCCAGTTTACGTCGTCTATCTTCACGCAAAGTATGGACTATTATATATTGCTGGAAAGCCCTGGATGTCTATTTTCCAACCCAATTGAGAGAGTGTCAATTGAACTCCTGTAGCTCCAAAAATTTCATTCCGAGTGCAGGGAGGTCAGGATCCAACAGCATCAGCAGTCCTTTTTCAGCCTAACTCATATTTTTGCTCAGCTCCCTCAATTTCAGCCAGAAAATACCTGAAATCACAGAAAAACACACAAACTCATAGTAAAGTCTAGAAATATGATTTTTGCCTAAAAAATAATAATATTCTACTAAAAACTAATTAAAACATGCTAAAATCTACATGAAATTACCCCCAAAAAGCGTATAAAATATCCGCGCATCACAACACCAAACTTAAACTGTTACTTGTCCCCAAGCAACTAGATGCTCAAAATAGGATAAAAAGAATTTAAGGAGTAATAAAATCTCCGAGTTTTAAGTGAAGCTCATATTCTAATTTAAATGAGCGGGGCTAGTAACTTTTTGTTTCTGAACAGTTTTGGCATCTCCCTTTATCCTTTGAAATTCAGAATGATTGGCATCCATAGGAACTCAGAATTCAGATAGTATTATTGATTCTCCTAGTGTAGCATGTTGATTCTTGAACACAGTTACTTTATGAGTCTTGGTCGTGGCCCTAAGCACTTTGTTTTCCAGTATTACCACCGGATACATAAATGCCACAGACACATGACTGGGTGAACCTTTTCAGATTGTGACTCAGCTTTGCTAAAGTCCCCATTTAGAGGTGTCCAGAGCTCTTAAGCACACTCTTTTTGCTTTGGATCATGACTTTAACCACTCAGTCTCAAGCTTTTCACTTGGACCTGCATGCCACAAGCACATGGTTAGGGACAGCTTGATTTAGCCGCTTAGGCCTGGAATTACTTCCTTGGGCCCTCCTATCCACTGATGCTCAAAGCCTTGGATCCTTTTTATTACCCTTGCCTTTTGGTTTTAAGGGCTATTGGCTTTTTCTGGTTGCTTTTTCTTTTTCTTTCTATTTTTTTCACTTTTCTTCTTTCTTTTTTTTGCAAGCTTGTTTTTTCACTGCTTTTTCTTCCTTCAAGAATCACTTTCATGATTTTTCAGATCATCAATAACATTTCTCTTGTTCATCATTCTTTCAGGAGCCAACAATTTTAACATTCATAAAATTCAATATAAAAAATATACACTGTTCAGGCATTCATTCAGAAGACAAAAAGTATTGCCACCACATATAAATAATTAGAATTTTCCTTATTAAGAACTCAAAAAAATATTGCCTCTTTATTCTAAAAATCTACTATTTTATTCATGTTTGATGATGATGAGAAAAATAAATTATAGCTTAATTGGAGATAAAATCAAAATAGAGATACTAATTACTATTACTAATATATAACTTCTAAGGTAAATTCATAATAGGAACAGTTATCACAGAGTTAAGGCAAAGATTAGGACTCAACAACCTTTATTTTGGGAAGTGGGGGTTCCTCTAGTCTGTGGGATGCTTGATTCTTCAAGAGATAATTTCTGACGCTTCAGTTCCTTCAAGTCACATCCTTGCTCTTCCTGTTCCCTTAGGTGCCATGATCTTGATGAGTTTTAGCTCAGTGATCATGGCAAATCACACCAAACTTAGAGGTTTGCTTGTCCTCAAGCAAAAGAAAGGATAGGAGAGGAATAGAGGGAGAGGCAATTTTGAAATCCAAAAGATATGATGAGTTGAAAAAGATTTGAAAAAGATTTGGATTGGAAAAAGATTTGTGTTTATGAATTAAGATACATTTGATATTTTTGAAAAAGGGATTTTAGAAATTAGGGTTTTTAGAAATTAGGATTAAAATTTTTGGAATTGAAGGATGATATTTTGAAACATATTTATACAAGAAATCATGAATTGAAACATAAAAATTAGAAAATTTGTGAAGAAAAACGAATTTTACCTCCTCGCCACCATTCTGGCGTTAAACGCCCAAATGCTGTTTGTTTTGGGCGTTTAACGCCCAATTGCTGCTTCTCCTGGGCGTTCAACGCCCAGCTGTTGCTTCTTTCTGGCGTTGAATGCCAGGAAGTCCTTTTGTCACTGGGCGTTTTTCTAAACGCCCAGGATGCTGTAATTCTGGTGTTAAACGCCCAGAAGGCTATCCTTACTGGCGTTGAACGCCCAGTGGATGCTTCTTTTGGGTGTTCAACGCTCAAAACGTTTCTTACTGGCTTTTTCACGCCAGTGAGCTTCCAAATTCCCTTGTAACTCTGTGAATTCAATCAATTGCTATTTTACCTTTTGAAGATACTTTGACATATACCTGTAAAAATTAATTAGCAAAAACAAATAAAATTAAACTTTGTGAATGGTCGGGTTGCCTCCCAACAAGCGCTTCTTTATTGTCCTTAGCTGGACTATTACTGAGCTCTAATCAAGTCTCAGTTTTGAGCATTCTTGCTCAAAATTGCCTTCAAGATAATGTTTAACTCTCTGTCCATTAACAATGAACTTTTTGTTAGAGTCATTATCCTGAAGCTCTACATATCCATATGGTGATACACTTGTAATCACATATGGACCTCTCCACCGGGACTTCAATTTCTCGGGGAATAATTTGAGCCTAGAATTGAATAGCAGAACTTTCTGCCCTGGCTCAAAGACTCTGGATGACAATTTCTTATCATGCCATCTTTTTGCTTTCTCTTTGTATATTTTTGCATTCTCGAAAGCATTTAGTCTAAATTCCTCTAGCTCATTTAACTGAAGCAATCGTTTTTCTCCAGCTAACTTGGCATCAAGGTTCAGGAATCTGGTTGCCCAGTAGGCCTTATGTTCCCGTTCCACTGGCAAGTGACATGCCTTTCCATACACAAGCTGGTATGGAGAGGTCCCTATAGGGGTCTTGAATGCTATTCTGTATGCCCACAGAGCATCATCTAAGCTTCTTGCCCAATCCCTTCTACGATTAATTACAGTCCGTTCCAGGATTCTTTTGAGTTTTCTATTTGAGACTTCAGCTTGCCCATTAGTCTGTGGGTGATATGGAGTGGCTACCCTGTGGCTAACTCCATAACGAACCAAAGCAGAATAAAGCTGTTTATTGCAGAAATGAGTGCCCCCATCACTGATTAGTACTCTAGGGGTGCCAAATCTGCTGAAGATGTGTTTCTGGAGGAATTTTAACACTGTCTTAGTGTCATTAGTGGGTGTTGCAATAGCTTTCACCCATTTGGATACATAATCCACTGCCACCAGAATATAAGTGTTTGAGTATGATGGTGGGAAAGGTCCCATGAAGTCAATACCCCATACATCAAACAACTCAATCTCCAAGATCCCTTGTTGGGGCATGGCATAACTGTGAGGCAGATTGCCAGATCTTTGGCAACTGTCACAATTAAGTACAAACACTCGGGAATCTTTATAGAGAGTAGGCCAGTAGAAGCCACATTTGAGGACTCTTGTGGCTGTTCGCTCACTTCCAAAATGTCCTCCATACTGGGATCCATGACAGTGCCATAGGATCTTTTGTGCTTCTTCTTTAGGCACGCATCTACGGATTACTCCGTCTGCACATCTGTTAAAGAGATACGGCTCATCCCAAAGATAATACTTTGCATCCGTGATCAGCTTCTTTGATTGCTGCCTACTGTATTCTTTGGGTATGAATCTCACTGCCTTGTAGTTTGCAATGTCTGTAAACCACGGCACTTCCTGGATGGCAAAGAGTTGCTCATCTGGAAAGGTCTCAGAGATCTCAGTAAGAGGGAGGGACGCCCCTTCTACTGGTTCTATTCGGGACAGGTGATCTGCTACTTGGTTCTCTGTCCCTTTTCTGTCTCTTATTTCTATATCAAACTCTTGCAGAAGCAACACCCATCTGATGAGTCTGGGTTTTGAATCCTGCTTTGTGAGTAGATATTTAAGGGCAGCATGATCAGTGTACACAATCACTTTTGATCCTACTAAATAGGATCTGAACTTGTCAATGTCATAAACCACTGCAAGTAATTCTTTTTCTGTGTTTGTGTAGTTCTTCTGTGCGTTATTTAAAACACGGCTAGCATAGTAAATGACGTGCATGAGCTTGTCATGCCTCTGTCCCAACACTACACCAATGGCATAATCACTGGCATCACACATCAATTCAAATGGTAATGTCCAGTTTGGTGCAGAGATGACTGGTGCTGTGACCAACTTAGCTTTCAGAGTCTCAAACGCCTACAGACACTCCTTATCAAAGATAAATGGTGTGTCAGCAGCTAGCAGATTACTTAGAGGTTTGGCGATTTTTGAAAAATCCTTTATAAACCTCCTATAGAATCCTGCATGCTCCAGAAAGCTTCTGATTGCCTTAACATTGGCTGCTGGTGGTAATTTTTCAATTACCTCTACCTTAGCTTGATCCACCTCTATTCCCCTGTTCGAGATTTTATGCCCAAGGACAATTCCTTCAGTGACCATAAAGTGACATTTCTCCCAGTTTAAAACTAGGTTGGTCTCTTGGCATCTCTTTAGAACAAGTGCTAGATGGTCAAGACAGGAGCTGAATGAGTCTCCAAATACTGAAAAGTCATCCATGAAGACTTCCAGAAATTTTTTCACTATATCAGAGAAAATTGAGAGCATGCACCTTTGAAAGGTTGCAGGTGCATTGCACAAGCCAAATGGCATTCTTCTGTATGCAAATACTCTAGATGGGCATGTGAATGCCATTTTCTCTTGATCCTGGGGATCTACTGCAATTTGATTATAACCTGAATATCCATCCAGGAAGCAGTAGTATTCATGACCTGCTAGTCTTTCTAGCATCTGGTCTATGAATGGTAAAGAAAAATGATCCTTTCTGGTGGCTGTATTGAGCCTTCTATAATCAATACACATACGCCACCCTGTAACTGTTCTTGTAGGAACCAGTTCATTTTTTTCATTATGAACCACTGTCATGCCTCCCTTCTTAGGGACGACTTGGACAGGGCTTACCCAGGGGCTGTCAGAAATAGGATAAATAATCCCATCCTCTAGTAATTTAGTGACCTCCTTCTGCACCACTTCCTTCATGGCTGGATTCAGCCGCCTTTGTGGTTGGACCACTGGCTTGGCGTCACCCTCCAATAGGATCTTATGCATGCATCTGGCTGGGCTAATGCCCTTAAGATCACTGATGGACCACCCAAGAGCTGTCTTGTGTGTCCTTAGCACTTGTTAGTGCTTCCTCTTCCTGTGGCTCTAAGGTAGAGCTTATGATTACAGGAAAGGTATCACCTTCTCCCAGAAATGCATATTTCAGGGATGGTAGTAATGGTTTGAGCTTGGGTTTGGGAGGTTTCTCCTCTTCCTGAGGGATTTTCAGAGGTTCTATTATTCTCCCTGATTCTTCCAAATCAGGCTGAACATCTTTAAAGATGTCCTCTAGCTCTGATTCGAGACTCTCAACCATATTGACCTCTGTTACCAGAGAGTCAATGATATCAACACTCATGCAGTCATTTGGGGTGTCTGGATGTTGCATGGCTTTGGCAACATTCAATTTGAACTCCTCCTCATTGACTCTCATGGTTACTTCTCCTTTTTGGACGTCAATGAGGGTTCGGCCAGTTACTAGGAAAGGTCTTCCTAGAATGAGAGTTGCACTCTTGTGCTCCTCCATTTCCAGCACCACAAAGTCAGTAGGAAAGGAAAATGGCCCAACCTTGACAATCATGTCTTCAATCACGCCTGATGGGTATTTAATGGAGCCATCAGCAAGTTGAAGACATATCCGGGTTGGTTTGACTTCTTCAGTCAAACCAAGCTTTGTGATAATAGATGCAGGTATTAAGTTGATACTTGCCCCAAGATCACATAGAGCCTGCTTGGTACAAGTACCCTCTAATGTGCATGGTATCATAAAGCTTCTGGGATCCTTAAGCTTCTCAGGTAAGCTTTTTAGCATAACTGCACTGCATTCTTCAGTGAGGTAAACTTTTTTCAGTTTCCCTCCAATCCTTCTTATGACTTAAGATCTCTTTCATGAACTTGGCATAAGAGGGTATTTGCTCAAGTGCTTCTGCAAACAGAATCTTTATTTCAAGAGTCCTGAGATAGTCTGCAAAGCGGGCAAATTGCTTATCCTGTTCTGCTTGGTGGAGTTTTTGAGGATAAGGCATTTTGGCCTTGTATTCCTCAACCTTAGTTGCTGCAGGTTTATTACCTGTAGAAGTGGGTTGGGAAGCCTTTTTAGAAGGGTTGTTATCAGCACTTGTATGTGACTGATCCCCCACTGGCGTTTGAATGCCAGGGGTGGAAGCTGGAGTGGCGTTAGACGCCAACTCCTTATCTGTTATTGGCGTCTGAACGCCAGAACTGTGCTCCCCTTGGGTGTTCAACGCCAGATTCATGCTTGTTTCTGGCGTTGAACGCCAGGAATGAGCATGGTCTGAGCGTTCAGCGCCAGCCTTATTCCTCTCTGGGCTCTGATTGTCCTCAGAGGGATTTTGAGTAGACATTTGTTCATTTCTTGGCTTCCTGCTGCTTTGAAGTGAGGTATTTAATGTTTTCCCACTTCTTAATTGAACTGCTTGGCATTCTTCTGTTATTTGTTTTGACAGTTGCTTTTCTGTTTGCTTTAACTGTACTTCCATATTCCTGTTCGCCGTTTTTGTTTTCTGTAGTATTTCCTTGAATTCGGCTAGCTGCTGAGTTAGAAAGTCTAATTGCTGATTGAATTCATTAGCCTGATTTACAGGACTGAGTTCAGCAGTTACTGTTTTAGCTTCTTCTTTCATGGAAGATTCACTGCTTAGGTACAGATGCTGATTTCTGGCAACTGTATCAATAAGCTCTTGAGCTTCCTCAATTGTTTTTCTCATATGTATAGATCCATCAGCTGAGTGATCTAGAGAAATCTGAGCTTTTTTCGTAAGCCCATAGTAGAAGATGTCTAATTGCACCCACTCTGAAAACATCTCAGAGGGGCATTTTCTTAGCATCTCTCTGTATCTCTCCCAGGCATCATAAAGGGATTCATTATCTCCTTGTTTGAAGCCTTGGATGCTTAGCCTTAGCTGTGTCATCCGTTTTGGAGGGAAATAGTGATTTAGGAATTTTTCTGACAGCTGTTTCCATGTCTTTATGCTGTTCTTAGGTTGGTTATTTAACCACCTCTTAGCTTGATCTTTTACAGCAAATGGAAACAGTAGTAATCTATAGACATCCTGATCTACTTCCTTATCATGCACTGTGTCAGCAATTTGTAAAAATTGTGCCAGAAACTCTGTAGGTTCTTCATGTGGAAGACCGGAATACTGGCAGCTTTGCTGCACCATGATAATGAGCTGAGGATTCAACTCAAAGCTACTAACTCCAATGGAGGGTATACAGATACTACTCCCATATGAAGCAGTAGTGGGGTTAGCATATGACCCCAGAGTCTTCCTGGACCGTTCATTTCCACTTAGTTCCATGATAGAGCAAGGGAGATGGTATGAATGTTAATATTGTCTATTTTATTATAAGAATAATTTTCAAAATAATAAAATAAAACAAAAAACCGAAATAAAAATAAAATAAATAAAGAAAGAAAATTAAAAATTAAAATTTATAAAAATTTGAAAAAGTTTATGAAGATTTTCGAAAAAATTGAGGAAAAAGAGAAAGTGGTTAGGATATTTTTGAAAAAGGTAATAAAATATATATTAAAAATATCTTTTTTTAAAAAAAAAACTTAAAAAGATAAGAATTGAAAAATGTTGAAATTGAAATCTGAATTTTTATATAAAAATTTCGAAAATATAGTTTAAAATTAGTTAGAAAAGATATTTTTTTTGAATTTTGAATTTTATGATGAAAGAGAAAAACACATAAAAGACACAAGACTTAAAATTTTTAGATCTAATGCTCCTTATTTTCAAAAATTTTGGAGGGAAAACACCAAGGAACACCAAACTTAAAAATTTTAAGATCAAAACACAAGAAAGACTCAAGAACACCTTGAAGATTCACAAGAACACCAAGAACAAAAGAAAGAACACCAAACTTAAAATTTTTAGAAGACTTTAATAAAATTTTCGAAAATTATGAAAAGATTAACAAGAAAACAACAAACTTAAAGTTTGGCACAAGATTAAATCAAGAAAAATTATTTTTGAAAAAAGATTTTAAAAAGAAGATGCCCAATTGCCAAGAACATAGACCAACGCTCTAGCCAATTGGGAGTAAATGTAACACTTGTTCTAAATAGGCATATTCCTTTTGGAAGATTAATGCTTTAAAAAGAACACAAGTGAAACAAGAAAAGACACAGAACAAGAAAAATTAAAGATCAAACAAGAGAAATAAACAAGAACAACTTGAAGATCAAGGAAGAACAAAGAACACTAATACGAAAATTTTAAAGAAAAATATAAAATATGCAATTGACACCAAACTTATAACAAGACACTAGACTCAAAGAAAAATAAAAATTAATAAAGAAAAATAATATTTTTGAAAAGAAAATAAAAGACTCTGACCCAATTGCCAAAATCTTCCTAATCTAAGAAATAAAATAAACCTTTAGTTGTTCAAACTCGAACAATCCCCGGTAACGGCGCCAAAAACTTGGTGCATGAATTTGCAATCCGTACAACTAACCAGCTAGTGCACTGGGTCGTCCAAGTAATACCTTACGTGAGTAAGGGTCGATCCCACGGAGATTATTGGTTTGAAGCAAGCTATGTTTATTTTATTAATCTTAGTCAGGATGCCTATAAGATTATTTGGATTTAATTGTAAGAAGTAAAAGTGTTTGGAATAAGTAATTGTCACTTTATTAATGGAGGATATGTTGGAGTTTTGGAGATGCTTTGTCCTCTGAATTTCTGTAATGTAATATTCAACTCAATTGTTTGTAAAAAGTTCCATCCATGGCAAGCTGTATGTAGGGTGTCACCATTGTCAGTGGCTACTTCCCATCCTCTCAGTAAAAACGGTCCAGATGCTCTGTCACAGCACGGCTAATCAGCTGTTGGTTCTCGATCATGTTGGAAGATGATCCATTGATCCTTTTGCGTTTGTCATCACGCCCAGCAATCGCGAGTTTGAAGTGCGTCACAGCCATTCAATCCTTGAATCCTACTCGGAATACCACAGACAATGTTTAGACTTTTCGGATCCTCAAGAGTGGCCGCCATCAGTTCTAGCTTATACCACGAAGATTCTGATTAAGGAAGCTAAGAGATGCTCATTCAATCTGATGTAGAACGGAGGTGTTTGTCAGGCACACGTTCATGGATTGAGGAAGGTGATGAGTGTTACGGATCATCACCTCCTTCACAAATTAAGCACGAATGAACATCTTAGATTGGAACACACACACGTTTGAATGGAGAAATAGAAACAATTGCATTAATTCATTGAGACGCTGCAGAGCTCCTCACCCCCAACAATGGAGTTTAGAGACTCATACCATCAAAGTGTATAAAATTTAGATCTGAAAATGTCATGAGGTACAAATTAAGTCTCTAAAAGTTGTTTAAATAGTAAACTAATAACCTAGGTTTACAGAAAATGAGTAAACTATGATAGATAGTGCAGAAATCCATTTCTGGGGCCCACTAGGTATGTGCTGGGGCTGAGACTTAAGCTTCTCACGTGCCTAGGCTGTTTTGGGCGTTCAACGCCAGGTTGTAACCTGTTTCTGGCGTTGAACTCCAACTTGTAACTTGTTTCTGGCGCTGGACGCCAGACTGCAACATGGAACTGGCGTTGAACGCCAGTTTACGTCGTTTATCTTCACGCAAAGTATAGACTATTATATATTGCTGGAAATTCCTGGATGTCTACTTTCCAACCCAATTGAGAGCGCGTCAATTGGACTTCTGTAGCTCCAAAAATTAAATTTCGAGTGCAGGGAGGTCAGGATCCAAAAGCATCAGTAGTCCTTTTTCAGCCTAACTCAGATTTTTGCTCAGCTCCCTCAATTTCAGCCAGAAAATATCTGAAATCACAGAAAAACACACAAACTCATAGTAAAGTCCAGAAATATGATTTTTGCCTAAAAACTAATAATATTCTACTAAAAAGTAATTAAAACATGCTAAAATCTACATGAAATTACCCCCAAAAAGTGTATAAAATATCCACTCATCATCGATCCCACAGAGATTGTCGGCCTGAAGCAAGCTATGGTCACCTGGTAAATCTCAGTCAGGCGGATTCAAATGGTTACAGAGTTTTGATAATTAAAATATAAATAAAACATAAAATAAAGATAGAGATACTTATGTAAATCATTGGTGGGAATTTCAGATAAGTGTATGGAGATGCTTTATCCCTCTTGAATCTCTGCTTTCCTACTTCCTTCATCCAATCCTTCATACTCCTTTCTATGGTAAACTGTATGTTGGGTGCCACCGTTGTCAATGGCTACTTCCCGTCCTCTCAGTGAAAATGGTCCTCTACGGTTTCCAGGATGGCTAATCAGCTGTTGGTTCTCGATCGTGTAGGAATAGGATTTACTATCCTTTTACGTCTGTCACCACACTCTACAGTCGCGAGTTTAAAGCTCGTCACAGTCATCCCATCCCAGATCTTACTCGGAATACCACAGATAAAGTTTAGACTTTTTGGATCTCAAGAATGCTGCCAATGGATTCTAGCTTACACCACGAAGACTCTGATCTCACGGAATGGAAGGCTCTGTTGTCAGGAGAGGCAACCATGCATCGTGGACCAGGAATCCAAGAGATACACACTCTAGCTTTTGCAGGTAGAATGGAAGTGTTTGTCAGGCACGCGTTCATAAGTGAGAATGGTGATGAGTGTCACGGATCATCACATTCATCAGGATGAAGTGCGAATGAATATCTTAGAACAAGAATAAGCATGAATTGAATAGAAGATAGTAGTAATTGCATTAATACTTGAGGAACAGTAGAACTCCACACCTTAATCTATGGTGTGTAGAAACTCCACCATTGAAAATACATAAGAATAAGGTCTAGGCATGGCCGAATGGCCAGCCTCCCCAAATAGCATGTGAATTCAAAAATAGGGAAAAAGACCTGATCCCAAGATCAAGGATGATCAAAAGATCCCAGCATCCAAGATGTCTAATACAATAGTAAAAAGTTCTATTTATACTAAACTAGTTACTAGGGTTACAGAAATAAGTAAATGATGCAGAAATCCACTTTTGGGTTCACGTGGTGCGTGGTTAGGCTGAGCATTGAAGCTTTCATGTGTAGAGAGTTCTCTTGGAGTTAAACGCCAGTTTGTAGCTTGATTTTGGCGTTTGACTCTAGCTTGCAACTTGTTTCTGGCGTTTAACGCCAGAATATGACAGAAAACTGGCGTTGAATGCTAGTTTGCATCATCTAAACTCGAGCAAAGTATAAACTATTATATATTTTTGGAAAGCCCTGGATGTCCACTTTCCAACGCAATTGAGAGTGCACCATTTGGACTCTTATAGCTCCAAAAATTCCATTTCGAGTGCAGGGAGGTCAGAATCCAACAGCATCTACAATCTTCTTCAGCCTCTGAATAAGATTTTTGCTCAGGTCCCTCAATTTCAGCCAGAAAATATCTGAAATCATTGAAAAACACACAAACTCATAGTAAAATCCAGAAATGTGAATTTTATTTAAAAACTAATAAAAATATACTAAAAAGTAGCTAGATCATACTAAAAACTATCTAAAAATAATGCCAAAAAGTGTATAAATTATCCGCTCATCACTTCTCTTTTTTGTCACCATTTGAGTGCTATGGAGCATTCTTTAGGGTTCCATTACTAAGGGCTTCTTGAATCAACTCATCAATCAAGTCACTTTTCATGCTTCTGTTCAGCTCACTAAGGTATAGACTGGTGCACGAAATTGTGATCATCAATGGCGCCATCAACATGGTACGCTCAATTGCATTCTCAACTCTTTATCACAACTTCACACAACTAACCAGCAAGTGCACTGGGTCGTCCAAGTAATAAACCTTACGCGAGTAAGGGTCGATCCCACGGAGATTGTTGGTATGAAGCAAGTTATGGTCATCTTGTAAATCTCAGTCAGGCGGATTCAAATGGTTATGGAGGATTGATAATTAAAAGATGAATAAAACATAAAATAAAGATAGAGATACTTATGTAATTCATTGGTGAGAATTTCAGATAAGCGTATGGAGATGCTTTGTCCCTTCCGTCTCTCTGCTTTCCTACTGTCTTCATCCAAACCTTTTTACTCCTTTCCATAGCAAGCTGTATGTTGGGCATCACCGTTGTCAATGGCTATAGTCCCGTCCTCTCAGTGAAAATGTTCAACGCGCTCTTCACAGCACGGCTATTCATCTATCGGTTCTCGATCATGTCGGAATAGAATCCAGTGATTCTTTTGTGTCTGTCACTAACGCCCCACAATCGCGAGTTTGAAGTTTGTCACAGTCATTCAATCCTTGAATCCTACTCAGAATACCACAGACAAGGTTTAGACCTTCTGGATTCTCAAGAATGCTGCCATCAATTCTAGCTTATACCACGAAGATTCTGATTAAGGAATCCAAGAGATAAACATTCAAGCCTTGTTTGCTTGTAGAACGGAAGTGGTTGTCAGGAACGCGTTCATAAGTGAGAATGATGATGAGCGTCACATAATCATCACATTCATCAAGTTCTTGGGTGCGAATGAATATCTTAGAATAAGAATAAGCTGAATTGAATAGAAGAACAATAGAAATTGCATTAATACTCGAGGTACAGCAAAACTCCACACCTTAATCTATGGTGTGTAGAAACTCCACCGTTGAAAATACATAAGAACAAGGTCTAGGCATGGCCGAGAGGCCAGCCCCCATGATCTAAGAACTAGACATCCAAAGATGATCTGAAGATCTAAAGTGATCCAAAGATAAAAATACAATAGCAAAAGGTCCTATTTATAGAGAACTAGTAGCTTAGGGTTTACAAAAATGAGTAAATGACATAAAAATCCACTTCCGGGCTCACTTGGTGTGTGCTTGGGCTGAGCATTGAAGCATTTTCGTGTAAAGACTTTTCTTGGAGTTAAACGCCAGCTTTTGTGCCAGTTTGGGCGTTTAACTCCCACTTCTGTGCCAGTTCCAGCGTTTAACGCCGGGCAGTCTTGAGCTGATTTGGAACGCCGGTTTGGGCCATCAAATCTCGAGCAAAATATAGACTATTATATATTGCTGGAACGCCCAGGATGTCTACTTTTCAACGCAGTTGAGAGTGCATCAATTGGGCTTCTGTAGCTCCAGAAAATTCACTTCGAGTGCAGGGAGGTCAGAATCCAACAGCATCTGCAGTCCTTTTTCAGCCTCTGAATCAGATTTTTGCTCAGGTCCCTCAATTTCAGCCAGAAAATACCTGAAATCACAGAAAAACACACAAACTCATAGTAAAGTCCAGAAAAGTGATTTTTAACTAAAAACTAATAAAAATATAATAAAAACTAACTAAAACATACTAAAAACATACTAAAAACAATGCCAAAAAGCGTATAAATTATCCGCTCATCACAACACCAAACTTAAATTGTTGCTTGTCCCCAAGCAACTGAAAATCAAATAGGATAAAAAAAAGAAAATATACAATGAATTTCAAAAACATCTATGAAGATCAGTATTAATTAGATGAGCGGGGCTTTTAGCTTTTTGCCTCTAAACAGTTTTGGCATCTCACTTTATCCTTTGAAGTTCAGAATGATTGGCTTCTATAGGAACTCAGAATCCAGTTAATGTTATTGATTCTCCTAGTTAAGTATGTTGATTCTTGAACACAGCTACTTCATGAGTCTTGGCCGTGGCCCAAAGCACTCTGTTTTCTAGTATTACTACCGGATACATCCATGCCACAGACACATAACTGGGTGAACCTTTTCAGATTGTGACTCAGCTTTGCTAGAGTCCCCAATTAGAGGTGTCCAGGGTTCTTAAGCACACTCTTTTTGATTTGGATCATGACTTTAACCGCTCAGTCTCAAGTTTTCACTTGACACCTTCACGCTACAAGCACATGGTTAGGGACAGCTTGGTTTAGCCGCTTAGGCCAGGATATTATTCCTATGGGCCCTCCTATCCACTGATGCTCAAAGCCTTGGATCCTTTTTATTTTTACCCTTGCCTTTTGGTTTAAAGGGCTATTGTTTTTTTCTGCTTGCTCTTTCTTTTTCTTTCTCTCTTTTTTTTTTCCGCATATACTCTCTCTTTTTTTTTCTGCAAGCTTTTCACTGCTTTTTCTTGCTTCAAGAATCAATTTTATGATTTTTCAGATCCTCAGTAACATGTCTCCGTTTTCATCATTCTTTCAAGAGCCAACAATTTTAACATTCATGAACAACAAATTCAAAAGACATATGCACTGTTCAAGCATACATTCAGAAGTCAATAGTATTACCACCACATCAAAATAATTAGTCTGTTATAAAATTCAAAATTCATGCAATTCTTCTCTTTTTCAATTAAGAACATTTTTCATTTAAGAAAGGTGATGGATTCATAGGACATTCATAACTTTAAGGCATAGAAACTAAGACACTAATGATCATAAGACACAAACATAAATAAAACATAAAGCATAATTTTCGAAAACAGAAAAATAAAAAACAAGGAGATTAAAGAACGGCTCCACCTTAGTGATGGCAGCTTGTTCTTCCTCTTGAAGATCTTATGGAGTGCTTGAGCTCCTCAATGTCTCTTCCTTGTCTTTGTTGCTCCTCTCTCATGATTCTTTGATCTTCTCTAATTTCATGGACGAGGATGGAATGTTCTTGGTGCTCCACCCTTAGTTGTCCCATGTTGGAACTCAATTCTCCTAGAGAGGTGTTGATTTGCTCCCAATAGTTTTGTGGAGGAAAGTGCATCCCTTGAGGCATCTCAGGGATTTCATGATGAGGAATTTTCTCATGTCCATGAGTGAGATCTCTTGTTTGCTCCATCCTCTTCTTAGTGATGGGCTTGTCCTCATCAATGAGGATGTCTCCCTCTATGTTAATTCCAACTGAATTACAGAGGTGACAAATGAGATGAGGGAAGGCTAACCTTGCCAAGGTAGAGGACTTGTCCGCCACCTTATAAAGTTCTTGGGATATAACCTCATGAACTTCTACTTCCTCTCCAATCATGATGCTATGAATCATGATAGCCCGGTCTATAGTAACTTCCGACCAGTTGCTAGTGGGAATGATTGAGCGTTGGATAAACTCCAACCATCCCCTAGCCACGGGCTTGAGGTCATGCCTTCTCAGTTGAACCGGCTTCCCTCTTGAATCTCTCTTCCATTGAGCGCCCTCTTCACAAATGTCTATGAGGACTTGGTCCAACCTTTGATCAAAGTTGACCCTTCTAGTGTAGGGGTGTTCATCTCCTTGCATCATGGGCAAGTTGAATACCAACCTTACATTTTTCGGACTAAAATCTAAGCATTTCTCCCGAACCATTGTAAGCCAATTCTTTGGGTCCGGGTTCACACTTTGATCATGGTTCTTGGTGATCCATGCATTGGCATAGAACTCTTGAACCATTAAGATTCCAACTTGTTGAATGGGGTTGGTAAGAATATCCCAACCTCTTCTTTGGATCTCATGTCGGATCTCCGGATATTCACTCTTTTTGAGTTTGAAAGGGACCTCGGGGATCACCTTCTTCATGGCCACAACTTCATAGAAGTGGTCTTGATGCACCCTTGAGATGAATCTCTCCATCTCCCATGACTTGGAGGTGGAAGCTTTTGCCTTCCCTTTCCTCTTTCTAGAGGTTTCTCCGGCCTTAGATGCCATAAATGGTTATGGAAAAGCAAAAAGCAACACTTTTACCACACCAAACTTAAAAGGTTTGCTCATCCTCGAGCAAAAGAAGAGAGAAAAGAGTAGAAGAAGAAGAAATAGAGGAGATGGAGGGGGCTTTGTGTTTTGGCTAAGGGGGAGAAGTACTGTTTAGGTTGTGTGAAAATGAGGGGGTGAAGATGGGTTTATATAGGGATGGAGAGAGGGGTAGGGTTCGGCCATTATGGGGGGTTTCGGAGGGAAAGTGGTTTGAATTCGGATGGTGGGGTAGGTGAGGTTTTATGAAGGATGGATGTGAGTGGTAAAGAGAATGGTGGGATTTGATAGGTGAATGGGTGAAGAAAAGAGAGAGTGGTGGGGTAGGTGGAGATCCTGTGGGGTCCACAGATCCTGAGGTGTCAAGGATAGCTCATCCCTGCACCAAGTGGCATGCAAAAATGCCCTTTCTGCCAATCCTGGCATTAAACGCCGGGCTGCTGCCCCTTTCTGGCGTTTAACGCCAGCTTGTTGCCCATTCCTGGCGTTAAACGCCAGTCTGGTGCCCCTTTCTGGCGTTAAACGCCCAGAATGGTGCTAGACTGGGCGTTAAACGCCCATTTTGCTGTCTTCACTGGTGTTTAAATGCCAGCAAGTTTTCCTCCAGGGTGTGCTATTTTTCTTTCTATTTTTCATTCTATTTTTGCTTTTTCAATTGATTTTGTGACATCACATGATCATCAACCTACAGAAAAAATAAAATAACAAAGGAAAATAGATAAATATAGCATTGGGTTGCCTCCCAACAAGCGTTTCTTTAATGTCAGTAGCTTGACAGTGGGCTCTCATGGAGCCTCACAGATGTTCAGAGCAATGTTGGAACCTCCCAACACCAAACTTAGAGTTTGAATGTGGGGGTTCAACACCAAACTTAGAATTTGGTTGTGGCCTCCCAACACCAAACTTAGAGTTTGACTGTGGGGGCTCTGTTTGACTCTGTTTTGAGAGAAGCTCTTCATGCTTCCTCTCCATGGTTACAGAGGGATATCCTTGAGCCTTAAACACAAAGGATTCTTCATTCACTTGAATGATCAATTCTCCTCTGTCAACATCAATCACAGCCTTTGCTGTGGCTAGGAAGGGTCTGCCAAGGATGATGGATTCATCCATGCACTTTCCAGTCTCTAGGACTATAAAATCAGCAGGGATGTAATGGTCTTCAATCTTTACCAGAACATCCTCTACCAGTCCATAAGCTTATTTTCTTGAATTGTCTGCCATCTCTAATGAGATTCTTGCAGCTTGTACCTCAAAGATCCCTAGCTTCTCCATTACAGAGAGAGGCATGAGGTATACGCTTGACCCTAGGTCACACAGAGCCTTCTTGAAGGTCATGGTGCCTACTGTACAAGATATTAAGAACTTCCCAGGGTCCTGTCTCTTTTGAGGTAATCTCTGCCTAGTCAAGTGATGAGCGGATATTTTATACGCTTTTTGGGGGTAGTTTCATGTAGATTTTAGTATGTTTTAATTAGTTTTTAGTAGAATATCATTAGTTTTTAGGAAAAAATCATATTTCTGGACTTTACTATGAGTTTATGTATTTTTCTGTGATTTCAGGTATTTTCTGACTGAAATTGAGGGAGCTGAGCAAAAATCTGATTTAGGCTGAAAAAGGACTGCTGATGCTGTTGGATCCTGACCTCCCTGCACTCGGAATAGATTTTCTGGAGCTACAGAAGTCCAATTGACGCGCTCTTAATTGGGTTGGAAAGTAGACATCCAGGGCTTTCCATCAATATCTAATAGTCCATACTTTGCGCAAAGATAAATGACGTAAACTGGCGTTCAACGCCAGTTCCATGCTGCAGTCTGGCGTCCAGCGCCAGAAACAGGTTACAAGTTGGAGTTCAACGCCCAAAACACGTTACAACCTGGCGTTCAACTCCAGAAACAACCCAAGCACGTGAGAGGCTTAAGTCTCAGCCCCAGCACACACCAAGTGGGCCCCAGAAGTGGATTTCTACACCAATTATCTTAGTTTACTCATATTCTGTAAATCTAGGTTACTAGTTTACTATTCAAACAACTTTTATAGACTTATTTTGTATTTTATGACATTTTCAGATCTGAATTTTATACACTTTGACGACATGAGTCTCTAAACTCCATTGTTGGGGGGTGAGGAGCTCTGCAGCGTCTCAATGAATTAATGCAATTGTTTCTATTTCTCCATTCAAACGTGTGTGTGTTCCTATCTAAGATGTTCATTTGCGCTTAATTGTGAAGGAGGTGATGATCCGTGACACTCATCACCTTCCTCAATCCATGAACGTGTGCCTGACAAACACCTCTGTTCTACATCAGATTGAATGAGCATCTCTTAGATTCCTTAATCAGAATCTTCATGGTATAAGCTAGAACTGATGGCGGCCACTCTTGAAGATCCGGAAAGTCTAAACCTTGTCTGCGGTATTCCGAGTAGGATTCAAGGATTGAATGGCTGTGACGCGCTTCAAACGCGCGATTGCTGGGCGTGATGACAAACGCAAAAGGATCAATGGATCCTATTCCAACATGATCGAGAACCAACAGCTGATTAGCCGTGCTGTGACAAAGCATCTGGACCGTTTTCACTGAGAGGATGGGAAGCAGCCACTGACAATGGTGACACCCTACATACAGCTTGCCATGGATGGAAATTTACAAACAATTGAGTTGAATATTACATTGCAGAAATTCAGAGGACAAAGTGATGAGCGGATAATTTATACGCTTTTTGGCATTGTTTTTAGGTAGTTTTTAGTAAGTTCAAGCTACTTTTAGGGGTGTTTTCATTAGTTTTTATGTTAAATTCACATTTTTGGACTTTACTATGAGTTTGTGTGTTTTTCTGTAATTTCAGGTAATTTCTGGCTGAAATTGGGGGACTTGAGCAAAACTCTGAAAAAGGCTGACAAAAGGACTGCTGATGCTGTTAGAATCTGACCTCCCTGCACTCGAAATGAATTTTCTGGAGCTACATAATTCCAAATGGCGCTCTCTTAACGGCGTTGAAAAGTATACATCCAGAGCTTTCCAGCAATATATAATAGTCCATACTTTATTCGGAAATTGATGACGTAACTTGGTGTTGAACGCCAAGTACATGCTGCTGTCTGGAGTTAAACGCCAGAAACACGTCATGATCCGGAGTTGAACGCCCAAAACACGTTATAACTTGGAGTTCAACTCCAAGAAAAGCCTCATCTCGTGGATAGATGAAGCTCAGCCCAAGCATACACCAAGTGGGCCCCGGAAGTGGATTTATGCATCAATTACTTACTCATGTAAACCCTAGTAGCTAGTTTAGTATAAATAAGACTTTTTACTAGTGTATTAGTCATCTTTTGACCACGTTACATCTTTGGTCTCAGTTTTGTTCTTCATCTTAGGAGACTATTGATCACGTTTTAGGGGGCTGGCCATTCGGCCATGCCTGAACCTTTCACTTATGTATTTTCAACGGTGGAGTTTCTGCACACCATAGATTAAGGGTGTAGAGCTCTGCTGTACCTCAAGTTTCAATACAAATACTATTACTTTTTATTCAGTTCTCTTTTATTCTTATTCCAAGATATACGTTGCACAACACTTTGATGAATGTGATGATCCGTGACACTCATCATCATTCTCACCTATGAACGCGCGTGATTGACAACCACTTCCGTTCTACTTTAGGCCGGGCGCATATCTCTTAGATTTCCCAACAGAATCTTCGTGGTATAAGCTAGATAGATGGCGGCATTCATGGGGATCTGGAAAGTCTAACCTTGTCTGTGGTATTCCGAGTAGGATCCTGGGAATCCGGAAAGTCTAACCTTGTCTGTGGTATTCCGAGTAGGATTCCGGTATTGAATGACTGTGACGAGCTTTAAACTCCTGAAGGCTGGGCGTGATGACAAACGCAAAAGAATCAAGGGATTCTACTCCAACCTGATTGAGAATCGACAGATGATTAGCCGTGATGTGACAGAGCATTTGGACCATTTTCACTGAGAGGATGGGATGTAGCTATCAACAAAGGTGATGCCTCCAGACGATTAGCCGTGCAGTGACAGTGCATAGGACCATTTTCTCGAGAGGATTAAAAGTAGCCATTGATGATGGTGATGCCTTACATACAGCTTGCCATGGAAAGGAGTAAGAAGAATTGGATGAATGTAATAAGAAAATAGAGATTCGAGAGGAGCACAGCATCTCCATACGCCTATCTGAAATTCCCACTATTGATTTACATAAGTATTTCTATCCCTTTTATTTTCTATTTATTATTAATTTTCGAACTCATCATAAACCGATTTAATCTGCTTAACTGAGATTTACAAGGTGACCATAGCTTGCTTCATACCAACAATCTCTGTGGGATCGACCCTTACTCACGTAAGGTATTACTTGGATGACCCAGTACACTTGCTGGTTAAGTTGAACGGAGTTGTGTTAACACATAGTTGAAAAAGCAATGAATTTTACAAAATGCAATAACAAAGGAATCACAATTTCGTCCACCAAGTTTTTGGCGCCGTTGCCGGGGATTGTTTGAGTATGGACAACTAACGGTTCATCTAGTTGCTCAGATTAGGTAATTTTCTTTTCAAAAATCTTTTTCAAAATTTTTCTTTTCTTTTTCATTTTTCCAATCTTTATTTTCGAAAAAAATTAATGAAAATCCAAAAAAATTAGAAAATCATAAAAACCAAAAATATTTTGTGTTTCTTGTTTGAGTCTTGAGTCAACTTTTAAGTTTGGTGTCAATTGCATGCTTTAAAAAATTTTTCTTGCATTTTTCGAAAATTCCATGCATTCATAGTGTTCTTTATGATCTTCAAGTTGTTCTTGATAAGTCTTCTTGTTTGATCTTGATGATTTCTTGTTTTGTGTTGTTTGTTGTTTTTCATATGCATTTTTCGTTTGTTAGAGTCTATGCATTAAAGATTTCTAAGTTTGGTGTCTTGCATGTTTTCTTTGCATCAAAAATTTTTCAAAATTATGTTCTTGATGTTCATCATGATCTTCAAAGTGTTCTTGGTGTTCATCTTGACATTCATAGTGTTCTTGCATGCATCTTGTGTTTTGATCCAAAATTTTCATGTTTTGGGTCATTTTTGTGTTTGTCTCTCTCATAATTAAAAATTCAAAAATCAAAAAAAATATCTTTTCCTTATTTTTCTCATAATTTTCAAAAATTTGAGTTGACTTAGTCAAAAATTTTCAAAATTAGTTGTTTCTTACAAGTCAAGTCAAATTTTCAATTTTAAAAATCTTATCTTTTCAAAATCTTTTTCAAAAATTATATCTTTTTTCATTTTTTTCCTATTTTTCGAAAATTTCAAAAATCTTTTTCAAAATATTTTCAAAATCTTTTTCTTATCTTTATATCAAATTTTTCGAAAATTCACTAATAATTAATGTGATTGATTCAAAAACTTGAAGTTTGTTACTTTCTTGTTAAGAAAGGTTCAATCTTTAAGTTCTAGAATCTTATCTTGTAGTTTCTTGTTAGTGAAGTAAGTAATTTCAAATTTTTAAATTAAATCTTTTTATCTCTTATCTTATCTTTTTCAAATTTTTATCTTTTTCAAAAATTGATTTCAAAATATCTTATCTAACCTCTTATCTTCTTATCTTTTAAAATTTGATTTTGATATCTTTTTCAACTAACTCTTTGACTTTGTGTTTGTTTCTTATCTTTTTCAAAACTACCTAACTACTTTTCCCTCTCTAATTTTCGAAAATATCTCATCCCTTTTTCAAAAAAAATTCTTTTTAATTAATTAATTGTTTTAAATTTTAAATCTTATCTTATCCTTAATTCTCGAAAATACTAACCTCTTTTTTAAAATTATTTTCGAAATTCTCCCTCTCTTTTCTTATTCTATTAATTATTTATTTACTAACACTTCACTTCATCTCTTATCACCTCTCCTATCCTTACTCTTTACACAGACTATTCATCCCTCTCCTTTCATTATCCCCTTTCTTCTTCTACTAACATAAAGGAATCTCTATACTGTGACATAGAGGATTCCTTTTTTTTTCTTGTTTTCTTCTCTTTCATATGAGAAGGAACAAGGATAAAGGCACTCTTGTTGAAATTGATCCAGAACCTGAAAGGACTCTGAAGAGAAAATTAAGAGAAGCTAAGTTACAACAGTCCAGAAGTAACCTTTCAGAAAATTTCGAACAAGAGAAGGAGATGGCAGCCGAAAATAATAATAATGCAAGGAGAATGCTTGGTGACTTCACAAAGCCAACGTCCAAGTTTGATGGAAGAAGCATCTCCATTCCTGCCATTGGAGCCAATAACTTTGAGCTGAAACCTCAGCTAGTTGCCTTAATGCAACAAAACTGCAAGTTTTATGGACTTCCATCTGAAGATCCTTATCAGTTTTTAACTGAATTCTTGTAGATCTGTGAGACTGTAAAGACGAATGGAGTTGATCCTGAAGTCTACAGACTCATGCTTTTCCCTTTTGCTGTAAGAGACAGAGCTAGAATATGGTTGGATTCACAACCTAAGGATAGCCTGGACTCCTGGGATAAGCTGGTCACAGCCTTCTTGGATAAATTCTTTCCTCCTCAAAAGCTGAGCAAGCTAAGAGTGGATGTTCAAACCTTCAAACAAAAAGATGGTGAATCCCTCTATGAAGCTTGGGAAAGATACAAGCAGCTGACCAAAAGATGTCCATCTGACATGTTTTCAGAATGGACCATATTAGATATATTCTATTATGGTCTATCTGAATTTTCAAAAATGTCATTGGACCATTCTGCAGGTGGATTTATTCACCTAAAGAAAACGCCTGAAGAGGCTCAAGAACTTATTGATATGGTTGCAAACAACCAATTCATGTACACTTCTGAGAGGAATTCAGTGAATAATGGGATACCTCAGAAGAAAGGAGTTCTTGAAATTGATGCTCTGAATGCCATATTGGCTCAGAACAAAGTGTTGACTCAACAGGTCAACATGATCTCTCAAAGTCTGAATGGATGGCAAAATGCATCCAACAGTGCTAAAGAGGCAGCTTCTGAAGAAGCTTATGATCATGAGAACCCTGCCATGACAGAGGTTAATTACATGGGTGAACCTTATGGAAACACCTATAACTCATCATGGAGAAATCATCCAAACTTCTCATGGAAGGATCAACAAAAGCCTCAACAAGGCTTTAACAATGGTGGACATAATAGGCTGAGCAATAGCAAGACTTTTCCATCATCTTCTCAGCAACAGACAGAGAATTCTGAACAAAACACTTCTAATTTAGCCAATCTAGTCTCTGATCTGTCAAAGGCCACTTTCAGTTTCATGAGTGAAACAAGGTCCTCCATTAGAAATCTGGAGGCACAAGTGGGCCAGCTAAGTAAGAAAGTCATTGAAATTCCTCCCAGTATTCTCCCAAGCAATACAGAAGAGAATCCAAAAGAAGAGTGCAAGGCCATTGATATAATCAATATGGCCGAATGCACAAGGGAGGAGGAGGACGAAAATCCTAGTGAGGAAGACCTCCTGGGACGTCCCTCAAGCAAGAAGGAGTTTCCTATTAAGGATCCAAAGGAATCTGAGGCTCATATAGAGACCATAGAGATTCCATTAAATCTCCTTCTGCCATTCATGAGCTCTGAGGACTATTCTTCCTCTGAAGAGGATGAAGATGTGACTGGAGAGCAAGTTGCTCAATATTTAGGAGCTATCATGAAGCTGAATGCCAAGTTGTTTGGTAATGAGACTTGGGAGAGTGAACCTCCCTTGCTCATTAATGAACTAGATACCTGGATTCAGCAAATTTTACCTCAAAAGAAACAAGATCCTGGCAAGTTCTTAATACCTTGTACCATAGGCACCATGACCTTTGAAAAAGCTCTGTGTGATCTGGGGTCAGGGATAAATCTTATGCCACTCTCTGTAATGGAGAAGCTGGGGATCATAGAGGTACAACCTACCTTATTTTCATTACAATTGGCAGACAAGTCATTGAGACAAGCTTATGGAATAGTAGAGGACGTGTTAGTAAAGGTTGAAGGCCTTTACATCCCTACTGATTTCATAATCTTAGACACTAGGAAGGAAGAGGATGATTACATCATCCTTGGAAGACCTTTCCTAGCCACAGCAGGAGCTGTGATAGATGTCAACAGAGGTGAATTAGTCCTTCAATTGAATAGGGATTACCTTGTGTTTAAGGCACATGGCCATCCCTCTGTGACAAAAGAGAGTAAGCATGAAGAGCTTCTCTCAGTTCAAAGTCAAGAAGAGCCCCCACAGTCAAACTCTAAGTTTGGTGTCGGGAGGCCACAACCAAACTCTAAGTTTGGTGTTAAGACCCCATATCCAAACTCTAAGTTTGGTGTTGGGACTATACAACATTGACCTGATCACTTTTGTGGCTCCATGAAAGCCCACTGTCAAGCTATTGACATTAAAGAAGCGCTTGTTGGGAGGCAACCCAATTTTATTTATCTAATTTTTAATTTATTCTATTTTATTGTTATTTTGTGTTTTATTAGGTACATGATCATGTGGAGTCACAAAAAAAATATAAAAATTAAAAATAGAATCAAAAACAGCAGAAGAAAAACCACACCCTGGAGGAAGCACAGACTGGCGTTCAACGCCAGTAAGGAGCATCTGGCTGGCATTCAACGCCAGAACAGAGCATGAATCTGGCGCTGAACGCCAGAAACAAGCAACATTCTGGCGTTTGAATGCCACGAATGTGCCTAGAGGAAAAGCTGGCGCTGAACGCCAGTAACAAGCATGAAACTGGCGTTCAACGCCAGAAACATGTTACATATGGGCGTTGAACGCCCAGAATGTGCACCACTCGGCGTTTAAACGCCAGAATGGTGTGCAAAGGCATTTTACATGCCTATTTGGTGCAGGGATGGAATTCCTTGACACCTCAGGATCTGTGGACCCCACAGGATCATCTCAGGATCTGTGGACCTCACAGGATCCCCACCTACCTCGCCCTCTCTCTCTCCATTCATGGTCATCCCTTCTGTTTTCCATTCACCACTCACATCCATCCACTCTTCCCCATACACCCCATTACACAATATGTCAACACCAAGCCATGTAACAAAAGAGAAAAGGTTGAAATTGAAGAAGCTTGTGAAGAGGTGGAAACAATCAACGAAGAGCACAAGGAAGTGGACCTTGCATTGTCTAAGTGTGGGGAAGCCTCCCTTCCCAAGTTACCATCTAATACAACAATTAAGTGGGTAAAATCTCTATCTCTAAGCTTTAATTTCTCACTTAAATATGGTTTGATTGAAAATGATGGTCAACTTAGAACTCTTTGTGGAATTAAAAGTAAGAATGAGTTGTGTAGTGGTTGGAAAGTAGGTGTTAAGCTCATTGAGGTCAAGGCCTCAAGGTATAGGGATGATGTTGGGACAAAGATCACCTTGTATGGATCTAGAAGGAAGCATTGGTGGAGTAAAGAGAATTCTGTGTGTCCACCACATTTATGTCAACCAACCATCCGACAAAATCATGGAACTCAAATAACGGATGGATGCGAAAATAAGATATGGGATCCCGGTTCGCTATGTGAAGACCAATTATGGGAACTCGTATTTTGGGGAGACCTCTGCCCAAGCTTAATAAAAATGGTTGGAAATTCTGTCAACCAATTGAGGAGCATGGATCCTTGGAGATTCAAGGATGAATACAAACATAAGCCGCCATAACGACAAGAATCTCAAAATGTCCAACTTAAGGACTTAAACTAAAAGTGCTAAGTGGGAGACACCCCACCATGGTAAACTCTTTCCAATCTTTTACATTTACTTAATAAGTGATTTGAGTTACCATTGTAGGTAGATGTTTCATACATAATTGTTTGTACAACTTAATTGTAGCTTAGTCACATGCATGTTGTGTTTAATAGTAGATGAATAATACCAAAATTGCATTTTTATGAATTGTATGATGGTTAAGTGAATAAGAGTTATGAAGCCTAAGGGGAGCATCCAGCAATTTGTTTTCTGAAAAAAAAAAAGGGGGGGTGGACGCGCGCGCACCATGTACGCGCACGCGTCCCTGCGTGGATGCACCACGAGCCACACTCCCGAGAGTTGGGCCTCTCATGGGCGAACATTATGCCTTGAGCCCAACACGACCCACGCGGACGCGCACAACGTGCGTGCGCGCCGTTTATGAGAACGTGGATGTTCGCGCGGACGCGCACTTGCCGCGTCCGCGCCGATTTGCTGTTGCAATTAATTGAGCCACACCCCAGAGAGTTGAGCCATTTCTGGGCTAGCTTTAGGCCCCAGGCCCAACTCGATCTGCGCGAACGCACGCATCACGCTAACGTGCCATTTCAGAACTTGACAATGTACGCGGACGCGCACTTGCCGCGCGCGCGCCCATGCGTGCTGCCACCACTCTAAGCCACAGACCCGAGAGTTGGGCGTGCCTCAAGCCCCTCCTAAGCCTCAGGCCCAATCTAATGCACGCGTGCGTGCACTGTACGCGTACGCGCTCATACCTATTCTGCCACCCACGCTAGAGCGCACTGCACGCTCACGCGTGGGCCTCCCAATTTTTCTCACTGCGCACGGACGCGTACATACCGCGTGCGCGTCGATCTGATTGCGCGACTTCTAGGCCATTTTCCAGAGAGTTAGGCCTGAGTTGGGCCAACTCTAAGCCCCTAGCCCAACTCCTTGCACGCGTGCGCGCACTGTACGCGCACGCGTCCCTTCCTACTTTGCTCATCCACGCTCAGGCGCGTTGTACGCGCACGCGTAGGTCCCAAGTTTCATCAAGGGACGCGGACGCGCAGATGGCGCGCGCGCGCCGATTCAAAAATCGGGATAACCCTAGCACGCGTAGCACACTGCGCAGTCGCGCTCCCTCCCCAGCCTCCATCTTCTTCTTCCTCCTCTCTTCCCCAACCGCCGTCGCAGCACAGCACCGGCCACCGCACGGCCAACCCCTTCCCTTGCCATCACCCCAATCACCCACATTCTCTCTCTCTCTCTCTCTACCCACCCCAGCCCGAACACCAACCACCACAGTCATCGTGCCACCATCTCCGCCGCCACACCTTCATCACCGTCGGCGACTCTTTCTCTCCTTTCTTCACTCACCTCATCTCCTCTCTCTCCTCCACTCACTCTCTCATCCGCTCTCTGCCCCGTCTCTCACCTTCACAGCGCCAGCAACTACCGCCGCCTCTAGTCTGCCATACCGCCACCGTTCACGGCGGCGCGACTGCTGCCCTTATTTCCCCCCAGTTTCCTTTCCTTTCTTAGTTCTTCTCTGCCCCCAGGTTCCTGCTCCATTTCTGTTATTTTTTCTGTTTTTCCTTTTTATTTTTTTCATTTCTGCTAGTTACTGTATTGCTTGTTAATTAGTTTGCATTCATACTTTGTATGTTAGGTTAGATAGAAATAACTGCGGTTAGGTAGCTAGGGCTGGATAGAGGATTCTAGGTCTGATAAGTGCTCCGTTCGTGCATAATTTGTTGTCTGCTTACTTGGATGTTGTATGCTGATTTTTGGACTATTTTTTTTATGTATTTCTTGCTGCCTGAATACTATGCCATTGTTGCTGTACTTACTTGATGTTGTTTTCTATGCTAATTGTGATAATTTGCTATCCGGGAACGTCCAATTTTAAGCCGGAATGCTGCCCGATTTTCAAGGAAATTAGTTCATTTTGAGCTTTATTTCAAATTTGGGCAACTTTCTATTTCCCTTTGACTTCCCGGATTTGCACAATCATTGTGAACATGAACCATATCTTTTCTTTTCATTGCGCATAAATATCATCATATCACTAATCCACTTTTCTAACTCACTAATTTCTTTAACCATCTAACTTCCACTCACCTTTAACCCACTTTAACAATTCTTTCAAAAATATGATGATATTATTGCCTTTTGAATATGAGTTATTGATTTTCATGAAAATTGCTTTCTTGGTTTACTTGTTCACTTTTGCATATTCATTGCAACATCATGCTTCTTCTTTGATAATTGTATCCTGAACATGCTTTCTTTGTTAAATGCTAAATGTTCTATATATTCTATCATATTTTTTCAGGATGTCGGATAAAGGCAAAGCCATAGCCACTACCTCCAAGAAGAGAAAACACTCTACCCCCTCCATTCCTTCCATCTACAAGAACTATGCCAAGAACCCATTGAATGATGTGGACAAGGAAAATCAGCAGTTACCTTCTACCAATCCTGACAAATTCCCTAATCTCTACTGTGAGCTCCAGTTTTCTAAATATCGAACTACAAAGCTGAACATTGAGAAAAAGTTGCTCCTCCCTACTGATGTGAGACGGTCTATTACCGGTCAGATCCTTGAGTTGGGTATTCACTTTGTTGACCGAGATTTGGGGGATATCAATGTATCTTGGGTGAAGGAATTTTACTGCAACTTCTTCCGTCCGACACTGGATTCGGTTCAGGTGCGAGGTAGGGAGATTATGATTACTGAGACTGTGATTGAGGAGGCACTACAGTGCCGGTATGTCCCTGATGAGCTGTGTGCCCATCAGCAGGCTGAGTTAGCCATACACATCATGACTTTTGATTATGAGGCACTCAGAAGTGTTATTGGGTTACCAGATGCCACATGGGTTATGGATGCGAGTAATACTAAGCCGAAAGGGATGCTATTTACTCATCTGACTCGTGAGGCCAGGACTTGGCAGATGATATTCGCTTGCTATGTCCTACCCACCACCCACTTCTCCGAGATCCCTATGGAGATGCTCCTACTTATTGGGTGTGTTATGGAGGGGAAGGAGGTCTCTTTCCCTAGACTTATCCGACAGTGTATGTGGCGGGCGCATATTCGTGGCCTACTTCCATTTCCTACATTGGTCACGAGTATGGCGGCCCTAGCTAAGGTCCCATGGCTGGATGATGATGTGCGACCACCGCCCCCTGATGCTGATGACAGGGAGGTTACTATCCCCTGGGGTGGTTGGGTGCACGAGAGGCCACCTGCCAGACGCCGCTCTCGGGCTAGAGCTGTCGTGGGGACACCTTCGCCGTCAGCCCCTACAGCTGCCCCATCATCCTCTACCGCTGCAGCTCCTTCATCATCTACGGATCCACCAGCAGCCCCTGAGCCTACTTATCTCCTGGTCCAGCATCTTTTCCGGTTCTTAGAGCGTGAGCGACGCCATGTCAGACGCCGTTTAGATCGGATGGACCAGGCACTTATCTTTTTGGGTGCTGAGCTACCTCCGCTTCCCGATTCTCCAGCGTCCGATGAGCAGGATCATCAGGAGGAGGAGGCGGAGGTACCGATTCAGCAGGATGCCCCTGACATTACAGAGCCACTGCAGACTCAGGAGCAGCCGGTCCCACAGCCCGAGCCAGAGCCTATCGTTGTACCTCCCACTGATCCTCCGATTTAGCATCGAGGACGATGCTTGGTTTTAAGTGTGGGGAGGGCACCGGTAGCATTATTTGGGAACCGGTGAATTTTTCGGCCTAGTTATCTTATCTTGCACATTTTTGTATATATTTTGATGCATTTCTAGTTTGCTTTGGACACTTTTAGTGCTTATTTTGAATTTTAGATATTTTGATGCTCTTGGATATTTTCTAGATGTTTTGGATGATAGATTCCGTACTTTTAGTTACTTTTAGTTGGATTTTTCTTTATACATTTTTGCTTATCTTTACTTTTAGTTGTGGTTGTGATTAGAAATCATACTTGAATTGCAAATATTTAGTTACCCTTTTCTTTTGCATAAGAAATTGATTTTAAGTAAAAGAAAGGGGTGAACTAAGAAAATTTTTGAATTTTTCAATCACAACAATGCTTAGTCAAACATTGAAATTTTCCAATTGACCCAATTGATTGAAAGAAAATTGTTGGTGAAACTTGCTTGAATTACATACTTTGTGAAGCATGTATTGAATTAAGAACACAAGCTTGTGAGACTTGAGCCTATTGATGAGGTTACATTTTATAACCACTTATTTTCCATTCTTGTGTGAAATTGTTCTCTTTCTATGATTGTAATCCTTGATTTGCTTGATTTTATATGTCCATTTATTTCTTGTATTTATGCATTTGTATGATTGAGGCCATTACTTCATTAACTCACTTACCCAAATAGCCAACCTTTTACTCTCCATTGTTAGCCAATTTTGAGCCTATGCTTAACCAACTTATTCTCATTTTAGCACATTACAAGCCCAAGGCGGAAAACCAACAAAAGTCCTTGTTTGGATCTTTGATTAGCCTAGGCTAGTGAGAGTGTTTATCATTCAAAGTTGGTGAGGCTTGGGAACATTGGATGGGATAAAAGGGGTAGTACACTTTCATGTTTAGGAATTGGGTACATACTCATATATTGATTAAATGAATAGACCTTATGCATTGATGTTCTTGTATATAGTTTGACAAAAGAAAAAGAAATGAAAAGAAAAAAAAGAGAAATAAAAGTGAAAATGAGAAAAACAAAAGAAAAGAAAAGAAAACAATTGTATATGGAAAAAGAAGAAAAAAAATAAATAATAAAGAGGGGACAAAATGCCCCAAAGTGAGTTCAATAAAAGAGAATCAATGCATAAGTGTTATGAATCAAATAAGGATGCATGAATATGTAAGAAAAAGTGAAGAATGGGTAGTTAGAGTAGTTTGAACTTGTATAGGTCATTATATAGTTAGGTGGGGAAGTCTATGCTAATCAAAGATTCAAATCCTAGTCCACTTAACCATAAATGATCCTACCTTGACCCTAACCCCATTACAACCTAAATGAAAGACCTCATGATGAATGTATGCATGCATTGAATAAATGTTGACTGTTAGAAGAAAATCAAATTTTGGAAAGCTTGATTAGAAGAGAATTGAGTGAATTGACCCTTAAACACTTGAGTGAATAGAGCGGATACACATCCGGTGAGGGTTCAAAAGTTCAACTACATGTGTTCACCCATATTATCTATATTCTTGCAAGTTTAAACTCTTTTTGATAATTCAATACAATTGTGGTTTGGAATTAATTCTTATTGCCTAGCCCTTGTGCTTACACATGCTCTTTTGGCAATTTGATATGTTTGAATTAAGCATTTGCATTTACTTTAGGTAGTTGCATTTAGATAGGACTCATATAGTTTAGTTGCATTTAATAAATGTCATAACCCTTAGTTCCTTCTTAATTTAGCATAAGGACATGCTAAGGCTTAAGTGTAGGGAGGTTGACAAACCCCAATTTGACGGTTTGTTTTGTATTGAATTTAGAGTGTCTTGATAACCTTTTGTCACATTTAGCCTATGAATTAGCATGGTTTTGTCATCTCTTCCATATTCGTGCTTAAGTGTAAAAACATGCTTTTTGAACCTTATTTTGATGAATTCTAGTTTCTCTTTGATTCCATAAGATGCCTTGATGTGTTTGCTAGTAATCTCAGGTTGAAATAGGCTAGGCATGGATCAAAGGAAGCAAGGAAGGAAGCATACAAGTGGAGGGAAGCACAAAAAGCCAAAGAATTGATCCAGGCCATGCACGCGCACGCGCACAAGGCGCTCGCGCGCACATTGCGAAACAGGACAAGGACGCGCACGCGTCCTGTGCGCTCACGCGCCGATGGTGGCACATGACCTCATTAATGTAACACGTGCCTGGCGATTTTGGAAGGTTTTCAGCAACCAACTTTGGCGCCAAAATGCATATAAGAGTCAAGGATTGAAGGGGATTGATACACATTCACACCCATAGACTAATTAGGGGATTATTAGATAGATAGTTAGTTTTAGAAGTAGTTTCTAGAGAGAGAAGCTCTCACTTCTCTCTAGAATTAGGATTAGGTTTAGGTTAATCTCTTTTCTTAGATCTAGATTTAATTCATGCTTTGATTCAATTTTCCTTTATTAATTCTTAATCTTCTCATCTCTCTCTTTCTAGTTATGTGCTTTCATAATTGTAATTCTTCATTTTATTTTGGATAAATTGTTGTTCCTTAGTTTTCTTCCAATAATGCAATTTGAGGTAATTCATGATAGTTGTGATTTCCTTGCTTATTGTTGTTAATTCTTTGCAATAATTGTAGTTATATTCTATTCTTGTTATCAATTTACTATGCTTTTCTTTCATGCCTCCCAAGTGTTTGATGAAATGCTTGGTAGGAATTTAGTGTAGCTTTTGTTCCTCTTGGCTTTGGTTGAGTAATTAGTGACTCTTGAGTTATCTAATCCTTTTGTTGATTGATAATTGGAAGTCGCTAATTGATTTGAATACCTCTAAAGCTAATCTTTCTTTTAGGAGTTGATTAGGACTTGAGGAATCAAATTGATTCATCCACTTGAATTTCCTCCATGGTTAGAGGTTGACTAAGTGGGAGCAATGGACAATTTGCCATCACAATTGAGGAGGATAACTAGGATAGGACTTCTAGTTCTCATATCTTGCTAAGAGCTTTGCTAGTTGTAGTTTATTTTCTTTGCCATTTATATTTCTTGTCTAAAATCTTAAAAACCCCAAATATAACTCACAACCAATAACAAGACACTTTATTGTAAATCCTAGGGAGAACGACCCGAGGTTTAAATACTTCGGTTTATAGATTTTAGGGGTTTGTACTTGTGACAAACAAATTTTTGTACGAAAGGATTATTGCTTGGTTTAGAAACTATACTTTACAACGAGATTTTATTTGAGAAATTCTAAACCGTCAAAAATCCAATCGTCACCCACCTACCTTCAAAATTCAAAATCTCTTTCCCACCCAATCCCACCCATATAGCCGAATACACACATCCCTCCATCTCCTCCATATCTTCTTCTTTTTCTTCATCTTTTCTTTCTTCTCTTGCTCGAGGGCGAGCAATTTTCTAAGTTTTGTGTGGTAAAAGCATAGCTTTTTGTTTTTCCATAACCATTGATGGCACCTAAGGCCAGAGAAACCTCAAAAAAAAAAGAAGAGAAAAGGGAAGACAAAAGCTTCCACCTCTGAGTCATGGGAGATGGAAAGACTCATCTAAAGGGTTTATAGCTCAGTGGTAGAACATTTGACTGCAAATCAAGAGATCCCTAAGATACCTCAGGGGATAAATTGTCCTCCACACAATTATTGGGAGCAACTAAGGATAGGAGCACCAAAATTACTAGGAATCATTCAACAGAAGCAAGGAAGAGACATAGAGGAGCTCAAAGAGCACCATTGGTTCTTCAAGAAGGCGCCACCCTCACTAAGGTGGACTCATTCCTTGTTCTTATTTATCTGTTTTTCGATTTTTATGCTTCATGTTTATTTATGTTTTGTGTCTCTACTTCATGATCATTAGTGTTTATTAACTATGTCTTAAAGTTATGAATAATTCCATTAATCCTTCACCTCTCTTAAATGAAAAATGTTTTAATTCAAAAGAACAAGAAGTACATGAATTTCGAAATTATCCTTGAATTTAATTTAATTTTATTGATGTGGTGACAACACTTTTTATTTTCTGAATGAATGATTGAACATTGCATATTTTTTATTTTGTTGTTTATGAATGTTAAAATTGTTGGCTCTTGAAAGAATGATGAACAAAGAGAAATGTTATTGATGATCTGAAAAATCATGAAAATTGATTCTTGAAGCAAGAAAAAGCAGTGAAAAGTAAAAAGCTTGCGAAAAAAATAGGTGAAAAAAGAAATAGAAAGAAAAAGAAAAAGCAAGCAGAAAAAGCCAATAGCCCTTAAAACCAAAAGGCAAGGGTAAAAAGGATCCAAGGCTTTGAGCATCAATGGATAGGAGGGCCCAAGGAAATAAAATCCAGGCCTAAGCGGCTAAACCAAGCTGTCCCTAACCATGTGCTTGTGTCATGAAGGTCCAAGTGAAAAGCTTGAGACTGAATGGTTAAAGTCGTGATCCAAAGCAAAAAGAGTGTGCTTAAGAGCTCTGGACACCACTAACTGGGAACTCTAGCAAAGCTGAGTCACAATCTGAAAAGGTTCACCCAGTTATGTGTCTGTGGCATTTATGTATCCGGTGGTAATACTGGAAAACAAAGTGCTTAGGGCCACGGCCAAGACTCATAAGTAGCTGTGTTCAAGAATCAACATGCTTAACTAGGAAAGTCAATAACACTATCTGAACTCTAAGTTCCTAGAGACGCCAATCACTCTGAACTTCAAAGGAAAAAGTGAGATGCCAAAACTGTTCAGAAGCAAAAAGCTACAAGTCCCGCTCATCTAATTATGATTAATATTCATTGATATTCTGGAATTTATAGTATATTCTCTTCTTTTTATCCTACTTGATTTTCAGTTGCTTGGGGACAAGCAACAATTTAAGTTTGGTGTTGTGATGAGCGGATAATTTATACGCTTTTTGGCATTGTTTTTAGGTAGTTTTTAGTAAGTTCAAGCTACTTTTAGGGGTGTTTTCATTAGTTTTATGTTAAATTCACATTTATGAAATTTACTATGAGTTTGTGTGTTTTTCTGTAATTTCAGGTAATTTCTGGCTGAAATTGAGGGACTTGAGCAAAACTCTGAAAAAGGCTGACAAAAGGACTGCTGATGCTGTTGGAATCTGACCTCCCTGCACTCGAAATGGATTTTCTAGAGCTACAGAACTCCAAATGGCGCGCTCTTAACGGCGTTGGAAATTAGACATCCAGAGCTTTCCATAAATATATAATAGTCCATACTTTATTCGGAAATTGACGACGTAACTTGGCGTTGAACACCAAGTACATGCTGCTGTCTAGAGTTAAACGCCAGAAACACGTCATGATCCGGAGTTGAACGCCCAAAACATGTTATAACTTGGAGTTCAACTCCAAGAAAAGCCTCAGCTCATGGATAGATCAAGCTCAGCCCAAGCATACACCAAGTGGGCCTCGGAAGTGGATTTATGCATCAATTACTTACTCATGTAAACCCTAGTAGCTAGTTTAGTATAAATAAGACTTTTTACTAGTGTATTAGTCGTCTTTTGACCACGTTACATCTTTGGTCTCAGTTTTGTTCTTCATCTTAGGAGACTATTGATCACGTTTTAGGGGGCTGGCCATTCGGCCATGCCTGAACCTTTCACTTATTTATTTTCAACGGTGGAGTTTCTGCACACCATAGATTAAGGGTGTGGAGCTCTGCTGTACCTCAAGTTTCAATACAAATACTATTACTTTTTATTCAATTCTCTTTTATTCTTATTCCAAGATATACGTTGCACAACACTTTGATGAATGTGATGATCCGTGACACTCATCATCATTCTCACCTATGAACGCGCGTGATTGACAACCACTTCCGTTCTACTTTAGGCCGGGCGCATATCTCTTAGATTCCCCAACAGAATCTTTGTGGTATAAGCTAGATAGATGGCGGCATTCATGGGGATCTGGAAAGTCTAACCTTGTCTGTGGTATTCCGAGTAAGATCCTGGGAATCCGGAAAGTCTAACCTTGTCTGTGGTATTCCGAGTAGGATTCCGGTATTGAATGACTGTGAGGAGCTTTAAATTCCTGAAGGCTGGGCGTGATGACAAACGCAAAAGAATCAAGGGATTCTACTCCAACCTGATTGAGAACCGACAGATGATTAGCCGTGCTGTGACAGAGCATTTGGACCATTTTCACTGAGAGGATGGGATGTAGCTATCAACAAGGGTGATGTCTCCAGACGATTAGCCGTGCAGTGACAGCGCATAGGACCATTTTCCCGAGAGGATTATAAGTAGCCATTGATGATGGTGATGCCCTACATACAGCTTGCCATGGAAAGGAGTAAGAAGAATTGGATGAATGTAATAAGAAAATAGAGATTCGAGAGGAGCACAGCATCTCCATACGCCTATCTGAAATTCCCACTATTGATTTATATAAGTATTTCTATCCCTTTTATTTTCTATTTATTATTAATTTTCGAACTCATCATAAACCAATTTTCCATTTGCTGTAAAAGATCAAGCTAAGATGTGGTTAAATAACCAACCTAAGAACAGCATAAGGACATGGGAACAACTGTCAGAAAAATTCCTGAATCACTATTTTCCTCCAAAACGGATGACACAGCTAAGGCTAAGCATCCAAGGCTTCAAACAAGGAGATAATGAATCCCTTTATGATGCCTAGGAGAGATACAGCGAGATGCTAAGAAAATGCCCCTCTGAAATGTTTTCAGAGTAGGTGCAATTAGACATCTTCTACTATGGGCTTACAGAAAAAGCTCAGATTTCTCTAGATCACTCAGCTGGTGGATCTATACATATGAGAAAAACAATTGAAGAAGCTCAAGAGCTTATTGATACAGTTGTCAGAAATCAGCATTTGTACCTAAGCAGTGAATCTTCCATGAAAGAAGAAGATAAAACAGTAACTGCTGAACTCAGTCCTGTAGATCAGGCTAATGAATTCAATCAACAATTAGACTTTCTAACAAAACAGCTAGCCGAGTTCAAGGAGATATTACAAGAAACAAGAATGGCTAATATGAATATGGAAGTACAGTTGAAGCAAACAGAAAAGCAACTGTCAAAACAAATAACAGAAGAATACCAAGCAGTTCAATTAAGAAGTGGGAAAACACTAAATACCTCACTTCAAGGCAGCAGGAAGCCAAAAAATGAACAAATGGCTACCCAAAATCTCTCTGAGGACAATCAGAGCCCAGAGAGGAATAATACTGGCGCTGAACGTGCAAACCATGCTCATTCCTGGCGTTCAATGCCAGAAACAAGCAAGGACTTGGCGTTGAACGCCCAAAGGGAGCATAGTCCTGGCGTTCAGACGCCAGAAACAGGCAAGGAGCTGGCGTCTAATGCCACTCCAGCTTCCACCCCTGGCATTCAAATGCCAGTGGGGGATCAGACACATACAAGTGCTGATAACAACCCTTCTAAAAAGGCTTCCCAACTCACTTCTGTGGGTAATAAACCTGCAGCAACTAAGGTTGAGGAATACAAAGCCAAAATGCCTTATCCTCAAAAACTCCGCCAAGCGGAACAGGATAAGCAATTTGCCCGCTTTGCAGACTATCTCAGGACTCTTGAAATAAAGATTCCGTTTGCAGAGGCACTTGAGCAAATACCCTCTTATGCTAAGTTCATGAAAGAGATCTTAAGTCATAAGAAGGATTAGAGGGAAACTGAAAAAATTTACCTCACTGAAGAATGCAGTGCAGTCATTCTGAAAAGCTTACCTAAGAAGCTTAAAGATCCCGGGAGCTTTATGATACCATGCACATTAGAGGGTACTTGTACCAAGCAAGCTCTATGTGATCTTGGGGCAAGTATCAACTTAATACCTGCATCTATTATCACAAAGCTTGGTTTGATTGAAGAAGTCAAACCAACCCGGATATGTCTTCAACTTGCTGATGGCTCCATTAAATACCCATCAGGCGTGATTGAAGACATGATTGTCAAGGTTGGGCCATTTGCTTTTCCTACTGACTTTGTGGTGCTGGAAATGGAGGAGCACAAGAGTGCAACTCTCATTCTAGGAAGACCTTTTCTAGCAACTGGCCAAACCCTCATTGACATCCAAAAAGGGGAAGTAACCCTGAGAGTCAATGAGGAGGAGTTCAAGTTGAATGTTGTCAAAGCTATACAACATCCAGAGACCCCAAATGACTGCATGAGTGTTGATATCATTGACTCTCTGGTAAGAGAGGTCAATATGGCTGAGAGTCTCGAATCAGAGCTAGAGAACATTTTTAAAGATGTTCAGCCTGATTTGGAGGAATCAGAGAGAATAATAAAACCTCTGAAAATCCCTCAGGAAGAGGAGAAACCTCCCAAACCCGAGCTCAAACCATTACCACCATCCCTAAAATATGCATTTCTGGGAGAAGGTGATACCTTTCCTGTAATTATAAGCTCTACCTTAGAGCCACAGGAAGAGGAAGCACTAATTCAAGTGCTAAGGACACACAAGACAGCTCTTGGGTGGTCCATCAGTGATCTCAAGGTCATTAGCCCAGCCAGATGCATGCACAAGATCTTACTGGAGGGTGACGCCAAGCCAGTAGTTCAACCACAAAGGCGGCTGAATCCAACCATGAAGGAAGTGGTGCAGAAGGAGGTCACTAAATTACTAGAGGCTGGGATTATTTATCCTATTTCTGATAGCCCCTAGGTAAGCCCTGTCCAAGTCGTCCCTAAGAAGGGAGGCATGACAGTGGTTCATAATGAAAAAAATGAACTGGTTCCTACAAGAACAGTTACAAGGTGGCGTATGTGTATTGATTATAGAAGGCTCAATACAGCTACCAGAAAGGATCATTTTCCTTTACCATTCATAGACCAGATGCTAGAAAGACTAGCAGGTCATGAATACTACTGCTTCTTGGATGGATATTCAGGTTATAATCAAATTGCAGTAGATCCAAAAGATCAAGAGAAAACGGCATTCACATGCCCATCTGGAGTATTTGCATACAGAAGGATGCCATTTGGCCTGTGCAATGCACCTGCAACCTTTCAGAGGTGCATGCTCTCAATTTTCTCTGACATGGTGGAAAAATTTCTGGAAGTCTTCATGGATGACTTTTCAATATTTGGAGACTCATTCAGCTCCTGTCTTGACCATCTAGCACTTGTTCTAAAGAGATTCCAAGAGACCAACCTAGTTTTAAACTGGGAGAAATGTCACTTTATGGTGACTGAAGGAATTGTCCTTGGGCACAAAATCTCGAACAAGGGAATAGAGGTGGATCAAGCTAAGGTAGAAGTAATTAAAAAATTACCACCAGCAGCCAATGTTAAGGCAATCAGAAGCTTTCTGGGGCATGCAGGATTCTATAGGAGGTTTATAAAGGATTTTTCAAAAATTGCCAAACCTCTAAGTAATCTGCTAGCTGCTGACATGCCATTTATCTTTGATAAGGAGTGTCTGCAGGCGTTTGAGACTCTGAAAGCTAAGCTGGTCACAGCACCAGTCATCTCTGCACTAGACTGGACATTACCATTTGAATTAATGTGTGATGCCAGTGACTATGCCATTGGTGCAGTGTTGGGACAGAGACATGACAAGCTTCTGCACGTTATTTACTATGCCAGTCATGTTTTAAATGACGCACAGAAGAATTACACAACCACAGAAAAAGAGCTGCTTGCAGTGGTTTACGCTATTGACAAGTTTAGATCCTATTTAGTAGGATCAAAAGTGATTGTGTACACTGATCATGCTGCTCTTAAATATCTACTCACAAAGCAGGATTCAAAACCCAGACTTATCAGATGGGTGTTGCTTCTGCAAGAGTTTGATATAGAAATAAGAGACAGAAAAGGGACAGAAAACCAAGTAGCAGATCACCTGTCCCGAATAGAACCAGTAGAAGGGGCGTCCCTCCCTCTTACTGAGATCTATGAAACCTTTCCGGATGAGCAACTCTTTGCCATCCAGGAAGTGCCATGGTTTGCAGACATTGCAAACTATAAGGCAGTAGAGCTTCAGGATAATGATTCTAATAAAAAGTTCATTGTTAATGGACAAAGAGTCAAACATTATTTTGAAGGCAATTTTGAGCAAGAATGCTCAAAACTGAGGCTTGATTAAAGCTCAGTAATAGTCCGGCTAATGAAAATAAAAAAGCGCTTGCTGGGAGGCAACCCAGCCATTTATAAAGTTTATTTGTTAATTAATTGATTTTTACAAGTATATGTCAAAGTATCTTCAAGGTAAAATAGCAATTGCTTGAATTCACAAAGTTACAAGGGAATTTGGAACCTCACTGGCGTGAAAAAGCTAGTAAGAAACATTTTGGGCGTTGAACGCCCAAAAGAAGCACCCACTGGGCGTTTAACGCCAGTAAGGGTAGCCATCTGGGCGTTAAACGCCAGAAAGGAGCATCTTCTGGGCGTTGAACGCCAGAAAGAAGCACCTTCTGTGCGTTTAACGCCAGATTGACAGCGTCCTGGGCGTTCAGAAAAACGCCCAGTGACACAGGACTTCCTGGCGTTCAACGCCAGAAAGAAGCAACAGGTGGGCGTCGAACGCCCAGGAGAAGCAGCAATTGGGCGTTAAACGCCCAAAACATGCAGCGTTTGGGCGTTTAACGCTAGGATTGTGGGGAGGAGGTAATTTCGTTTTCAATTCAAATTTTTTCCAATTTTCACGTTTCAATTCATGATTTATTGCATAAACATGTTACAAACTCTCATCTTTCAACTTCAATTTCAAAAAATTTTTTTCTTTCTAAACATATTTCTTGATTTTTCTTTAATTTCTTTTCAAAACTTTTTCAAAACTCATCTATCTTTTTGAACTCTTTTCAAATATTTTTAATTTCTTCTCATATCTTTTTCAACTCATCATATCTTTTGAATTTCGAATTTGCCTCTCCTACTATTCCTCTCCTTTCCTTTCTTTTGCTTGAGGACAAGCAAACCTCTAAGTTTGGTGTGATTCGCCATGATCAATGAGCTAAAACTCATCAAGATCATGGCACATAAGGGAACAGGAAGAGCAAGGATGTGACTTAAAGGAACTGAAGCGTCAGAAATTATCTCTTGAAGGACCAAGCACCCCACAGACTAGAGGAACATCCACTTCCCAAAATAAAGGTCGTTGAGTTCTAATCTTTGCCCTTAACTCTGTGATAACTGTTCTTATTAGGAATTTACCTTAGAAGTTATATATTAGTAGTAGTAATTAGCATATCTATTCTGGTTTTATTTCCAATTAAGTTATAATTTATTTTTCTCATCATCACCAAACATGAGTAAAATAGTAGATAATTAGAATAAAGAGGCAATTTAATTTTTTTCGAGTTCTTAATAAGGAAAATTTTAATTATTTATATGTGGTGGCAATACTTTTTGTCTTCTGAATGAATGCCTGAACAGTGCATAATTTTGATATTGAATTTTATGAATGTTAAAATTGTTGGCTCCTGAAAGAATGATGAACAAGAAAAATATTATTGATGATCTGAAAAATCATGAAATTGATTCTTGAAGTAAGAAAAAGCAGTGAAAAAGAAAGGAAAAAAATATATTTTTCCAAAAAAAAAAGAAGAGAGAAAGAAAAAGCAAGCAAAAATAGCCAATAGCCCTTAAAACCAAAAGACAAGGGTAAAAAGGATCCAAGGCTTTGAGCATTAATGGATAGGAGGGCCCAAGGAAATAAATCCAGGCCTAAGCGGCTAAATCAAGTTGTCCCTAACCATGTGCTTGTGGCATGCAGGTCCAAGTGAAAAGCTTGAGACTAAGTGGTTAAAGTCGTGATCCAAGGCAAAAGAGTGTGCTTAAGAACCCTGGACACCTCTAATTGGGGACTTTAGCAAAGCTAAGTCACAATCTGAAAAGGTTCACCCAATTATGTGTCTGTGGCATTTATGTATCCGGTGGTAATACTGGAAAACAAAGTGCTTAGGGCCACGGCCAAGACTCATAAAGTAACTGTGTTCAAGAATCAACATGCTACACTAGGAGAATCAATAATACTATCTGAATTCTAAGTTCCTATGGATGCCAACCATTCTGAATTTCAAAGGATAAAGTGAGATGCCAAAACTGTTCAGAGGCAAAAAGCTACTAGTCCCGCTCATCTAATTAGAATCTGGGCTTCACTTAAAACTCTGAGATATTATTTCTTCTTGACTTCTTTCTATCCTCTTTTATTTATCTAGTTGCATGGGGACAAGCAACGGTTTAAGTTTGGTGTTGTGATGAGCGGATATTTTATACGCTTTTTGGGGGTAGTTTCATGTAGATTTTAGTATGTTTTAATTAGTTTTTAGTAGAATATCATTATTTTTTAGGCAAAAATCATATTTCTGGACTTTACTATGATTTTGTATATTTTTCTGTGATTTCAGGTATTTTCTGACTGAAATTGAGGGAGCTGAGCAAAAATCTGATTTAGGCTGAAAAAGGACTGCTGATGCTGTTGGATCCTGACCTCCCTGAACTCGGAATGGATTTTCTAGAGCTACAGAAGTCCAATTGATGCGCTCTCAATTGGGTTGGAAAGTAGACATCCAGGTCTTTCCAGAAATATATAATAGTCCATACTTTGCGCAAAGATAAAGAACGTAAACTGGCGTTCAACGCCAGTTCCATGCTGCAGTCTGGCGTCCAGCGCCAGAAACAGGTTACAAGTTGGAGTTCAACGCCCAAAACACGTTACAACCTGGCGTTCAACTCCAGAAACAACCCAAGCACGTGAGAGGCTTAAGTCTCAGCCCCAGCACACACCAAGTGGGCCCCAGAAGTGGATTTCTGCACCAATTATCTTAGTTTACTCATATTCTGTAAACCTAGGTTACTAGTTTACTATTTAAACAACTTTTATAGACTTATTTTGTATCTCATGACATTTTCAGATCTGAATTTTATACACTTTGATGGCATGAGTCTCTAAACTCCATTTTTGGGGGTGAGGAGCTCTGCAGCGTCTCAATGAATTAATGCAATTGTTTCTATTTCTCCATTCAAATGTGTGTGTGTTCCTATCTAAGATGTTCATTCGCGCTTAATTGTGAAGGAGGTGATGATCCGTGACACTCATCACCTTCCTCAATCCATGAACGTGTGCCTGACAAATACCTCCGTTCTACATCAGATTGAATGAGCATCTCTTAGCTTCCTTAATCAGAATCTTCGTGGTATAAGCTAGAACTGATGGCAGCCACTCTTGAGGATCCGGAAAGTCTAAACCTTGTCTGTGGTATTCCAAGTAGGATTCAAGGATTGAATGGCTGTGACGCACTTCAAACTCGCGATTGCTGGGCGTGATGACAAACGTAAAAGGATCAATGGATCCTATTCCAACATGATCGAGTGCTGTGACAGAGCATCTGGACCGTTTTCACTGAGAGGATGGGAAGTAGCCACTGACAATGGTGACACCCTACATACAGCTTGCCATGGATGGAACTTTACAAACAATTGAGTTGAATGTTACATTTCAAAAATTCAGAGGACAAAGCATCTCCAACACTCCAACATATCCTCCATTAATAAAGTAACAATTACTTATTCCAAACACTTTTACTTCTTACAATTAAATCCAAATAATCTTATTGGCATCCTGACTAAGATTAATAAAATAAACATAGCTTGCTTCAAACCAATAATCTCCGTGGGATCAACCCTTACTCACGTAAGGTATTACTTGGACGACCCAGTGCACTTGCTGGTTAGTTGTACGGATTGCAAATTCGTGCACCATCAAGTCATCCAGTTCTTTGGTGAGCAAAGGGGGTTCATCCTCCCAAGTCTCATTACCAAATAAATTGTCATTTAGCTTCATGATTGCTCCAAGGTACTTGGCAACTTGCTCTTCAGTGACATCTTCGTCCTCTTCAGAGGAAGAATACTCATCAGAGCTCATGAATGGCAGAAGTAAATCCAATGGAATCTCTATGGTCTCAGTGTGAGCCTCAGATTCCCATGGTTCCTCATTAGGGAACTCATTGGAGGCCAGTGGACGTCCATTGAGGTCTTCCTCAGTGGCGCTCACTGCCTTTTCCTCCTCTCCAAATTCGGCCATGTTGATGGCCTTACACTCTCCTTTTGGATTCTCTTCTGTATTGCTTGGAAGAGTACTAGGAGGGAGTTCAGTAACTTTCTTACTCAGCTGACCCACTTGTGCCTCCAAGTTTCTAATGGAGGACCTTGTTTCAGTCATGAAACTTTAAGTGGTTTTGATTAGATCAGAGACCATGGTTGTTAAGTCAGAGTGGCTCTGCTTAGAATTCTCTGTCTGTTGCTGAGAAAATGATGGAAAAGACTTGCCATTGCTAAACCTGTTTCTTCCACCATTATTGTTGTTGAAACCTTGTTGAGGTCTCTGTTGATCCTTCCATGAGAGATTTGGATGATTTCTCCATGAAGGATTATAGGTGTTTCCATAGGGTTCTCCCATGTAATTCACCTCTTCCATTGATGGGTTCTCAGGATCATAAGCTTCTTCTTCAGATGAAGCGTCCTTAGTACTGCTTGGTGCAGCTTGCATTCCAGACAGACTTTGAGAAATCATATTGACTTGCTGAGTCAATATTTTGTTCTGAGCCAATATGGCATTCAGAGTATCAATCTCAAGAACTCCTTTCTTCTGATTCATCCCATTGTTCACAGGATTCCTTTCAGAAGTGTACATGAATTGGTTATTTGCAACTATTTTAATGAGTTCTTGAGCTTCTGCAAGCATCTTTTTCAGATGAAGAGATCCTCCAGCAGAGCTATCCAATAACATCTTGGACAGTTCAGATAGACCATCATAGAAGATACCTATGATGCTCTATTCAGAAAGCATGTCAGAAGGTCACTTTCTGATCAATTGTTTGTATCTTTCCCAAACTTCATAGAGGGATTCACCTTCTTTCTGTCTGAAGGTTTGGACCTCCACTCTAAGCTTATTCAATTTTTGAGGTGGAAAAAACTTTGCCAAGAAGGCATTGACTAGCTTTTCCCAAGAGTTCAGGCTTTCTTTAGGTTGTGAGTCCAACCATATCCTAGCTCTGTCTCTTACAGCAAAAGGGAATAGCATAAGTTTGTAGACCTCAGGGTCAACCCCATTGGTCTTGACAGTGTCACAGATTTGCAAGAATTCAGCTAAAAACTTATGAGGATCTTCCAATGGAAGTCCATGGAACTTGCAATTCTGTTGCATTAGAGAAACTAATTGAGGCTTAAGCTCAAAGTTGTTTGTTCCAACGACAGGGATAGAGATGCTTCTCCCATAGAAGTCGGGAGTATGTACAGTAAAGTCACCCAGCACCTTCCTTGCATTGTTGACATTGTTGTTGTTTTCGGCTGCCATGTCTTCTTCTTGTTTGAAGATTTCTGTTAGCTCCTCTACAGAGGGTAGTGCTTTAGCTTCTCTTAGCTTTCGCTTCAAGGTCCTTTCAGGTTCAGGATCAGCCTCAACAAGAATGCTTTTGTCTTTGCTCCTGCTCATATGAAAGAGAAGAGAACAAGAAAATATGGAATCCTTTGTGTCACAGTATAGAGATTCCTTGAGGTGTCAAAGGAAAAGAAGAATAGAAGGAGGAGGTAGAAGAATTCGAACTTATCAAGAGGGATAGAGTTCGAATTGTGCATTGAGGAGGAGTGTTAGTCCATAAATAGAAGGATGTGAGAAGAGGGGAAGAATTTTCGAAAATTAAAGTTTGGAAAGAAATAAAGTGATTTTGAAAAAGATTTTGAAATTAGAAATCAAAAAGATATTATTGAAAATTAATTTTGAAAAAGATGTGATTGAAAAGATATGATTGAAAAGCAATTTAAAAAGATTTGAGTTTTTTTAAAATTAATGACTTGGCTAACAAGAAATTTAAAAGATATGATTCAGACATTAAACCTTTCTCAACAGAAAAGGTAACATACTTGAAATGTTGAATCAAATCATTAATTGTTAGCAAGTATTTTTGAAAAATGAAAGAAATTGATTTTGAAAATATAAGATTGAAAAGATATGATTTGAAAAGATTTGATTTTGAAAAATTATGGAAACTTGAAAAAATTGAATTAAAAACAAAATCTTCCCTCTTGTGCCATCCTGGCGTTAAACACCCAGAATGGTATCCATTCTGGCGTTTAACACCCAAAATGCTACCCTTTTGGGCGTTAAACGCCAGTTTTCCTTCCTCACTGGGCGTTTTGAATGCCCAGCTTTTTCTGTGTAATTCCTCTGCTGTATGTTCTGAATCTTCAATTCTCTGTATTATTGACTTGAAAAGACACAAATTAAAAATATTTTTTGAATTTTTAATGATGAGGAATAATCAAAATGTCCCTAAGATCAAATAAACAATGCATGCAAGACACCAAACTTAGAAGTTTGTATACTATTGACACTAACAAATTGAGAATGCATATGAGAAACAACAAAACACTCAAGACAAGAGAATTTAAAGATCAGAGCAAGGAAATCATCAAGAGCAACTTGAAGATCAATGAAGACACATGAATGAATTCGAAAAATGCAAGAAGAACAGAAACATGCAATTGACACCAAACTTAAAATTAGACACTAGACTCAAACAAGAAACATAAAATTATTTTTTTGGTTTTAAGATTTTATAATTTTTTTTGGATTTTTTCGAAAATTATATGGAAAAGAAAATAAAGAGATTCAAAATTTTTAATAAGAATTCCAAGAATCATGCAATGTTAGTCTAAAGCTTTAGTCTAAAAAGATTAGACATGGCTAGCCAAGCTTCAGCAGAACATTACATTCAAGAGCTAAATTGATGAAAATCAATCAGCTTTGGTGATGATAAGAACATCACCTTGAAACTCTAGAATTCATTCTTAAAAACAGAATACCTAATCTAAGCAACAAGATGAACCGTCAGTTGTCCAAACTCAAACAATCCCCGGCAACGGCGCCAAAAACTTGGTGCACGAAATTGTGATAATCAATGGCGATATCAACATGGTACGCTCAATTGCAATCTCAACTCTTTATCACAACTTCGCACAACTAACCAGCAAGTGCACTGGGTCGTCCAAGTAATAAACCTTACACGAGTAAGGGTCGATCCCACGGAGATTATTGGTATGAAGCAAGCTATGGTCATCTTGTAAATCTCAGTCAGGCGGATTCAAATGGTTATGGAGGATTGATAATTAAAAGATGAATAAAACATAAAATAAAGATAGAGATACTTATGTAATTCATTAGTGAGAATTTCAGATAAGCATATGGAGATGCTTTGTCCCTTCCGTCTCTCTGCTTTCCTACTGTCTTCATCCAATCCTTCTTACTCCTTTCCATGGCAAGCTGTATGTTGGGCATCACCGTTGTCAATGGCTACAGTCCTGTCCTTTCAGTGAAAATGTTCAACGCGCTCTATCACAGCACGGCTATTCATCTGTCGGTTCTCGATCATGTCGGAATAGAATCCAGTGATTCTTTTGCGTCTGTCACTAACGCCCCACAATTGCGAGTTTGAAGTTTGTCACAGTCATTCAATCCTTGAATCCTACTCAGAATACCACAGACAAGGTTTAGACCTTCCGGATTCTCAAGAATGCCGCCATCAATTCTAGCTTATACCACGAAGATTCTGATTAAGGAATCCAAGAGATAAACATTCAAGCCTTGTTTGCTTGTAGAACGGAAGTGGTTGTCAGGCACGCGTTCATAAGTGAGAATGATGATGAGCGTTACATAATTATCACATTCATCAAGTTCTTGGGTGCGAATGAATATCTTGGAACAAGAATAAGCTAAATTGAATAGAAGAACAATAGTAATTGCATTAATACTCGAGGTACAGCAGAGCTCCACACCTTAATCTATGGTGTGTAGAAACTCCACCGTTGAAAATACATAAGAACAAGATCTAGGCATGGCCGAGAGGCCAGCCCCCATGATCTAAGAACTAGACGTCCAAAGATGATCTGAAGATCTAAAGTGATCCAAAGATGAAAATACAATAGCAAAAGGTCCTATTTATAGAGAACTAGTAGCTTAGGGTTTACAAAAATGAGTAAATGACATAAAAATCCACTTCCGGGCCCACTTGGTGTGTGCTTGGGCTGAGCATTGAAGCATTTTCATGTAGAGACTTTTCTTGGAGTTAAACGCCAGCTTTTGTGCCAGTTTGGGTGTTTAACTCCCACTTTTGTGCCAGTTCCGGCGTTTAACGCCGGGCAGTCTTGAGCTGATTTGGAACGCCGATTTGGGCCATCAAATCTCGGGCAAAGTGTGTACTATTATATATTGCTGGAAAGCCCAGGATGTCTACTTTCCAACGCAGTTGAGAGCGCACTAATTGGGCTTTTGTAGCTCCAGAAAATCTACTTCGAGTGCAGGGAGGTCAGAATCCAACAGCATCTGCAGTCCTTTTTCAGCATCTGAATCAGATTTTTGCTCAAGTCCCTCAATTTCAGCCAGAAAATACCTGAAATCACAGAAAAACACACAAAATCATAGTAAAGTCCAGAAAATTGAATTTTAAATAAAAAGTAATAAAAATATAATAAAAACTAACTAAAACATACTAAAAATAATGCCAAAAAGTGTATAAATTATCCGCTCATCATAAACCCCTTACATTGATTGCCTTGCATTCTTCTATAGGATTTAGCATTGTCTTACTTGAAAGCTTTTTTGTCAATTGCTTGGAGATATGCTCCACTTTCACTTCTAAATTCTTGATAAAAATTTTATGGTTTTTGAAGTTTATTCTTATTTTTTACATAAAATTTTGGGTTTACTAAACAAACTCAACAATGGATTGAGACAATCTCTCTACAAGCAGCAGCTCAAGAAAATTGACTTGTAGTTCGGCTTCAAGAGGACAGCAAGAACCGAACTGTTTTGGTTGATTTAAAGGTTGTTTATAAGCTTGTTCTCGATGAAAAATTGATGATAAGATTTGGTGGTTGAAAGGCTAAGGTGAACTCTGTGAAAATCGATAATCAAGAAGTTCAAAAATTTATTAAAAATTAAATAAAAAATTTGAAAAAATTAAAAGAAGGTTCAGTTTTTAAAGAGGAGGTGTGATCACCAACACAGTTTATTTTTTAGAATAAGATTGTATTTTGATAAAAGATCGTAGTTAAAAATAGTAATTTTATAAGTTTATGCGTATTTTGGGTAATAAGCAGAAGTTCAGGAATAAAATGAATATTTTATAAAGTTCAAAGATATTTTTAAAAATATTAAAATATGTAAGATTATTTTAATAATTTATAAAATTATTGGGTTAAAAGTAAAACTATTTTAAAGTTTAAGGTTAAAATATTATTCTTAAAAGTCTAAGTATAAAACTTTAGTTAACAAGTTTTAAATAATAGTAAAGCAATAATGATATTATTCTTTTGTTATTAATAATAATTTTCTTATATTAATATAATATATTAGTATTCTGATTAAAAAATATTATTTTATATCTATTTATAATATTATAAGAAGATAAAATAGCTATACCCTTTAAAAGATTTAGAAAAACAAAGTTAAGTTAAAAATCTTTGATTCTTTATTCATAAGATACTCAGGGAATGGCGAAAAAGGAGTGCGTAGATAATTTATATTGTTGAAATGTAAGAAAGTAAAAGAGAAAGATAAGATAGAAAAGAAGAAAGAAAAGAAAAAATAAGAAAAGAAATAGATTAAAGGGATCTCTGTCACAGTAGAGTAAAGAATAAAGACTAAAAGAATTTAAAGAACTTTTGCCACAGGAGAGTAGGAAATAGAAAAGAAAATAATATATTAACTAAAGAGATGTCTATCACATAAGAGCAGATCTCTGCCACAGGAGAGTAAAAGTGTCAAAGATGAAAAAAAAATTATAAAGACTATTTGCCTCATGAGAGCAGATGAAGCATGATTGTTGTTTGGGCCTTAATGCCAAATGTATAGTGGAGATGCTTACATATTATGAACTATTTTTCGAATGTAAGCATATTATAACACATTTAAAAGTCATATTGTATGCGGTCTGGCCATAAGACGTATATATACACTGTATGCATATGGAAAGTCATATCTGAAACTTTTGTCCGGGTAATGTTGGGAGCGGATAGGCAATTGACACATCATCTCATGGCTTGCGTAGGGCTAGACATGCATCATGCTTGTTTGTACGTATTCCTCTGTGATGTATTTTCTGTGTATGTGTGCAGGTGCTCTGTATGTACTTTATGATTGTTGGATTTCTGTATTCTTTATTTGTTAAGTTGAATGTATTCTGTTACTTGTTGATGCTGTTGGCTAACAATAGTAAAATGAACTTGATTTCTAACCCCGACCCTACTAAGAACTCCCCAGTTCTTACCCCCTCTTTCCAACTTTTTTAGTTACAGGTATGAAGGCTTTTGTGAAACTGTAGAAGCATAGAAGAGTTTGTTTGCAAGTTAAGTTGTTGTTAAAATTTATTTTTCCTCGCCTTGTTAGTTGAAGCTTTTATTTCAGAGGGTTAGACTTGTATATTTTGTTTATTGATTAACTATAATGTATTTGTAGTAATTATGTGATTATTATTGATTGAAAGTCTTTTTCAAACGGTTATTAATGAATAAAAATAAATTTATTAGCTTTCATCTGATAAAACTAGAATGTGTTAATGTCGTAAAGGCTTAATATTAAATAGATAATAAAAAATAGGTCAATAACACATTACTTTTAGTATGATCATGACGTATTAGAAATTAGGTCGTTACATATATAACCACTAGGGACAAAACGGTAATTTTATCCCCTATATAATGACTCGCACGGTTACCAAAGTAACTGAAACTACACGCGAACGATTACGAAAAGACGTAACGTTCATATTTAAATCACCTCTAGTACTCGACTTATTTTTCAAGGCAGATTGTAAACCCGACTTGAATGAAAGAAAACTACAAGAGATCAGGACCGACTTAAAATTGATTGAATTAGACTTAAAGAAGCTCGGTCTCAAGTAAGAGCACTGTTTATACCTGAGCCTACAACTAAGCCATGTCCAAAATGAACGAAATCCAACCAACACTCTACATATAAGTATTCATATTTACATTACTACCTACCCGACTTTGTGGATGTTGGACACGTCAACATGGGCTTAGCATTACTTATTTAAATAAGCAACTAACCCCTATGATATCTCCTATTAATTTAGAAATGAGATCTCAAGAACCTCCCTAATAAAAAGGAATAATTATTCACTATCAAAGGTAAAACCATTTTATAAAGTGGTTATCTACTCACCACTCACAACTATAAATACGCTGACACGTCAGGTATTCTTCAAACTCTATTTTACATAAAAAAATTTGCCTAAAATTTTGCTAACTTAAGTATTAGAGTCTCTTGCAGGTACCACTTTCTATCTTTATTAAGATGTTGGACACCTCAACATCAAAAAACATCAAATGCTATTCCAAAAGAAATTTAGATCTTATATTTAAACCCAAATTACAATTTCAAAAAACTCTCAAAACACTATTATTTTAGTAACTACTTTTTTCTAATAATGACTTATTTTAAAAATTCACATGAAAACAATTACAGTTATTTTTAAGGAAAGATACAAGCTCAACAATTAACATGCATTATATTGCAATTACGTAAAAAAAAGTTTTATTTCAAAAAGTGGTTCAATTAAATTTATCCAAATTAGAATATTAATGTGTTTCAAGCACGCTAAATATTCATTCCTCACTGCTACTATATTGGGCTACGGAGTCCAATTATTAAACCCAAATGCTAAGTCATCTTCCAGAAGAAGAAAGTACCAAGTTTTCTAATATTGCCTGGATCTTCTGTTTGTAAAGCCCAATAACCAGAGCTAGGGCTACCCAAAAGAAAAAACGGTATGGGTTTTCTTCATTTGTTATTCACTTGAAAAAAAAAATGAAAGGTCGTTTACCGAAAAAACGGGAAGGTTGAGGATAGAAGGAAAATAATCAAAATAATGATGTATCTACACTTGAAATTTTTTCTTTAAAAAAAGTTAAAATATCTATTAAATTTTAAAATGAAGAAATGAAATAGATAAAAAAACTAAACATAATAAAAAATAAATAAATTTTAATAGCAATTATCTAATAATAAAAATAATGGGAGATGAGCACATGAGAAGATTGACGAGAAAGAAAAGATCCCGATGACATTGAATTGATCCAGGCAACTCATCACATGTGATGCTGAATTGCTGATTATCTGACACTGCCACCAACAACTGTCCCCACTAAACAATTGGCCCGCCCCCAGCTGCCCACCAAATCTCCTTCCCTCACTCCTTTCCACTTCCTAGTACAACACATTTGCTCCCTCTGAATTATTTAATGAGATTTTGTTAATTCAAATATAATAAACCTCTCTCCTTTTTCTATGAACTAAAAAAGTTTACATAAATCAAAATTTGAGACAAATACCTTTAATGGAAAGACTAAACAAAATTGTTGCTGCTTACAAAATTCCTTGTCATCTGTAATGGAATAGTGGAATAGGTCACCCTTTTATTATTCTATTTTTCCTTGACCGTCTTAGTTGACTCTCTCTTGCTTGGCAAACCAAACAGTAAGTAGCAGTAGAAAATCAAGGAAAATGCTAACACTTCGCATAGGCCTTGTGATTTTCACTGGGGCACATGTCTCACCACTGTCAGAATAACAGAGAGTTACCACTACCCACTCCACATTCCATTCCATACTTACTTTTTGCATTTTCCTTCTTTCTTTATTTGGTTGGTTAGACTTAGTACTACTATTCCTATCTCCCTCTTCTTTTTAATCTTTTCCTTTTGTTTTTATTCAACACTTCGCTTCCAGATCACGCATCCGAGAGAGAGAGAGAGAGAGAGAGAGAGAGAGAGAGAGTAGCAGTTAATCGAATGATTCGTGTTCTATCACCATCATTATCTCCACTGCAATTCATTTTGTGATGTCATAAACCGTTTCACGAGTTATGAAACTCTGCTTCCAGTGAGTGAGTGTGAGTGGGAAATAAATAATTAATGGCGGAAATGAGAGTGACGAATTCGTGGAGCGATGAGCTAGCGAGTCTCATGGACGACGATCCGGTCGGTTTCTCGTCTTCCACGACGTTTGAGGTGAGGAGATCGGTGTACGCGCCGCCTCAGCCGAGCGTGGAGGAGCCAGTGGTGGTGGCGGAGGGGGAGGAGAGCTTGAAGGAGCAGGCGATGGGGTTCTTGATGGCATGGTGTGAGATACTGATGGAGTTAGGTAGGGGATGCAGGGACATACTGCGGCAGAACTTTCTCAACGAAGATTCCTTCCTTTTCAGAAACTTCGCACTGCCTTGCGCTAAGGTCTCAAAGAGGTTGAGTTTCCTCAACGATTTCTTGCCCGAGGATCGCGATCCCTTCCATGCCTGGTCCATCGTCGTCTTCGTCTTTGTTCTTGCCCTCGCAGGTTCGTTTCTTATTCTAATTCCATCTCATATATTTCTATTGGATTTCCACGGTTGTGATGAATTTGTTTCCGAGAACAATTTATATTTTATAGTTTATACATGTTAGTCTTCGATCACCATCATTGTCTTGAACATGTTAAAAAAAATATTTAATGCGGCCACTATTTACTAATTGTGAGGATAAATATTCTTTTGTTATTCAAAAATAATGACATACTCCGAAATAGTCATTCTAAATACCCTTCTAATTTTTAAAAAATTTTTAATTACTTTTTAAGTTTTTATATTATTCATTTCATGAAGTATTTGACTTTTACTTTATTTAGGAATTAGAAGGATGATCGGAATGATATAATTAGTAAAATTGTTCATTGTTGTTAGTTATCAGTTACAACGCTATGCACTCTAGTTTGAAACTTGTTGCAATGGGATCATTGGTTGACTATCCATGCCTCAGTGAACTTGCGTGTTCGCCTATAATTGATTTTCTATATCTATGCCATTGCAGTCAATCAATCCTCGTGTACATTCTATTCTATCAGATTTTGGAACAAGTTCTGTAATTTATTAAATTAATCTGTTACAGGATTTACTAACTTTATGCAAGTTATTTGCAGCTATAAGTGTAGATCCCAATCATGATGCTCTAACCGAGGTGATGAAGGTTCGCACACACCCTCCCAGTGCTAGACGCATATTACTTCCAGACGGTAGAAACATGTCTTATTATGAGCAAGGTGTTTCAGCTGGCAGAGCTAGATTTTCTCTTGTTGCTCCACATTCTTTACTTTCATCTCGATTAGCAGGTATAAGAAGTAATTTAGTTTTTCTTAATAATCAGAGAAAAGGGCTTCAATTGTATTTCATGCATCTTCTTATCAACAGCATACACTGCCAATTAGAGTTCTAATCTTTTGTTATGTTCTGTTGTCTTGCTCCCTACCTATGCAAGGTATACCTGGGGTTAAAGCATCATTGCTTGAAGATTACGGTGTCCATTTGGTCACATATGATCTTCCTGGTTTTGGGGAAAGTGACCCTCATCCCACCAGAAATCTCAATTCATCAGCCACTGACATGTTACATTTAGCCAATGCTGTCAATGTTACTGATAAGTTCTGGGTGCTATGTCATTCAAGTGGATGTGTTCATGCCTGGGCATCACTCAGATATATTCCTGACAGAGTCGCAGGTTGTTAGCCTTGATAAAATGTATAGTGTCTGGTTACCTTTATAGTGCTCCTCGTACATTTGTCATCTAATAATGTGATTTATGGTCTTACCTGAGATTGCAGGTGCAGTGATGCTAGCTCCTATGATTAATCCATATGAACCTGGCATGGTTAAAGACGAGATGAAAAGAACTTGGGTGAAGTGGCTGCCAAAGAGGAAATTTATGTATATATTGGCTCATAGGTTTCCGAAACTTCTCTCTTTTTTCTACAAGAAGAACTTCTTGCCGGAAAATCATGATCAAATTGATAAGCAGCTATATTATTCATTAGGAAAGAAGGTGATTGTGTGATAACATTAGATCATGATCAAATATTATTGAGCATTGACTTTAAGCTGCAGTGTAATGAAATGGATTTCTGTCATGATCTTTTTCATATGTTCAGGATGAGATTTTGATTGAAGAACCAGAATTTGAAGAATTTTGGCAGCGTGATGTGGAGGAGTCGGTTCGTCAGGGAAGTGTGCAGCCATTTATAGAGGAAGTTATTCTTCAGGTATCGAAATGGGGTTTTGGCATAGAAGAACTTCGTGTGCAGAGGAAGTGTCAAACAAGAAGTTTACTTCTTTGGTTGAAGTCCATGTACAGTCAGGCAGAATGTGAGTTAGAAGGATTTCCTGGCCTTATACACATATGGCAGGTTTGAAACTCATAAGTCATAACCTTCATTGGCTATTGCTGCTATCATGTTCTACATTTCTGTTATATATCAGGAACTTGATCTTCTTATCAGTAAACTATGGTATTCAAGGTTATTTCATTATGCATGACCAGTACCTCAAAATTGAGTTTTGATCAACCAAGTCTTCTTGGTGGTCGAAATAAGTGTCTTTTTAGCTATAAATTTGTTGCTCAATATTATTTAATGATGCTTTCGATACTTATTTTATTCTAACTTTACTTTTATATTTATTATTCCGATAAAAAATAATAATCATAATTTAATGGAAAGAGACATCAGAGGATACTATAAGCTTGTTTGTGTGTCATTAAGTTGTTGAAAAAATCTAAAAAATCTTTTTTCAATGATTTTTTTATTTTTTTAGCGTGTTTGTTAAATTTTTAATAGTAAAAATAAAACTACTAGAAAAAAACATTTTGTTTATTAGTTATAATTTTTTCCTTTTTTAAAAAATCTTTTTTATTTAAAACAAAGATGTTTTTATGTAATAAATAAACAAAAAAATATTTTTTATATTGTTATATCCAAACATAAATAAAATAATCTTTTTACATAAGATATCTAAACATAAAATTATTTTTATTTTTCTAATTTTTAAAAAAAAAATTCAAAAAAAATATTATTTTAAAAATTCATCCAAACAAATCCTGTAATTAACATAAAATAATTTTTTATCCTACTATTAAGCCAATTTAATGACTTCTAAATTCTTTTACTACAGTCTTAGAACTTAGATGACACTTGTTCATGGATTAACTAATCTGTACTACAGAACAAACTCATAAACGCCCTCCTTTCTTTCGTTTCTTCTTTTTTTTTTTTTTGTTGTTTCCTTGTTTTTCTTGTTGTCTTAACTTTCTTACAGTTGAACTTGTTACATGCGGGTCTGACGTTTCCTTCTTGAATTTTGAACAGGGAATGGATGATAGAGTGGTCCCACCATCAATGATGGAATACATAGGACGGGTATTACCAGAGGCAATAATCCACAAGCTACAAAATGAGGGCCACTTTTCCTATTTCTTTTTCTGTGATGAGTGTCATAGTAAGATATTTTCCACTGTGTTTGGAACCCCTCAAGGTCCTATACAAGAACCACAAGAGGAAATTGCATACGAGGAAAATACAGAAGATCTTATCCAACAACGTACTTCTGATTCTGATACGGCATGACACGAAACTGCTGATATACACCACTAGTTAGTTGCATGTAAATAATAAACACAGGCAGCTCCTATTCACCATGGAGCTTGAAAGGAGAATATTTGTTACGATTCTTAAATTTTGGAATCATAAGATGACAAGAACTTCAAAATCAAGTCATAAGAACTTATGTAGAATTATTACCTACGTTGTTTTACCTAACCTCTCCCCTTTTCCACAAGCATTATTATGGCATGATGTTCTTCACCGGAATGGAGTTGTATTTTCTTCAATTTGGCTGATTGGAGCTGTTTTAAATTGTTATCTTAAAAAAAATTGTTTAATCATGCCATTAAAGCTTTGAAAGGCATTTTTGGAAATATTAAGAGCCTTATTTAACATAGTATATTACGGATTTTATCTACAAAGAATGAGGAGAAACATGGATATCATAGACAAGTAAGGTATTAAACATCATAGAAAAGAAGTGCATTGTTTTTAATCCTCTGAAGTCTAAACATAGCCAAGATACACAGGCTCCTCTTATGGACTAATTTATTTGCAGGTTAAAATTTTATCATTAGGTAATCACTAATCTACTTGGAAGACTCAAATAATTATAATCGATACATAATTGTAGTAAGGAGCGTTGTCGATACTGGGGTCAAGAGCAGAAAGAAAGAAAAGATTACACTCTTTAGCTTCAAAATGCTGACCCACCACCCTTGATCTTTCCAAGCATGACCTCTTTTGCTTCATTGATTTTGGATGCTAGGTAATGGCTTCCACCTGCATCCGGATGGTTTGCAATCATCACCCTCCTATGCGCTTCTTTAATCTTATCTGTCGGAGTTCGATCTCTGCCATTATCAAATTTTGGAACAGCATGAGAAAAATTGTACCAAAATGCATGAAGATTGTTAAGTACATAGATAAAAAAAAAATGTTGTGGTTCACTTTGTTGATCCAAGTTATCATGAAGATTTTAAGTTTTAACTCTGCTCTCTCCACCTTCGTCCAGGTTTGGGACATAATATGTAAAGATTTGCAACAAACCACGGCATAGGCAGAGGTCTGTTGAGTTGATTCCTGAACTAATCAATCAAAATTAGGAGTACTCATGAATTCATGAGAGCTGGCATTGCCAAAGAAAATGACCCACACTTAGCAACATAAAATAGCTTATATGAACTTAATGCAACCACCGGCAAGGGAGCAGCGCATTCAGTGAATGGCCTCTGTCTAACATTATATAAACGGCTGCAGCTGTCCCTAATTTTGAATCATCAGCCAAAAATCCAAAACTGCTAACACTCACATTTTGTTTAACTGAATTTAGCACTCATTTCCGTAGACTCTGTTATTCATGGAAAACACATATCAGCAGGGTCACAGAGATATAGTTGTGGGACTAACTCCAAGGGACTAATGTGATAGATGAAGCTTTTCCAAAGTCTTAATTTGCAGGTAATATTCACCGAAAATTACATTAACAATCCTTGTTCCAATTCCATTATTGCAATTAGGTAGAAAGTCCAATATTTTGCATTCATCAAGAAATGAATTCTAACCAAAAGTTATAATCCTTTAGGTCCTTTTCTTACTTAAATTATCATTGCAGAAGCAGGATACTTAATGATAATCAACTCTTTGTTTGAACAAAAATGGTTGTGTATTACTATTACCTAACCCCAAGCACCAGAGCAGCTTCCCTTCTATTCATAGTAGCTTGGAAACCGCCTTCGTAAAATCTACGCACTCGAGGTGGCCTCGCCTTGAATGCTTGCAAGGCATGGATACCATATCTACCAACAGTTGCAGCAGCTGCCACAGCAAGGCCTGCCAGAAAAGGTGTAGCCTTCTCCAAAATTTAATGAATTCAGTAAACTAGAACATTTTTTAACATACAACTTTTGTTCAACAACCATAAACCCTTTATCAATCAAACATGGCAGAGAAATTGTGCAACATTTGTGAAATCATGGCTTTGCTTTTTATGTGAAAACTGAAAAGCGAAATGAGAGAGAGAGAGAGAGAGAGAGAGAGAGAGAAACTTACCATTCCGAAAACTGTTAAACCCTTCTGCAACGGAAACTGGCTTGTGTTTGCGTTTCCTTTCGCTTCGTTTTTTATTGTTTCGCATTGACGCATTCATTTCTTTCTTTGGCAACACGTAAAAAGAAAATAATTTTCAATGTTGCTTTTGTACTGGAAGAATTACTGTATTTTTATTTTTATTTTTAAATACAATTTCAACAGTAAATTACACTTACAAGTTACATCCGGGTAGTTACATAATATTAAATTGGATACGATATTTTCCGTAGAAATATACATTAATCTCTTCAAAATTGAACTTAATTAACCTTCAACACAAATATATTTGATTAAAAAAAAGTGAATACCAATCTGATAATTGTTTTGAAGGATTATAAGAATTTTAAATAAAAAATAATTTTTTAGTCTTTGATATTTAATTTTGTAAAACTAATTAATTTCTGTATCAATGATTTTTTTTCAAAATATACTTACGTAATATATTCTCTATTTAATTTTTATAAATAAAAATAATTTAAAAATTACTAATATTTTTTAATTTTATACAATAAATTTAACTAATATATTTAAAAAATAAAAAAATTAAAATTAAAATTAAAATAATTTTGATAATTATCATTAAAAAATAATAAAATTTTCAAAAAAATTATTAATTCTAGTTGGTTCTTAATTAATAAATTAACAGTTTAACATGTTATGTAAACTTATTCAATTAATATCGATAAAAAATATTGACAGAAACTAATTAATTTTATAAAAATAAATATCAAAAATAAAAAATATATATTTTTCATATTAAGAATTTTAGTATTTTTTGAAGTAATGGTGAGAATCGTTTAAGATTTTTTCTCATATAAAAAAAAAGCATTATGAATGATATATCACTTACTTTTGCAAAAGCCCAATAGAATGTTTTCATAATCAAAGGAAAACAAAAATTTAGTATTTGAAGTGAAATGCTTAAGATAATTCATGAAAGAAAAAGGCGGTTATCCATGTAAAGAAGGCTAGTTGTCTTCACTTGAAAATGAAAATGTAGGTTCAGTGATTTAGATGTGTCATGTTGCAGTTTAGAAAAAATATATATATATTTGTAAGGGACAATTTGGATATAAAATTTATGAATTTTTATGAATTTTTTAAGGTTTTTTTTACAAATTTTTTTAAAGAAATAAAAATAATTTTATATTTAAATATTTTATATAAAAATATCTTTTTATTAGTAATTATATTTAAATATAATAATATATAAATATTTTTATTTATTTATTATATTAAAAATATCTTTTAAGTAAATTTTTTTTTAAAAAAACTCTTATATAAAAATATTAGTAATTATTTTTAAGATGTTTACTCTTATTATTAAAATTTTGTCAAACACAATAATTAAAAAAGAATGACATTCAAATAAACGCATAATATAAAAAAAATTGAACTCATCTTTAAATCCTTATAAAAAAAATACTATTTAAAAAATATTAATTCTTTGTTTATTATATTTTATATCAATATTTTATATTTAAAATTTAGAAGGTAAGATTTAAAATTTAAAATTTAGGGTTCAGACTTCGAATTTCAAAATTTACGATTTAGACTTAGAATTCAAAAAATACTATACTTTTCTTCTTTTAAAACACATTAATATTCTAGTTTGGATAAATTTAATTGAACCACTTTTTGAAATCAACTTTTTTTTAGGTAAAATATATCTTTTGTCCCTGAATTTTGGTAAAAATTTTAAAAAAACTCTTAAGTTCTATTTTGTTTCAATTTTGTCCCTAAAGTTTTTGATTTACATCAAATATACCATCGACGGTTAAATTTTTAAAAAATTTAAAACCAATCTAATAATAATGCATGAAAATTATGCTTGATTTGCTTGTATTGAGGGGTTGTTCTTATGAAATTGTTGTTGAATCGGTCTTAAATTTTTTGAAAAATTAGCCAATAAGAGTATATTTGATGCAAATAAAAAATTTCTGAAACAAAATTGAAACAAAATAAAATTCAAGAGTATTTTTAAAATTTTTCTCAAACTTTAAAGACAAAAAGTATACTTTATATGTAACTGCAATATAATGCATGTTAATTGTTGAGCTTGCATTTTTCCTTAAAAATAACTGTGATTATTTTCATGTGATTTTTTTTAAATAAACCATTATAAAAAAAAGTAGTTACCAAAATAATAGTGTTTCGAGGATTATTTTAAATTGGAATTTGAGTTTGAACGTGAGGTCCAAATTCTTTTTGAAGTAGCGTTTGACATTTTTTGGTGTTGAGGTGTTGTGGTCCGACATCTTGATGAAGGTAGAAAGTGGTACTGCAAGAAATTTCGATGCTTAAGTTAGCAAAGTTTTAGGCAAATTTTTTATGTAGATTATAGTTCAAAGAATACCTAACAGTGTGAAGGTATTTATAGTTGTAAGTGGTGAGTAGATAACCACTTTATAAAGTGGTTCCACCTTTGATGGTGGATAATTATTCTCTTTTATTAGGGAGGTTTTTGAGATCTTTTTAGATTAATAGGAGATATTATAGGAGTTAGTTACTTATTTCAATGAGTAGGGCTAAGCCCATGTTGATGTATCCGACCTCCACGAAGTTGGGTAGGTATTTATGTAGATCTGAATATTGATATCTGCAGAGTATTGGTTGAACTTCGTTCATTTTGGGCCTGGCTTAGTTGTGGGTTAAGGTATGAACAGTGTCCTTACTTGAGGCCGAGCTTCTTTAGGTCGGGCTCAAGCATTTTTAAGTCGGTTCTGATCTCTTGTAACTTTCATTCATTCAAGTCGGGTTTACGATCTGTCTTAGAAAATAAGTTGGGTACTCGAGGTGATTTAAATCTGAATGTTACGTCTTTTCGTCATCGTTCGTGCATCGTTTTGGTTATCTTGGTAATTGTGTGTGTCATTGAATGAGGGATAAAATTACTATTTTACCCCTGTGGTTATATATGTAACGATCCAATTTCTAGTACGTCATAATCATATAAAAAGTAAGGTGTTACTGACCTGTTTTCTTTATTATCTATTTAATATTAAACATTTACGACATTAACACATTCCTAGTTTTATCATATGAAAGCTAGTAAATTTTATTTTTATTCATTAATAACCATTCGACAAAAACTTCCAATATATAATAATCACATAATTACTAGTAATACATTATAGTTAATCAATGAACAACATATACAAGCCTAACCCACTGAAATAAAAGCTTTAACTAACAAGGTGAGAGAAAAATAAATTCTAGCAACAACTGATCAATTTGTAAACAAAATCTTCTATGCTTCTACAACTTCACAATAAGCATCCACACCTATAGCTGATTGGGTTGGAAAGAGAGAGTAAGAATGGGGAGTTCTTAGTAGGGTCAGGATTAGAAGTTAAATTCATTTTACTATTATTAGCCAACAGCAACAAGCAACAAAATACATTCAACTTAACAAATAAAGAACACAGAAGTCCAAAAATCATAAAGTACATACAGAGCACTGATAAACCACTATTTTATGATTTATCTTGTCCTAAATTGAGTGGTTTTTATCAGTTTTTCACCCACTTATTCATATGAATTGCACGATATTACAATTCCTTCCCAAATTTATTCTATGATTGAAAACTTACTTCCTAAAGCTTTAAATTGTGTATTTTAATTTCTCTTTTATACCATTCGATGCCGTGATCTGTGCGTTAAGTGTTTCAGGCTTCATAGGGCGGAAATGACTTAGAGAATGGAGAGGAAGCTTGCAAAAATGGAAGAAACACAAGAAATTAAGGAGATGACCAGCGAGAAGCGACGCGGACGCGTGGCTCACGTGACCGCACGAAATAGAGGAAATCGCAGTGACGCGCTCGATGTAGTTTTTAGAGAGAGAATGCGTGGATTGGAAGCTGCATGAGTGACGCGAACGCGTAGACGACGCGTACGCGTGGCAAGGAAAAACGCTGAATGACGCGCACGCGTGGACGATGCGTACGCGTGACAAGCGCGATCTGCAGAATTAACAGAAAATGCTGGAGACGATTTTGGGCCGTGTTTTGACCTAGATTTCGGCCCAGAAACACAGTTAAAGTCGGGAACATGCAGAGACTTAACATATAGGATGACTCATAATTCACTTTTCATAATTTAGATGTAGTTTTTAGAGAGAGAGGTTCTCTCCTCTCTCTTAGGATTTAGGATTAGGATTCCTCTTAAAGGAATTAGGATTTCATCTTCTTTGATCACAGGTTCAATGTTCCTTTTATTTATTTTCTCAATTTAGTTTATGAACCCTTTATGTTTAGATTGATTTTCTTTTATTAATACACATTGAAGTATTTCAGACTTATGATTGCTTTCTTTAATTTATGTTATTGATGCTTTCGCTTTATCCAAATTATTTTCATTCAAATATATTTTCTTCCCTTTTGGCTTTGGTTGAGTAACTGGTAACACTTGAGTTATCAAACTCCTTGTGATTGATAATTGTTATCTTTGCTAATTGATTTGAGTTCCAATAACTCTAGTCTTTTCCATAGGAATTGACTAGGACCTGAGGAATCAAATTGATTCATCCACTTAACATACCTTCATAGTTAGAGGGTGACCAAGTGAGAGCAAAAGCCAATTCTCATCACAATTGATAAGGATAACTAGGATATGACTTCCAATTCTCATACCTTGCCAAGAGCTTTATTAGTTATTATTTTAACGACTTGTTATTTTACATTACCTGTTCCCAATTTCAAAAACCTAAAACATACCTTTTTCCATAACCAATAATAAATCATACTTCCCTGCAATTCCTTGAGAAGACGACCCGAGGTTTGAATACTTCGGTTATTTATTTTTATTGGGTTTGCTTAAGTGAAAAACAAAACTTTTGTACGAAACGATTCTCTGTTGGTTTAGAAACTATACCTACAACGCGATTATATTTGTGAATTTCTTTACCATCAATTGATCCAATCGTCAAAATGGCGCCGTTGCTGGGGAATTGCAAACGTGTGCCTTATTATTGGTTATTGTAAATATTTGCTTTTTAATTGATTTTTTTTCAAAAATTACAAAAAAAAATTTCAGATTTTTATTTTAAAATTTTTATCTTATCTTATCTTATTTTTCAAAATTCAAATCTTTTTTCAAAAATTATATCTTTTTCAAAATCTTATCTTATCATTTTTCAAAAATCATATTGTTCTGAGGGTTACCTGAAACTAGAGATTGATCTCGGACGAGATCTTTTATATTGATCGGAACTGCTGAGTCCGATCTTACGGGGGTGTCTGGAGTTGTGGTGTCCGACATGTGAGACTTGATGATAATGCTGATCCTTCGTCCTCGGAGGGTGGGGGGTACCTGCAAGGGACTCCATGCTTAAGTTAGCAAGGGTATTAAGTAGGTATTGAGTAGTATCAGAGTATGAGTTATACCTGGGTGCTCCAGTGTATTTATAATGGCGTAGAGTGACATTCTTAGATAGGATAAGTTAGTTATCTTATCTTATCTTTATCTTCGAACGAGGTCATCTTATCTTTAAGGGAACCGCCTTTATCTCTATAGGCTTGGGCCGCCCTTGGATTCGGGTCGTGTTCCTCTGCTTGGGCCCTTTTATTGGGCTTTCCTGTGACTTGGCCGAGCTCTTTAAGAAGAGGCCGGGTTGTCCTAGCCTGAAGAGGTCAGTTGCTTTGTCTGTAGAACATCCCGGGTCGGACAGCTCGACCCAGGGTATGAACAGTGCCCCTGCTCGAGCTTGGTCTTTTATCTGGCGGTCGAGTCTTGGTTTTAGGACTTCGAGCCTTCTCGGCTAAAGCCAAACTTGAGCATTTTGTCGCTTTATCTTCCGTAGAGCTCTTTCTTGAATGCGGAATATTTCTGTTCCGTTTCTTCTAAAAGCGCGCGCTTTTTCCTTTTAGCGTTTTCCTTGGGAATGTGCGAGGGTTTTTAATGCCCCCATTAACTTGTTCCGTTTCTCTTGATTTTCTCTTTTCAAATTTTTGTATCCAAGAGATGGTTTTCCTTTCCCTGTAACTTCCCTCTTCTTTCGCCATTTCCTGTTCTGCACTTCTCGTCTCTCTGTGAAGCTTTGGCCTTCGCTTGGTGCTTCTGCTTTGTGATCGATTCTCTGCTACTCGCTTTTCAAAGTTTTCTTTCTTTTTCCAGGTTGGTTTTGCTTTCTTCCTCACCTTTTTATTTCTGCTACTTTTGCTTTTGATCCTTTTGATGACGCCTTGATTTTGTATGCTTGGAAAGCTTGAACCTTTTCTTCGTTTCTATTTTTACTTTGGAATGTCATTCTTCAATAAAGTTTTGATTTTGCCTGATTTGTTATTGGAAAGCTTGAATCTTTTCGTACCACTATGCTTGACTGTCGTTATGATGTATGTTTCTGATTTTCTTTTCGTCTTTCTATATGCTTTCAGCTGGATTTCCTGGTAGTTTAGTGCCTTTAGAGTTTTGCAAGTTGCTCCGTTTTGAAAAAAGGTTGCTCCTTTGGTGGCTTTGTTTTGTCGATAGTTTTTCTTTTTGACGGAGATGATGATTTTTTGATGGTTTCTGGTTAAGAATGAAGGGTCGTTGCTGGGGTGTGAATTTGTAGGTCCCTTGAGTTCTTGTTCTGTGGTTGCCTCCAAAGGACACCCTTGGATCTTTCATGTAGGTCCTGGGTCTCCTTTGTTCCTCATACCGTGCTTGATTGTGTAGCCGAGTTGTTTTGCTGTTGTCCGAGATGTATTTTAGTAATCCAATATTCTTTTCTTATTGTAGGACTAGTTGGCCTCATGGCTTCTCATAAAAATATTGTTGAGACGTCTTCCCAAGTCCCTGAGGGCATGGCTGATTGGGTGGATTCTATGGTTCTTCTGTGTATTTCTATGGTGGACTCAGATTTTTGTATAGAGCTGCGAAAGCATCATAGGGTTTGTGGTAGTGATGCCCAGGAGAAGGATTATGAGCTTGTAGCGCCTAGTTCTGACGAGAGAGTTTGTTTTCCCACTTCACTCGAGGGGGAGCGTCCCTTCTTCTATGCTTACGAGTATTTCTTTAGTCAGTTGAACGTTACTTTTCCTTTTTCTGCCTTTGAGACCGACTTGTTGTGGGCATGTAACATTGCTCCATCCCAGCTTCATCCCAATTCGTGGATTTTTATAAAGATTTTTCAGCTGCTGTGTCAAGAGTTAGGCATCAAGCCTTCTCTAACTCTTTTCCTCTATTTGTTTGTTTCGGCCAAACCTGGGGCCTCTTCAAAAAAGAAAGCTTCTTGGGTTTCCTTTAGATCTGCTCAGGGGCACAAAGTCTTTGCCATGTATGACGAATCTTTTAAGGACTTCAAAAACTATTTCTTTAAAGTTCGAGCTGTTGAGGGTGTTCGCCCCTTTTTTCTTGATGAAAATGATGAACCCGCTTTTCCTCTTGAGTGGCAAAAGAATGTCATGGTGTCCCGGCATACTTGGGAGATGTTGGATGAGATCGAACAGGCCTTTGTGAGTGTGCTGGAGGATATTTGGGGGGAGCCCCCGCATCTGGATACTAAGAAATTTTTGGGGGACCCATCTTTAGTCCGAAATGTGTTGGGTACTGACTGACGTGTTTTTAGTTTATTCTATTTTTCCCTATGCTCCATGACTTTGTTTGTTGATTCTGTCTTTCCTGTTTTTCAGAAATGTCGAAGAACAACGACTCCATGAAGGCTTTTAAAAAGGCTAGGAAGGCAGCCGCTGCACAGAATATCTCGGTCAGGGCGGCTGGGGAGGGGTCTTCTCAAACCATCCTGAAGCCACCCGTGCCGAGTTCCCCTAGGCCGAGGAGGGTGATCCCTACTCCTCGGGTTCGACTGGCAGATCCCCCACAAACTTTTGTTGCTGCTTCTGGTGCTCCTCCCTTAAAAAGCAAAAAACATCTGAGCCCTTTAATCTGGATGCCCCGGATTTTGATGCTGTCGAGTTTGTTGACTAGCAAATTGCCCCCTATGGTGGGCTCTCCATGGATGATGTGTCTCTTCTTCAGCATCTGGATTTTATCACCAAAAGTAGTGTGAAAATGGCACATATGGGTGCGGCTATTTTCCGAACTGTTCAGGGGATCCCGATTCATGCCACAAATTCCTTCATGGAGGAGGCTAAATCAGAATTTGATCGGATCAAGGGTCTGAAGGATGAGTTGGAGGTGAAGTTGGCAAAGGTAGAGAAGGAACTAGAGGGTGAGAAGGCCAGCTCTATTGCCTTGGCTGCTTCTTTGAAGTTGGCTGAGGACATGGCACTGAAGCACAAAAATAGCTATGTCTCGACTTATAGGGAGTTGGTGCATCTCCGTGATGACTTGGAAACTGCTCGGACTGATTATGCCGAGCTCCAGGGTCACCTTGTGGGCAGCGTGACTGCCGCCTGTGAGAATCTGATGGAGCAGTTCCGAATTGTTGCCCCTGATGCCGATTTGACTCTCGTTAGTCTTGATAACGTAGTAAAGGATGGCAAGATTGTCCCGAATGATCCCGATGATGATGTTGAGCCACCTCCTGTGCCTCCTCTGAAAGCTTCTACCATGCCGGTTCCTTCAGCCCCCTCGACCGTAGTTGAGCCGGACTCTGACTGTCAGATTTTGAATCGAGGCGACGGGACAATGGATGCGGTGCCTCTCCAGACTCATCCTCCTTCACCTCCTATTGATGTTGCTACTGGGAAGCCTTTGGACTCTCTTTGATTATTCTTGATAAATTTGTGCATAGCCCGGTCTGTGGGCGTTTGAACTTTTTGTAAATGGTCTTTTGTTTGACTATTGACACTTTCTAGGGTTGCTCGTTTAGCAACTTTCTTTTTGAAAAACAAAGTATTTCTCGGGCTTCCGGGGCTGGTCTTTGATGGCCTCTGGAGTTTATTGTCGTAACTCGGTAGTTTCTATATTATGTCTGTTTGCACTTGTCTTGGCGCCTTCGTAAGTTTCTATCTGACATGATTAACTTGATCCTTTGGCCTGACGTTGCTCTCATCGATCGTAATAAGCCCTTTCTTTCAGGGATTACCTTTGTGGTTTTGTGTCTTGGGCCGACTTTATCATGTCGGACTTTTGGTCGAGTTACTTGATAATCCTTTTTTTGGACCTCGTTCAGGTCTCTTTCAGGGATTTATCTTTGTAGCTTTTATCTGCCCAGGCCGACTTTGTTATGTCGGGCCTTGTCGAGTTACTTGATAATCCTCTTTCTTGGACCTTGTTCAGGTCTCTTTCAGGGATTATCTTTGTAACTTTATCTCTTCGGGCCGACTTTGTCACGTCGGGCTCTGTCGAGTTACTTGATAATCCTCTTTTTTGGACCTTGTTCAGGTCTCTTTCAGGGATTATCTTTGTAACTTTATCTTTCTGGGCCGACTTTGTCACGTCGGGCTCTGTCGAGTTACTTGATAATCCTCTTTTTTGGACCTTGTTCAGGTCTCTTTCAGGGATTATCTTTGTAACTTTATCTTTCTGGGCCGACTTTGTCACATCGGGCTCTGTCGAGTTACTTGATAATCCTCTTTCTTGGACTTTGTTCAGGTCTCTTTCAGGGATTATCTTTGTAACTTTATCTTTCTGGGCCGACTTTGTCACGTCGGGCTCTGTCGAGTTACTTGATAATCCTCTTTCTTGGACCTTGTTCAGGTATCTTTCAGGGATTATCTTTGTAACCTTTTGTAGGAGTCCGACTTCGTCACGTCGGGCTCTTCGAATTTATAGTAATTCTCTTTTATAGGGTTGGCCAGACCTCTTTCTAGGGCTTTACTTATAACTTGGTTTGTTGGGGCTGGCCGACTTTAGGTGTCGGCCAGTCTTTAAGCTATTTTATAACAATCCATTTTATTAGGACCTCGTTAGGTCCTTTCTATGGATCACTTTCTATAGCTTCTTGTATTTTTCTATTTTCATCTTTGCCGATTTTGTAGAATTTTGGGTTTTAACCCTCGTTTTTATCGTGATCGCACAGTGAATTTGGTTTTCACTTTCTGTCGATCTGTAGCTTTATAATCGGGCGATGATTGTTTTTAGAATAATACGACTTGAACGTTTGTAGAAAATCTAAAAAAATTTTATTAAGAGAAATGCAAATATATACACGTGGGGGTTAGTTTGTAGGTCTTGGGTGATGAGCGGATAACTTATACGCTTTTTGGCATTGTTTTTAGGTAGTTTTTAGTAAGTTGAAGCTACTTTTAGGGATGTTTTCATTAGTTTTTATGTTAAATTCACATTTCTGGACTTTACTATGAGTTTGTGTGTTTTTCTGTGATTTCAGGTAATTTCTGGCTGAAATTGAGGGATTTGAGCAAAACTCTGAAAAAGGCTGACAAAAGGACTGCTGATGCTGTTGGAATCTAACCTTCCTGAACTCGAAATGGATTTTCTGGAGCTACAGAACTCCAATTGGCGCTCTCTCAACGGCTTTGGAAAGTAGACATCCAGAGCTTTCCAGCAATATATAATAGTCTATACTTTATTCGGAAATTGACGACGTAACTTGGTGTTGAACGCCAAGTACATGCTGCTGTCTGGAGTTAAACGCCAGAAAACGTCATGATCCGGAGTTGAACGCCTAAAACACGTTATAACTTGGAGTTCAACTCCAAGAAAAGCCTCAGCTCGTGGATAGATCAAGCTCAACCCAAGCATACACCAAGTGGGCCCCGGAAGTGGATTTATGCATCAATTACTTACTCATGTAAACCCTAGTAGCTAGTCTAGTATAACTAGGATAAGTTACTATTGTATTAGACATCTTTTGACAGTTTAATCTTTGGACTTTGTAGTCTTTGATCATTCGGTCTTTTGATCATGGAGAGGGCTGGCCATTCGGCCATGCCTGAACCTTTTACTTATGTATTTTCAACAGTGGAGTTTCTGCACACCATAGATTAAGGGTGTGGAGCTCTGCTGTACCTCAAGTTTCAATACAATTACTATTACTTTCTATTCAATTCTTTTCTATCCTTATTCCAAGATATACGTTATACTTAACTTTGATGAATGTGATGATCCGTGACACTCATCATCATTCTCACCTATGAACGCGCGTGATTGACAACCACTTCCGTTCTACTTTAGGCTGGGCGCATATCTCTTAGATTCCCCAACAGAATCTTCGTGGTATAAGCTAGATAGATGGCGGTATTCATGAGGATCCGAAAAGTCTAAACCTTGTCTATGGTATTCCGAGTAGGATTCTGGGATTGAATGACTGTGATGAGCTTCAAACTCCTGAAGGCTGGGCGTGATGACAAGCGCAAAAGAATCAAGGGATTCTATTCCAACCTGATTGAGAACCGATAGATGATTAGCCGTGCTGTGACAGAGCATAGGAACATTTTCACTGAGAGGATGAGATGTAGCCATTGACAACGGTGATGCCCTACATACAGCTTGCCATGGAAAGGAGTAGGAAGGATTGGATGAACGTAATAAAAGAGTAGAGATTCAAGAGGAGCACAGCATCTCCATACGCCTACCTGAAATTCCCACTATTGATTTACATAAGTATTTCTATCCCTTTTTATTTTCTTTTTATTATTAATTTTCGAACTCATCATAAACCAATTTAATCTGCCTAACTGAGATTTACAAGGTGACCATAGCTTGCTTCATACCAACAATCTCTGTGGGATCGACCCTTACTCACGTAAGGTATTACTTGGATGACCCAGTACACTTGCTGGTTAATTGAACGGAGTTGTGGAAAGAAAAAGCTTCTCTAACAGTACCTGGAACTCTTGTATCACAATTTCGTCCACCAAGTTTTTGGCTCCGTTGCCGGGGATTGTTCGAGTATGGACAACTGACGGTTCATCTTGTTGCTCAGATTAGGTAATTTTCTTTTCAAAAATCTTTTTCAAAATTTTCTTTTCTTTTTCGTTTTTCTAACGATGTTTTTCGAAAAAATTAAAATAAAAATACAAAAAAATTAGAAAATCATAAAAATCAAAAATATTTTGTGTTTCTTGTTTGAGTCTTGTGTTAATTTTTAAGTTTGGTGTCAATTGCATGCTTTAAAAATTTTTCCTTGCATTTTTCGAAAATTCATGCATTCATAGTGTTCTTCATGATCTTCAAGTTGTTCTTGGTAAGTCTTCTTGTTTGATCTTGATGTTTTCTTGTTTTGTGTTGTTTGTTATTTTTCATATGCATTTTTCGTTTGTTAGAGTCTATGCATTAAAGATTTCTAAGTTTGGTGTCTTGCATGTTTTCCTTGCATCAAAAATTTTTCAAAATTATGTTCTTGATGTTCATCATGATCTTCAAAGTGTTCTTGGTGTTCATCTTAACATTCATAGTGTTCTTGCATGCATTAAGTGTTTTGATCCAAAATTTTCATGTTTTGGGTCATGATTATGTTTTTCTCTCTCATCTTTAAAAATTCAAAAATAAAAAAATTATCTTTTCCTTATTTTCCTCCAAGTTTTCGAAATTTTGGGTTGACTTGGTCAAAAAATTTTTAAAATTAGTGGTTTCTTACAAGTCAAGTCAAAATTTCAATTTTAAAAATCCTATCTTTTCAAAAATCTTTTTCAAAAATTATATCTTTTTCATTTTTTCTATTTTTTGAAAAGTTCAAAAATATTTTTCAAAATATTTTCAAAATCTTTTTCTTATCTTTATATCATATTTTCGAAAATTCACTAATAATTAATGTGATTGATTCAAAAATTTGAAGTTTGTTACTTTCTTGTTAAGAAAGGTTCAATCTTTAAGTTCTAGAATCTTATCTTGTAGTTTCTTGTTAGTTAAGTCATTTTAAAAATTTTAATTCTTTTTATCTTTTATTTTATCTTTTTCAAAAATTTTATCTTTTTCAAAATTTGATTTCAAAATATCTTATCTAACTTCTTATCTTCTTATCTTTTTCAAATTTGATTTTAATATCTTTTTCAATCAACTAACTAACTTTTTGTTTGTTTCTTATCTTTTCAAAACCAACTATTTACTCTTCTCTCTCTAATTTTCGAAAATACTTCTCTCTTTTTAAAAAATTCTTTTTGTTTTAAATTTTAATTTTAATCTTATCTTATCTTTAATTTTCGAAAATTACTAACCCCTTTTTCAAAATTATTTTCAAAATTCTCCCCTTCTTTTCTTATTCTATTTATTTATTTAATTACTAACACTTCTCCTCACCCTTCTTCACCTAATATCCGAATCCCCTCTTCTACTCTCTTCTCCCCTTTCTTCTTCTACTAACATAAAGGAATCTCTAAACTGTGACATAGAGGATTCCTCCTTCTTTTCCTGTTTTCTTCTCTTTCATATGAGCAGGAACAAGGATAAAGGCACTCTTGTTGAAATTGATCCAGAACCTGAAAGGACTCTGAAGAGAAAAATTAAGAGAAGCTAAGTTACAACAATCCAGAAGCAACCTTTCAGAAAATTTTGAACAAGAGAAGGAGATGGCAGCCGAAAATAATAATAATGCAAGGAGAATGCTTGGTGACTTCACAAAGCCAACGTCCAAGTTTGATGGAAGAAGCATCTCCATTCCTGCCATTGGAGCCAACAATTTTGAGCTGAAACCTCAGCTAGTTGCCTTAATGCAACAAAACTGCAAGTTTTATGGACTCCCATCTGAAGATCCTTACCAGTTTTTAACTGAGTTCTTGCAGATCTGTGAGACTGTAAAGACGAATGGAGTTGATCCTGAAGTCTACAGACTCATGCTTTTCCCTTTTGCTGTAAGAGACAGAGCTAGAATATGGTTGGATTCACAACCCAAGGATAGCCTGGACTCCTGGGATAAGCTGGTCACAGCCTTCTTGGATAAATTCTTTCCTCCTTAGAAGCTGAGCAAGCTGAGAGTGGATGTTCAAACCTTCAAACAAAAAGATGGTGAATCCCTCTATGAAGCTTGGGAAAGATACAAGCAGCTGACCAAAAGATGTCCATCTGACATGTTTTCAGAATGGACCATATTAGATATATTCTATTATGGTCTATCTGAATTTTCGAAAATATCATTGGACCATTCTGCAGGTGGATCTATTCACCTAAAAAAAACGCCTGAAGAGGCTCAAGAACTCATTGACATGGTTGCAAACAACCAATTCATGTACACCTCTGAGAGGAATTCCGTGAATAATGGGATACCTCAGAAGAAAGGAGTTCTTGAAATTGATGCTCTGAATGCCATATTGGCTCAGAACAAAGTGTTGACTCAGCAAGTCAACATGATCTCTCAAAGTCTGAATGGATGGCAACATGCATCCAACAGTACTAAAGAGGCAGCTTCTGAAGAAGCTTATGATCCTGAGAACCCTGCCATGGCAGAGGTTAATTACATGGGTGAACCTTATGGAAACACCTATAATCCATCATGGAGAAATCATCCAAATTTCTCATGGAAGGATCAACAAAAGCCTCAACAAGGCTTTAACAATGGTGGACGCAATAGGCTGAACAATAGCAAGCCATATCCATCATCTTCTCAGCAACAGACAGAGAATTCTGAACAAAACACTTCTAATTTAGCCAATCTAGTCTCTGATCTGTCAAAGGCCACTTTCAGTTTCATGAATGAAACAAGATCCTCCATCAGAAATCTGGAGGCACAAGTGGGCCAGCTGAGTAAGAAAGTCATTGAAACTCCTCCCAGTATTCTCCCAAGCAATACAGAAGAGAATCCAAAAGGAGAGTGCAAGGCCATTGATGTGATCAATGTAGCCAAATGCACAAGGGAGGAGGAGGACGAAAATCCTAGCGAGGAAGACCTCCTGGGACGTCCCTCAAGCAAGAAGGAATTTCCTATTAAGGATCCAAAGGAATCTGAGGCTCATACAGAGACCATAGAGATTCCATTAAATCTCCTTCTGCCATTCATGAGCTCTGAAGACTATTCTTCCTCTGAAGATGATGAAGATGTGACTGGAGAGCAAGTTGCTCAATATTTAGGAGCTATCATGAAGCTGAATGCCAAGTTGTTTGGCAATGAGACTTGGGAAAGTGAACCTCCCTTGCTCATTAGTGAACTAGATACCTGGATTCAGAAAACTCTACCTCAAAAGAAACAAGATCCTGGCAAGTTCTTAATACCTTGTACCATAGGCACCATGACCTTTGAAAAGGCTCTATGTGATCTGGGGTCAGGGATAAATCTTATGCTACTCTCTGTAATGGAGAAGCTGGGGATCATTGAGGTACAACCTGCCTTGTTCTCATTACAATTGGCAGACAAGTCATTGAGACAAGCTTATGGAATAGTAGAGGACGTGTTAGTAAAGGTTGAAGGCCTTTACATCCCTGCTGATTTCATAATCTTAGACACTAGGAAGGAAGAGGATGAATGCATCATCCTTGGAAGACCTTTCCTAGCCACAGCAGGAGCTGTGATAGATGTCAACAGAGGTGAATTAGTCCTTCAATTGAATGGGGACTACCTTGTGTTTAAGGCACATGGCCATCTCTCTGTGACAAAAGAGAGTAAGCATGAAGAGCTTCTCTCAGTTCAGAGTCAAGAAGAGCCCCCACAGTCAAACTCTAAGTTTGGTGTTGGGAGGCCACAACCAAACTCTAAGTTTGGTGTTAAGATCCCATATCCAAACTCTAAGTTTGGTGTTGGGACTATACAACATTGACCTGATCACCTTTGTGGCTCCATGAGAGCCACTGTCAAGCTATTGACATTAAAGAAGCGCTTGTTGGGAGGCAACCCAATTTTATTTATCTAATTTTTATTTTATTTTTATTTTGTGTTTTATTAGGTACATGATCATGAGGAGTCACGAAAAAATCATAAAAATTAAAAACAGAAGCAAAAACAGCAGAAAAAAATTCGCACCCTGGAGGAAGCACAGGCTGGCGTTCAACGCCAGTAAGATGCATCTGGCTGGCGTTCAACGCCAGAACAGAGCATCAACCTGGCGCTGAACGCCAGAAACAAGCAACATTCTGGCGCTGAACGCCAGGAATGTGCCTAGAGAAGAAAAGCTGGCGCTGAACGCCAGTAACAAGCATGAAACTGGCGTTCAACACCAGAAACATGCTTTACATGGGCGTTGAACGCCCAGAATGTGCACCACACGGCGTTTAAATGCCAGAATGGTGTGCAAAGGCAATTTACATGCCTAATTGGTGCAGGGATGGAATTCCTTGACACCTCAGGATCTGTGGACCCCATAGGATCACCTCAGGATCTGTGGACCCCACAGGATCCCCACCTACTATATTCCCACATTACCTCCTAATCCTATTTTTGTGATTACTCTTCCCCATGTCACACTTCCCAACACTCTTCACCAATCACCTCAATTCCTCTTCCCAATCACCCCCTTCACCACTCAAATCCATCCACTCTTCCCCATAAACCCCACCTACTTTCAAAAATTCAAAAACATTTTCCCACCCATTCCCACCCTAAATGGCCGAATACACACTACCCCCTCTCCCTATATATACCCTTCCATTCTACTTCATTCTCACACAACACAACCCCCTCTTCTTTACTTTGGCCGAACCCACATCTCTCCCTCTCTACCATATTCTCTTCTTCTTCTTCTTCTCTTCTTTCTTCTCTTGCTCGAGGACGAGCAATATTTTAAGTTTGGTGTGGTCAAAGCACAATCTTTTTTGTTTTCCACTACCATCAATGGCACCTAAGGCCGGAGAATCCTCTAGAAAAGGAAAAGGGAAGACAAAAGCTTCCACCTCCGAGTCATGGGAGATGGAAAGATTCATCTCCAAGAGCCATCAAGACCACTTCTATGATGTTGTGGCAAAGAAGAAGGTGATCCCTGAGGTCCCTTTCAAGCTCAAGAAGAATGAGTATCCGGAGATCCGACATGAGATCCGAAGAAGAGGTTGGGAAGTCATAACCAACCCCATGCAACAAGTCGGAATCTTAATGGTTCAAGAGTTCTATGCCAATGCATGGATCACTAGGAACCATGATCAAAGTATGAACCCAAATCCAAAGAATTATCTCACAATGGTTCGGGGGAAATACTTAGATTTTAGTCCGGAAAATGTGAGGTTGGCGTTTCACTTGCCTATGATGCAAGGAGATGAACGCCCCTACACTAGAAGGGTCAACTTCAATCAAAGGTTGGACCAAGTCCTAATGGACATATGTGTGGAAGGAGCTCAATGGAGAATAGACTCCAAAGGCAAGCCAGTTCAACTAAGAAGACTGGACAAGCCTGTGGCTAGAGGATGGTTGGAGTTTATTCAACGCTCCATCATTCCTACTAGCAACCGATCTGAAGTTACTGTGGATCGGGCCATCATGATTCATAGCATCATGATTGGAGAGGAAGTAGAAGTTCATGAGGTCATCTCCAATGAAATCTACAAAATAGCCGACAAGTCCTCCACAATGGCATGGCTAGCTTTTCCTCACCTTATTTGCCATCTATGTTACTCAGCTGGAGTTATCATAGAAGGAGACACCTCCATTCAAGAGGATAAGCTCATCACCAAGAAGAGGATGGAACAAGCAAGAGAGACCCTTCACGGTTCTCAAGAGATGCATGAGGAAGCTCATCATCAAGAAATCTCTGAGATGCCTCAAGGGATGCACTTCCCTCCCAACAACTATTGGGAGCAAATCAACACTTCCTTAGAAGATTTGAGCCACAATGTGGAACAATTAAGGGTGGAACATCATGAGCACTCCATCATTCTCCAAGAAATAAGAGAAGATCAAAGGGCAATGAGGGAGGAGCAACAAAGGCAAGGAAGGGACATAGAAGAGCTTAAGGACATTGTTGGTCCTTCAAGAAGAAGACGCCACTAAAGGTGGATTCATTCCTTGTTCTTATTTCTTTCTATTTTTCGGTTTTTAATGTTGTGTTTATCTATATTTTGTGTCTCTACTTCATGATCATTAGTATGTAGTAACTATGTCTTAAAGCTATGAATAAAATCCATTAATCCTTCACCTCTCTTAAATGAAAAATGTTTTAATTCAAAAGAACAAGAAGTACATGAATTTTGAACTTATCATTGAATTTAATTTAATTATATTGATGTGGTGACAATACTTTTTGTTTTTTGAATGAATGATTGAACAGTGCATATGTCTTTTGATATTGTTGTTTATGAATGTTAAAATTGTTGGCTCTTGAAAGAATGATGAACAAAGAGAAATGTTATTGATGATCTGAAAAATCATGAAATTGATTCTTGAAGCAAGAAAAAGCAGTGAAAAGTAAAAAGCTTGAAAAAAAAAGAAAGAAAATGGCGAAAAAAAATTATAGAAAGAAAAAGAAAAAGCAAGCAGAAAAAGCCAATAGCCCTTAAAACCAAAAGGCAAGGGTAAAAAGGATCCAAGGCTTTGAGCATCAATGGATAGGAGGGCCCAAGGAAATAAAATCCAGGCCTAAGGGCTAAATCAAGCTGTCCCTAACCATGTGCTTGTGTCATGAAGGTCCAAGTGAAAAGCTTGAGACTAAGTGGTTAAAGTCGTGATCCAAAGCAAAAAGAGTGTGCTTAAGAGCTCTGGACACCTCTAACTGGGGACTCTAGCAAAGCTGAGTCACAATCTGAAAAGGTTCACCCAGTCATGTGTCTGTGGCATTTGTGTATCCGGTGGTAATACTGGAAAACAAAATGTTTAGGGCCACGGCCGAGACTCATAAAAGTAGCTGTATTCAAGAATCAACATGCTTAACTAGGAAAGTCAATAACACTATCCGAAATTCTAAGTTCCTAGAGAAGCCAATCATTCTAAACTTCAAAGGAAAAAGTGAGATGCCAAAACTGTTCAGAAGCAAAAAGCTACAAGTCCCGCTCATCTAATTAGAATTAATATTCGTTGATATTTTGGAATTTATAGTATATTCTCTTCTTTTTATCCTAATTGATTTTCAGTTGCTTGGGGACAAGCAACAATTTAAGTTTGGTGTTGTGATGAGCGGATAACTTATACGCTTTTTGGCATTGTTTTTAGGTAGTTTTTAGTAAGTTCAAGCTACTTTTAGGGATGTTTTCATTAGTTTTTATGTTAAATTCACATTTCTGGACTTTACTATGAGTTTGTGTGTTTTTCTGTGATTTCAGGTAATTTCTGGCTGAAATTGAGGGATTTGAGCAAAACTCTGAAAAAGGCTGACAAAAGGACTGCTGATGCTGTTGGAATCTGACCTCCCTGCACTCGAAATGGATTTTCTGGAGCTACAGAACTCCAATTGTTGCGCTCTCAACGGCGTTGGAAATTAGACATCCAGAGCTTTCCAGCAATATATAATAATCTATACTTTATTCGGAAATTGATGACGTAACTTGGCGTTGAACGCCAAGTACATTCTGCTGTCTGGAGTTAAACGCCAGAAAAACGTCATGATTCGGATTTGAACGCCCAAAACACGTTATAACTTGGAGTTCAACTCCAAGAAAAGCCTCAGCTCGTGGATAGATCAAGCTCAGCCCAAGCATACACCAAGTGGGCCCCGGAAGTGGATTTATGCATCAATTACTTACTCTTGTAAACCCTAGTAGCTAGTCTAGTATAAATAGGATAAGTTACTATTGTATTAGACATCTTTTGACAGTTTAATCTTTGGACTTTGTAGTCTTTGATCATTCGGTCTTTTGATCATGGAGAGGGCTGGCCATTCGGCCATGCCTGAACCTTTTACTTATGTATTTTCAACAGTGGAGTTTCTATACACCATAGATTAAGGGTGTGGAGCTCTGCTGTACCTCAAGTTTCAATACAATTACTATTACTTTCTATTCAATTCTCTTCTATCCTTATTCCAAGATATACGTTATACTTAACTTTGATGAATGTGATGATCCGTGACACTCATCATCATTCTCACCTATGAACACGCGTGATTGATAACCACTTCCGTTCTACTTTAGGCCGGACGCATATCTCTTAGATTCCCCAACAGAATCTTTGTGGTATAAGCTAGATAGATGGCGGCATTCATGAGGATCCAGAAAGTCTAAACCTTGTCTATGGTATTCCGAGTAGGATTCTGGGATTGAATGACTGTGACGAGCTTCAAACTTCTGAAGGCTGGGGCGTGATGACAAGCGCAAAAGAGTCAAGGGATTCTATTCCAACCTAATTGAGAACCGACAGATGATTAGCCGTGCTGTGACAGAGCATAGGAACGTTTTCACTGAGAGGATGGGATGTAGCCATTGACAACGGTGATGCGCTATATACAGCTTGCCATGGAAAGGAGTAGGAAGGATTGGATGAACGTAATAAGAGAGTAGAGATTCAAGAGGAGCACAGCATCTCCATACGCCTACCTGAAATTCCCACTATTGATTTACATAAGTATTTCTATCCCTTTTTATTTTCTTTTTATTATTAATTTTTGAACTCATCATAAACCAATTTAATCTGCCTAACTGAGATTTACAAGGTGACCATAGCTTGCTTCATACCAACAATCTCTGTGGGATCGACCCTTACTCACGTAAGGTATTACTTGGATGACCCAGTACACTTGCTGGTTAGTTGAACGGAGTTGTGGAAAGAAAAAGCTTCTCTAACAGTACCTGGAACTCTTGTATCACAATTTCGTCCACCATTGGGCCTGGCACCTCGTTAAAAAACCTTTTCTGGAAAAAGAGTGTGCCTTGTCCCAAGGTCCCTTATCCTCCATAACTATAGTACCTTCTTAAGTTGCAGGCGTGCCATGACCTTGGCAGCTCTCGCCCGTCGAGTTCGGAAAGCCTGTAGTAGCCCTTCCCTAGCACTTCTATGACTTGGTAGGGTCCTTTCCAATTTGCAGCCAGCTTTCCTTCTCTAGGTCGAGTTGTTCCAATGTCATTTTGGATTAGAATGAGGTCATTCTTCATGAAGGTCTGCTGTATTACTTTTTGATTGCATCTGGAAGCCATTCGTCGTTTCAATGCTTCTTCCCTTATCCGAGCTCTTTCTTGGACTTCTGGGAGTAATTCGAGCTCTTCCCTTTGAAGTTGGGGATTGGCTTCTTCACTATAGTAGATCACTTTAGGGGATCTTTCTTCAACCTCTACTGGGATCATAGCCTCCATTCCGTAAGCTAATCGGAAAAGTGATTCCCTTGTTGTGGAATGTGGGGTCGTTCGATATGCCCATAGGACTTATGGGAGCTCCTCAGCCCAGGCTCCCTTTGCATCCTGTAATCTTCGTTTTATCCCTGCTAATATAACTTTGTTGGCAGCTTCGGCTTGCCCGTTGGCTTGGGGATGCTCAAAAGAGGTGAATTGTTGTTTTATATTCAGGTCGGCCGCTAGTTTTTTGAAGCCTGCATCTGTGAATTGGGTACCATTGTCTGTAGTGATAGAGTATGGAACTCCGAACCTTGTGACAATATTTTGATACAGGAATTTCCGACTTCTTTGAGCTGTGGCGTTGGCTAGGGGTTCTGCCTCGATCCATTTTGTGAATTAGTCTATTCCTACTATGAGGAATTTGACCTGTCCGGATCCTTGGGGAAAGGGTCCGAGGAGATCGAGTCCCCATTTTGCGAATGGCCATGGTGATGTTACGTTGATGAGTTCCTCGGGCAGAGCAGTGTGCAAGTTGGCATGCTTCTGACATGGCAAACATATCCTTATGAATCCGGCTCGTAGTACTTTTTTGGCGAGTGCTTGTGCTCCGAGGTGATTGCCACAAATGCCACTGTGTACTTCTTCTAAGATGTCCTTAGTATTGTAATTCGGCACGCATTTTAGCAATGGTGTTGAAATCCCTCTTTTGTATAAAGTGTTCTTTATGATGGTATAGTATTGTGCTTCCCGTTTTAACTTCTTTGCCTCTTTCTCATCTGTAGGGAAGGCCTCAGTTGTGAGGTAATTAATTATGGGGGTCATCCATCCCTGATCGCGACCTATTATGGCTAGGACCTTTTCTTCTTCTGAGATTGATGGCTTCTGTAGAGTTTCTTGGATAAGGCTTCTATTGTTACCTCCTAGTTTGGTGCTGGATAGTTTTGAGAGTGCATCGGCCCGGGCATTCTATTCTCGGGGTATGTGTCGAATCTCATATTCTCCGAGTTGTCCGAGTTGTTCCCTGGTTTTATCCAGGTACTTTTTCATAGTGGGATCCTTGGCTTGGTAGCTGCCTGTTATTTGTGAAGTGACTACCTGTGAATCGCTGAAGATGATAAGTTTTTGAGCTCCGACCTCCCTAGCCATCTTCAAACCTGCTTGTAGTGCCTCATATTCCACTTGATTATTCGAGGCGGGGAACCCAAATTTGAGGGAGAGTTCGATCTGGGTCCCCTGGTCGCTTTCGATTATTACACCTGCCCCACTTCTCGTTTTATTTGAGGATCCGTCCACGTATAGATTCCATTCTGTGGGGACTTCCGGTGTGTTCGTAAATTCCGTAATGAAATCGGCCAGGTATTGAGATTTGATTGCCGTCCGAGTTTCGTATTGAAGGTCGAATTCGAACAGCTCGACTGCCCATTGCAAGATTCTTCCTGCCAAGTCTGTTTTCTGTAAGATCCCTTTTATGGGCTGGTTAGTTCGAACTTTAATGGTGTGAGACTGGAAATATGGGCGAAGTCGGCGAGATGTTATTATGAGAGCGTAAGCAAATTTTTCTATTTTCTGGTAGTTCAGCTCGGATCCCTGCAATGCTTTGCTGATAAAGTATATGAGTTGCTATCCGCTGTTGTCCTCTCAGACCAGTGCTGAAGCTATTGCCCGATTTCCCACTGCGAGGTACAAGATGAGCGGTTCTCCCTTCCGAGGCCGACTTAATATAGGTGGTTGTCCCAGAAACTTTTTAAAGTCTTGGAAGGCTTGCTCGCATTCGACTGTCCATTCAAATTCCTTTCCCTTCCTTAGAGTGGCGTAGAAGGGGAGATATCTTATTGCGGATCCCGCCAGGAATCTGGACAAGGCTGCCAGCCGCCCGTTGAGTTGTTGCACCTCTTTGATACAAGTCGGGCTTTTCATGTCGAGTACGGCCCTGCACTTGTCTGGGTTTGCTTCGATTCCTCTCTGTGTGATCATAAAACCCAAGAATTTACCGGCTTCTACTGCGAAGGTACATTTTATGGGATTGAGTCGCATGCCATGTCGTCTTATGGTGTCGAATACTTGTGTCAGGTCGGATAGTAACATCTCTTCATTTTGCGTCTTCACTAGCATGTCGTCTACATAGACCTCCATGATTTTTCCGATGTGATCCGAAAAAAATTTTTTCATTAATCTTTGGTAAGTGGCTCCCACATTTTTGGGACCGAAAGGCATAACAATGTAACAGTAATTTGCCTTTGGGGTTAAGAAAGAGGTTTTTTCTTGGTCGGGTGGGTACATTGGGATTTGGTTATATCCCGAGTATGCGTCCATAAAGGAGAGGTATTTGTATCCGGAGGAGGCATCTACCAGTGTGTCGATGTTTGGGAGCGGATAAGGATCTTTTGGGCAAGCTTTGTTGAGATCGGTATAGTCGGTGCACATTCTCCACTTCCCATTTGTCTTTTTTACCAAAACGACATTAGCAAGCCATAGCGGGTATTTGATTTCTCTTATGAAGCCTGCCTCCAGTAGAGCTCGTACCTGTTCTTCCACTGCTTGAGAGCGTTCTGGTCCTAGCTTTCTGCACCTTTGTTGTACCGGCCGAGATCCTGGGTAGACTGCTAGCTTATGGCACATTAGTTTGGGATCTATACCTGGCATGTCTGCGGCCTTCCATGCAAAGAGGTCGGCATTATCGTGTAGGAACTGTATGAGTGATTCTCTTGTGTCCCCTTTTAGGAGTGTGCCGATGTTGGTTATTTGATCCGGGGTGTTTCCGATCTGGATTTTCTCTATTTCTCCTTCAGGTTGTGGGCGAAGCTCCTCCCACCTCCGAGCTCCACCAAGCTCGATTGTGTGGAATTCTTCACCTCTGCCTCTGAGGTTTAGACTTTCGTTGTAACAGCGGCGTGCCATTTTCTGGTCCGCCTTTACTGTGGCTATTCCTTCGGCGGTTGGGAATTTCATGCATAGATGCGGAGTCGAGACTATTGCGCCGAGTTGATTTAACATTGTTCGACCTATTAGAGCATTGTAGGCTGAGCTTACGTCAACGACGATGTAGTCTATTTTGAGTGTTCTTGACTGACTTCCCTTTCCAAAAGTTGTGTGGAGCGGAATGTATCACATTGGTTGAACCGGGGTATCTCCTAACCCGAACAGGCTGTCCGGATATGCTCTAAGTTCCTTTTCTTCCAAGCCAAGTTTGTCGAAGTCGATTTTGAATAAAATGTCGGCAGAGCTCCCCTGGTCTATCAGTGTGCGATGGAGATTTGCGTTTGCCAGTATGATTGTGATGACCATGGGATCGTCATGTCCTGATGTGATGCCAGATGCGTCTTCTTTGGTAAAAGTGATCGCCGGGATGTCGGGTGCTTCCTTCATTTCTGCGACGTGATATATGTCTTTGAGATGTCTTTTGCGGGATGACTTGGAGATTCCTCCTCCGGCGAATCCGCCGTGTATCATGTGGACATGTATTTCTGGTGTTCGGGATGATTGCATAGTAGGTCCGACATCTTCTGCTCTTCTTTTTCTTTGTTCATCTTCGTGGGTGGCCAGGTGATGAGAGAACTTTTGCGTGGTCAAGAAATTTGTGGATAATTCCTCGTTGCAAGTATAGTTTCTAAACCTTCAAAAGTCCTTTCATACAAACGTTTTGGTTGTCATAAGTAACAAACCCCCTTGAAATTGATAACCAAGTATTCAAACCTCGGGTCGTCTTCTCAAGGAATTGCAGGGAGGTATGTTCTTATTATTGGTTATAAGTTTGTAAATTAGGGGTTTTAGAAATTAGGGAGCAGTATGTCGCATAAGAAGAAATAAAATAAATAAATAACTATAAAATAAACTCTTGGCAAGGTACGAAAACAGGAAGTCCTATCCTGGTTATCCTTATCAATTGTAAAGAGAATTGGATTCTTCTCCCACTTTGTTAACCTCTAATTATGAAGGTAAGTTATGTGGATGAATTAATTCTGATTCCTCAGGTCCTAGTCTTTCCTTGGGAAAGACTAGAGTTATTGGAACTTGAATTAATTCTTGAAGAATTCCAATTTTCAATCAACAATGAGTTTGATAACTCAAGGGTCACCAATTATTTAACCAAAGCCGAAAGGGAAAAATAAATCTAAATTGAATTGAAAGCAATCTTAAACAGAATAAAACAATCATAATCTGAAATACCTCAAAATGCATTAATAAAAGAAATCAATTTTAACATGAAGTTCGTAAACCAACATTAACAAACTGAAATAAAATAATAGAATAAATAAAGAACCCGGGATTGAGAGCCACTCCTAAAACTAAGAGAAATCCTAAATCCTAATACTAAGAGAGAGGAGAGAACCTCTCTCTCTAAAAACTACATCTAAAACATGAAAAGTGAATTATGAGAGCCTCCTCATGAATGAATGGATACCCCCACTTTATAGCCTCTAATCTGTGTTTTCTGGGCCGCAAACTGGGTTAAAAACAGCCCAGAAATCGCCCCCAGCGTATTCTGGTACGTACAGATCGCGGAAAAGTGACGCGGCTGCATGGCTCACGCGGCCGCGCGGGTTGTGTTCCTGCCAGGTCACGCGTCCGCGTGACCCATGCGTTCGCGTTGCCTGGCGTCGGGGCAGCTATGTCAAGTTATATATCAAATCGAAGCCCCGGACGTTTGCTTTCGCGTCGTTTGGACCTTTGTAGCTAAAGTTATAGCCGTTTGAGTGCAAAGAGGTCAGGCTGGACAGCTTAGCAATTTCCCCAACTTCTTGTATTCCTTCCACTTTTGCATGCTTCCTTTCCATCCTCTGAGCCATTCCTGCCCTGTAATCTCTGAGATCACTTAACACACATATCAAGGCATCTAATGGTAATAAGAGAGGATTAATAATAAACAAATATAAGATCAAAGAAGCACGTTTTCAATCATAGTACAAAATCAGGAAGGAAATATAAAACTATGCAAATATTATGAATAAGTGGGTAAAGAGTTGATAAAATCCACTTAATTGAGCACAAGATAAACCATAAAATAGTGGTTTATCAACCTCCCCACACTTAAACACTAGCATGTCCTCATGCTAAGCTCAAGAGAAACTATAAAGATGAAGAGGCATGGTAGATTAATATGAAATGCAATCCTATCTATATGAATGCAACTACATGCAGAATGTTTCTACCTACTTAGTTAAAAATAAATAAATCTTTCAAGAACATATATGAACTGAATTTCACTGATTCAAATCATAAAAATGAAGTAAAAGTAAACTTGCAGAAGAAAATAGCTCATGAAAGCCGGGAACAAAGAATCGAGCATCGAACCCTCATTGGAAGTGTATACACTCTAATCATTCAAGTGTTTAAGGTTCGACTCTCTCAATTCTCTACTAACCTTGCTTTCTAAGGCTTGCTCTTCATCTAACAATCAACAAAAATTTAATGCATAAATACACATATCAAGAGGTCTTTTAAGGGTTGTAATGGGGTTAGGGTCAAGGTAGGATTGTATTTGGCCAAGTGGACTAAAAATCTTAATCCTTAATTAACTTAAACTTTTCCACCTAACTTAGACAATCCATGTAATCATAATACAACATCTAACCATCCATTAACTATGTTTTCCACATATTCATACATTCTAATTTCAAGTACAACTCATATGCATTGCTTTCACCACTCACTTTGGGGCATTTTGTCCCCTTTTATTTGCTCTTTTTCTTTTTTTTTTTCTTTTCTTTTTCTTTTATTTTTTTCTCTTTTTTTATATTATTTTTCTTTTGTTTTTCTCAATGCATATGATTAAATTATTGAATGCATAAACATGTCCTAAACATTTCTTTCACATTTTCAGAAATTTCTAACATACTCAATTCTCAAACCAAATGTTTCCAAACACAATTTTCCCACACTTAAATCATAAGCACTTTCACTAGTCTAAGCTAACCAATGATTCAAATTAAGGACATTATTGTTTTTCGCTTAGAGTTGATGATGTGCTAAAATAAAGAACAAATGGGTATAATAGGCTCAAAATTGGTTTGCAAGGGATAATGAAAGGTAAGGCCATATGGGTATGTGAGCTCAGTGAAACAAAGACCTCAATCATGTAAGTGCATGTATACATCAAATAATAGAAATATAGAATTAAGCAAGACAAAGATCACAATTTTAGAGAGAAAAACACACATCAAAAATAAATTATTGGTTGATAAAATGCAATATAATATTTCTTCAAACAAGTGTAACAAAAAATTTTATTCAAATTAGTGAAATACTTTAAAAGGTTTCTTGGAAAAGAAAATATTACTTCAACCAAGTGGTAAAATATGTAAAAAATCAAACAAATATGCAATTAATTATGCAAATGCAACAATGAACAAACAAATAAAATAAAAAATTTTTGGTGTTGAGTCAAGAAATAACTAACCTATGGAGATCGGTATCGACCTCCCCACACTTAAAGATTGCACCGTCCTCGGTGCATGCTGAGATGTGCAAGTGGATGAGGGTTGTGGTTTCTCAGCTGAGCTCTTTTTGTTCCTTTCCTTGCCGGCGGTTTGGGAGTAGCTTTCTCCTTTCCTTCCTTGATGGCCATCCTGAAGAAGGGAATAGAAAGTAAATTAAATTCAAATAGATATATAGCAAGGAAGAGAACGGAAGAGTGGTGATGGATGCACATTAGGATGTAATTGACATTAACACATGCTCGCGAGTACATGTGAAAAGCCATCAATTGAAAATAGCTAATGCATATAAGGACAAGTGAATGCAAGGTGTTTATTGGCATGCCGGCAAAGGGCATGAGTAGCATAGACCAAGCATTACTTGTAATAAATCACCATGTTTGTATTGAAAATTATATTCAATTAATAAAATAGTAAAGGGAGTTTATGAAAAGCAAGCATTGAATAGTATAAAGTAAATAAAGAAGTGCATAATGCCATATGGGCTTTTTCACAAACACATAGCATGTATGGTAAATAAGCTATTGAAAGTATTAAATTGAACATGCAAGCAACCCTTCAAAAAGTAATATATAATTGTCAAACAATTTCATAATAATTTACAAGAAAATAATTTCCCAATTAAATTTTTAACACCAAAATAACAAATTTAGAAAAGAAAATAAAAATATGCACAAAATAAAAAAAAATGCAATGAATGAAAGTATCCAAATAAATTAAATAAAATAGAATGGAAGTGAGAGAAAATAAGAAAGGAAGAAGAAAGAAATAAGAAAAGATAAGAAGAATAAGGATTCGGAGAAGAAAAGATAAGAAAATTGGCACTAATCTGGAGAGGTTGTGTGACGCTGGCGACGCGGTCGCGTGGGTGACGCGGTCGCGTGGGTGACGCGGTTGCGTGGTGCGCAATAAGGTTAGGCGACGCGGACGCGTGGGGCACGCGATCGCGTGACTTGATTTGTGCTAGTGGCGCGAGTGCAGCCTCGCGGTCGCACAACTCTCTGTTCAAAACTTAGTATTGCCAAAATCCAGGGTGACGCGGTCGCGTGGTCGAAGCGATCGCGCAGGTGGCCTTTTTCTTAAAATGACGCGGCCGCGTAGGGCACGCGGTCGCGTTGTAGGGCTTGGGCTTCCAGCACGAGTCCAGCCCAATTCCAGCTCAACTTTCGGCCATACACCTTGTTACGTCGAAATCCAGGGCCACGCGATCGCGTGGGTGACGCGGACGCGTGGGGAAGCCATTTTGCAAATGACGCGGCCGCATCAGCGATGCGGTCGCGTGGGACGATTTGTGCCCTTGGCACGCCTCCAGCCCTGCTCCTGCGTAACTCTCTGTTCAATTTCTTTTCCTCCTAATGCACATAGACGCGGACGCGTCAGCGACGCTGCCGCGTCGCGTGCGTAAATCCCTTTTTTTTTGAAAAATGAAGAATGCAGTGTTAATATGAATGTGACGCAAAACTCCAGGTTCAATATAATAAAATAAAATAAAACTAGTAAACAAATAAAACTAAATAAAAATGAAAAATGAACGATCGTACCATGGTGGGTTGTCTCCCACCTAGCACTTTTAGTTAAAGTCCTTAAGTTGGACATTTGGTGAGCTTCCTGTTATGGTGGCTTGTGCTTGAACTCATCCAGGAATCTCCGCCAATGTTTGTGATTCCAGTGTCCTCCGGGATCCCAAACTAAGCATGTAAAGCCCTTAAGAAGCTTCAAACAGATTCTTAGGCTCCCGGGGTGACAAATGCCAGAACAGATTCCAGGATCCCAAACTTTACTTTTACACCCGTTTTTGTCTCGATCTGCATTTTTCCAGCCGGGTGAAAGGTGATATGAATTCTCACTGCAGCGACCAAATAGCTTCCTAGTCCCATTCAGTTGAGCTTTATACCAACCTTTGCATTTAAACTTAAAGCTTCCAACCATGATGAACCTTGCAGGACAATTCTTACCACTGACCATCTTTCTCTTACTCTTGATGCCACAAAGAGCTCTAAGTTGACCATCTGTCTCCAGTAGCCCATATTCAAGTGGGATTAGAAAGCTAAGGGATATGAATTTTACCCACTTGAATGTTGTGAAGGATGATGGCAACTTAGGGGGAGGTATTTTTAATGAAATTGCAAGCTCCACTCCCTTGTAGTCTCTGATAATTACCACCTCTTTGCAAGCTTCTTCAATTTCAACCTCTTCCTCTTGGTAGCTCTCTTTCAATTCAATCTCCTCTTCATTGCTTTCCAAGGGCATGGTAGGTTGTGCTTCTTCTTCTTGAATCTCCATCTCTTGATCAACCTCTTCCAAGTCTTCAACTATGATATGCTTTGGAGGTTGTACACCCTCCTCAGCATCAATTTCAACCGTCTTGGAAGGAGGCTCTATGTCTTGACTTTCCCATGGAGGTTATGCATCTCCTAAGTCTTCAACCACTTCTTCTTCTTCTTGAACAATGACAGCGTCTTCTACTTGTTCTAGTACGAATTCATTCTCTGTCTTGTCCACTGGGGTTTCTGGTATCTCCGTCATGCTACGCTCTTCAGTAGACTGTCCACATGGAGCTGTGGCTGATCCTTGTATATTTGAGCGCCTAGAAACCCATTGAATTACTACTTGCTCCAATTGTTGAATGGTTGCCTAAAATCGATCCACTGTTTCCTTGAAACGATCCTTTGTCTCTTGATGTACTCGGCTTTCATAAGTAGGATCATAATGCTCTTGGATTGATGGATATGGAGATGATGAATATTGAAGTGGTGGTTTTTGGGAGTAATTGGGTTGGAATAGGGGTGGTTCTATATATGGTTCATATGGCTCATAAGGTGGTTGGTATGGTGGTTGAGGGTTAGGGTCATATGGAGGTGAATGGTGGAAAGGGGCTTGTGAGTTTGGTGGTCCAAAGTTATGTTGAGGAAAGGGTTCATAGGCATATGGTGGTGGTTGTTGATAGTCCATTGGAGGTGGTTGTTGCCATGAGGATTGATCAAGTCCTTGTGGCTCCTCCCATCTTTGATTGTTCCAACCTTGATGCCTATTCTCATTGTAATTTCTTCTTCCTGCAACATTATTGTAACCAGACTCATAGCCAAAGGGGTGAGAGTTCATGATAGCAAATAAAAAAAATTAAAAACAAAAATAAAAACAAATTGAAATTAAAAGGTTATTTAAATTTTGAATTTGAAAATTAAATTTTGAAATTTGAATTTTAAATTTTGAAATTTGAATTTTTAATTTTTGAAATTTAAAATTTTTTTTTGAAATTTAAAAATTGAAAATTTTTAAATTTGATTTTTGAAATAAGATAAGATAAGATAAAAATTTTAAAATAAAAATCAATAACCTCTTAATTTACGAAAAAGCAAATAAAAATAAAAAATAAAAACAAATCAAAAAGTAAATATTTACAATAACCAATAATAAGGCACACGTTTGCAATTCCCCGGCAACGGCGCCATTTTGATGAGAGAACTTTTGCGTGGTCTAGAAATTTGCGGATAATTCCTCGTTGCAAGTATAGTTTCTAAACCTTCAAAAGTCCTTTCATACAAACGTTTTGGTTGTCACAAGTAACAAACCCCCTTGAAATTGATAACCGAGTATTCAAACCTCGGGTCGTCTTCTCAAGGAATTACAGGGAGGTATGTTCTTATTATTGGTTATAAGTTTGTAAATTAGGGGTTTTAGAAATTAGGGAGCAGTATGTCGCATAAGAAGAAATAAAATATATAAATAACTATAAAATAAACTCTTGGCAAGGTACGAAAACAGGAAGTCCTATCCTGGTTATCCTTATCAATTGTAAAGAGAATTGGATTCTTCTCCCACTTTGTTAACCTCTAACTATGAAGGTAAGTTATGTGGATGAATTAATTCTGATTCCTCAGGTCCTAGTCTTTCCTTGGGAAAGACTAGAGTTATTGGAACTTGAATTAATTCTTGAAGAATTCCAATTTTCAATCAACAATGAGTTTGATAACTCAAGGGTCACCAATTATTTAACTAAAGCCGAAAGGGAAAAATAAATCTAAATTGAATTGAAAGCAATCTTAAACAGAATAAAACAATCATAATCTAAAATACCTCAAAATGCATTAATAAAAGAAATCAATTCTAACATGAAGTTCGTAAACCAACATTAACAAACTGAAATAAAATAATAGAATAAATAAAGAACCCGGGATTGAGAGCCACTCCTAAAACTAAGAGAAATCCTAAATCCTAATACTAAGAGAGAGGAGAGAACCTCTCTCTCTAAAAACTACATCTAAAACATGAAAAGTGAAATATGAGAGCCTCCTCATGAATGAATGGATTCCCCCACTTTATAGCCTCTAATTTGTGTTTTCTGGGCCACAAACTGGGTTAAAGACAGCCCAGAAATCGCCCCCAGCGTATTCTGGTACGTACAGGTCACAGAAAAGTGACGCGGTCGCATGGCTCACGCGGCCGCGCGGGTTGTGTTCCTGCCAGGTCACGCGTCCGCGTGACCCACGCGTTCGCGTCACCTGGCGTCGGGGAAGCTATGGCAAGTTATATATCAAATCGAAGCCCCGGATGTTAGCTTTCCAAAGCAACTAGAACTGCGTCGTTTGGACCTCTGTAGCTAAAGTTATAGCTGTTTGAGTGCAAAGAGGTCAGGCTGGACAGCTTAGCAATTTCTCCAACTTCTTGTATTCCTTCCAATTTTGCATGCTTCCTTTCCATCCTTTGAGCCATTCCTACCCTGTAATCTCTGAGATCACTTAACACACATATTAAGGCATCTAATGGTAATAAGAGAGGATTAATAATAAGCAAATATAAGATCAAAGAAGCACGTTTTCAATCATAGTACAAAATCAGGAAGGAAATATAAAACTATGCAAATATTATGAATAAGTGGGTAAAGAGTTGATAAAATCCACTCAATTGAGCACAAGATAAACCATAAAATAGTGGTTTATCACCAGGTATCGATCTAACCTTCCTTCTCGTACGAGCTTTTCTATGACGTTTTTTAAATCAAAACACTCATTGGTGGAGTGTCCGCGGATCCGATGATATTCATAGTATTCAGCCCGGTTTCCTCCTCCTTTTTTGCCTTTGAGTGGTCGAGCTGGTGGTATTTTTTCTGTGTTGCAAACTTCTCTGTAGACATCCACAAAAGACACCCGAAGAGGGGTGTAATTATGGTACTTTTTTATTTTTTCTCCATGTCGATCTTCCTTTTTTCTGGAATCTTTGTCTTTATCCCGAGGGGTGAACCCTGGTTTTGAAGTCTCTCCTAATCGAGAGTTTTCCTCCATGTTGATGTACTTTTCTGCTCGCTCCTGCACCTCGTTCAGAGATGTGGGATACTTCTTTGATATGGATTGACTGAAAGTTCCTTCTCACAGACCGTTAATGAGACCCATGATGGCAGCTTCTGTTGGAAGGTTTTGTATATCCATGCATGCTTTGTTGAATCTCTCCATGTAGTTTTGCAGGGTTTCCCGCTCCCCTTGTCTGATTCCTAGTAAGCTCGGAGCATGTTTTGCTTTGTCCTTTTGGATGGAGAATCAGGCCAGGAATTTTTTAGCCAAGTCGTCGAAACTTGAGATGGACCTAGGAGGGAGGTTGTCAAACCATCTAATTGCTGTTTTTGTTAAAGTGGTTGGAAAGGCTTTGCAACGAACTACATCTGAGGCATCTGTGAGGTACATTCTGCTTCTGAAGTTGCTGAGATGATGGCTGGGATCCGTTGTGCCGTCGTACAAGGTCATGTCTGGGAGTTTGAAGTCTTTTGGGATTCTTGTTTTCATGATCTCCCTGGTGAATGGATCTTGTTCCTTGTGGGTGCTATCTTCGGGGGTGGGATGGCTGGCTTTCGTCTTGACATCGGCCTCAAGTTTTAGGAGTTTGTTCTCCAATTCCCGGCGTCGTCTTATTTCTCTTTGTAGATCCTTTTTGGCCTCTCGTTGATGTAGATCGTCTTCCTCAAGTTGCTTTATCATTGACTTGAGGAGTATCCTTTGGTATTGTGCCCACGTTTTTGTGCGGCGTTCTTTCTTCTAGATCTGAGGTGTGATCGTTGTCATGGTCGTCCACCATGGTAATGGGATGACTTCCAGGTTCCCCGGCAGCGGCGCCAATGTTCTGAGGGTTACCTGAAACTAGAGGTCGATCTCGGACGAGATCTTTTATATTGATCGGAACTGCTGAGTCCGATCTTATGGGGGTGTTTGGAGTCACGGTGTCCGATGTCTGAGACTTGATGATAATGCTGATCCTTCGTCCTCAGAGGGTGGGGGTACCTGCAAGGGACTCCGATGCTTAAGTTAGCAAGGGCATTAAGCAGGTATTGAGTAGTATCAGAGTATGAGTTATACCTGGGTGCTCCAGTGTATTTATGATGGCGTAGAGTGACCTTCTTAGATAGGATAAGTTAGTTATCTTATTTTATCTTTATCTTCGAATGAGGTCATCTTATCTTTAAGGGAACCGCCTTTATCTTTGTAGGCTTGGGCCACCCTTGGATTCGGGTCGTGTTCCTCTGCTTGGGCCTTTTTATTGGGCTTTCCTGTGACTTGGCCGAGCTCTTTAAGAAGAGGTCGGGTTGTCCTAGCCTGAAGAGGTCGGTTGCTTTGTCTGTAGAACATCCCGGGTCGGACAGCTCAACCCAGGGTATAAACACATATCTTTTTCAAAATCTTATCTTATCCTTTTTCAAAAAATCATATCTTTTTCAAAAAATTTTCTTTTGGTTAGTTTTGTTTCTATTTTCTCCTACTACTATGAACTCTCACTCTTTTGGCTATGAGTATGGTTACAACTATGTTGCAGAAAGAGGAGATTACAATGAGAACATGCACCAAGGATGGAACAATCAAAGATGGAAGGAGCCACAAGGATTTGATCAAGCCTCATGGCAACAACTACTTCCAATGGACTATCAACAACCATTCTGTGATGCATATCAAGGCAATGGCTATGGTGAGCACTCTTTTGATTATCAACAACCACCACCAAATGCCTATGAAGCCCCTCTTCAACATGATTTTGGACCACCATACTCACAAGGCCCTTTCCACCATTCATCTCCATATGACCCTAACCCATATCCACCATACCAACCACCTTATGAGCCATATGAACCATATATAGAACCACCCCATTTTCAACCCAATTACTCCCAAGAACCACCACCTCAATATTTACCATCTGCATATCCATCATTCCAAGAGCACTATGATCCCACTTATGATAGTAGAGCGCAACAAGAATCAAGGGATCGTCTCAAGAAAACAGTGGAAAAACTTCATGCAACCCTTCGCCAACTGGATCAAGCGATAAATCGATTACCTTTCCGACGTTTGGACATTCAAAGAACCCCCATGGCTTCATGTGGAGAATCAACTGAAGAACGTGGCAGGAAGGAGAAGTTAGAAACTCCGGTGGACAGTGAGCAACATGATTTTGTATTGGAACAACTGGAAGAAGCTACGCCTGCCATTAAAGAGGAAGAAGTGGTTAAAGACTTAGGAGATGCTGAACCTCCATGGAAAAGTCAAGTCATAGAGCCTCTTTCCAAGACGGATGAATTTGATGTTTAGGAGGGTGTACAACCTCCAAGGCATATCATGGTTGAAGACTTGGAAGAGGTTGATTAAGAGATGGAGATTCAAGAAGAAGAGGCACAACCTCCCATGCCCTTGGTGAGCAATGAAGAAGAGATTGAATTGGAAGAAAGCTACCAAGAGGAAGAGGTTGAAATTGAAGAAGCTTGCAAAGAGGTGGAAGATGTCAAAGAAGAGCACAAGGGAGTGGATCTTGCAAGTTCATTAGAAACACCTCTCTCATGGCCATTACCGTCTAACACAATGTTCAAGTGGGTAAAATTCTTATCCTTGACCTTTACCTTCCCACTTGAATATGGGCTACTGGAGACGGATGGTCAACTTAGAGCTCTTTCTGGCATTAAGAATAAGAGGAAGATGGTTAGTGGTGGACAACACAATCCTAGGTTCATTATGGCTGAAAGCTCAAAGTTTAAATACAAGTGTTGGTGCAGAGCTCAATTGAATGGGTCTAGGATGTTGTTTGGCCGCTTCAGTGAGAATTCAAATTGCTTGCCACCCGGCTGGAACAATGATGATCAACTTGAAGACGGGTGTCGAAATAAGATTTGGGATCCGGGAATATATGAGGATTAACTTTGGGAGCTCAAAGCTTATGGAGAACTTCATCAATGCTTGGTGAATTTATTTGGAGATGTTGAAGCTTATTGGAAGTCCAAGCGTTGGTGGCAGTTTCAAGATGAGTTCAAGCACAAGCCACCATGACAAGGAGCTCGCCAAATGTCTAACTTAAGGACTTTAACTAAAAGTGCTAGGTGGGAGACAACCCACCATGGTATGATAGTTCCTTTTTCAGTTTTAATTCTAGTCTATTTTGTTTGTTTTTTAGTTTTGATTGGACCTGGAATCATGCATAACATTCATATTAGCATTGCATTCTGCATACTGCATTATTATAAAAAAACAAACAGGGGGATTAAGGCATGCGACGCGCCAGCGTCGTTGACGCACTCGCGTCATAGTGCCTTCGCAACAATGAAGAAAAGAAACAGAGAGTTACGCAGGAGTGTGGCTGGAGGCGTGCCATAGGCACAAACTGGCCCACGCGAACGCATCACTGACGCGTCCGCACAATTTGCAAAGCCCAGCCCCCACGCGTCCGCATCACCCACGCACACGCGTGGCCTGCGAAATCGACGTAAAAATGTATTTAGACAGAAAGTTGTGCTGGAATGTTGCTAGAATGGTGCTGGAAGCACCAACCAAACCACGCGACCGCGCGTCCCACGCGTTCGCTTCACATGAGCCCAGCGCAGTCCACGCGATCGCGTGACGCATGCGTCCGCGTCACCTGCGCCGCACAGCTTATCCATTCCAGCGCCAACTATCTTATCTTTTCTTAATCTTTTTTCTTTCCCCTTTCTTAATTATTTCTTCTTCCTTCTTTTCTTTCTTCTATTATCTCCATTCTTTATCTTATTCATTCTTTTTCTTCTTCTCTCTTTACTCTTTCCTCCTTCCTTCCTTCCTTTCTTCTTCCTCTTCTTCTCCCTTTCTTTTCTATATTTGTTGTTTTTACATTGGTGTTAAAATCTTCTTACTCATCTGTTGCATATTTCCTGCATTATCTTAGGTGCTTCTTAACTTGTTTGCTATTCAGTTGACATGCCATGCGCTTCTATTGCTTTTTCACTTACATGTTGTAGCTACCATTTAATTGAGCACCTTATTTTTTGGCGCTACCCACATATGTTTTATCTCTTTTCATATCTTTGCTTATGGGTTCTGTCCCTTCCTTTTTTTCCTCTTCTTTCAGGCTGGCCACCAAGAGGGAAAAAGAAAAGTTTTTAACTGGAGCAGTAAACAAGTCTATCGCATATTCTTTAGAGAAAAAGCATCAGTTGGAGTAGCCCGTCCACTTGTACATCTTAGCATGCACCGAGGACGGTGCAATCTTTAAGTGTGGGGAGGTCGATGCCGATCTCCATGGGTTAGTTATTCTTCTCTCAACACCAATGTCTTATTTTCTTTATTAGTTCATTGTTGCATTGCATAATAGATTGCATGTGTAGTTGATTGTTTGCATTTAAATACTACTTGGTTGAAAAATAATAAGTTTCTTTCTAGGACCCTATTTTTGAAAAATTTCACTAATTTAAATTAAAAATTAAAATTTTCTGTGTTAAATTTGTTTGAAGTTGTATTTGGAACATGGTTTTTGAGCCAAAGAACACACAACCTATGAGATTTTGAGCTATTTATATGGTTACATTATTTAACCATAAATATTTTATTCTTGTGTGTTTTCTTCTCCATGATTGCAATCTTTATTTTGTTTCAGTCTATATGTCCATTATTTAGTGTATTTACATGCTTGCATATAATTGAGGCCATTACTTGTTTTAGCTCACTTCTCCTAAATAAGCCTACCCTTTTATGTCACCCTTGTTAGCCACTTTGAACTTTTTTAATCCCCTTCTATTTCATAACCACATTACTAGCCTTAAGCAGAAAACAAAATAAAAATTCCAAGTTGAATCCTTGGTTAACTTAAGATAGATATTGTGTACAATTTAAGTGTGGAGAATTTTATGGGAACATGGGATGATAGGAAAAAGTAGGGAATTAAATTGAATAAATTATTTAAAAATTTGGAAGCATGCTCATATGAAATCAAAATAATTAAATTACCATGTGCATTGATAAACAAAAATTTATTAAGTAATTAAATAAGGGGATACAAAAAAAAATAATAATATTACCCCAATTGCAAAATAAAAAGAATCAATGCACATGGGACAAAATTCAAAAATAAGTTTGATACATGAGCATGTAATACAAAAGTGGGAAAATTTTGGGTAGCTAGTTAAAGCATTTTAAATCATATAAAGTATGTATATGTTAGGTGAGATCTTAGACTAATCAAGGATTCACTTTGTTATCTCACTTAGCCACACACACACACATATATATATATATATATATATATATATATATATATATATATATATATATATATATATATATTCTCATGTCTAGGGAAGAGTTGAGTGATTGACCCTAGACACTTGAGAGTTAGAGTGATATACACTACCAGTAAGGGTTCAGGGCTTAATTCTATATTCCTGCTTTCATGAGCTATCTTCTTACAAGTTTACTTGCTTTCTATTGTACGATTTGAATTAGTGGAATTTGGTTTGTATTTGTCTTGAAGAACTTGTTTGCTTTTAACCAAGTAGGTAAAATATTTTGCATGTAGTTGCATTCACATTCATAGGTTGCATTGCATGAGTCTTGCCTTTTCCCTACTCATTTATTTTATCTCCTTGAGCTTAGCATGAGGACATGCTAATGTTTAAGTGTAGGGAGGTTGATAAACCACTATTTTATGATTTATCTTGTGCTAAATTGAGTGGTTTTTATCAGCTTTTCACCCACTTATTCATATGAATTACATGATATTACAATTCCTTCCCAAATTTATTCTATGATTGAAAACTTGCTTCCTAAAGCTTTAAATTGTGTATTTTAATTTCTCTTTTATACCATTCGATGCCGTGATCTGTGCGTTAAGTGTTTCAGACTTCATAGGGAAGAAATGGCTTAGAGAATGGAGAGGAAGCTTGCAAAAATGGAAGAAACACAAGAAATTAAGGAGATGACCAGCGAGAAGTAACGCGGACGCGTGGCTCACGCGACCGCGCGAAATGGAGAAAATCGCAGTGACGTGCTCGCGTGCTTGATGTGAATGCGTGGATTGGAAGCTGCACGAGTGACACGAACACGTGGGTGACGCGTACGCGTGGCAAGGTAAAATGCTGAATGACGCGCACGCGTGGACGACACGTAAGCGTGACATGCGCGATCTGCATAATTAACAGAAAATGTTGGAGACGAATTTGGGCCGTGTTTTGACCCAGATTTTGGGCTAGAAGCACAGATTAAAGTCAGGGAACATGCAGAGACTCAACATATAGGATGACTCATAATTCACTTTTCATAATTTAGATGTAGTTTTTAGAGAGAGAGGTTCTCTCCTCTCTCTTAGGATTTAGGATTAGGATTCCTCTTAAAGGAATTAGGATTTCATCTTCGTCAATCACAGGTTCAATGTTCCTTTTATTTATTTTCTCAATTTAGTTTATGAACCCTTTATGTTTAGATTGATTTTCTTTTATTAATACACATTGATGTATTTCAGACTTATGATTGCTTTCTTTAATTTATGTTATTGATGCTTTTGCTTTATCCAAATTATTTTCATTCAAATAGATTTTCTTCCCTTTTGGCTTTGGTTGAGTAACTGGTAACACTTGAGTTATCAAACTCCTTGTGATTGATAATTGTTATCTTTGCTAATTGATTTGAGTTCCAATAACTCTAGTCTTTTCCATAGGAATTGACTAGGACCTGAGGAATCAAATTGATCCATCCACTTAACATACCTTCATAGTTAGAGGGTGACCAAGTGGGAGCAAAAGCCAATTCTCATCACAATTGATAAGAATAACTAGGATAGGACTTCCAATTCTCATACCTTGCCAAGAGCTTTATTAGTTATTATTTTAACGACTTGTTATTTTACATTACCTGTTCCCTATTTCAAAAACCCAAAAACATACCTTTTTCCATAACCAATAATAAGTCATGCTTCCCTGCAATTCCTTGAGAAGACAACCTGAGGTTTGAATACTTCGGTTATTTATTTTTATTGGGTTTGCTTAAGTGACAAACAAAACTTTTGTATGAAATGATTCTCTGTTGGTTTAGAAATTATACCTACAATACGATTATATTTGTAAATTTCTTTACCATCAATTAATCCAATCGTCAAGCACCCACACATATACACAGAAAACACATCAGAGAGGAATATGCGCAAACAAGTATGATGCATGTCTAGCCCCACTAAGGTCATGAGCTCATGTGTCGGTTGCCTACCCGCTCCCAACATTACCCAGGCACAAGTCCCAGATATGGCTTTCCTTTGCATACAGTGTGCATATAAGTCTTATGGTCAGACCGCATACAATGTGACTTTTAAATGTATTGTAATATGCTTACATCTAAAAAAATAGTTCATAATGTGTAGGCGTTTCCACTATATATTTGACACTAAGGGCCAAACAACAATCATGTTTCATCTGCTCTCATTTGGCAGACAGTCTTTTAGAAATTTTTAAATTTTTGGCATCTACTCTCCTGTAGCAGAGATTTACTCTTGTGTAACAGACATCCATTTAGTTAATATATTCTTTTCTTTTCTATTTTCTGCTCTGCTATGACAGAAATTCTTTAGATTCTTTTAATATTTGTTCTCTACTATACTGTGGTAGAAATCCTTTTAATCTTTTTCTTTTTTAATCTTTTCCTTTCTTTCTTCTTTTCTATCTTATCATTCTCTTTTACTTTCTTATATTTTAACAACATAAATTATATCTGTACTCTTTTCTCATTTTTCTCTAAGTATCTTATGAACAAAGAATCAAAGATTCTTAACTTAACTTTGTTTGATCTTTCTAAAACTTTTAAAGAGTATAATTGTTTTATCCTCGTGTAATATTATAAATAGATATAAAATAATATCTTTTTAATTAGAAGACTAATATATTATACTAATATAACAAAACTATTAATAATAATAAAATGATAAATCATTATTACTTTACTATTATTTAAAACTTGTTAACTAAAGTCTTATACTTAGATTCTAAGAATTAATTAATCTTAAACTTTTAAATATTTTTACTTTTAGCCTAACATTTTTATAAATTATTAAAATAATCTTATATATTTTAATATTTTTAAATATGTCCTTGAACTTTATAAAATATCCGTTTTATCTTTGAACTTCTATATATTACTCAAAATACGCATAAACTTATAAAATTATTATTTTTAACTACGATCTTTTATCACAATATAATTTTATTCTCAAAAATAAACTATGTTGGTAAGCACACCTCCACCTTAAAAACTGAACCTTCTTTTATTTTTTTTTCAAATTTTTGATTTGATTTTTAATCAAATTTTCAAACTTTTCAGTTATTGATTTTTCATAGAATTCACCTTAACCTTTCAACATCATAAAAATAAGCTTATAAATAGCCCTTAAATCAACCGAAATAGTTTAGCTCTTGCTATCCTCTTGAAGGTGAACTATAAGTCAATAAATCAACAAAATTTTACCAAAATTTAAGTACAAAATCATTCAAAATCAAACCTCAAACATCAATTTATCAATCACACATTAATAACATATTTAATTATTATAAAATTACTAAACCCTACCTTCATACGACAGCCACCAAATCAAAACACCAAGAAAATTTTCTGAACAAGAAATCAAAGAAAAAAATATTAAAATTACCTACTTTACCTCCGAGGATCACTCGGCCGAACGTTGCATAGATGGACAGTAGCTCCACACTTTGCTCCTCCCAATAAAAAGTGGTGAAATTGTGAAGAGGAAGAAGAGACGACCACTTTAATCGGTTTAAATTTTTAACAGGAGTTACGGAACTCAAAAAATCAAAATCGAAAGGTTACGATTCCATGGAGTTCTTTTTCTCTCTCACTCGCGTGGTCTCTCTTTCTTTCTTCTTGGCTTCGGTCAAATGAAGAAAAGATAAGAGTGGCTAATCAATGATGGTGGTGATGTGTCTTAAGAAGGGTTGGGTTTCATGTTCTCAGGTTGTTAAGTCAGTGATTCAAGTTATAAATATTTTAAATGGATAATTACGAAAGATAGATATATTAAAATATAAGTAATAATATATATGAAGATAAATATATATAAGTTACTAATATAAATGACATTAGTAACATAATGATTATAAGAATAAAAGATACATGATGAAGCATTAGCAGAGCTAATTCCATCAAAGAGTACTGATAATTTACTCATACCGTCAATTTTGAACTTAAAATATTAATTATTAATAGATTGTTAAAATTATAATTTCAATTATGTAAAATATCTTATTATAACAAAATTATATAATAATCTTAATTAATCCAAACTCAAATAATAATAATAATAATAATAAAAATCAATATAATTTTGCCTATAAAAAATAGTTTTTAATAAATAGTTCAAACTAATAGAATAAATCATAATTAATTTAAACTTCAATAATAATAAAATTAATGTAATTACTTTTAATGAAATAGTTTTCTAAAGATAATAAGTTCATGTTAATAGAATAAATTGTAAATAATCTATAATAAAAGTTTTAAAAATATGGGTTGTTACCATATAAACACAATCCTCTTTCTCTTTCTCCTTTTTCGCTTCTTCAACTTCTAAGAATTTGCTTCATCTTTCTCAAAATTTCCTTTTTCTTCATTGTGATTCTATTTTTATTAATCAAGTCTTCTTCCAAGATTTTTTTATCTTAGAATTTATCTTTAAGTCTTCATTCGTGTTACTTGAGACATTTGGAATCGTTCGTTTGCATTGCTGTTGTGTGCGTTCTTCTTCCCTTCTATTCATCATCAAGGTGGATTTTTCTTTCTATTAATTTTTGCCACTGTCATAACGGGATGATGCTTCTTGGTGGATGATGTTTTCTGTTTCTGATAATATTGTCTTGGTGCTTTTTATGAAAAATGGTCTCTTAAAAAATATGACTTTTTGTCACTGTTTATAGAGATTTTCTTAAAATTTACTTGATGCCATTGTAGTAATTTTTTGTTGTTCTATAGTAGTAGCTTTTCTTGTTTATCATTGATGCCAGGGCATCTAGGCCAGTTTCACTGACCTTTTCTTTACTGTTTTAGGATAGTTTCATGCATTTTCTTAGTGAATAAGGAAAGTTTTGGGTGAAAACACACTTACACATTGATTCAAGCAACTATTGTGAATTTTGCATGATTTCATGAGATTTTTGCTAGAATTGCATGATAACTTGATGATGCATAATCTCATGACTTTGGCTAGAGTTTTGATGCACTTTAATTGCTTGATTTTAGGACAAATGAAGCATGGAAGAACCACGTTAGCATTCACGTTAACTTAGTTAACGAGAACACTAACGTGGAATGGCAAGGAGCTTGCAACGTTAATGAGAAAAGTGATCACCAATAACACCTGTGAAGCCATCCATAGCTCACGTTAATAGCCACGTTAACTAAGTTAACGTGGTAGTTAACGTAGATGAAAGAGGGGAACTCCACGTTAACGAGAAAAGTGAACACCACTAACGTTGGGAAACTAGGCAATGCCCCACGTTAAGACTCACGTTAACTTAGTTAACGTGAACTCTAACGTGGAAGAGGAGCAACAACGCCAACGTTAGTGACACTCACTTTTGTCACTAACGTTGGATCATTAGCATTGCCTACGTTAAATCTCACGTTAAGATTGTTAACGTGAAAGTTAACGTAGAGTTGAGTTCAAAGAACCAACGTTAGTGACACTCACTTTTGTCACTAACGTTGGGAGATGGCTTCATTTACTACGATAAGAGCCACGTTAACTTAGTTAACATGAGTCCTAACGTAGGAACTTTAGGCAATTGGAGCGTTAGTGACAAAGGTGAGTGTCACTAACGCTCTCGAAGGTGAAGAATACCCACGTTAAGAGCTACGTTAGCTAAGCTAACGTGAGACTTAACGTAGGGGCAAGAGGCAAGCCAACGTTAATGGGAAAAGTGAGTCCCATTAACGTTTGCAAAAAGGGGCACAAGCCAACGTTAATGAGAAAAGTGACTCCCATTAAGGTTAGCCAAGGATTGACTAGGAGACGTTAGTAGTCACGTTAAGACTACTAACGTTGGAGTTAACGTGGGTATATAAGGGTGGAACGTTAGTGGAAAAAGTGAATGCCACTAACGTTCTCGCACCCAAAAATGTGACTCAACGTTAATCTCACTAAATGCCCAAGCCTAACTCATATCTCTCTGTAAGCTGGGCCCACTAAAGATGAGAACTGCTTCAACTCAAGGTCCAGAGCCTACATCCAAGACTTGAAGAACTCACTAGAAGATCATGAGGAGTAGTATATATAGGAGTAGTTTTGAACTAGAGAGAAGATTGGCACTTCTGGGCACTACTCTCTATAGATTTACTTTTTCTGCACTTTAGCATGGATTCTTCTTTTCTACTATTTTTCATTTCTAGAGCTATGAACAACTAAACCCCTTTCATTGGGTTAGGGAGCTCTGTTGTAATTTGATGGATCAATTATAGTTTTCATTCTTCTTCTTCTTTCTTTTCTCTTGATCTTACTATAAAGCTTTCAATCTTAATTCAATTGGTTAGTTGTCTTGGAAAAGAAACTCTCCATAATTGGATCTCCTTTGAGCCTTGGAAAAGGGATGAGGAGATCATGCTAGAAATGCTTTCTCATGTTGGACCAAATTGGGGTTTGGATGGATATTGTGACATGTAATCCTACCAACACTTTGATTTGGGAATACATGTGGTATAATCAGTGACCACACTTCATCTTTTCGTATGAGCAATTAAATCAAGGAATTGGGCAATTGTTCAAGCTTAGAGAGATTGGATTACCAAGGAATTGGGATCCAATCACTTAAGATTGCCAAGGAGATCAATGAATGCATTGATTGAGGAAGAGATGAGAATGAACTTGATCCGGAGAATGCAACATCTCCTGAACCCAATGATTTCCCCATATCTTATCTTACCCATTCTCTTTACTTTCTACCATTTAATTTTATGCTTATTACCCCAACTCCCCATTTAAGATTCTGCACTTTAATTCCAGCTATTTACTTTCCAGTCATTTAATTTTCTGCAAATTCCAAATCCAATTTCTGCTCAGCTCAACTAGCACTTTCTTCTAACTAAAATTGCTTGACCAATCAATCCTTGTGGGATTCGACCTCACTCTACTGTGAGTTTTACTTGACGACAATTCGGTATACTTGCCGAAGGAAAATTTGTTGAGAGACAAGTTTTCACGTATCAATCATTTTTGAAGATCACCCATTTGTTGTGGACTTTGTTGTTGCTGCAAAATTTGTAAATTATGAAGTTTCATTGTTGGTTTTAAATTTCGAGCTGGGTTAGACTGGGTTGATTGTTCTGTTTTAACAACCGTTTCTGTAGTTGATAAGAAATAGTTAAAAAATTATAATTCCAATATAGGATCTGTAGAAGTCAGGAGGACGAGGACAAGTATACTTTATAGGCCCTGACCCCAATAAAGAATTTGATATTCCCACTATAATAAGTCAGAAGAACATTTCTTGTTTATGTATGAATGCCTTTTCACTAGGCTAGGAGTCTCCATTCTCTTTACCGACTTTGAAATGGACGTCTTTCTAGCTTCAAAGGTTGCTCCTTGCAAACTTGGTAACTTTACTTTGTTTCTGGTGGTTAGTTTTTGGGATAAGTACTTTTTTTGTCCCTAAGGTTTGAGGTCAAAATTAAAATCGTCCCCGACCTTTTTTTGTTATTAAAATCATCCTCAATGTTACAAAACATTATAAAATCATCTTTTTCTACTTCAATTTTATTTTTTTGACCAAATTACCCTTCATTATTAATAAAAATAATATTAAAAAAAACAAAACCCCACCCCACCCACTCCCCAGCATCTTTTCGGTCTCTCCCCCACCCCTCCCCCAATCCCCTTCTTTCTACTCTTCACCATCACCCTCTTTTTCTCACCTTCGCCGCGACAATTACCACTGCTGGAGGACACCCACCCCTCCTCCCCTTCCTCTTCTCACTCTTCCCCAATCCCCTTCCAGTTTCTCACTCTTCTTCATTCTATCAGGCAGACAGAGCATAACAAAAGGTAGAAGCAAGAAATTAAATTAACAGCAACATAGCCATCACCTCTTCCCCTTTGCATCTCCTTATTCTCCCTTTTCTCACCACCATCACCACTGCCACCATAGCCAAATCATCATCATGCAATTACTATAATCAAAAGCAATTACTAATTTACTATAATTAGAAGCAGTATCACCAATAATAAATTAACAACAACAATTGTGAAGGGTGAATCAACAATGGTGAAGCAATAACAAAAGCTAAAAAATAGAAGTAGAAGTAGAAGCAGAAGGTAGAAAGCAAAAGCAACAACAGGGCTCGATGGCGACGGGACCTCACTCCAGCGGCGGCGACGGACAGGGCTCGGTTTCTTCCTTGGGAGGCGACGAACCTGCGGACAACCGCCACTGATGACAATGTGAGGAGTAGAGCCGCCGTCGGTGATTTCGCGGCGCAGAAGGAAGAAGTGCGTGACTAATCCACCACCACTTCTGATGGCGGTCTTTCCTTGGAATCGAGACGGAGGACAAAGCGGCGATGGATTGCAGGGGCAAGTGGCGGCTTTGGGAAGAGGAAGGGAGAACTCGAATAGCGAACAACAGAGGGTCGGGAGCTGGACGGCAGTGGCGGAGCCTCCATGCAAGCTTGCGACGGCCGGTGGCTGAGTGTTGGACACAGGGGCGGTGGCGGGTGCACCTCCGAGGCAGCCCAAACGACGGCATGACCTCCCCTCTTCCCCTTCCTCCTTCTTTTTCCCTGCCCCCCACCCTCTGCGTCCCCCTTCCCCTTCCCCTTTGTTTTCTTTCTTTTTTTCTTTTTTTTTATTTTATAATTTGTTTTAATTTTTTAATTATTTTTATTATTTAATAAGGGTAATTAGGTAAAAAAATAAAATTGACGTAGAAAAGGATGATTTTATAACGTTTTGTAACGTTGAGGATGATTTTAATAACAAAAAAAGGTCGGGGACGATTTTGATTTTGACCTCAATCCTTAGGGATGAAAAAAGTACTTATCCCTTAGTTTTTCTTTCGTTTTCTTTTCTTTCTTTTACTTTGTTTTTCTTCTTCTTCTTTTTTATGCATTATGTTTCTTTTTCTATTTTCTTTGTTCCTTTTAGTGCTTATAACTTGTACTTATTCTCTGCCAATCCACTGATGTAAAGGGAGTGGTTATTAATGAAAAGAATTTGAATAACAAGGAAGTGCAACTAAAATGTGGTGGTTATTAGTAGTATGATTATATTCCATGAACCTAAAGTATTTGAATGGATCTTGAGGAAGAGGGAGATAGAATCTCTAGAAATAAGGTTTTGGAGTCATACTATGTGATTTTGACATCTAATTCCATGAAGCAGTTATAAAAAAAGGTATGGAAAGATAAAAAAAATTCTAAAGCTATAAGGCTCTAAGCACCAATGACTAGAGTCCAGGTATGTGCCTGTGATGCCTATTATTTCAATGAGAGACTTGGACAAGTAAATCTGAGGGGTGCCTCATCACCTGATAACTTGGACCAACTGGTTCAGGATTGTCGATTTAAAGCCCACATTAAAGAGTTGCCTTGAAACAAAGTATTTAGAGTCCAAAGAGGCTCTTAGCATATATGTCTGGATGAATAAATTCCTAATTATATACTTGTGGTGTGACTGTGTCAAAGAGAGGCTTGGATAATTAGATTCGATGGGTGCTTTATCACTCGGTAACTTGGGCCAACTAGCCCGGAATTATCGATAGAAACTCCACTAAGAGATGCCTTAAAATAAAGCACATAAAGTTAAGAACTTCAAACATCTTTCCTCAGTTAAATTGCTAAGTAAACTGCTTCAAGGATCATAGAATTTTAAGGACTCTCATAATACAATCTAGAATTCAGTTCTTGAAGATTCTTGATTTCTAAGTATGCAAGGCACAATAAGATAAGAAAAGTCCATTTATAATTAGAGAGATCGTTGTGAACCCTACTTTTATTTGGACTTGAATTTATAAACTCTATAATTCTTTTCTTTAAGATAAAATCTATTTACTTTTATTTTTGCTCGAGGACAAGCAAAGTTTTAATTTTGGTGTTGTGATTCCTAGACATCTTTAGTTATTTTTTAGGTTTCTTTTTAATTACTTTTCTTAGAATTAAATCAAAGTTCTTAAGTTTTTAGTAAAGTTTTAATGACTAAACATATATTTAGAGTTGTTTAGAAAGACTGTGTTTTCAAGCCATGTTTAAGCAAATCAGGATGTAATTTATAAAGAAAACCAAGTACACTTCAAGAGAAACTGGCACCAAGCTTCAAAAGGTCAAGCCCAGAGCCCAGAGCCCAATCTCCAAGATGGATACCAAAAATTCCAAGCCTAGTGCCTAGGACAGGAAACCGACGCCCCTGCTTCAATCTAGGCACCTAATCTCCAAGCCCATCTCCAAGGTACTGGCGCCCAGTACCCTTACTTTCAAGCTCGATGCCCAACCACCAAGCCCAACACCAGGACCTGGTGCCCAGCGCCCCTATACCCAAGTTGGGTGCCCAATTTGTCAAGCCCAACAACGCCCAAATCTGGAGCCCATCACCAAGTCCAACTTTAACTCCCAGGAAGCTCTAAGATCAACCCAAGATTCAAGATTTAAATGATTAGTTAGCATTAACTTCTTCTAAGAAGATGAGATTTGGTTGTTAGAATTTAGTTTATGATAGATTCGAATTATTATTTTCAATTTAAATTAATAGTTAAGAAGTTCAATTATAAACAAGTGAACAAAGTTCACATCTAGAGATTGGAGAGTCTATGGATTAAGAAAATCTTTAGTTTTAGGTTGTTTTCTTTTCTATCATGAGTAACTAAACCTCCTCTTGTTAAAGATTAGGAGTTTTGTTTGATTTTATGGATTAGTATTTCAAGTGTTTTATTTATTTTGATTCATGCTTTTCTACTTTTTCAAAATTGAGTTTTGTTCTTTATCTTTAAAGGTTAGAAGTATTAAAAAATATTCTAATTTTATCTTGGATTATGTTATTACTTTAGGAAATTTAATGTTGGAATTAGCTTGAAACTCTTTTTCATGATTTTCAACTGGACTAGGAATAGTATTTTGAAAGTTGTGTGGCTTTAAATAGAAACAGTTCTTAACCTCTTCTCTTAATTAGTTGACCAACAAATTGTCAATTAATTAAGAGAAATTTGTTTGCCAAGGAATTGAAATTTAATTATAAATAATTTGCTGTGAAAGATTTTTGTATGAGTCAAAATAGAAAAACACAAGTATTTCTTTTTCTAAGAATTAAACACCTCTGGAGCCTTTAATATCCCTATTCTTGATTACTTCTCCAAATTTTCTAAGCCTTCTCTCATCCACAATCAACTATCTTTTTTAGTGTTCTTTGCTCTACTTCAAGATTCACAATCCTCTTGCCAAGGTTTGATCAATCTAATTAGAGATTCAATTAGACATTGCTTAATTCAATCTGTTAATCCTCATGGGAATGATATCCAATCATTATGGTATTACTTGGAGTAATTTGGTACATTGCCAATATTTGAGCATATTAGCTCTTTCTCATAATATTTTTGGCATCGTTGCCGGGTATTAATTGAGATTGACAACATACGTCTGGTTAAATCACTAACTTAGATCTTGTTTTATTTTATTTGATTTTCTTTTCTTGATTCTTTTCAATTTTTCTTTTCTTCTTTATTCTTCTTTATTCCATACGGTACATTTGATTTTTCTTTGTTTGTGTATGCAAGAAACAATGGAATCGAATGCCATGGATGTAATTCTCACACTCAATAAACTCTTGATTCAAAAAATTTCTTTACTCACAACACAAATGGAGCAATTGCAAGCTTCACAAGTTACTACATGTAATTTGTGTGGAGGAGCACACAAGAAAGAAAGGTGTGAACTATTCCATCCCACCACCGAACAAGTCAACTACATGGGATATTTTTTAAGGCTAGGGAATAATCCATACTTCCCTAGATAGAGGAATTATCCTAGTATTGGTTGGGGTAATCAAGGCCACTGTTACTTCAACGTCTCATACCAACAGCAAGCCAACTCGATGCAATTCCAAAATCCTCTTAAGCATGTTGCAGAGAGATTGCTTTAATCTACCGCTGAGTTTGTTCAGCAAATCCAAAATTTCACGCAAGAAACAAGGATAAACTTCAAAAACTCTAAAATTTCAATCAAGAATTTAGAAGTGCAAGTGGAGCATATCTCCAAGTAATTGGCAGAAAAGCAAAAAAATTCCTCCCCAAGTAAGACAATGCCAATGGTACACGAAATCGTGATACACAACTTTGTGCAGCTAACTAGCAAGTGCACTGGGTTGTCCAAGTAATACCTTACGTGAGTAAGGGTTGATCCCACGGAGATTGTCAGCTTTAAGCAAGCTATGGTCATCTTGTAAATCTCAATCAGGCGGGTTCAAATAGTTTTGGGGTTTTGATATTTAAAGGAATGAAATAGAACATAAAACATGATAGAAATACTTATGCAATTCATTGGTGGAAATTTCAGATAAGCGTATGAAGATACTTTGTTCCCTCTGAGCCTCTGCTTTCTTATTACCTTCATCCAATCATTCATACTCCTTTTCATGGCAAGCTGTATGTAGGTGGATCACCGTTGTCAATGGCTACCATCCATCCTCTCAGTGAAAATGGTCCTCTACGGTTTTTCGCATGGCTAATCAGCTGTCGGTTCTCGATTGTGTTGGAATAAGATCCATTTACAGTCGCGAGTTTGAAGCTTGTCATAGTCATCCCATCCCAAATCCTACTCGAAATATCACAGACAATGTTTAGACTTTCCAGATCTCAAGAATGCTGCCAATTGGTTCTAGCTTATACCACAAAGACTCTAATCGCACGGAATGTAAGCTCTGTTGTCAGGAGAGGCAACCATGCATCATGAACCAGTAGGCCAATAGATACACACTCAAGCTCTCGCAAATAGAACGGAGGTGGTTGTCAGGTACGCGTTCATAAGAGAGGATGATGATGAGTGTCACGGATCATCACATCCATCAGGTTGAAGTACGAGTGAATATCTTAGAACAAGAATAAGCGTGAATTGAATAGAAGAACAATAATACTTTTCATTAATTCGTGAGGAACAGCAGAGTTTCACACCTTAATCTATGATGTGTAAAAACTCCACCATTGAAAATACATAAGAACAAGGCCTAGGCATGGTCGAATGGCCATGCCTCCCAAATAGCATGAAACAAACGAAAAAGAGTTCAAAGAACTTATCCCAAGATCAAAGATGATCAAAAGATCATAGATGATCCAAAAGATGAAAATACAATAGTAAGATGTCATATTTATAATGAACTAGTAACCTAGGGTTTACAGAAATAAGTAAATGATGCAGAAATCCATTTTCGGGGCCCACTTGGTGTGTGCTTGGGCTGAGCATTGAAGCTTTCACGTGCATAGGCTTTTCTTGGAGTTAAACGCCAGCTCTGGTGCCAGTTTGGGCATTTAACTCCAATTCTGGTGCCAGTTTGGGCGTTTTACGCCAAAATTTTTATGCTGACTTGGAACGCCAGTTTGGGCCATCAAATCTCAAACAAAGTATGGACTATTAAGATTTCTGGAAAGCCCAAGATGTCTACTTTCAAAAGCAATTAAGAGTGCGCCAATTGGGCTTCTGTAGCTCTAGAAAATCCATTTCGAGTGCAGGGAGGTCAGAATCCAATAGTATCTGCAGTCCTTTTTCAGCCTCTGAATCAGATTTTTGCTCAGGTCCCTCAATTTCTGCCAGAAATACCTGAAATCACAAAAAAACACAAAAACTCATAGTAAAGTCCAAAAATGTGATTTTTGTATAAAAACTAATAATTATATACTAAAAACTAACTAAATCATACTAAAAACTACCTAAAAACAATGCCAAAAAGCGTATAAATTATCCGCTCATCACAACACCAAACTTAAATTGTTGCTTGTCCCCAAGCAATTGAAAACAAAATATAATAAAAAAGAAGAGAATATACAATGAATCTCACAATATCAATGAAACTTAGTCCCAATTAGATGAACGGGGCTAGTAGCTTTTTGCTTCTGAACAGTTTTGGCATCTCACTTTATCCTTTGAAATTCAGAATGATTGGCATCTATAGGAACTCAAAATTTAGATAGTGTTATTGATTCTCCTAATTCAGTATGTTGATTCTTGAACATAGCTACTTTATAAGTCTTGGCCGTGACCCTAAGCACTTTGTTTTCCAGTATTACCACCGGATACATAAATGCCACAGATACATAACTGGGTGAATCTTTTCAGATTGTGACTCAGCTTTGCTAAAGTCCCCAGTTAGAGGTGTCCAGAGTTCTTAAGCACACTCTTTTGATTTGGATCACACTTTAACCACTCAGTCTCAAACTTTTCACTTGGACCTTCATGACACAAGCACATGGTTAGGGACTACTTAATTTAGCCGCTTAGACCAGGATTTTATTCCTTTAGGCCCTCCTATCCATTAATGCTCAAAGCCTTGGATCCTTTTTACCCTTGCCTTCTTGGTTTAAAGGGCTATTGGCTTTTTCTGCTTGCTTTTTCTTTCTTCTCTTTTTTTTTGCCATTTTTTTCACTGCTTTTTCTTGCTTCAAGAATTAATTTTATGATTTTTCAGATTATCAATAACATTTCCCTTTGTTCATCATTCTTTCAAGAGCCAACAATTTTAACATTCATAAACTTCACTATCAAAAATAAGCACTGTTCAAGCATTCATTCAGAAAACAAAAAGTATTGCCACGACATCAAAATAATTAAACTAATTTCAAGATAAAAATTGAAATTCAAGTACTTCTTGTTCTTTTGTAATTAGGCACATTTTTCATTTAAGAAAGGTGAAGGATTCATGGAAGTATTCATAGCTTTAAGACATAGATACTAGACACTAATGATCATGTAGTGAAGACACAAACATAGATAACACATAAAGCATAAAAATTGAAAAAACAGAAAGATAAGAACAAGGAGATCAAAGAACGGGTCCACCTTAGTGATGGCGGCTAGTTCTTCCTCTTGAAGATCCAATGGAACGCCTGAGCTCCTCTATGTCTCTTTTGTAACACCCTACCATATGGAGTCTTATGCTTAAGTCATAATTCAGAGATGGCAAGGTATTACGACCTTTAAAATAAAAATTTAGTACGAATAGTATTGTGAAAAATGATTATAACTAGGAGCCTTTTTAAGAAAAAGGGGTAAAACAAAATTCGTAACTCGAAAGCGCAACACTTCGATCGATAACGCAACGAACAAGGATAAACTAACGCGAGACTATATATATACAAAAGAGTGTCAAAAATAGGAATATCAAAACTCAAAATTCGGTTGTGAAGATAACCGGTCCGAGCATAGTAACATATATATACAAGTAAATAAAATAAGGAAACCCCAAGGAAAACCCAAAGGGACACAAAAACAGAGAACCTATTCTCCAAAATCTCCTATAAGAGGAGTCATCATAGTTTGTATTATTCAATGGAGATAAAGTATCTAAGAAGAATCATAAAATCAAACAGAGTCCCGAGAACAAAGGATCTTCGCTAAACCAGAAGTCTCCAGCATGCTTCAGCGAGAAGCCTGACGTCCTGCATCTGAAAATCACAAAATCCGCATGAGTGAGAACTAGAGGTTCCCAGCATGGTAACAGCTTCCACATATATAATATATAATAATAGAGAAAAGCCGATGGCAATCCTAGAACTTCCTCCAGATAAAAATCAAAGCTTATAAACAAGCTAAACCATAAAAGGCATCTGACAAAAGATTCTTCAGTCTAACTAATACTTCCCTTTCCAATTCCTTTAGACCTCCCAACCACCAGCAGGAGTATAATACAGTAAACACAGTTATATCAGATAAAAGATATACAAATAGGAACAAATAAGGCATTTAGACAAATAGCAAGTAATATGCAGTCAAATAGACAATCTCAATCAATTCACATAGTATGCATATGATGAATGCCTATCCCTAGTGGCTGATGATATCATCTGTCGATTATAGAGCCAACCCAACAAGTCCTAGTAGCTAACCATTGGACTGTCCCTTTGTCGTGTCTCCCCAACTCGAGTTATACTCAATATAAACTTGATCATAATCATGATCCATATCCATCACCCTCACTGGTGAATATTTATGGGGGTGAGCTCATCCAGGGCTTTCACAGTGCTCGGCTACCCTGACGACATAGGGTCAAAAGAGCTTCGAGTCTCAACCTGGAGCATGTGGTGGCTAGCCACTGCTTCCTCCTAGGGAAACTCTTATCTCCAATAGTGGAAGTGAAAACATTCACAATTCATTCAACAACATATATGCATTTATACTTAGCCATAATCATGGCTCCGCCGTAACACGGCAATAATTTAGCCATTCGGCTCACGATTAAATCCATAACCAGCTAATTCATTAACAATCATGGCTCGTTGGCCCATGGCATAACAAGCACTTCCACCGCCATCCTCCGCATCTCACATAATCATCTTTGATCCTCATTGATCATTCATTTTTCCCTTGCTTCACTCGCAAGTTACCACATTCACTAGCTCATTTCTTCATTGCTAGGCATATCATAATGATTTAAGACACAAGTGGTGAGATTGGAGGCTTAGAAGTATGAAATTTGGCTTTTAAAACTCAAAAATCAACTTTGGGATGAAAACAGGGCCACGCGTACGCGTACTCCACGCGCACGCGTGGATGGCCACAAAGCTCATCGATGCGCAAGCGTCATACACACGGACGTGTGGATTGAAAAATAGCCAAACGATGTGTACGCGTCAGCCACGCATACGCGCAGATACATTTGTGCCCCAGGCACAAAACTGGCACAACTCTGGCACAACTCTCGGGAAAAAGGCTGGGCATTTGGTGCAGCACATTGACGCGCCCGCGCACACCACGCGCACGCATGGATGGTGCCTTCTTGAAGAATGACACGCACGTGCCAAGTGCGCCTACACGTGGGGGTCATTCTGCTAAAAATTTTCTAAGTTAAAAGCTGCAGAATTCACAAATTCAACCCCCAATCTTCCGATGGACATAACTTTCTCATTTTAAATCGTTTTTTGCTCGTTCTTCGAACGGCATGGACATCCTGGATCCAATTTCATTTCTAAACAAGTTTGGTACAAAATGGGAATCTGTAGTCCAAGTTATGTCCCGTCAAAGTATGCCCAAAAACCATGTTTTCATACAAAACCACAATGTGCCATTTTCAAAACAAGCCATTTTCAACTCTTTTCAATCAACCAAAACATGCCAATTTCAACCCTTTTTGAAATCAATCAAAATGTACCAAAATCAACCTCAAGCCTCCTCAACTCACACATCAATACTTCACCAATTTCACAAAACATCATCCAACCATTTTAATACTTCTCAATCAAATGGCTAAGAGACAAACACATAAACATGTCATACATACTATCTCATCCCAATTTCTAATAATACCATTTCTAATCAACCATCATTGTACATAATCAATATCATACTCACCATCAACATGGTTTCACCCACAATTCAACCTTAATCAATTATCAAGCATATATCACAACATGCATATTTCTCATACATCATACCACCAAGGCATCAATCATCATCATCACATATATGACCACATCATATATCTCAACCATTCAACAACATCAACAATTCAATGCCTATCTTAGGGCCTCTAGCCTAAGTATTTCCCACCACATTACATATTAGATACGAGAAACCGAGACCATACCTTAGCCGATTTCCCAAGCTCAACCGGAGCACTTCCAAACCACTTGTCCATAAGCCTTCTAGGTCTCAACACCTCCAAGAATAGATTTTTACCACCAAAAATCCCTTTTCAAACTTTCCAAGGTCTCAATCAAGCCCCAAAATTCACATGTACACAACCTAAGCCATAATCATCATACCTATACACAACATCTCAACACCCAAACATCATAGAACAATAAATTACACTAGGGTTGAGAATCTTACCACACCCAAGGTCTAAGGAGACAAGATTAATCTTCTCCTTCAAGAGAGTTGGGTCCTATAATATCAAAGAGCCCAAAATCTCAACATTTTTTCTCATTAAACTCGAAAATAAGGCTGGAAATTCGAAGAGAAAAACGTGGCTTACCTCAAGATTGGTTGTATGGGTTTTGTAGAGCTCTCCACGGTGAATGCGTGGCCGCAAACGGTGCGGCAATCGAAGCTCTAGATCAAAAGTTATGGTGGTTTGAAGATCAACCAAGGAAGAGAACTTGAGAGTGTGTTCTTCCCTTCCCCTCCACCATTTCAGCGTGTGTGTGTATCAAATGAGGAGAGAGAGTGCTGAAAACTAGGATTTTGGTTTAGTTTAGTTGGCCCAAGGGCCCACTTTGGGTTCGGTTGGCCCGGTTTGACCCGTTCGGTCTAATCTTGGTCCGATTTCTATAAAATTGGTACCGAAATTCTCATCTCAATCTCCTCTATCATACTAACCCATAAAAATCACATTTTTGGCTTTCTAGAATAAATTCTTATTTATGGGTTAATTAGCCATTAATTAACTGGGTCTTACATCTTCCTTGCCTTTGTTGCTCTTCCCTCATGGCTATTTGATCCTCTCTAATTTCATGGAGAATAATGGAGTGCTCTTGGTGCTCCATCCTTAGTTGCTCCATGTTAGAACTCAAATCTCCCAAAGAAGTGTTGAGTTGCTCCCAATAGTTGTGTGGAGAAAAATGCATCCTCTTGAGGCATCTCAGAGATTTCTTGATGAGGGACTTCCTCACGCTCTTGTTGAGGTTCATGAGTGGGCTCTCTTGTTTACTCCATCCACTTTTTAGTGATGGGCTTGTCCTCGTCAGTGAGGATGTATTTCTCTATGACAATTCCAGCTAAACTGCATAGGTGACGAATGAGGTGAGGGAAGGCTAACCTTGCCAAAGTAGAGGTCTTGTCAGCCACCTTGTAGAGTTCTAGAGATATGACCTCATGAACTTCTACTTTCTCTCTAATCATGATGCTATGGATCATGATAGCCCGATCCACAGTTACTTCAGACCGGTTGCTAGTAGAAATAATAGAGCATTGGATGAATTCCCACCATCCTCTAGCCACGGGTTTAAGGTCATGTCTTCTCAATTGAATCGGCTTGCCTTTGGAGTCTCTTTTCCACTGAGCTCCTTCCACACATATGTCCATGAGGACTTGGGCCAACCTTTGATCAAAGTTGACCCTTCTAGTGTATGGACGTGCATTTCCTTGCATCATTGGCAAGTTGAATGCCAACCTTACATTTTCCAGACTGAAATCTAAGTATTTCCCTCGAACCATTGTAAGCCAATTCTTTGGGTTCGGGTTCACATTTTGATCATGGTTCTTGGTGATCCATGCATTAGCATAGAACTCTTGAACCATTAAGATTCTGACTTGTTGAATGGGGTTGGTGAGAACTTTCCAACCTCTTCTTTGAATCTCATGTCAGATCTCCGGATACTCATTCCTTTTGAGCATGAAAGGGACCTCAGGGATCACCTTTTTCTTGGCCACAACTTCATAGAAGTGGTCTTGATGGACCTTTGAGATGAATCTCTCCATCTCCCACGACTCGGAGGTGGAAGCTTTTGCCTTTCCTTTCCTCTTTCTAGAGGTTTCTCTGGCCTTAGGTGCCATAAATGGTTTTGGAAACACAAAAAGTAAGGCTTTTCCCACCCCAAACTTAAAAAGGTTTGCTCGTCCTCGAGAAAAAAGAAGAAAGAAGGGAGGAGAAGAAGAAAAAAATAGAGGAGATGAAGAGGTGTGAATGGTTCGGCCAAGTGGGGAAAGAAGTGTTTATGATGTGTGAAAATGAAGGAGAGATGAGGGGTTTATATAGAAGTGGAGAGAGTGGTATGGTTCGTGTATTAGGGGTTGAGTTTGGGAGGGAAAGGATGTGAATTTGAATGTTGAGGTAGGTGGGGTTTTTAGGGAAGAGTTGATGGAGGTGATTGGTGAAGGGTATTTGGGAAAGGGTGTTATTGGAATGTGTGAAGAAGAGAGAGAGTGAGTTGAGGTAGGTGGGGATCCTGTGGGGTCCACAGATCCTGAGGTGTCAAGGATTTCTCATCCCTGCACCATTCTGGCGTGTGAACGCCCTCTGAGTGCTAATCCTAGCGTTAAACGCCAGGTTGCTGCCCATTCCTGGTGTTAAACGCCAGCTTTTCTCCCCTTTCTGGCATTTAATGCCAACTTTTCTTCCCTTTCTGGTGTTTAACGCCAGCTCAGTGCCCTTTTCTGGTGTTAAACGCCAGTCTGGTGCCCTTTTCTAGCATTTAAACGCCAGTAAGCTCCTCCTCCAGGGTGTGCTATTTTTAATGCTGTTTTTGAAATTGCTTTAATTTTTGCAGTTGTTTTTGTGACTCCACATGATCATCAACCTAAAGAAAATATAAAATAACAATGGAAAATGGAAATTTAACAAAGATAAAATTGGGTTGCCTCCCAATAAGCGCTTCTTTAATGTCAATTGCTTGATAGTGAGCTCTCATGGAGCCTCACAGATTCTCAGAGCATGGTTGTGGTCTCCCAACACCAAACTTAGAGTTTGAATGTGGGGGCTCTGTTTGACTCTGTATTGAGAGAAGCTTTTCATGCTTCTTCTCCATGTGTACAGAAGGAGATCCTTGAGCCTTAAACACAAGGTAGTCTTCATTCATTTGAAGGACCAATTCTCCTCTGTCAACATCAATCACAACTTTTGCTGTGGCTAGGAAAGGTCTGCTAAGGATGATTGATTCATCCTTATTCTTCCCAGTTTCCAGGATTATGAAGTCAGCAGGGATGTAAAGGCCTTCAACCTTCACTAAGACATCCTCTACAAGTCCATAAGCCTGTTTCCTTGAATTGTCTGCCATCTCCAATGAGATTCTTGTAGCTTGTACCTCAAAGATCCCTAGTTTCTCCATTACAGAGAGTGGCATGAGGTTTACACTTGACCCCAGGTCACACAGAGCCTTCTCAAAGGTCATGGTGCCAATGGTGCAAGGTATTAAGAACCTTCAGAGATCCGGTTTCTTTTGAGGTATCTTCAGCTGAGCCAAGGTGTTTAGTTCATTAATGAGCAACGGAGGATTATCCTCCTAAGTCTCATTACCAAATAATTTGGCATTCAGCTTCATGATTGCTCCAAGGTACTGAGCAATTTGCTCTTCAATAGTAACTTCATATTCTTCAGAAGAAGAATATTCTTCAGAGCTCATGAATGATAATAGGAAGTTCAATGGAATCTCTATGGTCTCTAGATGAGCCTCAGATTCCTTTGGTTCCTTAGAAGGGAACTCCCTAGTGGTCAGTGGTCGTCCCAGGAGGTCTTTCTCACTGGAATCACTGCATTTCCCTCCTCTACAGGTTCAGCCATGTTGGACGTGTGGATGGCCTTGCACTCTCTTTTTGGATTCTCTTCTGTATTACTTAGGAGAGTGCTAGGAGGAGTTTCAGTGACTCTTTTACTCAGCTGACCCACTTGTGCCTCCAAATTTCTAATGGAGGATCTTGTTTCGTTCATGAAACTTAGTGTGGTCTTAGATAGATCAAAGACTGTGGTTGCTAAGCCAGAACGATTCTGCTCAGAGTTCTCTGTCTGTTGCTGAGAAGATGATGGGAAAGGTTTGCTATTGCCAAACCTGTTTCTACCACCATTATTGTTATTGAAGCCTTGTTGAGGCTTCTGTTGATCCTTCCATGAGAAATTTGGGTGATTCCTCCATGAAGAATTGTAGGTGTTTCCATAGGGTTCTCCCATGTAATTTACCTCTTCCATTGCAAGATTCTCAGGGTTATAAGCTTCTCCTTCTAAGGAGGCTTCTTTAACACTGCCAGATGCAGCTTGCAATCCAGTCAGATTCTGAGAAATTATATTGACTTGCTGAGTCAATATTTTGTTCTGAGCCAATATGTCATTCAGAGTATCAATCTCAAGAAATTCTTTCTTCTGAGTTGTCCCATTGCTCACAAGATTTCTTTCAGAAGTGTACATGAAAAGGTTATTTGCAACCATTTCAATGAGTTCCTGGGCTTCTGTAGGCGTTTTCTTCAGATGAATAGATCCACATGTAGAATGGTCCAATGACATCTTGGATAACTCAAACAAACCATCATAGAAGATACCTATGATGCTCCATTCTGAAAGCATGTTAGAAGGACACCTTCTAATCAATTGCTTGTATCTTTCCCAAGCTTTAGAGAGAGATTCACCTTCCTTCTATTTGAAGGTTTGAACTTCCACTCTAAACTTACTCATCTTTTGAGGTGGAAAAAATTTAGCTAAGAAGTCATTGACCAGCTATTCCCAAGAGTTCAGGTTGTCTATAGGTTGTGAGTTCAACCATATACTAGCTCTATCTCTTACAGCAAAAGGGAAAAGCATAAGTCTGTAGACCTCAAGATCAACTCCATTGGTCTTAACAGTGTCACAGATTTGGAAAAATTCAGCCAAGAACTAATGAGGATCTTCCAATGGAAGTTCATGAAACTTGCAATTCTGTTGCATTAGAGAAACTAATTGAGGCTTAAGCTCAAAGTTGTTTGCTCCAATGGCAGGAATAGAGATGCTTCTCCCACAAAAGTCGGGAGTAGGTGCAGTAAAGTCACCAATCACCTTCATTGCATTGTTAGCATTGTTGTTATTTTCGGCTGCCATGTCTTCTTCTTTTTCGAAAATTTCTGTCAGGTCCTCTCTGGAGAGTTGAGCTTTAACTTCTCTTAACTTCCTCTTAAGAGTCCTTTCAGGTTCAGGATCAGCTTTAACAAGAATGCCTTTATCTTTGTTCCTACTCATATGAAAGAGAAGAAATAAAAAAAAGTATGGAATCCTCTATATCACAGTATAGAGATTCCTTGATGTGTCAGAGGAAAAGAAGAATAGAAGGATGAGGTAGAGAGAAGAATTCGAACTTATAGAGAGGGAGGGGGTCCGAATTATTAAGAGAGGAGGATTGTTAGTGATTAAATAGAAAGAGATGAGAGAGGGAATTTTTGAAAATTAAAAAGGATTTTTGAAAAAGTTGTTAATGGTTTTCAAATATTAGAGAGAGAGAGAGAGAGAGAGAGAGAGAGAGAGAGAGAGAGAGAGAGAAGTAGTTAGGTGGTTTTGAAAAAGATAAGAAATATTGATTAGTTGAAAAAGATTTGGAAATAATTTTGAAAAGATAAGAAGTTAAAAAAAAGTTTGAAATCAAATTAAAAGAGATAAGATTGAAAAAAAATTTGATTTTAAAAAGATATGATTTTCAAAAGATATGATTGAAAAGATATGATTGAAAAAGATTTAAAAAAGATTTGATTTTTAAAATTGATGACTTGACTAACAAGAAATTAAAAGATATGATTCTAAAATTCAAATATTCAACCTTTCTTAACAAGAAAGTAACAAACTTGAAATTTTTGAATCACAACATTAATTGTTAGCAAGGATTTTCGAAAATATTAAAAGAAAAATGAAAAAGATTTGATTTTGAAAAAGATATGATTGATAAAAAAGGATATGAAAAAGATAAGATTTTGAAAAATTAGTTTTAAAAATGAAAAATTGAAAAAGATTTGAATTGAAAAGAAAACTACCTCCTTGGTGCTATCCTGGCATTAAACGCCCAGAATGGTATCCATTCTGGCGTTTAACGCCCACTTGGCTACCTCCTTGGGCGTTAAACGCCCAGCCAGGTGCGTTTAAACGCTAGAAATCCTTCTTTACTGGGCGTTTTGAATGCCCAGCTTTTTTTCTCTAATTCCTCTGCTGTGTGTTCTGAATCTTCAATTCTCTGTATTATTGACTTGAAAAGACATAATTTTGAAAATGTTTAAGAAAGGAAAGACATGCAAGACACCTGTTCCAAGGGTTACCTGAAACTAGAGGTCGATCTCGGATGAGATCTTCTGTGCTGGACGGAGCTGCAGAGTCCGATCTTGATGATGGTGATTGGAGTCGCTGTGTTTGACTCGTTGGACTTGGTGATGATGCTGATCCTTCATCCCTGGAGGGTGGGGGGTACCTGCAAGGGACTCCGATGCTTAAGTTAGCAAGGGTATTAAGCAGGTATTGAGTAGAATCAGAGTATGAGTTATACCTGGGTGCTCCAGTGTATTTATAATGGTGTAGAGTGATCTTTTCAGATAAGATAAGTTAGTTATCTTATCTTTATCTTATCTTATCTTTCGTGGGAACCGCCCTTATCTCTATATGCTTGGGCTGCCTTTGGATTGGGGTCGTGTTCCTCTATTTGGGCCCTCTATTGGGCTTTCCTGTGACTTGGCTGAGCTCTTTGAGAAGAGGTCGGTTTGTCCTGACCTGAAGAGGTCGGTCGCTTTGTCTGTAGAACATCCCGGGTCGGCCAGCTCGACTCAGGTTATGAACAGTGCCCCTGCTCGAGCTTGGTCTTCCTTTTTGAGGTTGAGTCTTTAGTTTTAGGACGTCGATCCTTCTTTGGTGAAGCGGAACTCGAGCATTTTGTCGATTTCTTTTTCTAGAGTTCTCCTTTTTTGAATGCAGAATGTTTCGCTTCCTTTTAAAAACACGCGCTTTTGGATTAGTGTCCTGGCCTTGGGAACGTGCGAGGGTTTTTAATGCCCCAATAATTGGTTTTTGATGCTCCGTTTCTCTTGGCTTTTATTTTGAACTTTACTCTCAGGAAACGTTTTCTCTCCTCATCTGTTTTTGCTGTGACTTCTCTTTTTCTCCTCTCCTTCTGTTTTCTTTTGAAAACCTACATTCCTTGGTGTTTCTTCATGCAACGTTTGTTCGGCGATTGTAAGTGCTTTTGGCGGTGATCTCTAACCTCCTCGTCTTCAACCCTCTTGCGTATTCTTTTCCTTTCTCAGGTTGGTTTTGCTTTCCCCTCGCCGTTTACTTCTGCTGTGTTGTGTTTTGATTTTGAAGTTTTGATTTTGACTGAGTGCATGTTGGAAAGCTTGAATTTTTGTTGCACCTGGTTTGTTACTGTGATGCATGCTTTTTCCCTTTTGACCTTATATATGCTTCTGAGTGTATTTTCTTGGTTTGGCTCTTTAGGGCTTTGTATGCTTCTGCCGATTCCTGAACTGTTGTAGCCTTTTCTTTTGGCGACTCATTTGATCTTTTTCGCATTTATTTTTCTTGGAAAGGGTTTCTGTTGAGACATTAGTCTTGTAGATTTTCCTGAATCTTTATTCCCTGATTGCCTCCAAAGGATGCCTCTGGACCATGGGTTGTGTCCTGGGGTTTTCCTTTTTATCTGCTGTATCGTGCTGGAATGTGCTGTCCAAGTTGTTTTGATTTCGTCTGGGATGTCTTTGCCTTTTTAGTAGCCCAATCTTTTTCTTGCTTTGTAGGATTAGTTGGCCATGTCTTCCCAAAAAAACATTGTCGAGGCGTCTTCTGAGGTTCCCGAAGGGATGTCCAATTAGATGGACTATCTTGTCTTGCTGTGTGTTTCTTTAGTTGATTCAGATTTTTGTGCGACGCTTAGAATGCATCATCATGTCTGTAGCAGTACAGATCAGGAGGGCAATTATGAGTTGGTAGCACCCGATTCTGGTGATAGAGTCTGCTTCCCAGTCCTAATCCAGGGGGAACGTCCCTTCTTCTATGCTTATGACTTCTTTTTTAGCCAAATGAACATCACCTTTCCTTTTACTTCTTTTGAAACCGACCTGTTATGGTCTTGTAATGTAGCCCCTTCGCAGCTCCATTCGAATTCATGGGGCTTCATAAAGATTTTTCAGCTTGTTTGTCAAGAATTTGGTGTTACGCCTTCTCAAACTCTTTTTCTGTATCTTTTTGTGTTGACCAAACCTGGGACTACCAAGAAGAAAGCTTCTTGGATTTCTTTTAGGTCTGCCCAGGGACACAAGGTCTTTTCCATGTATGACGAATCTTTTCAGGATTTTAAGAACTACTTCTTTAAGGTCCGGGCTATTGAAGGAGCCCGACCTTTCTTTCTGGATGAAAATAATGAGCCCTGCTTTCCCTTAGAGTGGCAGAGAAATGTAGTGGTATCCCGATATACTTGGGAGATGTTGAGCGAGGTCGAGCAGTCCTTTGTGAGTGTTTTGGAGGATATCTGGGGAGAACCTCCCCATTTGGATACTAAAAAGTCTTTGGGAGATCCGTCCCTTATTCGAACTGCTTTGGGTACTGCCTTGATATATCTTGTTATCTTTATTTTTCTCCTGTTTTTCTTCCTGGCGTGATAAATTGTTGTTTTTCATTTTGTAGAGATGGCCAAGAATAATGATGCCATGAAGGCCTTCAAGAAGGCGAGGAAAGCTACTGCGGCTCAAAACATCTCAGCCCGGGCTGATGGGGAAGGAACTTCCCAAGCTCCTTTGACGCCATCCATGCCGAGCTCTCCTGGCCTGAGGAGAATGATCCCTACACCTCGGGTCCGTTTAGTGGATCCCCCTCAGTCTTCTACCGCTGTTGTGATTTCTTCTTCGGCCGCCCCTCCTCCAAAAAGACCTCGAACTGTTGAACCTTTCAATCTAGATGCCCCAGATTTTGATCCTATTGGTTTTGTGGACCAGCAGATCGCACCTTATGGTGCTCTTTCAATGGATGATGTATCTCTCCTTCATCACTTAGATTTTATAACTCGAAGTAGTGTCAAGATGGCCCATATGGGAGCTGCTTTGTATCGCACTGCCCAAAATCTACCTCTGCATGTTACCAAAGATTTTATGGAGGAAGCTAAGCGAGAATTTGATCGGATGAAGGGTCTCAAGGAGGAGTTTGAAGCGAAGGTGACTCAACTAAAAAAGGAGCTGGAAGGGGAGAAGGCCAGCTCTCTTGCCCTGGCGGCCTCTGTGCGATTGGCTGAGGATGTGGCTTTGAAGCACAAAGAAAGCTATGTCGCATCCTACCGAGAAGTGATACGTCTTTGGGATGAGCTAGAGTCGGTCCGGGTTGATTATGCTGAGCTCCAGGGTCATCTTGTGGGCAGCGTAACTGCTGCCTATGAGAACCTGAAGTAGCAAGTTCGAGTTATTGCCCCGGAGGCTGACCTTGCCTTGTTTAGCTTGGATAATTTTGTGAAGGATGGCAAAATCGTTCCCGAGGACCCTGATGATGATGATGTTGAGCCTCCTCCTGTTCCTTCTACCAAAGTCTCCGTTGTGCTGCTCTCTTCCTATCAGGCTGCTGAAGTCGTTCAACCTGAGTCCGATCCTGATGTTTAGATCCTGAATCTAGATGATGGGACAGTAGATGCAGTGCCTCTTCAGACTCGACCTCCTTCACCCCGGGATGCTGCTACTGGGAAACCTTTGGACTCTCTTTGATTATTTCTGACAAATTTGTGTATAGCCCGGCCTGTGAGCTTTGAACTCTTTTGTTTTGTAAATGGTGTTTCGTTGACTGTTGATACTTCTGTTGCTTGTTTAGCAACTTTGCTTTGAAAAACAAAGTGACTTTCAAGCTTTCTGGGTTGATTTTGGCGGCCTCTGAAGCTTGCTGTTATCATAACTTAGTAGTTTTTGTATCCTGTTTTCTTTGCACTCGTCTTGGCACCTTCGTAGGTTTTTATCTGTCATGATTAACTTGATTCTTTGGCTTGACGCTGCTCTCATCAATCTTAAACTGTTCTTTATCGTAATACTGAGATTGCCAATTTTTCAACTTGGTTTTTGTTTGTTTGTAGCCCTTCCTTTTTGGACCTTACTTAAGTCTCTTCCAAGGGTAGCTTTATCGTGTCGGTTCCTGTCAAATTACTCGGTACTCCTCTTTCTTGGACTTTGTTCAGGGCTTTTTCAGGTATTACCTCTGTAGCTTTGTATCTTGGACCGACTTCGTCATGTCAGGCTTTGTCGAGTCACTTGATAATCCTCTTTCTTAGACCTTGTGCAGGTCTCTTTCAGGGATTTATCTTTTGTAGCTTTATCTTTCCGGGCCGACTTTGTCACGTCGGACCCTGTCGAGTTACTTGATAATCCTCTTTCTTGGACTTTGTTCAAGTCTCTTTTAGGGATTTATCTTTTGTAACTTTATCTTTCTGGGCCGACTTTGTCACGTCGGGCCCTGTCGAGTTACTTGATAATCCTCTTTTTTGGACTTTGTTCAAGTCTCTTTCAGGGATTTATCTTTTGTAACTTTATCTTTTCGGGCCGACTTTGTCACGTCGGGCCCTATCGAGTTACTTGATAATCTTCTTTTTTGGACTTTGTTCAAGTCTCTTTCAGGGATTTATCTTTTGTAACTTTATTTTTCGGGGCCGACTTTGTCACGTCGGGCCCTGTCGAGTTACTTGATAATCCTCTTTCTTGGACCTTGTTCAGGTCTCTTTCAGGGATTATCTTTTGTAACTTTTGTAGGAGTCCGACTTCCTCATGTCGGGCTCTTCGAAGTTATAGTAATCCTCTTTTATAGGGTTGGCCAGACCTCTTTCCAGGGCTTTACTTATAACTTGGGTTGTTGTGGCTGGTCCGACTTTTTGTGCCGGCCAGTCTTTAAGTTATTTTATAGCAATCCATTTTATTAGGTCCTCGTCAGGTCCTTTCTATGGATCACTTTCTATAACTTCTTGCATTATTCTATTTTCATCTTTCCCGATTTTGTAGAATTTGGGTTTTTAGCCCTCGTTTTTATCGTGATCGCGTAGTGAATTCGATTTTCACTTTTTATCGATCTGTAGCTTTATAATCGGGAGATGAATGTTTTCAGAATAATACGACTTGAGCATTTGTAGAGAATCTGAACAAATTTTATTAAAAGAAAATGCAAATATACACGAGGAGTTAATTTCCTAAGTCGGGTGATTGTAGGTCTTGGCGGGGCGCCTCGTTAAAAAACCTTTTTCAGGAAAAAGAGTGTGCCTTGTCCAAGATCTTTTATCTCCCCTAACTATAGTACCTTCTTAGGTTGCAGGCGTGCCATGATCTAGGAAGCTCTCGTCCGTCAAGTTCGGAAAGTTTGTAGTAGCCCTTTCCCAATACTTCTATGACTCGGAAGGGTCCTTTCCAGTTTGCTGCCAGCTTTCCTTTTCCAGGTCGAGTTGTTCCTATATCGTTTTGGATTAGGATAAGGTCGTTTTCAACGAAGGCTCGCTGTATTACTTTTTGGTTGTATCTGGAGGCCATTCACCTTTTCAGCGCCTCTTGCCTTATCCGAGCTTTCTCTCGGATTTCTGGAAGTAAGTCGAGCTCTTCCCTTTGAAGTTGGGAATTGACTTTTTCGCTAAAATGGATTACTCTGGGTGATCCTTTTTCGACCTCCACTGGAATCATTGCCTCCATTCCGTAAGCTAATTGGAAGGGTGACTGGTGCACGAAATTGCAATCACACTTTTGCAATTCCGCACAACTAACCAGCAAGTGCACTGGGTCGTCCAAGTAATACCTTACGTGAGTAAGGGTCAATCCCACGGAGATTGTCGGCTTGAAGCAAGCTATGGTTATCTTGTAACTCTTAGTCAGGATATCAATAATTCTCAGGTTTAATTGTGAAAAGTAGAAGAACATGAAAAAAATACTTGTTTTGCAGTAATGGAGAACATGTTGAGGTTTTGGAGATGCTCTATCTTCTGAATCCCTACTTTTCTACTGTCTTCTTCTTCATGCACGCAAGGCTCCTTCCATGTCAAGCTGTATGTAGGGTTTCACCGTTGTCAATGGCTACCTCCCATCCTCTCAGTGAAAATGTTCAATGTGCTCTGTCACAGCATGGCTAATCATCTGTCGGTTCTCAATCAAGTTGGAATAGAATCCATTGATTCTTTTGTGTCTGTCACTAACGCCCAGCCCTCAGGAGTTTGAAACTCGTCACAGTCATTCAATCCTTGAATCCTACTCAGAATACCACAGACAAGGTTTAGACCTTCTGGATTCTCTTGAATGCCGCCATCAATTCTAGCTTATACCACGAAGATTCTGATAAGGAATCCAAGAGATATTCACTCAATCTAAGGCAGAACGGAGGTGGTTGTCAGGCACACGTTCATAAGTGAGAATGATGATGAGTGTCACGGATCATCACATTCATCAAGTTGAGGAACAAGTGATATCTTAGAATAGAAGCAAGCGTGATTGAATGAAAAACAGTAGTAATTGCATTAATCCATCAAGACACAACAGAGCTCCTCACCCCCAACCATGGGGTTTAGAGACTCATGCCGTAGAAGGTACAGTATGAAACGTGTAAAGTGTCATGAGGTCTAGATACAATGTCAAAAGATCCTATTTATAGTGAACTAGTAACCTAGGATATACAGAAATGAGTAAATGACGTAAAAATCCACTTCCGGGGTCCACTTGGTGTGTGCTTGGGTTGAGCATTGAAGCTTTCATGTATAGAGACTTTTCCTGGAGTTAAACGCCAGCTTTTGTACCAGTTTGGGCGTTTAACTCCAATTTTTGTGCCGGTTCCGGCGTTAAACGCCGGGAATTCTGAAGCTGATTTGCAACGCCGGTTTGGGCCATCAAATCTTGGGCAAATTATAGACTATTATACATTGCTGGAAAGCCCAGGATGTCTACTTTCCAACGCAATTGAGAGCGCGCTAATTGGGCTTTTGTAGCTCCAGAAAATCCACTTCGAGTGCAGGGAGGTCAGAATCCAACAACATCTATAGTCCTTTTTCAGCCTCTGAATCAGATTTTTACTCAGGTCCCTCAGATTTCATAGTAAAGTCCAGAAAAGTGAATTTTAAATAAAAACTAATAAAAACATACTAAAAATTAACTAAAACGTACTAAAAACTTCATAAAAATAGTGCCAAAAAGCGTATAAATTATCCGCTCATCACAACACCAAACTTAAATTGTTGCTTGTCCCCAAGCAATTGAAAATCAAATAGGATAAAAAGAAGAGAACATACTATAGACTCCAAAATATCAATGAAACTTAGCTCCAATTAGATGAGCGGGACTAGTAGCTTTTTGTTTCTGAACAGTTTTGGCATCTCACTTTATCCTTTGAAGTTTAGAATGATTGGCATCTATAGGAACTCAGAATTCAGATAGTGTTATTGATTCTCCTAGTTAAGTATGATGATTCTTGAACATAGCTACTTTATGAGTCTTGGCTGTGGCCCAAAGCACTCTGTCTTCCAGTATTACCACCGGATACATACATGCCACAGACACATAATTGGGTGAACCTTTTTAGATTGTGACTTAGCTTTGCTAGAGTCCCCAATTAGAGGTGTCCAGGGTTCTTAAGCACACTCTTGGATCAGTTTATATATATATATATATTTGAATTCACTGCTTTTTCTTGCTTCAAGAATCAATTTGATAATTTTTCAGATCCTCAATAACATTTCTCCTTTTTCATCATTCTTTCAAGAGCCAACAAGTTTAACATTCTTTAATCAACAAATTCAAAAGACATATGCACTTTTCAAGCATTCATTCAGAAAAAAAAGTATTGTCACCACATCAAACTAATTCAACTAGTTTCAGAGATAAATTCGAAATCATGTACTTCTTGTTCTTTTGTGATTAAAGCATTTTTCATTTAAGAGAGGTGATGGTTTCATAGGACATTCATAGCTTTAAGACATGAACCTTAAATTTTATTAATCATGAATTAAGAACAAAACTCAAAAATAAATATAAGATAAGACTAATAGTAATAGAAAAGAAAAATTTAAATGACTCTAAAATAGACTCCTAATGATAGAGGTTATCACAGAGTTAGGACTCAACAACCTTGGTTTTGAGAAGTGGATGCTCCCTCAACTTGCGGGGTATTTGACCCTTCAAGGGAGAGCTTCTGGCGCTTTAGCTCCTGTAGCTCACGCCCCTGCTTCTCTTGTTCCTTCAGCAATTTGCAGAGCATGCAGTTTTGATTCTACTGTTCTTCCTTAATTTGTTCCATAGTTTCTTGCAGCTTGGCAACAGATGCTTCTAGGCTGGCCTAGTAGTCAATTTCAGGAAGTTCAGGGAGGAACTCCTGCGCCCTCCTTTTGATAGAGTTATCTTGCATTTGTCCTTCCATTGACTTCTTGGTGATTGGATGTTCAATTGGGATGAATTCATCTACTCCCATCCTCACCCCAGCATCTTTACATAGCAAAGAGATTAAGCTTGGGTAAGCCAGTTTGGCTTCAGTGGAATTCTTGTTTGCAATTGTGTAAATCTCACAAGCAATCAGATGATGAACCTCCACTTCTTTTCCCAGCATAATGCAATGAATCATCACTGCTCTCTTGATGGTGACCTCAGAACGGTTGCTAGTGGGAAATATAGAACGCCCAATGAAGTCTAGCCAACCTCTTGCAATTGGTTTGAGATCTCCCCTCTTGAGTTGGTTTGGGACACCTTTTGAATTGGTTGTCCACTTAGTTCCAGGGAGGCATATGTCCTCTAGAACTTGATCCAACCCCTTATCTGCTCTCACCATTTTCCTATTAAAGGATTCAGGATCATCTTGTAGTTGAGGCAATTTGAAGACCTCTCTCATTTTGTCCAGATGGAAGTAAATAATTCTCCCTCTAACCATGGTTCTGTAGGTATGAAAAGCAGTTCCAGTCATTCTCTGCTTATCTGTCAGCCACAGATTTGAGTAGAATTCCTGAACCATGTTTCTTCCAACCTTTGTCTCAGGGTTGGTTAGAACTTTCCATCCTCTGTTTTGAATTTGCTCTTGGATCTCTGGATATTCGTCTCCTTTCAGATCGAATTTAACTTCCGGGAACACTGACCTCAGACCCATTATTTTGTGGTAATGGTCTGCATGTTCTTTGGTTAAGAACTTCTCTTGACTCCAAAGATTCTTTGGAGTATTCTCTTTCTTGCCTCTTGAATTGGTTTGTTTTCCCTTAGGAGCCATGAACTTGATAAATCTTGGCTTAGTGATCACGGAAAAGCACACCAAACTTAGAGGTTTGCTTGCCCTCAAGCAAAAGAAAGGAAAGAGGAGAGAGAGGAGGAGAGCAAATTCGAATGGTGGGGAGAGGGGGATGGCTGAGCATTATTTATAAGGGAGGGGGAGAGATTTTGAAAATTTTGAAGGAGATTTGAGAAGATATGGAAAGAATTTGAGAAGATATTTGAGTTTTTGAAAAAGATTTGGAAAGGATTTGAAAGAGATTTTGAGGAATGATTTAGAAAGTTGTTAAATTTTTGAAATTTGAAGGTGAATGATGAAAGTTTGTAATGTGTTTATGCAGAAAATTATGGATCAAAATAAGAAAGTTTGAAAAAATTTGAAGTGGAAAACAAAATCTCTGTCCCCTACCTTTCTGGCGTTAAATGCCCAGAATGGTATCCATTCTAGCGTTTAACGCCCACTTGGTGGCCATTATGGGCGTTTAACGCTCAGCCAGGTGCCCTGGCTGGTGTTAAACGCCAGAAACCCCTTTATCACTGGGCGTTTTGCTGAACACCCAGGATGCTACAATTCTGGTGTTAAATGCCTAGAATGGTGCCCATTCTGGCGTTTAACGCCCAAAATGGTGCCTTTACTGGCGCTAAACTCCCAGAATGGTATCCATTATGGTGTTTAACGCCCAGAGTACCTCTTACTGGCGTTTTCTTGCCAGCAAGCTCCTTTTCTCTGCTTTTTTTTCTGAATCCTTCTGTAACTCTGTGAATTCTTTCAATTTCGATGATCAACCTTGAAAAATATGTATCAAGCTTTTATTAAATAAAACAGATAACCTGCTAATGACTGGGTTACCTCCCAGCAAGCGCTTCTTTATTGTCTTTAGCTGGACCTTTACTGAGACTCATTCAAGCCTCAGTTTTGAGCATTCCTGCTCAAAATTGCTTTCAAGATAATGTTTGATTCTCTGTCCATTAACAATGAACTTTTTGTCAGAATCAATATCCTGATGCTCAACATATCCATATGGTGAGACTCCTGTAATCACATATGGGCCCCTCTACCGGGATTTGAGTTTTCCTGGGAATAGACTGAGCCTAGAGTTGAAGAGCATAACTTTTTGTCCTGGCTCAAAGACTCTGGATGACAACTTCTTGTCATGCCATTTCTTTGCCTTTTCCTTATAATTTTTTGCATTTTCAAAGGCACTGAGTCTGAACTCCTCTAGCTCATTTAGCTGGAGCAATCTTTTCTCACTAGCTAACTTAGCATCCATGTTTAGGAATCTAGTTGCCCAGTAGGCTTTATGTTCCAGTTCCACGGGCAGATGACAGGCCTTCCCATACACAAGTTGGTATGGAGAGGTTCCTATAGGAGTCTTGAATGCTGTTCTGTATGCCCACAGAGCATCATCCAAGCTCTTTGCCCAATCCTTTCTACGGGCAATAACAGTTCGTTCTAGGATTCTTTTTAGCTCTCTATTAAAGACTTCAGCTTGCCAATTTGTCTGTGGATGATACGGAGTTGCTACTTTGTGGCTAATTCCATATCGGACCATAGCAGAGTACAGCTGTTTATTGCAGAAATGAGTGCCCCCATCACTGATTAGTACTCTGGGAACACCAAACCTGCTGAAGATGTATTTCTGGAGGAATTTCAACACGGTCTTACTATCATTATTGGGAGTGGCAATTGCTTCTACCCATTTAGATACATAGTCAACTGCTACCAGAATATACGTGTTTGAGTATGATGGTGGGAAGGGACCCATGAAGTCAATACCCCATACGTCAAACAATTCAATCTCTAAGATCCCTTGTTGAGGCATGGCGTAACCATGAGGCAAATTACCAGCTCTTTGGCAAACAGTTACGCACAAACTCTTGGGCATCCCTATAGAGAGTAGGCCAGTAAAAGCCGCATTGGAGGACTTTAGTGGCTGTTCGCTCACTTCCGAAATGTCCCCCATACTGTGATCCATGACAATGCCATAGGATCCTTTGTGCTTCCTCTCTAGGTACACATCTGCGGATCATTCCGTCTGCACATCTCTTAAAGAGATATGGTTCATCCCATAGGTAGTACTTGGCATCTGAAATTAATTTTTTTCGTTGCACTCTGCTATACTCCTGGGGTATGAACCTCACAGCTTTATAGTTTGCAATATCTGCAAACCATGGAGCTTCCTGAATGGCAAAGAGTTGCTCATCTGGAAAGGTATCAGAGATCTCAGTAGAGGGGAGGGACGCCCCAGCTACTGGTTCTATTCGGGACAGATGATCAGCTACCTACCTGGTTCTATGTCTCTTTTCTGTCTCTTATCTCTATATCGAACTCTTGCAGAAGTAACACCCACCTTATGAGCCTGGGTTTTGAATTCTGCTTTCTGAGTAAGTATTTAAGAGCAGCATGGTCAGTGTACACAATCACTTTTGACCCTACTAAATAGGATCTAAACTTGTCAATGGCATAAACCATTGCAAGTAACTCTTTTTCTGTGGTTGTGAAATTCTTCTGTGCATCATTTAGAACACGGCTAGCATAATAAATGACGTGTAGAAGCTTGTTGTGCCTCTATCCCAACACTGCACCAATGGCATGGTCACTGGCATCACACATTAGTTCAAATGGTAATGTCCAATCTGGTGCAGAGATGACTGGTGCTGTGACCAGCTTGGCTTTCAGGGTCTCAAACGCCTGCAGACACTCTGTGTCAAACACAAATGGCGTGTCAGCAGCTAGCAGGTTGCTTAGAGGTTTTGCAATTTTTGAAAAGTCCTTTATGAACCTTCTGTAAAATCCTGCATGCCCTAGAAAGCTTCTGCCTTAACATTGGTAGGTGGTGGTAATTTTTCAATTACTTCTACCTTTGCTTGATCCACCTCTATTCCCTTGCCTGAAATTTTGTGCCAAGCACAATTCCTTCAGTCACCATGAAGTGACATTTCTCCCAGTTTAAGACCAGGTTAGTCTCTTGGCACCTTTTCAGGATAAGTGCTAGATGATTAAGACAGGAGCTGAATGAGTCTCCATATATTGAGAAGTCATCCATGAAGACTTCCAGGAACTTTTCTACCATATCAGAGAAGATGGATAGCATGCATCTCTGAAAAGTTGCAGGTGCATTACACAGACCAAAAGGCATTCTTCTGTAGGCAAACACGCCAGAAGGACAAGTGAATGCTGTCTTCTCTTGGTCCTGAGGATCTACTACAATTTGGTTGTAACCTGAATAGCCATCCAAAAAGTAGTAATAATCATGACCAGCTAGTCTTTCTAGCATTTGGTCTATGAATGGTAAAGGAAAATGATCCTTTCTGGTGGTTGTATTGAGCCGTCTGTAGTCAATACGCATACGCCACCCTGTAACTGTTCTTGTGGGAACCAGTTCATTCTTTTCATTATGAACCACTGTCATGCCTTCCTTCTTGGGGACAACTTGGACAGGGCTCACCCAGGGGCTATCAGAAATAGGATAAATAATCCCAGCCTCTAGTAACTTAGTGACCTCTTTCTGCACCACCTCCTTCATGGCTGGATTTAGCCGCCTCTGTGGTTGAACCACTGGCTTGGCATTATCTTCCAATAGGATCTTGTGCATGCATCTTGCTGGGCTAATGCCCTTAAGATCACTTATGGACCACCCAAGAGCTGTCTTATGTGTCCTTAGCACTTGAATTAGTGCTTCCTCTTCCTGTGAGTTTAAAGCAGAGCTTATAATCACTAAAAAAGTGTCACCTTCTCCCAGAAATGCATACTTCAGGGATGGTGGTAATGGTTTGAGCTCGGGTTTAGGAGGTTTATCCTCTTCCTGAGGAATTTTCAGAGGTTCTTGTATTTCCTTTGGTTCCTCTAGGTTAGGATAAACATCTTTAAAGATATCCTCAAGCTCAGATTTGAGACTCTCAGTCATATTGATCTCTTCCACTAAAGAGTCAATAATATCAGCGCTCATGCAGTCATTTGATGTGTTTGGATGCTGTATAGCTTTGACAGCATTCAACTTGAACTCATCCTCATTGACTCTCAGGGTCACTTCCCCTTTTTGTACATCAATGAGAGTTCGTCCAGTTGCTAGGAAGGGTCTTCCTAGGATGAGAGTTGCACTCTTGTGCTCCTCCATTTCTAGCACTACAAAGTCAGTTGGAAAGGCGAATGGCCCAACCTTGATAATCATGTCCTCAATTATGCCTGATGGATATTTAATGAAGCCATCAGCAAGTTGGAGACATATCCGGGTTGGTTTGACTTCTTCAGTCAACCCAAGCTTTCTGATAGTGGATGCAGGTATTAGATTGATACTTGCTCCAAGGTCACATAGGGCTGTCTTGGTACAAGCACCTTCTAATGTGCATGGTATCATAAACTTCCTGGATCTTGAAGCTTCTCTGGTAAGCTCTTCAGAATGACTGCACTGCATTCTTCAGTGAGAAACACTTTTTCAGTTTCTCTCCAATCCTTCTTATGACTTAAGATCTCTTTCATGAACTTAGCATAAGAAGGTATTTGCTCAAGTGCCTCTGCAAACGAAATTTTTATTTCAAGAGTCCTTAGATAGTCTGCAAAGCGAGCAAATTGTTTATCCTATTTTGCTTGGTAGAGTTTCTGAGGATAAGGCATCTTGGCTTTATATTCTTCAACCTTAGTTGCTGCAGGTTTATTCCCTACAGAGGTGGTTGGAGAAGCCTTTTTAGAGGGGTTACTATCAGCACTCTCAGGTGTCTGATTCCTCATTGGCGTTTGAGTGCCAGGACTGGGTGAGGAATGGGCGTTTAACGCCAACTTTCCCCCCTTTTTTGGCGTTTGAACGCCAGAACTAGGCAAGGAATGGGCGTTTAACGCCAACTTTTCCCCCCTTTCTGGCATTTGAATGCCAGGAGTATTCCTCTTTGGGCTCTTACTGTCCTCAGAGGGATTTTGGGCAGTGGTTTTGTTATCCTCTGTTAGTTGTTCCTTTCTTAGCTTTCTTCTACTTTGAGCAGTGTTATTCAATGTCTTCCCACTCCTCAGTTGAACTGCTTGGCATTCTTCTGTTATCTATTTAGATAACTGCTGTTTTGTCTGATTCAACTGTGATTCTATATTCTTGTTAGCAATTTTGGTTTCTTGGAGCATCTCTTTAAATTCTGCTAACTGTTTTGTCATCAGGAGTAATTGCTGATTAAGCTCAACAATCTGTTCTTGAGGATTAGGATCAGTAGTTACTGCCATAGCTTCTTCTTTTGTAGAGGACTCACTGCTTGAGTATAGATGTTGATTTCTAGCAGCAGTATCTATGAGCTCTTGAGCTTCTTCAATCGTCTTTCTCATATGTATAGATCCACTAGCTGAGTGGTCTAGAGACATCTGAGCTTTTTCTGTAAGCCCATAGTAGAAGATGTCTAACTGTACCCACTCTGAAAATATTTCAGAGGGCCATTTTCTTAGCATACCTCTGTACCTCTCCCAGGCATTATAAAGAGATTCATTATCCTCTTGTTTAAAGCCTTGGATGTCCAGCCTTAGCTGTGTCATCCTTTTTGGAGGGTAAAATTGATTCAGGAATTTGTCTGATAACTGTCTCCATGTTTTTATGCTTGCTGTGGGTTGGTTATTCAACTACCTCTTAGCTTGATCTTTTACAGCAAATGGAAACAGTAATAATCTGTAGACATCCTGATCTACCTCTTTATCACGTACTATGTCAGCAATTTGTAAGAACTGTGCCAGAAACTCAGTAGGTTCTTCCTATGGAAGACCAGAATACTGGCAGTTTTGCTTCACCATGATAATGAGTTGAGGGTTTAGCTCAAAGCTGCTTGCTTTAATGGAAGGTATACAGATGCTACTCCCATATGCAGCTGTAATGGGGTTAGCATATGACCCCATAGTCCTTCTGGACTGCTCAATTCCACTTAGGTCCATGATGGAGAAAGGGAAATGATATGAATTCACAAGTAAAGTATAATATATTTATTTATATTTTTTTAGGAATGACCGAAAATAATAAAATAAAATAGAAAAGAAAATAAAATTTTGAAAACTAAAAGAAAATAAAATCAAAGCAAATTGAAAACTAGATTAAAAAGATTTTGGAATTAGCAATTAAAAAGATATGGTTGAAGATTGTTTTGAAAAAGATACGAGTGAAAAGATATGATTTTGAAAATTAATGCGAAATTTCGAAGATTTAAAGGAGAATACAAAGAAGACACCAAACTTAGAAATTTTTAGAAAATCACAAACAAATTTTCGAAAACCTAAAGGAAAACACAAAGAAGACACCAAACTTAGAATTTTTAAAGATCAAGAAGGGACTAAGAACATGCAAATTCGAAAAATTAAAAGAAAACAAAAGCATGCAATTGACACCAAACTTAAAATATGAAACTAGACTCAAATAAAAGACTCTAAACCAACAAAAATAAAACAGTCCTAATCTAAGCAACAAGATAAACCGTCAGTTGTCCAAACTCGAACAATCCCCAGCAACGGCGCCAAAAACTTGGTGCACGAAATTGCAATCACACTTTTGCAATTCCGCACAACTAACCAGCAAGTGCACTGGGTCGTCCAAGTAATACCTTACGTGAGTAAGGGTCGATCCCACAGAGATTGTCGGCTTGAAGCAAGCTATGGTTATCTTGTAACTCTTAGTCAGGATATCAATAATTCTCAGGATTTATTGTGAAAAGTAGAAGAACATGAAATAAATATTTGTTTTGCAGTAATGGAGAACAGGTCGAGGTTTTGGAGATGCTCTATCTTCTGAATCCCTACTTTTCTACTGTCTTCTTCTTCATGCACACGAGGCTCCTTCCATGGCAAGCTGTATGTAGGGTTTCACCGTTGTCAATGGCTACCTCCTATCCTCTCAGTGAAAATGTTCAACGCGCTCTGTCACAGCACGGCTAATCATCTGTCGGTTCTCAATCAGGTTGGAATAGAATCCAGTGATTCTTTTGCGTCTGTCACTAATGCCCAGCCCTCAGGAGTTTGAAGCTCGTCACAGTCATTCAATCCTTGAATCCTACTCAGAATACCATAGACAAGGTTTAGACCTTCCAGAATCTCTTGAATGCCGCCATCAATTCTAGCTTATACCACGAAGATTCTGATTAAGGAATCCAAGAGATATTCACTCAATCTAAGGCAGAACGGAGGTGGTTGTCAGGCACACGTTCATAAGTGAGAATGATGATGAGTGTCACGGATCATCACATTCATCAAGTTGAGGAACAAGTGATATCTTAGAATAGAAGCAAGCGTGATTGAATGAAAAACAGTAGTAATTGCATTAATCCATCAAGACACAACAGAGCTCCTCACCCCCAACCATGGGGTTTAGAGACTCATGCCATAGAAGGTACAATATGAAATGTGTAAAGTGTCATGAGGTCCAGATACAATGTCAAAAGATCCTATTTATAGTGAACTAGTAACCTAGGATATACAGAAATGAGTAAATGACGTAAAAATCCACTTCCGGGGTCCACTTGGTGTGTGCTTGGGCTGAGCATTGAAGCTTTCATGTGTAGAGACTTTTCCTGGAGTTAAACGCCAGCTTTTGTGCTAGTTTGGGCGTTTAAATCCAATTTTTGTGCCAGTTCCGGCGTTAAACGCCGGGAATTATGAAGCTGATTTACATTACCGGTTTGGGCCATCAAATCTCGGGCAAAGTATGGACTATTATACATTGCTGGAAAGCCCCGGATGTCTACTTTCCAACGCAATAAAGAGCGCGCTAATTGGGCTTCTGTAGCTCCAGAAAATCCACTTCGAGTGCAGGGTGGTCAGAATCTAACAGCATCTGCAGTCCTTTTTCAGCCTCTGAATCAGATTTTTGCTCAGGTCCCTCAATTTCAGTCAGAAATTACCTGAAATCACAGAAAAAACACACAAACTCATAGTTAAGCCCAGAAAAGTGAATTTTAAATAAAAACTAATAAAAACATACTAAAAATTAACTAAAATGTACTAAAAACTCCATAAAAACAGTGCCAAAAAGCGTATAAATTATCCGCTCATCAGTGACTCCTTTGTTGTGGAATGTGGAGTCGTTTGGTATGTCCATAGGACTTGTGGGAGCTCCTCGGCCCATGCTCCCTTTGCATCCTGTAATCTCCATTTTATCTATGCTAATATAACTTTGTTAGCAGCTTCGGCTTGCCCATTGGCTTGGGGGTGCTCAACAGAGGTGAATTGTTGTTTTATATTCAGGTCGGCCGCTAGTTTTCTGAAGCCTGCGTCTGTGAACTAGGTACCATTGTCTGTAATAATGGAGTATGGGACTCCGAACCTTGTGACGATGTTTCTATATAGGAATTTCCAACTTCTTTGAGCTGTGGCATTGGCTAGGGGTTCTGCCTCGATCCATTTTGTGAAGTAGTCTATTCCTACTATGAGAAATTTGACTTGTCCTGACCCTTGAAGGAAAGGTCTAAGGAGATCGAGTCCCCATTTTGCAAATGGCCAAGGTGAGATTACGCTGATGAGCTCCTCTGGCGGAGCGGTGTGGAAGTTGGCATGCTTTTGACATGGCGTACATGTCCTTACGAATTCTGTGGCTTCTTTTTGTAGGATTGGCCAATAAAATCCTACTGGTAGTACTTTTTTGGCGAGTGCTTGTGCTCCGAGGTGATTGCCATAAATGCCACTGTGTACTTCTAAGATATCCTTAGTGTTGGAAGTCGGTATGTATTTTAGCAATAGTGTTGAAATCCCTTTTTTGTATAAAGTATTATTTATGATGGTATAGTATTGTGCTTCCCGTTTTAACCTCTTTGCCTCTTTCTCATCTGTAGGGAGGGCCTCTATTGTGAGGTAATTAATTATGGGGGTCATCCAGCCCTGATTGCGACCTGTTATGGCTAGGACCTTTTCTTCTTCTGAGATTGATGGCTTCTGTAGAATTTATTGGATAAGACTTCTATTGTTGCCTCCTGGTTTGGTGCTGGCTAGTTTTGAGAGTGCATCGGCCCGGGCATTCTGTTCTCGGGGTATGTGTCGAATCTCATACTCTCCGATCGAGTTGTCCGAGCTGTTCCCTGGTTTTGTCCAGGTACTTTTTCATAGTGGGATCTTTGGCTTGGTAGCTGCCTTTTATTTGTGAAGTGACTACCTGTGAGTCACTGAAGATGATAAGTTTTTGAACTCCAACCTCTCTAGCCAGCTTCAAACCAGCTAGTAGTGCCTCATATTCCGCTTGATTGTTTGAGGCAGGAAACCCAAATTTGAGGGAGAGTTCGATTTGGGTCCCCTGGTCGCTTTCAATTATTGCACCTGCGCCACTTCCCATTTTATTTGAGGAGCCTTTCACATATAGATTCCATTCTGTGGGGATTTCTAGTGTGTCTATAAATTCCGCAGTGAAGTAGGCCAGATATTGAGATTTGATGGCTGTCCGAGCTTCGTATTGAAGGTCGAATTCGGACAACTCGACTACCCATTGCAAGATTCTGCCTGCCAAGTCTGTTTTCTGTAAGATTCCTTTTATGGGCTGGTTGGTCCGAATTTTAATGGTGTGAGACTGGAAATATGGGCGAAGTCGTCGAGATGTTATTATGAGAGCGTAAGCGAACTTTTCTATTTTCTGGTAGTTCTGCTCGGACCCTTGTAACGCTTTACTGATAAAGTATATGGGTTGTTGCCCACTGTTGTCTTCTCGGACCAGTGCTTAGGCTATTGCCCGATTTCCCACTGTGAGGTACAAGATGAGTGGTTCCCCTTCCCGTGGCCGACTTAATATAGGTGGCCGTCCCAGAAATTTTTTGAAGTCTTGGAAGACTTGCTCATTCAACTGTCCATTCAAACTTCTTTCCCTTCGTTAGAGTGGCGTAGAAGGGGAGAGATCTTATTGCAGATCCCACCAGGAATCTGGATAAGGCTGCCAACTGCCCGTTGAGTTGTTGTACCTCTTTGATACAAGTCGGGCTTTTCATGTCGAGTATGGCCCTGCACTTGTTCGGGTTTGCCTCGATTCCTCTCTGTGTGATCATAAAACCCAAGAATTTACCAGCTTCTACTGTAAAGGTACATTTTATGCGATTGAGTCACATGCTGTGTCGTCTTATGGTGTTGAATACTTGTGTCAGGTCGGATAATAACCTCTCTTCGTTTTGCGCCTTCACTAGCATGTCGTCTACGTAGACCTCCATGATCTTTCTGATGTGATCCGAAAAAACTTTGTTCATTAATCTTTGGTAAGTGGCTCCCGCGTTTTTGAGACCGAAGGGCATAACAATGTAGTAGTAATTTGCCTTTGGGGTTAAGAAATAGGTTTTTTGTTGGTTGGGTGGGTACATTGGGATTTGGTTATATCCCGAGTATGCGTCCATAAAGAAGAGGTATTTGTATCTGGAGGAGGCATCTACCAGCGGATAAGGATCTTTCGGGAAAGCTTTGTTGAGATCGGTATAGTCTGTGCACATTCTCCACTTCCCATTTGACTTTTTTACCAAAACAACATTAGCAAACCATAGCGGGTATTTGACTTCTCTTATGAAGCATGCCTCCAGTAGAGCTCGTACCTGTTCTTCCACCGCTTGAGAGCGTTCTAGTCCTAGCTTTCTGCGCCTTTGTTGTATCGGCCGAGATCCTGGGTAGACTGCTAGCTTGTGACACATTAGTTTGGGATCTATGCCTGGCATTTTTGCGGCTTTCCACGCGAAGAGGTCGACGTTGTCGCGTAGGAACTGTATGAGTGATTCTTTTATGTCCCCTTTTAGGAGTGTGCCGATGTTGGTTGTTTGGTCTGGGGTGTTCCCGATCTGGATTTTCTCTATTTCTCCTTCAGGTTGTGGAGGGAGCTCCTCCCGCCTCCGAACTCCACCTGAGCTCGATTGTGTGGAATTCTTCTCCTCTGCCTCTAAGGTTTAGACTTTCGTTGTAACAGCGGCGTGCCATCTTCTGATCTGTCTTTACTGTGGCTATTCCTTCTGCGGTTGGGAACTTCATGCATAGATGCGGAGTCGAGACTATTGCACCGAGTTGATTTAATGTTGTTCGTCCTATTAGTGCATTGTAGGCTAAGCTTATGTCAACGACGATGTAATCTATTTTGAGTGTTCTTGACTGACTTCCCTTTCCAAAAGTTGTGTGGAGCGGGATGTATCCCATTGGTTGAACCGGGTTATCTCCTAACCCGAACAGGCTGTCCGGATATTCTCTGAGTTCTTTTTCTTCCAAGCCGAGTTTGTCGAAGGCGGTTTTGAATAAGATATCGGTAGAGCTCCCCTGGTCTATCAATGTGCGGTGAAGATTTGCATTTGCCAGTATAATAGTGATGACCATGGGATCGTCATGCCCTGACGTGACGTCGGATGCGTCTTCCTTGGTAAAAGTGATCGCCGGGATGTCGGGTGTTTTCTCCTTTTTGGCGACGTGATATACGTCTTTGAGATGTCTTTTACAAGATGATTTGGAGATTCCTCCCCCGACAAACCCGCCGTGTATCATGTGAACATGTCTTTCTGGCGTTCGAGATGTCCGCATGATTGGTCCGACATCTTCTGCTCTTCTTCTTTTTCTTTGATCATCATCATGGGTGACCAGATATCGATCTAGCTTTCCTTCTCGTACGAGTTTTTCTATGACATTTTTTAGGTCGAAACACTCATTGGTGGAGTGTCCACGGATCCGATGGTATCCACAAGAGACACCCGAAGAGGGGTGTAATTGTGGTATTTTTTTTATTTTCTCTCCATGTGGATCTTCCTTTTTTCTGGAATCTTTGTCTTTATCCCGAGGGGTGAACCCTGCTTTTGAGGTCTCTCCTAATCGGGAGTTTTCCTCTATGTTGATGTACTTTTCCGCTCGCTCCTGCACCTCGTTTAGAGATGTGGGGTACTTCTTTGATATAGATTGACTAAAAGGCCCTTCTTACAGGCCATTAATGAGACCCATGATGGCAGCTTCTGTTGGAAGGTTTTGTATATCCATGCATGTTTTGTTGAATCTCTCCATGTAGTTATGCAGGGTGTCCCGTTCTCCTTGTCTGATTCCTAGTAAGCTCGGAGCATGTTTAGCTTTATCCTTCTGGATGGAGAATCTGGCCAGGAATTTTTTAGCCATGTCATTGAAACTCGAGATGGACCTAGGAGGGAGATTGTCGAACCATCTAATTGCTGTTTTTGTTAAAGTAGTTGGAAAGGCTTTGCAATGAACTGCATCTGAGGCATCGGTGAGGTACATTCTACTTCTGAAGTTGCTGAGATGATGGCTGGGATCTGTGGTGCCGTCGTATAAGGTCATTTCTGGGAGTTTAAAGTCCTTTGGGATTTTTCTCTTCATGATTTCTGTGGTGAATGGGTCTTGCTCCTTTCGTACGTTATCTTTGGGAATGGATCGGATGGCTTTCGTCTTGACATCGCTTCAATTTTTAGGAGTTTGGTTTCTAGTTCCCGGCGTCGCCTTATTTCTCTTTGTAGATCCTTCTCAGCCTCTCGTTGACGTAGAGCATCTTCCTCAAGTTGTTTTAACCGATCTTGAAATGCCTACAGGGCTCCCTCGTTTGGGGAGTTCTTATTGTTGATTTGGGGAGTATCTTTTGGTGTTGTGTCGGCGTTTTTATTCAGCGTTCTTTCTTCTAGATCTGAGGTGTGATTGTTGTCATGGTCGTCCGCCATGGTAATGGGATGACTTCCAGGGTCCCCGGCAATGGCGCCAATGTTCTGAGGGTTACCTAAAACTAGAGGTCGATCTCGGATGAGATCTTCTGTGCTGGACGGAGCTGCAGAGTCCAATCTTGATGATGGTAATTGGAGTCGTTGTGTCCGACTCGTTGGACTTGGTGATGATGCTGATCCTTCGTTCCCAGAGGGTGGGGGTACCTGCAAGGGACTCCGATGCTTAAGTTAGTAAGGGTATTAAGCAGGTATTGAGTAGAATCAGAGTATGAGTTATACATGGGTGCTCCAGTGTATTTATAATGGTGTAGAGTGATCTTTTCAGATAAGATAAGTTAGTTATCTTATCTTTATCTTATCTTATCTTTCGTGGGAACCGCCCTTATCTCTATAGGCTTGGGCTGCCTTTGGATTGGGGTCGTGTTCCTCTATTTGGGCCCTTTATTGGGTTTTCCTGTGACTTGGTCGAGCTCTTTGAAAAGAGGTCGGTTTGTCCTGACCTAAAGAGGTCGATCGCTTTGTCTGTAGAACATCCCGGGTCGGCCAGCTCGACCCAGGGTATAAACAACACCAAACTTAGAAATTTTCATACTAGAGATACTAAAAAATTAAGAATGCACATGAGAAACAACAAAAGACACAAAACAAGAGAATTTAAAGATTAGACAAAGAAAATCATCAAGAACAACTTGAAGATCATGAAGAACACCATGCATGAGTTTTCAAAAATTTGCTTGAAAAATAAAAACATGCAAAAGACACCAAACTTAAAAATTGACACGAGACTCGTACAAGAAACACAATTTTTTTTGGTTTTTATGATTTTATAAATTTTTTTGTATTATTTTTCGGAAAATTATTTTTGAAAAAGAAAATAAGAAACTCAAAATTTTTAATAAGAATTCCATGAATCATGCAATGTTAGTCTAAAGCTTCAGTCTAAAAAGATTAGACAGGGCTAAACAAGCTTCAGTAGGACATTACATACAACAGCCAAATTAATGGGAATCAACAAGCTCCTGTGATGATAAAAGCATCATCTGAAACTCTAGAGTTCATTCTTAAAAATTCTGAAGAACAAAATAAAAAGAAAAATAGCTAATCTAAGCAATAAGATGAACCGTCAGTTGTCCAAACTCGAACAATCCCTGGCAACAGCGCCAAAAACTTGGTACACGAAATCGTGATACACAACTTCGTGCAGCTGACCAGCAAGTGCACTGGGTTGTCCAAGTAATACCTTACATGAGTAAGGGTCGATCCCACGGAGATTGTCGGCTTGGAGCAAGCTATAGTCATCTTGTAAATCTCAGTCAGGCAGATTTAAATGGTTATGGGGTTTTGATAATTAAAAGAACGAAATAGAACATAAAATAGGATAGAAATACTTATGCAATTCATTGGTGAGAATTTCAGATCAGCGTATGAAGATGCTTTGTTCCCTATGAGCCTCTGTTTTCCTATTGCCTTCATCCAATCATTCATACTCCTTTCCATGGCAAGCTGTATGTAGGTGGATCACCGTTGTCAATGGCTACCATTCATCCTCTCAGTGAAATGGTCCTCTACGGTTTCCCGCACGGCTAATCAGCTGTCAGTTCTCGATCGTGTCAGAATAAGATCCATTGATCCTTTTGCGCACTGTCACTGCGCCCTACAGTCGCGAGTTTGAAACTTGTCACAGTCATCCCATCCCAGATCCTACTCGGAATGCCACAGACAAGGTTTAGACTTTCCGGATCTCAAGAATGCTGCCAATTGATTCTAGCTTATACCACGAAGACTCTGATCGCACGGAATGGAAGCTCTGTTGTCAGGAGAGGCAATCATGTGTCGTGAACCAGGAGTCCAAGAGATACACACTCAAGCTCTCGCAAATAAAACGGAAGTGGTTGTCAGGCACGCGTTCATAAGGGGGGATGATGATGAGTGTCACGGATCATCACATCCATCAGGTTGAAGTACGAGTGAATATCTTAGAACAAGAATAAGCATGAATTGAATAGAAGAACAATAGTACTTTGCATTAATTCATGAGGAACAGCAGAGCTCCACACCTTAATCTATGATGTATAGAAATTCCACCGTTAAAAATACATAAGAATAAGGTCTAGACATGGCCGAATGGCCATGCCTCCCAAATAACATGAACAATCAAAAAAGGGTTCAAAGACCTGATTCCAAGATCAAAGATGATCAAAAGATCAAAGATGATCAAAAAGATGAAAATACAATTGTAAAAAGTCCTATTTATAATGAACTAGTAGCCTAGGGTTTACAGAAATAAGCAAATGATGCAGAAATCCACTTCTGGGGCCCACTTGGTGTGTGCTTGGGCTGAGCATTGAAGCTTTTACGTGCATAGGCTTTTCTTGGAGTTAAACCCCGGCTTTGGTGCCAGTTTGGGCGTTTAACTCCAATTCTGGTGCCAGTTTGGGCGTTTTACGCCAGAATTTTTATGCTGACTTAGAACGCCAGTTTGGGCCATCAAATCTCGGGCAAAGTATGGACTATTATATATTTCTGGAAAGCCCAAGATATCTACTTTCCAACGCAATTAAGAGTGCTCAATTGGACTTCTCTAGCTCCAGAAAATCTATTTCGAGTGCAGGGAGGTCAGAATCCAACAGCATCTACAGTCCTTTTTCAGCTTCTGAATCAGATTTTTGCTCAGGTCCCTCAATTTCAGCCAGAAAATACCTAAAATCACAGAAAAAGACACAAACTCATAGTAAAGTTCAGAAATGTGATTTTGCATAAAAACTAATAATTATATACTAAAAACTAACTAAATCATACTAAAAACTACCTAAAAATAATGCCAAAAGGCGTATAAATTATCCGCTCATCAGCTTTGAATTGAAGATGTCGTTAAATTTGGGTTGAAAGGAAAGGAATTCTTTGACACGTTTGGGTTATGGGTTTGACTTGTCGAGGTAGGGGATTTTTCAAAAAATTCAATTTTATAATTTGGAATTGTTATAAATGGATATTGATGTGAGAAATGCAATTTTTAGTGATTGTATAAGTCTTATGTTTTGTCTGGCTATTTTGGATAAATATGAATGTTTGTTTGATTGGATTATTATTTGGTTTTGTTAAACGAACGATTGCTGAATTGTTTCTTTAAAGTTTTGAAAATGAGTTTAATCCATTAAAAATGATTTGAGTTTGAATATGTTTCCTTGAAATATGAAAATTATATGAATTTTTGGAATCAGCTTGATTTTAAACTGATTTAGTTTTGAACCCGTTGGAAAGGGTTGCGGAATAGTTTGGTTAGGCCCCGAAAAGGGTGGCAAAGTCCAAGTTTTAGGGGAGATGCTGCTGAAATTTTATTATAAAATTTAAGACTGTTTAAAATGGTATATAGAAAGAGATTGGATTTGAGAGATTCTATTATTTGATTCTTGATTTATTAAGAAATAGGTGTGTTTCAAGTTTAATCTATTTAAGAAAAGTATATGTTTTAAAGTTGATTTAAATATGAAAAGACCTATGTTTTGGAGTTTGATGAAAGAAGTACCTTTAGAGCAGTTTTGGTGGGATTAAAAGAAATTGAATTTTGATTGATTAGTTTCGTTTTGCGACATTTTGAGGAAAAGTTGGGTTAAGTATTTTTTCATCCCTAAGGTTTGGGGCAAAAATCAAATTCGTCCCCGACATTTTTTTGTTATTAATATCATCCGCAAAGCTCAAAAACACTTTAAAATCATCCCCTTTCCATTAATCAAATTTTTTCGACACTTTTACCCTTTAAGTTGTTACCAGTAGTTGATGACTTTAATGATTAAAAAGTTAAATTTTTTTATAACTAGTTGGAGAGGGTGGGATTAAATCAAAATCTCACCACCAACCAAAATAATCGAGCGTCTGCTAGGGTTCCAGAAGTCGCGATGGAGCCATGGCTTTGGAGATCTCAAGGTCGTGTCGTAGTTGATCGTATGCACAGAAGACGGAGCTTCTCTGTGGGCATGGTGAGAGACCCGTGCTACGAATTTTGAGAACAAAGATCAACCCTGTGCGACAATTTTGGGGCTGCGTCTACTATGAGGTGCTGGTGCACGAAATTGCAAATCACACTTTTCACAACTCGTACCACTAACCAGCAAGTGCACTGGGTCGTCCAAGTAATACCTTACGTGAGTAAGGGTCGATCCCATGGAGATTGTTGGCTTGAAGCAAGCTATGGTTATCTTGTAACTATTAGTCAGGATATAATATCAATAATAATTTTTGTTTTAATTATAAAAAGTAAAAGAGCATGAAATAAATACTTATTATGCAGTAATGGAGAATATGTTGGAGTTTTAGAGATGCTTTGTCTTCTGAATTCCTGTAACATAATGCTTCCTCACTTTCAAACATGCAAGGCTCCTTCCATGGCAAGTTGTATGTAGGGCGTCCGTTGTCAATGGCTACTTCCCATCCTTTCAGTGAAAATGGTCCAAATACTCTGTCACAGCACGGTTAATCATCTGTTGGTTCTCGATCATGTCGGAATAGAATCTATTGATTCTTTTGCGTTTGTCATCACGCCCAACAATCGTGAGTTTGAAGCTCATCACAGCCATTCAATCCTTGAATCCTACTCGAAATACCACAGACAAGGTTTAGACTTTCCGGATCCTCAAGAGTGGCCGCCAAAATATTCTAGCTTATACCACGAAGATTCTGATTAAGGAATCTAAGAGATACTCATTCAATCTAATGTAGAATGAAAGTGGTTGTCAGGCACACGTTCATGGATTGAGGAAGGTGATGAGTGTCACGGATCATCACCTTCTTCATAGTGAAGCGTGAATGAGCATCTTAGATAGGAACAAGCGTGTTTGAATGGAAAACAGAAATAATTGCATTAATTCATCAAGACGCTGCAGAGCTCCTCACCCCCAACAATGGAGTTTAGAGACTCATGCCGTCAAAAGGTACAAAGTTCAGATCTAAAAATTTCATGAGATACAAAATAAGTCTCTAAAAGTTGTTTAAATACTAAACTAGTAGCCTAGGTTTTCAGAAAATGAGTAAACTAAGATGAATAGTACAGAAATCCACTTCTGGGGCCCACTTGGTGTGTGCTGGGGCTGAGACTTAAGCTTCTCACGTGCCTGAGCTATTTTGGGAGTTGAACGCCAGGTTGTAACCTATTTCTGGCGTTGAACTCCAACTTGCAACCTGTTTCTGGCGTTGAACGCCAGACTGCAACATGGAACTGGCATTGAACACCAGTTTACGTCGTTTATCTTTGCATAAAGTATGGACTATTATATATTCCTGGATGTCTAGTTTCGAACCCAATTGAGAGCGTGCCAATTGGACTTCTGTAGCTCCAAAAAATCCATTCCGAGTGCAGGGAGGTCAGAATCGAACAACATCAGCAGTCCTTTTTCAGCCTAAATCAGATTTTTACTCAGCTCCCTCAATTTCAGCCAGAAAATACCTGAAATTACAGAAAAACACACAAACTCATAGTAAAGTCCAGAAATATGAATTTTGCCTAAAAACTAATAAAATTATAATAAAAACTAACTAAAACATACTAAAATCTACATGAAATTACCCCCAAAAAGCGTATAAAATATTCGCTCATCACAACACCAAACTTAAACTGTTGCTTGTCCCCAAGCAACTACATAAATAAAATAGGATAAAAAGAAATTAAGAAGCAATAATATCTCAGAGTTTTAAGTGAAGCTCAAATTCTAATTAGATGAGCGGGACTAGTAGCTTTTTGCTTCTGAATAGTTTTGGCAAATGTGAGGAAAATAGACTTAGATTTAATATTCATTGATATTTTGGAATTTATAGTATATTCTCTTCTTTCTATCCTAATTGATTTTCAGTTTCTTGAGGACAAGCAACAATTTAAGTTTGGTGTTGTGATGAGCGGATAATTTATACGCTTTTTGGCATTGTTTTTAGGTAGTTTTTAGTAAGTTCAAGCTACTTTTAGGGATTTTTTTATTAGTTTTTATGTTAAATTCACATTTCTGGACTTTACTATGAGTTTGCGTGTTTTTCTGTGATTTCAGGTAAATTCTGGCTGAAATTGAGGGATTTGAGCAAAACTCTGAAAAAGGTTGACAAAAGGACTGCTGATGCTGTTGGAATCTGACCTCCCTGCACTCGAAATGGATTTTCTGGAGCTACAGAACTCCAATTGGCGCTCTCTAAACGGCGTTGGAAAGTAGACATCCAGAGCTTTCCAGCAATATATAATAGTCCATACTTTATTCGGAAATTGACGACGTAACTTGGCATTAAACGCCAAGTATATGCTGCTGTCTGGAGTTAAACGCCAGAAACATGTCATGATCCGGAGTTGAACGCCCAAAACACGCTATAACTTTGAGTTCAACTCCAAGAAAAGCCTCAGCTCGTGGATAGATCAAGCTCAGCCCAAACATACACCAAGTGGGCCCCGGAAGTGTATTTATGCATCAATTACTTACTCATGTAAACCCTAGTAGCTAGTCTAGTATAAATAGGATAAGTTACTATTGTATTAGACATCTTTTGACAGTTTAATCTTTTGACTATTCGGTCTCTTGATCATGGAGAGGGCTGGCCATTCGGCCATGCCTGAACCTTTTACTTATGTATTTTCAACAGTGGAGTTTCTGCACACCGTAGATTAAGGGTGTGGAGCTCTGCTGTACCTCAAGTTTCAATACAATTACTATTACTTTCTATTCAATTCTCTTTTATTCTTATTCCAAGATATACGTTACACTTAACTTTGATGAATGTGATGATCCGTGACACTCATCATCATTCTCACCTATGAACGCACATGATTGACAACCCCTTCCGTTCTACTCTAGGCCGAGCGCATATCTCTTAGATTCCCAACAGAATCTTCGTGGTATAAGCTAGATAGATGGCGGCATTCATGAGGATCCGGAAAGTCTAAACCTTATCTATGATATTCCGAGTAGGATTCTGGGATTGAATGACTGTGACGAGCTTCAAACTCCTGAAGGCTGGGCGTGATGACAAGCGCAAAAGAATCAAGGGATTCTATTCCAACCTGATTGAGAACCGACAGATGATTAGCCGTGCTGTGACAGAGCATAGGAACGTTTTCACTGAGAGGATGGGATGTAGCCATTGACAACGGTGATGCCCTACATACAGCTTGCCATGGAAAAGAGTAGGAAGGATTGGATGAATGTAATAAGAAAGTGGAGATTCAAGAGGAGCACAGCATCTTCACACACTTATCTGAAATTCCCACTATTGATTTACATAAGTATTTCTATCCCTTTTTATTTTCTATTTATTATTAATTTTCGAATTCACTATAGACCATTTTAATCTGCATGACTGAGATTTACAAGGTGACCATAGCTTGCTTCATACCAACAATCTCTGTGGGATCGACCCTTACTCACGTAAGGTATTACTTGGATGACCCAGTACACTTGCTGGTTAAGTTGAACGGAGTTGTGAAAAGAAAGTGCTGAGTTAGTTCTTTTTGGCACATGCCAAAGAGCCATTATTGTTGATCATAATTTCGTCCACCAGAAGCCGATCTCAAAAATAAAACTACTCGATCCAACCACGAAGATAGCCCTTGCAAGGACCAAGACCCATTCACAATAAAAATCATGAAAGCGAAAGTCCTAAAGGACTTTAAAACCCCTGACATGACCTCCTACGATGGTACATCCAACCTAAGTCATCACCTCAGCAACTTCAGGAGTCAGATATACCTCACAGATCCCTCGGATGCGACCCGTTGCAAAGCTTTTCCGACTACCTTGACCAAGATGGTGATAAAGTGGTTTGACAGCTTGCCACCAAGATACAAGCTTCGATGACCTCGCCAAGGAGTTCCTAGCCAGGTTCTCCATCTAGAAGGACAAAACCAAGCACACTCCAAGCTTGCTAGGGATTAAATAAGGAAATCAAAAAAGCCTCTACAGTTACATGGAAAGATTCAATAAAGCATGCCTAGACATACAAAATCTTCCAACAGAAGCAGCCATCATAGGTCTCACCAATGGCCTACGGGTAGGACCCTTTAGTCACTCCATATCCAAAAGCACCCAACATCTCTCAACGAGGTTCAAGAACGGGCGGAAAAATACATTAATATGGAGGAGAACTCCCGATTAGGAGAAACCTCAAAGACTAGATTCTCCTACCCACCTCGAGACAAGGATAAAGAGTCCAGGAAGAAAGAAGAACAACTTACTGAGAAACCCAGGAAGTACCACAACTACACCCCTTCTTTGGGTGTCCCTTGTGGATGTTTACCGGGAGATATGCAACACTGAGAAGATCCCACTGCCTCGCACGATTAAACACAAGAGAGGAGGAAGTTGGACAGAGTATTGCGAATACCACCGAATCTACGGGTATTCTACCAATGAGTTCTACGACCTAAAAAATGTCATAGAAAAATTGGCACGAGAAGGGAGACTAGATCGGTTCTTAGCCAATAGAGCGGATGAACCAAAAAAGAGAAGAAGGGATGAAGAGGTCAGACGAGTTGAACGTCCCCCTTACACCCCTGAGAGACATGTTCACATGATAAATGGAGGATTCGCAGGAGGAGGGATCTCTAAGTCATCCCGCAAAAGACATCTTAAAGAGGTGTATCATGTCAGAGAAGGGGACAGGTCACCCGACCTCCCTGCTATTACCTTCACTCAAGAGGACGCCGCAGGCATCATACTGGGCATGACGACTGACATTAGGATTTTTGCTAGTAAAGAATTTTATAAAAATATAGTCGCGTTGAGAGTATAGATTCTAAACCAACAGAAAATCCCTTCGTACAAATGTTTTGGTTGTCACAAGTAACAAACCCCTTTGAAATTGATAACCTAAGTATTTAAACCTCGGATCGTCTTCTCAAGGAATTGCAGGGAAGTATGAATTATTATTGGTTATGCAAAGGTGTAATTCGGGGTTTTGAAAAAGGTTTGAATATGAGAAATAAATTGCAGGGAATTAATAAATTAATACCTAATAAAACTCTTGGCAAGGTATGAAAACTGGAAGTCCTATCCCAGTTATCCTTATCAATTGTGATCAGAATTGGATTTTTCTCCCACTAAGTTAACCTCTAACTATGAAGGTAATTCAAGTGGATGGAATAAGTTTGGTTCCTCAGGTCCTAGTCTTTCCTTGGAAAAGGCTAGAGTTATTGGAACTCGAGTTAATTCTTGAAGAATTCCAATTTTCAGTCAACAATGAGTTTGATAACTCAAGAGTTACCAATTAATCAACCAAGGCCAAAAGGGAAGAAAATCTACTCGAATGAAAATAATTTGGATAAAGCCAAAGCATCCATAACATATATGTCTGAAATACCTCAATTTATATTAAATAAAGAAAATCCTAACATGAATGGCTCATAAGCCAAATAGGTAACATAAGTAATACAAGCATTAAAGTATCTGAAAATAAAAGAGAAATATAAAGTAAAAGAAATATTGAACCTGATATGAAGATGAGATAATTCCTATATGCCTTTAAAGATTGCACCGTCCTCGGTGTATGCAACGATGTGCAGGTGGGCGGGGGTTGTGGTTCCTCAGCCGATGCTTGTTGTAGAGTCTTTCTTTTTACCCTTCCTGGTGGCCATCCTGAAAAGGGAGAAGAGAAAGGGACATGAAGTCAAAGGTATAGAGCAAAGGAGAGGGCAGTACGAGTAATAATCATGCCAAAATAAAGAAGAATGTCGTTAACACATGGTCGCGACTCCATGAAATTAGGACAATAATGGAAACAGGGCATGATAAATTGAGGCAAATAATATGCAAGATGTTTATTGGCACGCTGGCAAAGGCATGAGTAGCGTAAATCAAGCATTAAAAGCCTTAATGTATTATTAGTCGTGAGAAACTAACAATAACGTTTGTATTGACAATCATTTTTAATTAATAAAATGTCGAAAAGGGTTTTGTGAAAAACAGGCACTAGAGTAGAAGGATAGAATAATTAAGAATGCCCAATGCCATACGGGCTTTTTCACAAACACAAAGCATGCATATTAAATAAGGTATGGAAAGTATTAAATTGAACATGCAAGCACCCTTAAAAAATGATATATAATTGTCAAACAATTTCTTAATAATCCACAAGCAAAATAATGACCCAAATAAATTTCAAACACTAATTGAAAGGAAAAAAGAAAGAAAAAGAAAAAGAAGGAAAAGAAAAGATTTAGATTTGGGGAAGAAAAGATAAGATATTTGGCTGATTTGGATAAGTTGTGCGGCGCTTGTGACGCAGACGCGTGAGTGACGCGTTCGCGCGGATAGCGCTTATATGAAATGACGCGGAAGCGTCATCCACGTGGTCGCGTGGATCGATTTGTGCCATTAGCGCAAGGGCAGCCTTGCGGTCGCGCAATTCTCTGTTTGAAATGCATATTGCCAAATCCTTGGGTGACGCGATTGCGTGGATGGCCTGAATTTGAAAACGGCGCGGACGCGTGGGACACGCGTACGCATGACAAGGCTTGTGCTTCTAGCACGAGTCCAGCCCAATTCTAGCTCAACTTTCGGCCATATACCCTTTATACGTCGATTTTGAGGCACGCGTTCGCGTGGGTGACGCGGACGCGTGGGGAGGCTATTTCGTTAATGGCGCAGACGCGTCAGCGACGCGGTCGCGTGGATCAAGTTGTGCCAAAGGCACGCCTCCAGCCACGCTCTCGCGTGACTCTCTGTTCAATTTTGTTTTCTTCTCAACGCACCTATGACACGGACGCGTCGGCGACGTTGGCGCGTCGGCGACGTTGGCGCGTCGCGTGCAATTTCTTCTTTTTTTTTAATGCAGTATGCAGAATGCAATGAATGTTATGCAAAATTCCAGGTTCAATCAAAACTCAAAAATAGACTAAAATTTAAACTGAAAAAGGGACGGTCATACCATGGTGGGTTGTCTCCCACCCAGCACTTTTAGTTATAGTCCTTAAGTTGGACATTTTGCGAGCTCCTTGTCATGGTGGCTTGTGCTTGAACTCATCTTGAAACTTCCACCAATGCTTGGTCTTCCAATAAGCTCTATCCATACTAAGTAAATTCCTCAAGCTTTGATGGAGTTCTTCACAAGCTTTGAGCTCCCAAAATTGATCATCATATATTCTCGGATCCCAAATCTTGTTTCTACACCCGTCTTCAAGTTGATTATCATGATGCCATCTGGGTGGTTCAGCTTTAGAATTCTCACTGAAACGTCCAAATAACTTCCTAGACCCATTCAATTGAGCTCTATACTAACCTTTGCGTTTAAACTCAAAGCTTCCGACCATACTGAACCTTGCAGGACAATTCTTACCACTGACCATCTTCCTCGTACTCTTAATGCTACAAAGAGCTCTAAGTTGACCATCCGTCTCCAGTAGCCCATATTCAAGTGGAATTAGAAAGCTAAGGGATATGAATTTTACCCACTTAAATATTGTGAAGGATGATGGCAACTTAGGGGGAGGTGTTTCTAATGAATGTGCAAGCTCCACCCCCTTGTGCTCTTCTTCAACATCTTCCACCTCTTTGCAAGCTTCTTCAATTTCAACCTCTTCCTCTTGGTAGCTTTCTTCTTATTTAATTTCTTCTTCATTGTTCACCAAGGGCATGGGAGGTTGTGCTTCTTCTTCTTTAATCTCCATGTCAAGTCCAATAGGAGCGGATTCAAATGTAGATAAGAATTCATTAATGATTGAATCCATATCTTGATCGTCTCCTTCAAAGTATTCAACCATGATATGCTTTGGAGGTTGTACACCCTCCTCAATATCAGTTTCAAACGTCTTTGAAGGAGGCTCTATAACTTGACTTTCCCATGGAGGTTCAGCATCTCCTAAGTCTTCAACCACTGCCTCCTCTTCTTCTTCAATAATTCCGGCTTCCTCCACTTGTTCCAATACCAAATCGTGCTGCTCACTATCCACTGGGGTGCCTAACTTCTCCTTCCTGCTACGTTCTTCAGTAGATTCTCCACATAAAGCCATAGGGGTTCTTTGAATGTCCGAACGTCAGAAAGGTAATCGATTTATTGCTTGATCCAGGTGTTTAAGTATGAAATCATATTCATCCTTGATGATTTCCTGTTCAACTATTTCTTCACCTTCAAATACAAAATCCTCCTTGTTGTCTTCCTTCACTAGTTCTTCAACCGCGTTGTCAACTTCAAGGATCTCTACTACCTTCACCTTTAGTGCCTCCTCTAGCTCCTTATGAAGTATGGATTCGCGAAGATGATCCTCTCTCTCTTGTTCCATGTCAATAGTATCAGTGGGATCATGTTGCTCTTGGATTGATGGATGTTGGTGCTCTTCCATGGATGGTGGTGATGCGATGGGTGGATCATTATGTGGTTGAGATGGAAGTGTATTGGAGCTTGAGGGTTGAATATTGGGGGTAGAGGGTTGGTCCATGCAGGATATAAGTGCTTGAAGAGTAGAGGTGAGACTAGTGATAGAGGCAAGTGTGCTCTCCATGGAGGTTTGGGGTGGGTAGGAGGGTTCGTTTGTTGGGAGAAAAGGTTCATAACACGAAGGTGGTTCCGCTTGATAAGGATATGGAGATAGTGTATATTGAGGTGGTGGTTCTGGGTATGGTTCATATGGTGGTTGGTGTGGTGAATAAGGATTGGGGTCATATGGAGGTGAATGGTGGAAAGGGGCTTGTGAGTGTGGTGGTTTAAAGCTATGTTGAGGAGGTGGTTCATTGGCATATGATGGGGCTTGTTGGTAACTACAAGGGGGTCCACCATACCTATCATCTTGGTATGCATTATAGAATGGTCTTCGTCCATGATATCTTGGAAGGTGTTGTCGCCTAAAGGGTTGATCAGATCCTCTTGGCTCCGTCCATCTTTGATTGCTTTGACCTTGATGCATATTCCTGTTATAGCTTTCTCTTTCTGCAACATAGTTGTAACCAGACTCATAGCCAAAGGGGTGAGAGTTCATAGTAGTAGGAGAAAATAAAAACAAAAACTAACAAAAAAATATTTTGAAAAAGATTTGATTTTTTTGAAAAAATAAGATAAGATATTTTTGAAAAAAAAATAAGATAAGATATTTTTTTTGAAAAATATTTACAATAACCAATAATAAGGCACACGTTTGCAATTTCCCGGCAACGGCGCCATTTTGACGTTAGGATTTTTGCTAGTAAAGAATTTTATAAAAATATAGTCGCGTTGAGAGTATAGATTCTAAACCAACAGAAAATCCCTTCGTACAAACGTTTTGGTTGTCACAAGTAACAAACCCCTTTGAAATTGATAACCGAAGTATTTAAACCTCGGGTCGTCTTCTCAAGGAATTGCAGGGAAGTATGAATTATTATTGGTTATGCAAAGGTATAATTCGGGGTTTTGAAAAAGGTTTGAATATGAGAAATAAATTGCAGGGAATTAATAAATTAATAACTAATAAAACTCTTGGCAAGGTATGAAAACTGGAAGTCCTATCCCAGTTATCCTTATCAATTGTGATGAGAATTGGATTTTTCTCCCACTAAGTTAACCTCTAACTATAAAGGTAATTCAAGTGGATGGAATAAGTTTGGTTCCTCAGGTCCTAGTCTTTCCTTGGAAAAGGCTAGAGTTATTGGAACTCGAGTTAATTCTTGAAGAATTCCAATTTTCAGTCAACAATGAGTTTGATAACTCAAGAGTTACCAATTAATCAACCAAGGCCAAAAGGGAAGAAAATCTACTCGAATGAAAATAATTTGGATAAAGCCAAAGCATCCATAACATATAAGTTTGAAATACCTCAATTTATATTAAATAAAAAAAATCCTAACATGAATGGCTCATAAGCCAAAGAGGCAACATAAGTAATACAAGCATTAAAGTGTCTGAAAATAAAAGAGAAATATAAAGTAAAAGGAATATTGAACCTGATATGAAGATGAGATAATTCCTAATCCTAAATCCTAAGAGAGAGGAGAGAGCCTCTATCTCTAAAAGCTACATCTAAAAATTATGAAAAGTGTGAATTATGAGTCTTCAGTCCTCCCTCTTGAGTCTCTGCATGTTCCGTGACTTTAATATGTGTTTATGGGTCGAAAACTGGGTTGAAATGCGGCCCAGAATCTCTGCCAGTGACTTTTGTAATTCTGCAGATCGCGCACGTCACGCGTCCGCGTCCTCCACACGATCGCGTCACTCAGCGTTTTTCGTACCACGCGTGCGCGTCGTCCACGCATTCGCATCGTTCGTGCAGCTTCCAATCCGCGCGGTGCATCAGGCACACGAACGCGTCACTCTGATTTCTTCCATTTCGTGCGGTCGCGTGAGCTATACAACCGCGTAACTTCTCGCTGGTCATCTCCTCAATTCCTTATGTTCCTTCCATTTTTGCACGCTTCCTCTTCATTCTCTAAGCCATTCCTGCCCTATGAAGCCTGAAACACTTGACACACAGATCAAGGCATTGAATGGTAATAAGAGAGGATTAAGATTAGCTAAATTAAGACCAAAGAAGCATGTTTTCAATCATAGAACTAAACTAGGAAGGAATTGTAAAATCATGTAAATCCTATGAATAAGTGGGTAAAAATCTTGATAAAACCACTCAATTAAATACAATATAAACCATAAAATAGTGGTTTATCAACGACCCCATGGTCATTACCATCATACTCGCCAATGCCAATCTCCACCGAATGTTGGTAGACCAAGGAAGCTCCGCGGATATCCTGTTCAAATCTGCCTTCGATAAGCTCGGCCTATAAGAGAAAGAGCTCAGAGCATATCCAAAGAGCTTGTTCGGGCTCGGAGACACCCCAATCCAACCACTTGGGTACATCCCACTGCACACATGATGTGTGGAAATCAGATTTCCACACAAAACTCACTGGCAAGTGTACCGGGTCGCATCAAGTAGTAATTACTCACATGAGTGAGTTCGATCCCACAGGGATTGAAGGATTGAGCAATTTTAGTTAGGTGGTTGATTTAGTCAAGCAAACAGTTGATGATTTGAGTGAATTGTGATCAACAGAAGCTAAATGGCATAAAAACAAAAAGGGAGAAGGGAAATTGACAGTAAACTAAAGAGCAGAAGAAGTAAAATGAATGAAACTTAAAGTACAAGAAAGTAAAAGAGCTGAAACTTAAAGTGCAAGTAATGTAAATGACTGAAACTTAAATTGCAAAAAATGTAAATAGTTGAAGCTTAGAGTGCAAGAAATGTAAATTGCTTGAATAGTAAAGGGATGTGGGATGCTGGGATTCAGAATTTAACAATAGAAAGTAAAGGACAATTTATCAGGGAAGTAGAAGATGAAATAAGTTGTAGAAAATCTAAACAGAAAGGTAAAATTGCTTGAAGAACAAAACATAAAGTAAACTTAGCTCAATTGTGAAATCTAAAAGAGAAATTGAAGGTCTCAGGGGATCAATGAGACTAGCAAGTAGATCTAGATCTCAATTTCTTCCTTGATCAAAGAGAAAATAAATTACAGAAGAAATGTAAATGAAGACAGTGAATAAAACTCAGATCCAATTCCTCAATTATCAGAATTATGCAGAAGAGGACAAAGATGAATTTCAGATCAAGTATTGAAACAAAATTCCTTCAATCTTAATCCAAAATTCAAAACAGAAAGTAAAAGTTGCAGAAGCAAGAACAATGAAAAAGAAAACTCACATCCCAATCCCAATTTCCCAAATTCAAAGTGAAAACTAAAATGAGCTAAAGGTAAAACTAAAAAATGAAAAAAAAGCTCCTCTCTAAATCAAACTAACTCCTATTTATACACTTTCTATTTTTGATCTTCAGAATTTGGAGTGGGCTTTTCAAATTGGCGAAGAACTGGATCCAATTTGGCCTTTAATTGAAATTGAACCCAGGGACACCTTCCAGGGGAGTGCTCAGTGAAGTAACCAAACGTAGCGCTCCCTTCCTGTCCCAGGCCCGTGCCATAAGCCTTGTTCATGGCGCTACGTTAAGTAATGCAACGTAGCGCCCCTTCTTGTGTCAAGCTTCAAGACATAGTGCTCAGTGTGTTGTTTTCACGCAGCGCTACATGCTTGAATGGGACTCCCCTTCGATTCCTGGCCTTGCCAATTATGCCAATTTCTTTGCATACTACTGGCGCTCAGTTAAGGGAATTAACGCAGCGCCCTTTGTGCTTGTGCAAGGTTCCTAATTTCGAGCTCTGGTGGTTGCATTTTGGAGTTTCTTTGTGGTGTAGCCTACTAGCGCTCCTTCCTTGCTTAGCACAAGGTCCCCATTTCGAACCTGGCTGCCCCCTTTCTTGATGTCGCGCCTTGCCTTTTTTCTCATGAGGAGCCCGATAAAGTTAACAAAGTTAACCGAGCGCTATTGGTTTTGCCTTGTTTTCTTTGTTCCTTGTAGCGCTCGGTTAGGTAACCCAACGTAGCACTCTTGGCCTTGTGCCCTTGGCTTTGGACTAGTGCTCAAATAGAGAGCGCTATGCTCAATTAGTGAGCGCTATGCCTTGGCCTCTTGATGCGCAACGCTTTTTCCTTCCTTGGGCCATGCTTTAATAGGCACGCTTTCCTTGTTTTTTCCTTTTCTTCACCTACAAGTAATCAAAACACCCAATCAAAGTATCACCAAATTCACAAGATTTATAATCATTCAAAAACCAACTAATTCTAGCTTAAACCTCATGATTTTATGTCAAATAAAGTGTGGTTGATTGATTCAACAAAACCATACAAATCCATTCCAAATTACTTACTTACAATGTAAGAAAGTGCATAAAACCTAATGAAACAAGTGAAAAATACTTGAAAAGCTAGCATAAGATGACTTGTCGTCAACACACCATTTGGAAAAGGAACACGGTCTAGAACGCTGAGCATAGACTACATCGTAGTCGACGCGAGCTCCGCATACAACGCCCTCATAGGTCGGCCAACGCTAAATTAGCTCGCCATGGTGGTCTCCATTCCACACCTACGCATGAAGTTCCCAACTACAGAAGGGATTGCTATCGTAAAAGGAGACAAAAAACTCGCGCGACGCTACTACATTGAAAGTCTAAACCTTAAAGGCGACCCTAGAGGAAAAGAAACCAATACTATAGAACTCGGGGGAATCCGAGCTCGCAAAGAACTCCGCCCTCAACTGGAAGGTGAGACCGAGGAAGTTCAAATTGGAGGCACTCAAGACAAAAAACAAACATAGGGGCGAATCTAAAAGGAGCCCTAAAGGAGCTGCTAATAAAGCTCCTAAATGATAATTCTGACCTCTTTGCATGGAAGGCCGCGGACATGCCTGGCATCGATCCCGGACTAATATGCCATAAACTGGCAGTATACCCTGGATCTCGGCCGGTACAACAGAATGAAGAAACCTCGGCGCAGAGAGATCGCAAGCTATAGAGGAACAGGTACATGCCTTGTTAGAAGCAGGGTTCATAAGGGAGGTAAAATATCCATTATGGCTAGCCAATGTAGTACTAGTCAAGAAGTCAAATGGTAAGTGGCGGATGTGCACTGATTACACCGACCTCATCAAAGCCTGCCCAAAAGATCCCTACCCACTCCCGAACATAGACACACTAGTCGACGCTTCATCGGGATATAAGTACCTCTCCTTCATGGACGCTTACTCGGGATATAATCAAATCCCGATGAATCAACCTGACTAGGAGAAAACCTCGTTCCTAACCCCAAGAGCAAACTACTGCTACGTAGTCATGCCCTTTGGACTCAAGAACACAGGGGTTACATACCAAAGATTGATGAACAAAATTTTTGCCAATCACATCGGGAAGCTGATGGAGGTTTTTGTAGACGACATGCTGGTAAAGACACAAGGAGAGAAAACGTTATTATCCGACCTCACTGAAGTATTCAACACCATAAGAAAGCATGGGATGAGACTCAACCCCGTAAAATGCACTTTTACGGTTGAAGCTGGCAAATTCTTGGGCTTCATGCTCACACAAAGGGGGATTGAAGCAAACCCAGATAAATGACAGGCCATACTTAGCACGAAAAGCCCGACTTGTGTCAAAGAGGTCCAACAGCTTAACAGAAGACTAGCAACTCTATCTAGATTCCTAGCTGGATCGGCCTTAAGGTCTCTCCCTTTCTAGGCAATACTAAGGAAAGGAAAGAGATTTGAATGGACCCCAGAATATGAACAAGCCTTCCAAGAGTTTAAAACATTCCTGGGGCGACCACCTATCCTATCCCAACCCAGGGAAGGTGAAGAGCTAATCCTATACCTCGCTGCAGGAAGTCGGGCGATAGCATCAGCACTAGTCAGAGAAGACGAAAATGGGCAACAACCTATCTACTTCGTCAGTAAGGCTCTGCAAGGGGCTGAACTAAACTATCAAAATATAGAAAAGTTCACCTATGCCCTTATACTTACTTCTCGACGACTCCGACCATACTTTCAGGCCCATACCATCAGAATACGGACCGACCAACCTATAAAAAGTATTCTACAGAAAACAGACTTGGCAGGAAGAATCCTACAATGGGTAGTCATGTTGTTCGAGTTTGACTTCAAGTATAGAGCTCGGACAGCCATCAAGTCCCAATACCTAACAGATTTTATTGCAGAATACACCGACACTCCAGACACCCCCACTAGCTGGAACCTCTACGTTGACAGTTCATCAAATAAAGCCGGAAGTGGAGCCAGAGTAATCCTAGAAAGCAACCAAGGAACTCAACTCGAGCTCTCCTTAAAGTTCGAGTTTCCCGCCTCAAATAACCAAGCCGAGTACGAAGCTCTACTGGCAGGTTTGAAGCTGGCTAGGGAGGTCAGTGCTCAAAAGCTTACTATTTTTAGTGACTCACAGGTAGTCACCTTGCAAATAGAAGGGAGTTACCAGGCTAAGGATCCCACCATGAAGATATACCTAGACAAGACCAGAAGACAACTCAGAAAATTCATGGGATATGAGATCCGACATATACCTCGGGAACAAAATGCCCGAGCTGATGCACCTTTGAAACTAGCTAGGACCAAACCTGGGGGCAACAATAGAAGCCTCATCCAAGAAACATTACAAAATCCGTCAACCTCGGAAGAAGAAAAAGGTCTTAAGCATATCGGACCAGGACCAAGGGTGGATGATAAACCATTATTTTATGATTTATATTATGTTTAATTGAGTGGTTTATCAAGTCTTTACCCACTTATTCATATGATTAGCATGATATTACAATTCCTTCCCAAATTTGTTCTATGGTTGAAAACTTGCTTCCTAGAGATCTTTTTACTGTGTATTTTAATTCTCCTTTATACCATTCGATGCCGTGATCCATGTGTTAAGTGTTTCAGGCTTCATAGGGCAGGAATGGCTTAGAGAATGGAGAGGAAGCTTGCAAAAGTAGAAGAAACACAAGAAACTAAGGAGATGACCAGCGAATACTGACGCAGACACACGGCTCACGCGACCGCGCGAAATGGAGAAAATCGCAGTAACGCGTTCCCGTGCCTGACGCAAACGCGTGGATGACGCGTACGCGTGGCAAGGAAAATGCTGAATGACGCGCACGCGTGACATGCGCGATCAGCAGAATTAACAGAACACGCTGGGAGCGATTTCGAGCCACGTTTTGACCTAGTTTTCGGCCCAGAAACACAGAATAAAGCCAGGGAACATGCAGAGAATCAATTCACAGAATACAACATTAAAATTCACAATTTTAGGTTTAGATGTAGTTTTTAGAGAGAGAGGCTCTCTTCTCTCTCTTAGGATTTAGGATTAGGATTTCTATTATAACTAAGCTACTTCTCTTCATTCCGGGTTCAATGTTCCTTTATTTTGATTTCTCTTCTACTTTTAGATACTATAATGATTTTATTTATTAATGACTTATGTTGCCAAATTGGCTTATGAACTTTTCCATGTTAGATTTGATTTCTTTTATTAATGCAATTTGAGGTATTTCAGATATATGATTTTTATTTAGCTTTCTATATTCTTGGCTTTGGTTGAGTAATTAGAGACTCTTGAGTTATCAAACTCTTTTGTTGATTGATAATTGGAAGTTGCTAATTGACTTGAATTCCACTAACTCTAGTCTTTCTTTGGGAATTGACTAGGACTTGAGGATTCATATTGATTTATCCACTTGACTTACCTTTATAGTTAGAGGTTGACTAAGTGGAAGCAACGAGCAATTCTCATCACAATTGATAAGGATAACTAGGATAGGAGTTCTAATTTTCATACCTTGCCAAGAGTTTTCTTAGCTATTGATTTATTAATTCCTGCAATTTATTTCTCTTGTTCAAACATTTTAAAAACCCAAAAATATACCTTTTTCCATAACCAATAATAAACACACCTCCCTGCAATTCCTTGAGAAGACGACCCGAGGTTTAATTACTTCGGTTATAAATTTTATTGGGTTTTGTTACTTGTGACAACCAAACTTTTGTACGAAAGGATTCTCTATTGGTTTAGAAACTATACTTACAACGTGATTATATTTGTGAATTTCTTTACCGATAGAAATCCGATCTATCTCTTTGAACTCATACACCTTTCTTCTTTTTCCCCTTTTAAGATGGCCACCAAGAAGGGTAAGGAGAAAGCTGCTTCCAACCCACCGGCAAGGAGAGGAACAAAAAAAGCACTAGCTGAGGAACCACCACACCCATCCACTTGCACGTCTCTGCATGCACCGAGGACGGTGTAATCTTTAAGTGTGGGGAGGTCGATACCGACTTTCGGTGGTTAGCTAATTCCTTTTCAACACCAATTCTTACTCTTCTTTGTAGTTATTTGTTGCATTTACATCTTTGATTGCATGTTTGTTACATTGTGTGCATATTTTACCACTACTTGGTTGAAGTGATATTTTCTTTTTCAAGAAACTTTTAATAGCATTTCACTAATTTGAATTAAACTTTTTGAAAAACTTGTTTGAAGAAATATTATTTTAGAACATGGTTTAGAGCTCGAACACACAAAACCCGTGAGATTTTGAGCCTAATTGATTGGTTGCATCTTATCGACCAATATTTTATTTTTGGTGTGTGTTGTTCTCTCTAAAATTGTGATCTTTGTCTTGCTTAATTCTATATTTCCATTGTTTAATGTATGCATGCACTTATGTGATTGAGACCTTGTTTCACTAAGCTTACATACCCATATGGCCTTAACCTTTCATTATCCTTTGGAAACCAATTTGTGCCTATTTTATCCCTTTTATTCTTTATTTTAGCACATCATTAACTCTAAGCAAAAAATAATAATGTCCTTAATTTGAATCCTTAGTTAGCTTAGACTAGTGAGAGTGCTTATGATTTAAGTGTGGAGAAATTGGGTTTGAAAATATTTGGTTTGAGAATTGAGTATGTTAGAATTTTCTGAAAATATAAACAAGAATGTTAAGAACATGTTTATGCATTCAATACCTTAATCATATGCATTGAAAAAAAAGAGAAAAGAAAAAAAAATAGGCATATATAAAAAAAAGAAAAGAAAAAAAAGAAAAAAAAGAAAAGAAAAAAGAGCAAATAATAAAAGGGGACAAAATGTCCCCAAAGTAAATAGTGAAAGCAATACATATGTACTGTACTCGAAATTAGGATGCATGAATATGTGGAAAACATGGTTAATGGGTAGTTAGGCTTTATATTATGATTACATGGATTGTCTTAAATTAGGTGAGAAGTTTAGGTTAATCAAGGATTCAGATTTTAATCCACTTAACCAAATACAATCCTATCTTGACCTTAACCCCATTACAACCCTTAAAAGACCTCTTGATTTGTGTATTTTGTGCATTAAATTTTTGTTGATTGTTAGATGAAAAGCAAGCCTTAGAAAGCAAGGTTAGTAGAGAATTAAGAGATCGAACCTTAAACACCTGAGCGATTAGAGTGCATACACTTCCAGTGAGGGTTCGATGCTCGATTTCTTGTTCCTGGCTTTCATGAGCTATTTTCTTTTGCAAGTTTACTTGTACCTTATTTTGGGATTTGAATTAGTGAAATCCAGTTAATATTTGTTCTTGAAAGATTTATTTACTTTTCACCAGTAGGTAGAATCATTTTTGCATGTAGTTGCATTCACATTCATAGGTTGCATTGCATGAGTCTTACATTTTCCTCCTCATTTATTTTATCTCCTTAAGCTAAGCATGAGGACATGATAATGTTTAAGTGTGGGGAGGTTGATAAACTATTATTTTATGATTGATATTGTGTTAAATTGAGTGGTTTTATCAAGTCTTTACCCACTTATTCATATGATTAGCATGATATTACAATCCTTTCCCAAATTTGTTCTATGGTTGAAAACTTGCTTCCTAGAGATCTTTTTACTGTGTATTTTAATTCTTCTTTATACCATTCGATGCCGTGATCCGTGTGTTAAGTGTTTCAGGCTTCATAGGGCAGGAATGGCTTATAGAATGGAGAGAAAGCTTGCAAAAATGGAAGGAACACAAGAAACTAAGGACATGACCAGCGAATACCGACGCAGACGCATGGCTCACGCGACCGCGCGAAATGGAGAAAATTGCGGTGACACGTTCACGTGCCTGACACGAACGGGTGGATTGGAATCTGCACGAATGACGCGAACGCGTGGACGACGCGTACGCATGGCAAGGAAAACGCTGAATGACGCGCACGCGTGGATGACGCGTACGCGTGACATGCGTGATCAGCAAAATTAACAGAACACGCTGGGAGCGATTTTGGGCCGCATTTTGACCCAGTTTTTGGCCCAAAAACATAGAATAAAGCCAGGGAACATGCAGAGACTCAATTCACAGAATACGACATTCAAATTCACAATTTTAGGTTTAGATTTAGTTTTTAGAGAGAGAGAGAGGCTCTCTCCTCTCTCTTAGGATTTAGGATTAGGATTTCTGTTATGATTAGGTTACTTCTCTTCATTCCATGTTCAATGTTCCTTTATTTTGATTTCTCTTCTACTTTTAGATACTATAATGCTTTTATTTATTAATGACTTATGTTGCCAAATTGGCTTATGAACTTTTCCATGTTAGATTTGATTTCTTTTATTAATGCAATTTGAGGTATTTCAAATATATGATTTTTATTTAGCTCTCTATTCTTGGCTTTGGTTGAGTAATTAGAGACTCTTGAGTTATCAAACTCTTTTGTTGATTGATAATTGGAAGTTGCTAATTGACATAAATTCCACTAACTCTAGTCTTTCTTTGGGAATTGACTAGGACTTGAGAATTCATATTGATTTATCCACTTGACTTACCTTAATAGTTAGAGGTTAACTAAGTGGGAGCAACGAGCAATTCTCATCACAATTGATAAGGATAACTAGGATAGGACTTCTAATTTTCATACATTGCCAATAGTTTTCTTAGCTATTGATTTATTAATTCCTGCAATTTATTTCTCTTGTTCAAACATTTCAAAAACCCAAAAAATATACCTTTTCCCATAACCAATAATAAACACTGCTCTCTGCAATTCCTTGAGAAGACGACCCGAGGTTTAATTACTTTGGTTATAAATTTTATTGGGTTTTATTACTTGTGACAACCAAACTTTTGTACGAAAGGATTCTCTGTTGGTTTAGAAACTATACTTACAACGCGATTATATTTGTGAATTTCTTTACCGATAGAAATCTGATTGTCAGTGGATGACTCCCAAAATCAGCTATCTCAAATCTGAAATGCTCCTCGCAAATAAAAAAGTGGCAAAAAGGGTACCACGAGAAGCACAATACTATGCCATAGTGCACGACGTCCTATATAGGAGAGGAATCTATTCTCCCCTCATAAAATGCGTCCCGACCTCCGCTAGGAGGGAAGTTTTAGGGGAAGTCCACGGCGGCATGTGCGGCAACCACCTCGGTGCACAAGCTCTTTCCAAAAAGGTACTCCAAGCTGGATTTTACTGGCTGACCTTGCAAAAAGAAGCAATAGAGTTCGTGAAAATATGCCCTCCATGCTAGAAGCATGCCAACTTTCATATCGTACCACCCTAGGAACTAATCTGCGTTACTTCACCCTGGCCATTCGCAAAGTGGGGGATCGACCTCCTCGGACCATTCCCCTAGGGATGTGGGCAAGTCAAGTTCCTCATTGTAGGAATAGACTATTTCACAAAATGGATCGACGCTGAACCTTTAGCCACTGCCACCGCCCAGATAAGTCCGAAGTTCCTGTACAAAAACATTATCACAAGGTTTGGGGTCCCATTCTCCATCACTACAGACAATGGCACTCAATTCACTGACACAGGCTTTAGAAACTTGGTAGCCAATTTGAAAATCAAGCACCAGTTCACTTTTGTAGAACACCCACAAGCCAACGGACAGGCGGAAACTGCCAACAAAGTCATACTGGCCGGACTAAAATGGAGACTACAGGACGCTAAGGGAGCTTGGGCCAAAGAGCTCCCGCAAGTCCTATGGGCGTACTGGACAACACCACACTCCACCACCAAAGAATCACCCTTCTGACTTGCTTACGAAATGGAGGCAATGATTCCCGTGGAAGTAGAAGAAGGATCCCCTAGAGTGATCCTCTATAATGAAGACACCAACTCCCAAGCTCAAAGGGAAGATCTCAACCTACTTCCAGAAATCCGAGAAAGATTTCGGATCAGAGAAGGAAGTCCTAAAACGTTGAATGGCTTTAAGGTATAATTGGAAGGTAATCCAGTGAAGCTTCGCCACCAACGATCTGATCTTAATCCGAAATGATATCGGAGCAGGTCGGTCAGGAGAAGGAAAGCTAGCAGCCAACTGGAAAGGGCCATACTGAGTTACAGAAGTACTAGGAAAAGGCTACTATAGGGTGTCCGACCTCGAAGGGAGGGAGCTACCAAGGTCATGGCATGCCTGTAACCTAGAAGGTACTATAGCTAGAAAATAGTAAAGATCTTAGGTCAATGCGCACTCTTTTTCCCAAAAAAGCTTTTTTAATGAGGCGCTAGGCTGAGATCTAAAAACTGCCCGATCTAGAAGGGTAAGCACTCACATGTACACACTCTTATTTATGTCTTTATCTTATTATTATTTGAATGAAAGTTATCTATTCCCTAAAAAGTTTTCTACTAAGACCCATTAATCTACGCTCATAAAATGCAAAATTCATCGCTCGATTAAAAAAGAGGTCGGCAAGGTGAAGCGATAAAAGCAAATTAATGCAAGAAGTTATAAAAGGTAATCCAAAAAAAGTGACCTGACTAGGTCTAACTAAAAATGGGATTACTAAAAATAACTTAAGAAGGCCCGATAGAGAAGTCAAACCAATGAAAGGATCACTGAAAAGAGACAAAAAACATCTCGCAAAGGCCAAAGAAAGGTTAAAAAACCAGGGCCTGAAGTGCTCCGCTAAAAAAGGTACAAGCCCTGAAAAGGATTTTACTTAAAGCAGGAGCACGATCTCAAAACGAAGCTAAAAGGTCATCCAAACAAACTATAAAGAAAAGGTTCTCCATCGAAACACTACCTAAAAAGTAGTTGGAATACGAATAAAAGCCCGGATAACGAAGGCATATAGGTCGACTAAAAAGGGGCACGACCCAAAGAGACAAATACAACCTGGAAGAAGGGAACAAGTAAAGGTCCAAAAGGTTGAAAAGCCTAGGGCCGTAGTGCCTAGCTAAAAGGGGTACAAAACTCCTAAAAGGAGATACTACTCAAAAGGCAAAAGCATAATCTCAAAATAAGGCTAAAAAAGTCGTCTAAACAAAACTAGAAAGGTTTTATACCTAAAGTTATTGGAACTCGACTGAGAAGCCCGGACGGCAAGCCGCGAGAAAGACATAACCAAAACAAAGGTTATCAACATGACCAGAAAAAGTGTGAGCCAAAGGAAGTCAAATCCCGTAAAAATAAACACTGTTTCGAAAGGTGTTAAGTCAGGGAATCCCAAAATAATCCTATAGCGTAAGAGCTTATAAAAAGGATCACATCACAAAAACATGCAAGGGCTAAAATCCGAAGGTATCTCAAAAGTTATTTCAACATATCAAACAAAACACAAAGGATTAAAAACATTAAAGGCTCGAGGGCTGCCCAAAGGCAACCCAAGAGTTAAAAAGTATTTTTGATTAAAAGCAGAAAGTTGCTAGGAAGCAACAAAAGCAAAGTGTCAGAAAATCACGAAGACATACATAGCAAAAGTTTAAAAGGTCCACGGATTGGACCATATCACACATAATCAAAACAGAGGTATAAAAAGAATATCATAATGGATCCAAATACGCTCCAGAAGCCACATCTTTAGGAGAATGAAGCATGTTCAAGATTGGGATGGCATTGACAACTCCATCCGGCCCATTCAGTATCTCTATATCAGGCTCAGGCCCAGGAGGAACCACCTCGGCAAAAGGAGCGATAGTAGTAGAAGCTGAGGAAGCCTTAGCTAGCGGCACAAGAGGAGGACCCTCATCATCATCATCTGAGGCAGGGACAATCTTGCCATCCTCCACCACATTGTCCATACTAAATAAGGAGAGATCGACCTCGGGAGAAAGAACTCAGACCTGAGCCTTTATGTTCTCGTACATGTCGGTCATATTGCTCACCAGATGGCCCTGAAGCTCGGTATAATTGTCCTGAGCAAACTGAAATCTCTCCCTAGTGTCCAACAGCTCGCCATATATGCGGGTATAGCTCTCCTTGGACTTCTTAGCCATTTCCTCAGCCAGATTGGTAGACGCTTCAGCGGCGGTAGCCCGAGCCTTCTCCTTTTCTACATCAAGCTCCAATTTGGCAACCTTGGCATCCAGCTCGTCCTTCAGACCCTTTACCCTGTTGAATTCAGCCTTGGCCTCCTCCATAAAAGCATTAGTAGCATCAACTGGAGACTCTTTGATGACCCGGGATAAAGCAGCACTAACATTGGCCATCCGAATACTATTACTTGCAATAAAATCAAGATGATGGAGGATTGACACATCATCCAAAGGAACTCTACCATGAGGAGCAATCAATTCTGTGGCAAAACCCACACCATCAAATTCTTTATCATTCAGATTATAAGTCCCAACAATTTTTTGCCTCTTGGGAGGAGGACCAGCTGAAGAAGGGGAAGAGGCAGCACCAGAGGTCTCAACAGGTGAATTGGAAGAGATTGTCCAAGCTCTGGGGGTCGGGATAACCTACCTCGGACCTTGAGAGTTAGACGTCGGCTTCTTCGGGGACAATTAAGAGGACCCCTCTTCCAACGGCTTCTGTGACAAGTTCTGGGCAGCCACTGCATTCTTCGCTTTGCGAAACATTTTCATTGAATCTGAAGAAGACACCATCTCTGAAAAGAAGCCAGGAAAACAATTACACATAAAAAAAGAACAAAATCATAAACAATAAAAGAAAACCTTCCTAGGGAAATAAAAGAGGTCGGATACTACCTAACTCGGACCGGAGAAGGAAAGAATCTCCTAAAAATATCTTAGTATCCAGGTGAGGAGGCTCCCCCCAATGCTCCTCTAGAACACCCACAAAAGCCTGTTCTACTTCATCTAAACTTTCCCAAGGATACTTGAGGACTACAGGGTCTTTTTGCCACCATAAAGGGAAGGTCGGCTTCTTATTTTCATCCAAAAAGAAAGGGTGAACTCCCTCAATAGCTCGGACTTTAAAATAAAAGTTCTTACAGTCACGAAAAGAGTCGTCAAACATTGAAAACACTTTCTTCCCCTGGGTAGCTCGAAAAGAGATCCAAGAAGCCTTTTTCTTGGCCACCCCGGGTTCGGTAAGCACAAACAAGTAAAGAAAGGGGGGAAGGAAGGTTAGACACCCAGCTCTTGGCGCAGTAACTGAAAGATCTTCATGAAGGCACAAGAGTTCGGATTAAGCTGCGAAGGGGCCACATTACAGTTCCACAAGAGCTCAATTTCGAAGAAAGTAAAAGGAATGGTAATATTCAGCTGGGAAAAGAAGTAATCGTAGGCATAGAAAAAGGGACGCTCTTCCCGACCTAAGGGAGCGAAACAAACCCTCTCCTCAGGGTCAGGCAACACCAATTCATAATTCTTCTCATCATCCCTACTACTACAGATCCTATGAAACCTCCTAAGCTTCTCACAGTACTCAGGGTCGGCTAGTGTAACACACATTAAGACTATGGAATCTAGCCAGTCAGCCATACCCGCAGGGACCTTTGTAAACATCTCAACAAGATTTCTACGTGAAGACATATAACCCTACACCTACAGCAAGAAAATAAGAAGTTTCACTACCAAACAACTTGGGCAAGATCAAAACCAGGACGAAAAAGTGAAGCAAACATATAGCAAACAAAAGGGCGTCCCAGGGTTTGCAAGAAGCAAGAAAACTATCACCAACACCCAGGAACGTCCCTTGGAGGCAACAACATAGATACATCAAAGGAGAAATATAGGGAATCAAAAGCAAAATCCTAGTCCCATCAGAAAAACCCAAAAGAGAAAATGCAAACGGTTCACCCAAGCATCGACATTTCCACAAAAAATGAAGCAACGAAGATAAAAAGATTTCAGAGAAACAAAGCATGCAACAATTATCAGAAGCAAAATAGAATAGTAAAGTAATATAAAGAGGAATGAAATAGAAGACCCAACCTGGAAAAGAGAAGAAGGCAGGAGGATAAATGCGCAAGCAGCAAGTCACAAACAACCACCACTGAGAGATGGAAACTCTGAAAAACCAAGAAAGAAACAATCTTGGATGCTGGGGAAAACAGAGGATGAAGGAAAGAAAGCTTCTTTCGCTGAGCAAATGAAACACACGAACGATCCAAGAGCAAAACTCCAGGAAAGAAGCGAACTTAGGTGCAAAATCGAAGGGGTCAGACGAACGAAGTTTTGCAAAGAATCAAAAGAGAAGGGAAACAGAAGAGAGAAGGAAAATGAAAAAAGCAAAACCTCTTCTTTGATTTCAAACAAAGTTTAAAGAGGGAAAAGAAACGACAAAACAAAATGAAAGCCCAATCAATAGGCATTAAAGGCGCGTGCGTATTCCCAAGAAGGTAACCCCCTCGGGGAACAAACGTAGCAATAAAGGAGCAAAAAGCAAAAAATGCTTCGCATTTAAAAAACCATGCAAAACTCGCGAACGGAGGAGTGGACCAGACAAGATGCTTGAGCATGACTTTCCCAAAGAGATCGAGGCTCAGAAAGCACGATCTCATGGAAAGGTCCAAGCTTAAGCAGGGGCACTATTCATACCCTGGGCCGAGCTATACGGTTTGGGTTGGACGATGACAAAATGACCGACCTCTTATAAGGTTGGCCCATCACCAACCTCTACCTAAAGAGCTCAGCCAAATTACCATAGAGGCCCAAGCAAGCCCAAAGCAGAGGATCACATCCCACTTGAAGGCGGCTGGCCAAAAGATAGGTGATCTCACCCACAAAAGATAAGATAAGATAACAAACTTATCTTGAGGAAGGTCACTCCACACCACTATAAATACATTGGAACACTAGGTATAACACACTCTCTAATTATACAAAAAACCTGCCTAAAGTCCGTACTGACTTAAGCATTGGAGTCTCTTGCAGGTACCACCACCCTCCGGTGAAAGAAGAACCAGCAACATTTCTAGTTCCAACAAGTCGAACAAGGCAGCTCCGATCACACCAGAAGATCTCGTCCGAGATTGACCTCAACGTTTCAGGTAACCCTCGGAACACTAACCATAAGGCTAGGAGAATCATCTCTAAGGAATTTAATTGGAATCAAAGAAAAAAGCTAATTCATGACTCCGGCTACTTTATATGGGATGATCTATATCTCTTCAAAAGATGTTCTGACAATACCAATGGAGGTGCGTTCCCGAAGAAGAGATCCAAGGTGTACTAGGGCACTGTCATAGTTCAGACTATGGTGGCCACTTTAGTGGAGAAAGTACAGTGGCTAAAGTACTTTAAAGTATCCTCTATTGGCCCAATCTCTTCAACGATATCCGATCCTTTGTTGAAAAATGCGATAGATGCCAGATGTTCGGAAACCTATCTCGAAGACATGAGATGCCACAAAATTTTATACTTGAAGTGGCGTTGTTTGATGTTTAGGAAGTTAATTTCATGGGGCCTTTTTCTTTCTCAAACTCAAACCTCTACATATTAGTGGTTGTTGACTATGTATCTAAGTGGGTGGAATCCATTTTCTCACCCACTAATGATGCTAAGGTTGTGATTGGCTTTTTGAAAATGAAAATTTTTAACAGATTTTTGGTTCCAAGAACACTAATTAGTGATGGAAGAACCCTCTTCTGTAATAAATAACTTGAAATTCTTCTTAAAGAATATGGGGTAAGACATAAGGTGGTAACTCTATATCATCCGCAAACTAACGGACAAGTGGAAGTATCCAACAGAGAACTAAAAAAAAATCTTGAAAAAGATGATCAATGCTTTTAGAAAGGACTGGTCCAGAAAAATTGGAGACATCCTTTGGGCTTCCCAGATAGTTTTCAAAATCTCAATTGGAATGTCAACATACCAACTGCTTTATGGCAAAGCATGCCATTTGTAAGACTTCGAATTTTGAAAAGTTATTAATAAATTATTTATGATTTATTATATTTATTTGAGATTATATTTTTGAGATTTTGTATATAAACCGGGCAAATTCTTATTTATAATTTAGAGTTTTAAAATAATGAATATTATTTACCTTAGTTTTAATATTTAGATTTTTAACCTTATTTTATAAATAAAGGAGAATTAATTTACTGATCTCAAATTTTTATTAAATTAGAAGTTAACTGAAAATAATTTACAAATTTATAATTGAAAAGAATTTTAAAGATGGATATTTTATATTTAATTTAGTTTTTAATTATTATTCTATCTTTTTTATTTATTTTATAAGATTATACTACTACCCCTATTTTTAATAAAAATACCTAAACTAACCCACACTACCCCTAACGCTAATTACTCTCAAACACATCTTCCCTTATTCCCAAATACCCTAGCAACTACCCTCCTCCTTCGGCAAACTCAACACACACAAAACACACATACACACAACAGTAGTACGAAAACCAAAATGAAAGAAGAAAGAAAGAAGAAAGGGAAGAGGGCAGGGGACCGAGGAAGGAAGGAGGGGCAGGAGAAGGGGTGGCGGCACGGTGGGAGTCATTGCCACTGTCGTCGCCGCTGCTGACAGAAATGAGAAGAGATCCGAGAAAGAGAGAGGGAGTGCCAGTGGAAGAGGGAGACCGCTGCATAGCCGCCGCCGTTCGTGCTCTAGCATGTCGCCACCGTTCATCGTGCCGCCACCACGCTATGTCACCGTCGAGAGCAGAGCCGCTAGAAGAGAGAGCTTGCGAGTGAGAGAAGGTCGCGGGTGATGATTGGATTTTTGATGGTTTAGAATTTCACAAATGAATTCTCGTTGCAAGTATAGTTCCTAAACCAAACAATAATCCTTTCATACAAAAAGTTGTTTGTCACTAAAACAAACCCCTAAATTTATAAACCGAAGTATTGGATCTCGGGTCGTTCTCCCTAGGAATTGGAATGAAGTGTCTTGTTATTGGTTGTGAGTTATATTTGGGGTTTTTAAGATTTTAGACAAGAAATATAAATGGCAAAGAAAATAAACTAACAACTAGCAAAGCTCTTGGCAAGATATGAGAACTAGAAGTCCTATCCTAGTTATCCTCCTCAATTGTGACGAGAGTTGTTCATTGCTCCCACTTAGTTAACCTCTAACCACGGAGGAAAGTCAAGTGGATGAATCAATTTGATTCCTCAAGTCCTAATCAACTCCTAAAGGAAAGACTAGCTTTAGAGGCATTCAAATCAATTAGCAACTTCTAATTATCAATCAACAAAGGAATTAGATAACTCAAGAGTCACTAATTACTCTACCTAGGCCAAGAGGAACAAAACCTACACTAAAATCCAACCAAGCATTTCATCAAACACTTGGAAGGCAAAAAGAAAATCATAGTAATTTGAGAACAAGAATAGAATCTAACAACAATTATTGCAAAGAATTAACAACAACAATCAAGAAAATCACAATTATCATGAATTACCTCAAATTGCATTATTGAAAGAAGAAATAAAAGAACAACAATCTATCCAAAACAAAATGAAGAATTACAATTATTAAAGCACATAACTAGAAAGAGGAGGAGGAGAAGATTAAGAATTGGTAAAGGAAAAGTGAATCAAAGCATGAATTAAACCTAGATCTAAGAAGAGAGATTAACCTAAACCTAATCCTAATTCTAGAGAGAAGTGAGAGCTTCTCTCTCTAAAACTAACTCTAAACTACTCCTAATTATGCTATATGCTAGATTCATTAGATTGATGCCTTCCCCTTAATCCTTCATCCTTTTATTCCTTTCTCCTAGCAATTGGCGCCAAAATGGGTTCAAAAACCCTCTCAAATCGCCAGGCACGTGTTGCATTAATGAAGTCATGTGCTGTCATCGACGCGTGCGCGCACGGTACGCGTGCGCGTCCCTGGTCGATTCTGTAATGTGCGCGCGGGCGCCTTGTGGGCGTGCGCCTGCTTGGCTGACTTTGCTTCTTTGACTTTTTATGCTTCTCTCCACTTGTATGCTTCCTTCCTTGCTTCCTTTGATCCATGCCTAGCCTATTTCAATCCTGGAATTACTAGCAAACACATCAAGGCATCTTATGGAATCAAGGAGAAATTAGAATTCATCAAAATAAGGCTTAAAAAGCATGTTTTTACACTTAAGCATAAATATGGGAGAGATAACAAAACCATGCTAATTCATAGGCTAAATGTGACAAAAGGTTATCAAAATACTCTAAATTCAATACAAGATAAACCCTAAAAATGGGGTTTATCAACCTCCCCACACTTAGACCTTAGCATGTCCTCATGCTAAAATAAGAAGGAACTAAGGGGTGTGACATTTATTGAATGCAACTAAACTATATGAACTTATCTAAATGCAACTATCTAAAGCAAATGGAAATGCTTAGTTCAAACAAATCAATTCCCAAGAGGACATGCATAAGCACAATAGTTAGGGCAATAGGAGTTAAGTCCAAACCACAATTGTATTGAATTATCAAAAAGAAATTCAAGCTTGCAAGAATATAGATAATATGGATGAATACATGTAATTGAACTTTTGAACCCTCACCGGATGTGTATCCGCTCTATTCACTCAAGTGTTTAAGGGTTAATTCACTCAATTCTCTTCTAATCATGCTTTCCAAAATTTGATCTTCTTCTAACAATCAACATTTATCCAATGCATGCATACATTCATCATGAGGTCTTTCATTTAGGTTGTAATGGGGTTAGGGTTAAGGTAGGATCATTTATGGTTGAGTGGACTAGAGTTTAGATCTTTGATTAGTATAGACTTTCCCACCTAACCTATATAATGACCTATACAAATTCAAACTACTCTAACTACCAATTCTTCACTTTTTTTTCTTCTTACATATTCATGCATTCCATTCTTTAATTCATAACACTTATGCATTGATTCCCTTTTGTTGAACTTCACCTTGGGACATTTTGTCCTCTTTTTACTATTTTTCTTCCTTTTTCTTTCTTTCTTTCTCTCTTTTTTTTTTCTTTTCTATTCTTTTGTTTTTCTCATTTTCACTTTTATTTCTTTTTTTCTTTTCATTTCTCTTTTTCTTTCAAACTATACACAAGAACATCAATGCATAAGGTCTATACATTTAATCAATACATGAGTATGTACCAATTTCCCAATATAAAAATACAAAACAAAAACACCCTTTTATCCCAACCAATGTACCCAAGCCTTACCAACTTTGAATAATAAACACTCTCACTAGCCTAGGCTAATCAAAGATCCAAACAAGGACTTTTCGTTGGTTCTCCGCCTTGGGCTTGTAATGTGCTAAAATGAGAATAAGTTGGTTAAGCATAGGCTCAAAATTGGCTAACAATGCGGAGTAAAAGGTTGGCTATTTGGGTAAGTGGGCTAATGAAATAATGGCCTCAATCATACAAATGCATGAATACAAGAAATAAATGGACATATAGAATCAAGCAAGTCAAAGATCACAATCATAGATAGAGAACAATTTCACACAAGAATGGAAAATAAGTGGTTATAAAATGTAACCACATCAATAGGCTCAAGTCTCACAAGCTTGTGTTCTTAATTCAATACATGCTTCACAAAGTATGAATTCAAGCAAGTTTCACCAAAAATTTTCTTTCAATCAATTGAGTTAATGCCCTATATTTAAATTTCTTGAAAAATCTCAATATTTGACTAAGCATTGTTGTGATTGAAAAATCCAAAAATTTCCTTAGTTTACCTTTTCCTTTTCCGCTTAAAACCAATTTCTTATGCAAAAAGGGTGACTAAGTGTTTGCAATTCAAAGTATGATTTCTAATCACAACCACAAACTAAAAAGAAAGATGTGCAAAAATGTATAGAGAAAAATCCAACTAAAAGTATGAAAGCTATCATCTAAAACATCTAAAGATATCCATAAGCATCAAAATATCTAAAATCCAAAATAAGCAGTAAAGGTATCCAAAGTAAACTCAAAATGCATCAAAATATATACAAAAGATATGCAAAATAAGATAACTAGGAGAGTAGCCGAAAAGTTCACCGGTCCCCTCCCCACACTTAAGATCAAGCATCGTCCTCGATGACCGAAGGATCAGTGGAATGTACAACGGTAGGCTCTGGCTCTGGCTGTGGGACTGGCTCCGCATGGGTCTGATGTGTCTCTGTGGTGTCTGGGGCTTCTGGAGGGGCATCCTGCTGAGTCGGTGCCTCTGCATCCTCCTCTTGATGATCCTGCTCATCGGAGGCCGGAGAGTCGGGAAGCGGAGGTAACTCAGCACCCAGAGAAATGAGCGCCTGGTCCATCCGATCCAGTCGGTATCTGACATGGAGTCTCTCGCGCTCTAAAAACCAAAATAGATGCTGGACCAGTAAGTATGTGGGCTCAGGTGCTGCAGGAGGAACTGTCGATGAAGACAGAGCTGCTGCTGTAGAGAAAGATGGGGCTGCTGTAGGGGCTGATGGTCCAACTGTCCCCACTACAGCTCTAGCCCTGGAACGGCGTTTAGCTGGGGGCTTCTCGTGCACCCAACCACCCCAGGGAATAGTAACCTCCCTATCATCTGCATCAGGGGGTGGTGGTATCACATCATCATCTAGCCAGGGGACCTCAGCCAGGGCCGCTATACTCGTGACCAAAGTAGGAAATGGAAGTAGGCCACGAATATGCGCCCGCCACATGCACTGTCGGATAAGTCGAGGAAAATAGACATCCTTCCCCTCCATGACACACCCAATCAGCAGAAGCATCTCCACAGGGATCTCAGAGAAGTGAGTGGTAGGCAAGACATAGTGGGCAAAGATCATCTGCCAAGTCTTGGCCTCGCTGGTCAACTGAGCAAATAGCATCCCCTTAGGCTTGGTGTTGTTCGCATCCATGACCCATGTAGCATCCGGTAACCCAATCACGCGCCTAAGCGCCTCATAATCAAAGGTCATGCTGTGTATGGCCAACTCGGCCTGCTGATGGGCGCAAGTGCCATCAGGAATATGTCGGCACTGCAAAGCCTCCTCAATTGCAGTCTCAATAATCATGATCTCTCTACCCCTCAACTGAACCGAATCCAAAGTGGGACGGAAGAAGTTGCAATAAAATTCCTTCACCCAAGAGATGTTAATATCCCCCAAATCCCTGTCAACAAAATCTATACCCAACTCAAGGATCCGACTAGTAATGGACTGTCGGACATCATTGGGGAGAACAAGTTTCTTCTCGGTATTCAGTTTTGTTGTCCGATACTTGGAAAGTCGAAGCTCACAGTAGAGATTGGGGAACTTAGTCGGGTCAGTAGAAGGTAACAGCTGATTTTCTTTTTCTTCGTCATTTAGAGGATTCTTAGCATAATTCTTATAAATGGAGGGGATAGAAGGTGTAGAGTGTCTTCTTTTCTTGGAAGAGGTGGCTATAGCCTTTCCTTTGTCCGACATCCTGAAAAAGACAATTATGATAGTAATTAAACATGTAGCTTGTCCGACATCCTGAAAAAGACAATTATGATAGCAATTAAACATGTAGCATATAGCAATTAAAAGCAACTTCAAGATGCAAGAGGAATGACAAGCAATCATAATGTGTATTGAAAACTTGGTATGAAAAGAAGCATAAGTGGAAGCATAAACCAAAAAAAATCAATACATCCAACAATGTACACAATTCTTAAAGAATAGGCATATTCATCATCACAACTCAAAAGAATGGTTAATGAGCTAAGTAAAGAAATGAGATTGATACTTAGTGTTATGATGAAAGAAAGCTTGCCTAACAAAAGGATTCACAAAATGCATACAATGAGGTGTAATTATTGATGATGAAAATGAAATTGCAATGGGGTGCAATGAATTGAAAGGAAATCATCAATGTTATGGTCACTAAAGTCAACAACTCTTACTCATTAAGCAATAAAATCATCATACCTTTGAAAGAATGGTTAAAGAGGGTTAAATGTGAGTAAATGTCAAATGGTTAAAGAAATTAGTAAGTTAGAAAAGTGGATTAGTGGCATGATGATATTTAGGCTCAAAGAAAAGAGAAGTTGCGGTTCATGTTCACAATGATTGATGCAAATCCGGGAAGTTGAAAGGAAATGGAAATTAGCCCAAATTACAATAGAGACTCAAATGAAAATAGATTTTTTGAAAATTGGGCAGCATTCCGGCTTAAAATTGGACGTTCCCGGATAGCAAAGTAGCACAAACAATAGGATTACAACATCAATTAAGCACAGCAGTAGTGGTATAGCATGCAGGCAACACAATTTGCACAAAATAGCAACCCAAAATCAACATACAGTACCCAAGCAAACAGACAGCAAATATGCACATACGGAGCACTTATCAGGCCTAGAATCCTCTATCCAATCCTAGCTACCTAACCTCAAATATTTCTAACTAGCCTAGCATGCAACATTTGAATTCAACTAACTAACAGGAAATTACAAAAGCTAACAAAATTGAATAGTTAAAAATAACCAGAGTATGAACAGGAACCTGGAGCGGGGGAAGAACTGGGAATTGAAAGGAAAATTGGGATTGACCGGAAATGGATGGGGGAAGGACTGTGAACGCAGAGGCAGAAGTCCGCACCGCCGTGGACGGTGGCCGTGAAGATGGCCGGCTGCGGTGGTTAAGGTTTGACCGAAAGGAAGAGGAGAGAGTGAGGGCGAAGTGAATGGACGAGAGAAGGGGTTGGCCGTGCGGTGGTGGCCGGCGCTGCTATAGCGGCGGTTGAGGGTAAGAAGAAGAAGAAGATGAAAATGGTGAGGGAGAAGAAAGAGTGCGCGACTGCGCAATGCTCTTCGCGTATTAGGGTTATCCCTTTTTTGAATCGACGCGAGCGCGCACCCTGCGCGTCCGCGTACATCGAGAAAACTTGGGACCCACGCGTGAGCGTGCAGTGCGCGCAAGCGTGAATTGGCAGACTATGCAACGGCGCGTGCGCGCGGGTTGGGCCTGAGGCTCAGAGTGGGCTTGACGCGCGCCCAACTCTCGGGGCAAAAGCCTAGAGTGGCGGCAGCATGTAAGGGACGCGCGCGCGGCAAGTGCGCGTCTGCGCAAATCGAGTTGGGCTGGGGGCTTAAAGTTGGCCCAGATCCGGCTCAACTCTCTGGGGCTTAGCTCAAAAAATTGCAGCAGCAGATCGACGCGGGCGCGGCAGTTGCGCGTCCGCGTGAACTTTCATGTTCTCATAATCTGCGCGCACGCACGTAGTGCGCGTCAGCGTGGGTCAGGTTGGGCTTATGGCATAGTGGTTGCCCAAGAGAAGCCCAACTCTCTGGAATATGGGTGGTGGTGCATCCGCTCATGGACGCGTGCGCGTACATTGTGCGCGCGCGTCCACCCCCTCTCTGCTTTTTTTTTTTCAGAAAAATTATGCTTGGTGCTCCCCATACTGCTCACAACTCTTTATTCAATCAACTGTCATACAATTCACAAAAAATGCAATTTGATATTATTCATCTACTACTAAACACAACATACATGTGACTAAACTAACAATTAAGTTGTACAAACAAATTTATGTGAAACATCTACCTACAATGGTAACTCAAATCACTTATTAAGCAAATTTAAAAGAGAGTGGAAAGAGTTTACCATGGTGGGTTGTCTCCCACCTAGCACTTTTAGTTTAAGTCCTTAAGTTGGACATTTTGAGGCGCTTATTGTCATGGTGGCTTATGTTTGTACTCATCCTTGAATCTCCAAGGATCCTTGCTTCTCAATTGGTTGACAGAATTTCCAACCATCTTCACCATTCTAGGGTAGAGTTCTACCCAAGATATGAGGCCCCATAGTTGGTCTTCACATAGCGAACCGGGATCCCATATCTTATCTTCACACCCATCCGTTAGTTGAGTTTCATGATTTTGTCGTACGGGTGGTTGACATAAGGGTGATTGACACATAGAATTCTCTTTATTCCACCAATGCTTCCTTCTAGACCCATATACGGTGATTTCCGTTCCATCCTCATTCCTATACCTTAGAGTCTTGGCCTTTATGATTTTTATACCGAATTTCCAACCACTACACAACTCTCTCCTATTCCTAACTCCACAAAGAGCTCTAAGTTGACCATCATATTCAATTAAACCATATTCAAGTGAGAAAGTGAAGCTTAGGGATGAGAGTTTTACCCACTTGAATGTTGTGTTGGATGGTGACTTGGGAAGGGAGACCTCCCCACACTTAGACAATGCAAGATCTACTTCTTTAGGCTCTTCTTTGGTTGTTTCCACCTCTTCACAAGCTTCTTCAATTTCAACCTTTTTCCCTTTTTCACTTGGCTTGGTGTTGTCTTCAAGAACTTTGATTTCTTGCCTAATGGGAGGTGATTCAATTTTCGATAGGAATTCATTGATGAATGAATCCATCTCTTGATCAACCTCTTCATATTCTTCAATTTCAATGTACACCATGCCAATGTTCTCTCCTTGGTAGATCTCTTTCTCATTGCTCACCAAGGGTATGGGAGGTTGTGCACACTCTTCTATAGTTTCAACTTCATGTCCAATGGGAGAGAATTCCATTGTAAAGAGAAATTCATCCATGATTGAATCCATCTCTCGAGAAGTTTCTTCTAAATCTTCAACGATGGTATGCCTTGGAGGTTGCGCATCCTCCTCAACATCAATATCAAGCTTCTTGGAAGAGTTCTCCATGATGCTACATTCCCATGGACTTTCAACATCTCCTAAATCTTCGACCACTTCTTCCTTTTCTTCAATAATCATGGCTTCCTCTAATTGTTCTAGCACAAAATTTGACTCCTCATTTTCCACCGGATTTTCCAATTTCTCCTTCATGCTTTGCTCTTCTTTTGACATTTCACATGTGGTCACGGAATTACCTTGAGTATTCAAACATTGGTGGGCTAAAGTATGCACCACCTTGGTCAAATTGGTCACAAACTCAAGTGTATCCCGCTTCATGGCTTCTTGTCCTTGAAGTAACAAAGTGAGAGGATCGTCTATTGGGGTTTGGGGTGAGTAAGAAGGTTCATTATTTTGGAGAGAGGGTTCATAATGGGAAGGTGGTTCTTCTTGGTAAGGTTGTGGAGATTGTGTGTATTAAGGTGGTTCTTGGGAGTAATCTTGATAGGGTTGTGGTGGTTCTAAGGGTTCTTGCTCATAATGGTCACAAGGATGTGGTATGGGTGATTGGTTATATGATGGATATGGATTATAGGAAGGTGCTTGATGTGGAAAGGCATGTGAGAATGGTTGAGGTTCATGTTGAGGATGAGATTCATAGGCATATGATGGTGGTTGTTGAGTGTCACAAAAATAGTCATCATAGCCGTCAAATTGACATGCATTAGGATGGGAATTATACCTATAAGTATCCAAAGGTTGTTGCCAATAGGAGTGATCAATTCCTTGAGGCTCCTCCCATCTTTGATGGTTCCCTCCATGGTACATGTTGCTATTAAAGTTCACATTTCCTACAACACAATTAGAACCAAACTCAAAGCCAAAGTGAGAATTCATAGTGAGAGAACAAAATAAAACTAACAAAAACTAAGAAACAAACAAAAGATAAACCTATTCACAATATTCACATATGTACAATAACCAATAACACAACACCATTGCAAATCCCTGGCAACGGTGCCATTTTGATGATTGGATTTTTGATGGTTTAGAATTTCACAAATGAATTCTCGTTGCAAGTATAGTTCCTAAACCAAACAATAATCCTTTCATACAAAAAGTTGTTTGTCACTAAAACAAACCCCTAAATTTATAAACCGAAGTATTGGACCTCGGGTCGTTCTCCCTAGGAATTGGAATGAAGTGTCTTGTTATTGGTTGTGAGTTATATTTGGGGTTTTTAAGATTTTAGACAAGAAATATAAATGGCAAAGAAAATAAACTAACAACTAGCAAAGCTCTTGGCAAGATATGAGAACTAGAAGTCATATCCTAGTTATCCTCCTCAATTGTGATGAGAGTTGTTCATTACTCCCACTTAGTTAACCTCTAACCACGGAGGAAAGTCAAGTGGATGAATCAATTTGATTCCTCAAGTCCTAATCAACTCCTAAAGGAAAGACTAGCTTTAGAGGCATTCAAATCAATTAGCAACTTCTAATTATCAATCAACAAAGGAATTAGATAACTCAAGAGTCACTAATTACTCTACCTAGGCCAAGAGGAACAAAACCTACACTAAAATCCAACCAAGCATTTCATCAAACACTTGGAAGGCACAAAAGAAAAGCATAGTAATTTGAGAACAAGAATAGAATCTAACAACAATTATTGCAAAGAATTAACAACAACAATCAAGAAAATCACAATTATCATGAATTACCTCAAATTGCATTTTTGTACTTGTGACAAACAAATTTTTGTATGAGAGGATTATTGTTGGTTTAGAGACTATACTTCGACGAGATTTCATTTGGAAAATTCTAAACCGTCAAAAATCCAATCATCAAAATGGCGCCGTTGCCGGGGACTTGCAATGGTGTTACATTATTGGTTATTGTGAATATTGTGAATATGTTTGTCTTTTGCTTGTTTGTTAGTTTTTGTTAGGTTTAGGACTTCGTTGCTTATCTTTGTTAATTTTTGTTTTCTTTGCTGTTATGAATTCTCATCCTCACTTTGGCTATGAGTTTGGCTCAAATTATGTTGTAAGAAATGGGAACTACAATGGTAATATGCATCAAGGATTTGGGCACAACCAAAGATGGGAAGAGCCTCAAGGGATTGATCAACCTTCTTGGCAACAACCTCCAACTCCTTATGGGTATAACTCTTATCCTAATGCATATCAATCTAATGGATGTGGTAACCCTTATTGTGATTGTCAACAACCACTACCACATGCCTATGAACCACCTCCTCAACATGATTTTGATCCACCTTGCTCACAAGCCCCATATCACCAAAACCCTCCATATGACCCCAATCCTTATCCACCATACCCACTACCTTATGAGCCATATGAACCATACATGGAACCACCACCATTCCAACACAATTACTCTCAAGAACCACCTCAATGCACACCATCTCCATACCCTTACCAAGAAGAACCACCTTCCTACTATAAACCCTCTCTCCAAAATAATGAACCCTCTTATCCACCCCAAGCCCCAATAGATGACTCTCTCACATTGCTACTTCAAGGACAAGCGGATATGCAAAGGAACACCGTAGAGTTTGTGACTAACTTGACCAAGGTAGTGTCTACCTTAGCCTACAAATTTTTGAACACTCAAGGTGCTTCTGTGGCCACATGTGAAGAATCCATTGAAGATCATAGCACGAAGGAGAGATTGGAAAAATCGGTGGAAAATGAGGGAGGCTATTTTGTATTAGAGCAATTGGAGGAGCCTATGGTTATTGAAGAAAAGGAAGAAGTGGTTGAAGATTTAGGAGACGTTGAGAGTCCATGGGAATATAGCATCATGGAAAACTCTTCCAAGAAGCTTGACATTGATGTTAAGGAGGGTGCGCAACCTCCAAAGCATATCATGGTTGAAGACTTTGAAGAGGTTGATCAAGAGATGGATTCAATTATTGATGAGTTCCTATCCACAATTGAATCCTCTCCCATTGAGCTTGACATAGAGGGTAAGGAAGAAGATACATCACCTCCCATACCCTTGGTAAGCCACGAAGAAAATATTAAATTGGAAGGAAGCTACCAAGAGGAAGAGGTTGAAGTTGATATAAGTTGTCAAGAGGTGGAAGTTACAAGGGAAGAGCACAAGAGCGTAGACATCGCAATGGCTAAGTGTGGGGCGGTCGTTCTTCCCAAGCCACCATCACCTAACATAACATTCAAGTGGGTAAAATTTCTATCCCTAAGCTTCACTTTCTCACTTGAATATGGTTTGATTGAAAATGATGGTCAACTTAGAGCTCTTTGTGGAGTTAAGAGTAAGAGGGAGTGGTGTGATGGTTGGAAAAAGAATGTTAGGCTCATTAAGGTTAAACCCTCAAGGCATAAATACTATGGTTGGAGGAATGCTAAATTGTATGGGTCTAGAAGGAGAATTTGGTGCATAAAGGAGAATTCTATATGCCTACCACCCAAGTTGAATCATGATGATCAACTAGAAGATGGGTGTGAAAATAAGATATGGGATCCCGGATCACAACATGAAGACCAATTTTGGGAGCTCATATCTTGGGGAGAACCTCACCCAAGTTTGGTGAAGATGGTTGGAAATTCTGTCAACCAATTGAGAAGCAAAGATCCTTGGAGATTCAAGGATGAGTACAAACATAAGCCACCATGACAATAAGCTCCTCAAAATGTCCAACTTAAGGACTTAAACTAAAAGTGTTAGGTGGGAGACACCCCACCATGGTAAACTCTTTCCATCCTCTTTTAGTTTTGTTTAATAAGTGATTTGAGTTGCCATTGTAGGTAGATTTTCATTTCATATTGACTTGTTGGTAAAGATTGGTTGTTAGTATGTTGTATTCATTAGTAGTAGATGAATAAATCCTAAAATCAAATTGCATTTTTGTGAATTGTTTGATATTTGATTGAATAAAGAAGAGTTTTGGACATTATAGGGAGCTCTTGGGCATTTTTTCAGCTTTTTGGGCAAAAAAAAAAACGGCCATCGGCGCGCTAGCACGCTGTGCGCACACGCGCACATTGCACTTCCGCAACTTCTGGTACAAAAACCAGAGAGTTGTGCGCGCGTTGTGCCAGCATTGTGCTGGGAGCACAAGCTCATCCACGCGTAAGCGCGCTGTGTGCGCACGCGGGGATCGTCCCTGCTGCATCCACGCGTGAGCGCGCTGTGCGCGCGCGCGCGGATTTGCACCCTGCTTTTCCTTCCTCCTTTCCCCTTCTTTCCTCTTCTCTTCTTTTTTTCTTTCTCATTTTTTTTCTTCTTCCTCTCTTGAAATATTTTTTTTCTTTTCTCTTTTAATATAAATAAAAAAAAAAGAAAAAAAAATTTTTAATAATTACAAAAAATTATAATAATAAATAAATAAATAAATAAATAAAATACTAAAAAAATAATAAAAAAAATTAAAAATATAAAAAAAAAATTTCTCTTCTTCTATTTCCTTTTGTCTATTATATTTGCATACTTTTATTCTTTGCATTTTAATTTTGTTTCTATAATTTGTTCTCATTTTATTTTCTAAATTTCTCATTTTAATAATGGTGTTGAATTCTCTCACTCAATTGTTGAGAATTTCTTGCATTTGTTTTGGTGCCTCATGACTTGTTACATTAATTGCAATATTTGTCAACACACAAGATTAGTGCTTTAGTCCTTCCTAATTCATTACCCTTTGTTTTTTTCTTGTACCGCTTCATCATTGAGTTAGGATAGAATCAAATGCTTTCATGCGTATCACTAATCTTGTTTGTGTCAATTCTTATTTGATCTTGATACTCAATATACTCTCCATGCTTTAACTTTACTCTTGCATCAAGTATCAGTTGATATGCCTTTTGCTTATATTGATTTCTCACTCACATGTTGTAGCTACCATGTAGTAGAGAATCATACTCTTATTTGGCATTAGCCCCCGCCTATGTTCTATTTACTTTGATATCTTTGTTGTAGGCTTAATTTTCTTTCTTTTTCTCTCCTTTTAGGCTGGCCAACAAGAAAGGAGGAAACGGAAAGGCTTTTAAATGGGGCAACGAACAAGTCATCCGCACAACCTTTTGAAGAAGCTCATCAATTGTAGCAACCCATCCACCTTGCTCTTCTTTGCATGCACCGAGGACGGTGCAATCTTCAAGTGTGGGGAGGTCGTTCGACCGATCTCCATGGGTAAAGATTTCCTTTTCAACACCAAATTTTTTATTTTCTTTGTTAGATTAGCTATTGCATTGCATGATAGGTTGCATGTTAGTTAGAATTTGTACATATTTTTACCACTTCTTTCTTATTAGGACTACTTGGTTAGGATGATGATTTTCTTTCCAAGAAACTGTTTTAGGGCACCCTACCAATTTGAAAAAGAAAACTTGTGGAACTTGCTTGAAAGAATTTATTTTGGAACATGGTTTTTGAGCTAAGAACGCAAGCAAGTGAGTTTTGAGCCTAATGGTGTGGTTACATCTTATGACCACTTATTTTCCTTCTTGTGTGCATTATTCTCTTTCTATGAATGTAATCTTTGATTTGTTTGATTCTTTATGTCCATTATTTTGTGTATTCATGCATTTATATGATTGAGACCATCATTTCATTAGCTCACTTACCCAAATAGCTCACCTTTTATCTTCCATTGTTAGCCAAATTTGAGCCTACGATTAACCCACTTTGTTCTTATTTTAGCACATTACAAGCCTTAAAGTGAAAAACAATAATTGTCCCTTATTTGGATCTTTGATTAGCTTAGGCTAGTGTGTCTAACATTCAAGTGTGGAAATCTTGGGACATTGGGTGAATAAAAGGGTAGTTTTGTATTTTTATTGAAAATATTAGGAATTGGGTACATACTCATGTATTAATTAAAATGTATAGACCTTATGCATTGATGCTCTTGTATGTAGCTTGAAAGAGAAAAAAAAGGAAAATGTAGATATCAAAAAAAGAAAAGAAGAAAGAAAATAGAAAAGAAAGAAAAAAAGAAAAAAAGAAAAAAATAAAAAGGGGACAAAATGCTCCAAAGTAAAGTCCAATAAAGATCAATGCATAAGTGTTGTGAAATGAAAAGGGATACATGAGTATGTGAAAAAGTGAAGAATGGGTAGTTAGGTTAGAATTTAATTGTATAGGATGTCATAGGTTAGGTGGGAAGTCTAAGCCTATCAAGGATTCAAACTTCAAGCTCACTTGACCAAATATGCATCCTACCTTAACCCTAGCCCCATTACAACCTAAAGAAAAGACCTCATGATAATTGTATGCGTGCATTGAATAATTGTTGATTGTTAGATGAAAAATAAATCTTGGAAAGCATGATTAGGGGAGAATTGAGAGAATCAACCCCAAACACCGAGCGAGTAGAGTGCAAATACTTCCGGTGAGGGTTCGATGCTCAACTCCTTGATTCCCGGCTTTCATGAGCGTTCTTTTTGCAAGTCTATTTGAACTTCATTTCCATACTTGAATTGGTAGGATTCATGAATGGTCATATGACCTTAGCCCTACCCGTTTATACATGCACTTGGAGGATTGATTTATTTTTAACCAAGTAGGTAAAACCATTTTGCATTTAGTTGCATCCATTTAGATAAGTGCATATAGTTTAGGTTGCATAAAGTTTATTTACATTGAATAAATGTTGATACCCTTTGTTTCTCTCTTGACTTAAGCATGAGGATATGCTGGGTTTAAGTGTGGGGAGGTTGATAAACCCCATTTGTAGGGTTTATCTTGTAGTGATTTTAGGGGATTTTATAACCTTTTACCCACATTTATGCAATGAAATAGCATGGTTTTGTATATTCTCCTTTAATTGTGCTTAAGAGTGAAAACATGCTTTTTAGGACCTAAAATAGCTAAATTTAATTCACCTTGATTCTATTAGATGCCTTGATATGTTTGTTAAGTGATTTCAGATTTAGGAGGCAAAGATTGGATCAAGGGAATGAAGAAAAAGCATGTAAAGTTGGAGAACTCATGAAGAAATGATGGAACCAAAAAGCTGTCAAGCCTGACCTCTTCGCACTTAATTGACCATAACTTGAGCTACAGAGGTCCAAATGATGCGGTTTCAGTTGGGTTGGAAAGCTAACATCCGGGGCTTCGAAACGATATAAGATTTGCCATAGTTGCATCGCGCATATCGGCGCGCACGCGCATAGTACGCGGACGCGCCGATGGTGGCACATTACCCACTTAATGCAACACGTGGCCAGCGATTTTAGAAGCCTTGTGGGCCCAATCCAACTCATTTCTGATGCTATTTAAGCCAAGGATTGAAGAGGAATGAAGATACTTGTCATCATTAGTCATAGTTTAGTTTTAGAAGTAGTTTTTAGAGAGAGAAGCTCTCACTTCTCTCTAGAATTAGGATTAAGAATTAGGGTTAGATTAGGATCTCATAGTTCTAGGTTTAATTCAAGTCTCCTTCTACTTCTACCTTCAATTGATGATTGCTACACTTTGGTTCTTCTTTCTATCCCTATCCTCTTGTTGTAATTTCTCTTATTTTGTTTCTAGGTTTTGTAATTGAGATATTTTTGTTCTTTTGTTTTCTTTTAATAATGCAATTTGAGATAATTCATATGATTGTGATGTTGTTGATTGTTGTTTTGTTAATTCTTTGTAATTGTTGGTTGTTGATTCCTTTTATTCTTAAAAATAAAAATGCTTTCTTTCATTACCCTCCAAGTGTTTGATGAAATGCTTGAGAGGATGTTAGAATAAAATTCTATGTTCTTGGCTTGAGAAGGTGACTTAGGATTTCTTGAGTTTCTAGTGTCCAATTGATTGATAGTTATAGCCATTGACTCTAGCCTTCAATAATCCAATTAGTGAAAAGCTAGGACTTATGGACTTGGATTGATATTACTCACTTGACTTTCCTTTGCTACTTGATTAAAGGATGACTTAGTGAGATTAATCCTTGCAACTACCATGCTTGTGGCTAGTGATAATGATGAAAATCCTTGACAACCAAACCTTGCCAAGACCATTTTGTTAATACAATTTCATTACCATTAGCCATTCATTTTTCTCATCTAAAACCCCAAAATAAATACATCCAAAACCAATAACAAGAACACCACCCTGCAAGTCCTTTGAGAGACGACCCGAGGTTTAAATACTTCGGTTTATAGATTTTAGGGTTATCAGCGGGCTTGGAATTGCCGCACCTTCGTTGCCATTCCTCGCCATTTCTATTGCCACCGTTGATGCTTTGTCATCGCCACCGCTTCTGCTGGGAGCTGCACCGTTGTGGTCGAGCCTCTGCCGCTAAGAAATGCCACTGTCGTAGCTGAGATCCACCACAGATAAGGATTTTGAGTTTGGTTTACATTCTTTTGAGATTCTAGGAACTTTATTGGCTCTGTATGTTGTTACTGTCACCGTTGCCAAAGCTCTGGTCGTCGCTGCTTGTAACACCCTACCACACAGAGCTTTACACATAGGACGTAAAACAGAGCTGGCGAGGCGCTACGACCTCTAAAAATAAAATTACATATATAAAATAGTGAAAAAGGTTTATAACTAAGAGCCTTTGAAGAAAGGGATAAAGCAAAAATCATTAAAATCGAAAAGCGTAACACTCGCGAAGCGATAAAGCAGACGAAGCAAGATAGCACAAGCTAAGGAATTAATATACCAAGAGTTCCAGAACACATGTAGCAAAGCTCAAGACTTGGCTCGTGAAGATAAACCGGCCCGAGGAATAGGTGTATATACATATATAGACATATAGGAAAACCCAAAATACAGAAGTACAAAACCTGAATCTCCAAAATCACCTCTAAGAGGAATTAATACAGCATATATATAATAGGTAGAGATATTAAGTATCTAAGCTAATACAAATAACCAAAATAAATCCTAAAGATAAAGAGCTTCGCAACATCAGAAGCTTCCAGCATGCTTTAGCGAGGTGCCACCTGTCCTGCATCTGAAAACCACAAAACCCGCATGGGTAAGAACCGGAGGTTCTTAGCATGGTAACAGTGCCCACATATCTAACACATAATGTCCTGGGAAAGCCGAAGGCAATCCTAGAACTTCCAACAGATAATTAAAGCTTAAAACATAACTAAACCATAAAAAGAAAATAGACAACTAGCTAAGGATCTTCAGAGCTATCTAAAACTCCCCTTTCCAACTCCTCCAAACCTTCCAACCACCAATGGAACCAAATGCAACAAACACAACTATTACAAAGAGAGAAATCACAAATATGATTCAAATAGAACAGATAATCAAGTAGCATTTAGTTATGCAATCACTTAGACAATCCAAACAAGACATGTAGATGCATATGATACATGCCTGTCCTAGTGATTGATAAGTCTCATCTGTCGGTTGCAAAGCCAACCCGACATGTCCCAGTAGCTAACCATTGGACAAAACACCAAACACAGAGCAAGTGGGACAACGCCTCAACCCTTGCATCTTACCTGCGTACCCGGAGCAAGGGACAACTTCACCCTGCCTCTTACCCAGGCAATGTTACATTCTCGGCCCAGAGCAAGCGAAAATAGAACACAGCCCTTGCGTCATACCGAAACCTTGAATTTTCCCAGAGCAAGTGGATAACACCACTGTATCTTACCCGGCTTATTAACTTTTACCCGGAGCAAGTGGATAACACCACTGCATCTTACCTGGAGTTACATACAGAAACACACTTTCATTATCATTACCATTCACTCATTCATCCATTCATTCTCAATTCATACCCGGAGCAAGTGGATAGCACCACTGCATCTTACCAGGCATTCTCACCTCTTACTCGGAGCAAGTGGTTAACACCACAGCGTCTTACCCGGAGGCATATCACAATCAATTTCAACTTTATTATTCATTATAATCCATTATCCGTCATAAACCATCATCTCACACAACCATTTGACTCATATTATACTCAGCACCCCACTATCTTCTTCCATAACGCATATCCTCATCATTAGTCATAACTCCTCATTCTATCCCCTTTTCTTCATCCATAAGTTACCCCCTTCCCTAGCTTCCTTTCAATCACTAGGCATTTTACATTGATTTAAGATTTAACATATGAAAATAGGGTTTATAAGCTTGAAACAGCATCTCGAAGTGGTACGAGCTTGTTGGGAAGGAAAAAGACTTAAGAATAGGGGTTTTATAAGAAAACAGAGTCGAGTGCATATGCACAGGGGTGTGCGTGCGCACGCCATTAAGAATTTTCAAGATGTGTGCATACGAATGGAGGTGTTCATATGCACAAGTGTGAAAGTTTCCAATTCTGTCCGCTCGCACAAGGCGTGCGAACGCCCTCAACAATGTGTGCATACACACAGAGCTGTGCGTACACACAGCTTGCAAAACCTCATTGATTGTGTGCACGCACAGGGCGTTCTAGCGCTCCCAGCAGCAACCACTTCCCTGTGTATGCGTACGCAAAAGAGTGTGCGTGCGCACAGGTTCAAAAATCCATAGGGTGTGTGTGCGCACAAGGCTGTGCGTGCGCACAGAAACCAAAAATCACAAATTCTGCAGAATTCACAGAACTCAGATTTCAGGCTCCAACTTTCAACGATCATATCTCCTTCCGCAAAATTTAGATTTCAACCAAATTTAAATCGTTTTAAAGCTTATAAAATTATCTTTCATTTGATATAAAAAGCATCTAATTCCAAAAACAATAGCTTGAGATATGATCCGTTGAAGTTCATCAAAAATTCATTTTTTACAAAATTTCACTAAATACTGAACTGACCACAATTTTCAACCAAAACGAAACCTAAGCCACACCAAGCTCCAATCTGCTTCATAACATACCTTTTTTTTGTGCCAAAAATCACCCTTTTACACCGATCAAAACTCAACCATTCACATCAAGCATATTCCAATTTCCTAATCCAATCTACAACCTACCAATTCTCATCCTTCATCAATCACAACTCAGTAATTCAATCTCAACACACATTTAACATTCAAATTTCAACAACATTCAATGTCTCAAATTTCCACAACATATAAAAAACTTCATCAATTTCTTATGACAATTTCATCATCAATTTCACCAATAACATGGTATCAACAACAACTCCATTTCACTAACCATCAAACATACACCAATGCATACATATCTTACATACAAAATCTCATCAAAACTCCAAAATCACTAACCACATACATAATATTGCAATCCATCTCAACCATTCCACACATCAACAATTCAATCCCTATTCTAGGGTCACTAGCCAAAGTTTTCACATTACATTATATTTTAGATACAGGAAACCGAAACCATACCTTGGCCGATTCCCTGCACAACCCAGAACACCTCCAATTTTCACTTTCCTCAAACCTTCAAGGCTCCAACACCTTTCAAATGGATTTTCCAGCACCAAAAGTCCACTCCAAGCCTTTTTAAGACTTCAATCAAGCTCCAATTTGACAATTTTAACTCTAATTCAACATAAACTCAACTAGTTAATACAATTGAACGATTTTAACATTAGGGCACATAAAATTGGACAACCACAACGGTTTAGAATTTTCTTACCTTTACCCACTGATCCTTGAGCAATACCCACAAGGAATGAAGTCTAGTGAACCCCTAAAACATGAAAATCATCAAGGAATTGAGTTCCTTAAACCTTAAACCCGAAATTAATATACCAGCAGAAATGGAGCTAGGAAAACGCAATTTACTTACAGTTTTGTTTAGATATAATTGAAGAGCTCGACGAGCCTGACGCGTGGCCACAAACAGCTCGTCAATCGAAGCTCCGGATCAATAGTTATCAAGGATTGAAGTTGTACCAAGGGTTAGGTTCATGAAGTGTTTTTCCCCTTCTTCTTCAAATGCTTCTGCATATTTTTGCTGAAGGAGAGAGGAAAGCATGGCTCATTCAATGTGTCTTGGCTGAATGGGTTGGGCCTTGGGCCCATTTTGGGCTTGGTTCAACCGGTTTGGCCCATTTGGCCTAATCTCGGGCCAAATTCTTTAAAATTAGTGTCGAAATTCTCTATTTTTTCTATCATATTAAACCATGAAAATCATATTTTTAATTTTCTAGAATAAATTTTAATTTATGAGTTAATTATTTATTAAATAACCGGGTTCTATACTACTGCTTGAGGTGGCTGCTGGGATTGCTGCCAAACTAGTGCAGAGACAATTGCTGTTTCTATTTCCTTATTACAGTAAGCATTTTTGTTTCAGAAATCCCACGTTAGTGTTCTATTATGTGTTATTAAGGTTTTGGCGATATTAATATTTTTGGAGTAATAACCGAGGTTGTATGTTGTGATTTAAAGCTGTTTATGATGTTGTAAAAGTGTGCGGAGTTGTGAATTGAAGCTGCCGTTGAATTCGGTTGATAGGAAAGGAATTTTTTGATGCTTTTAGGCTATGGGTTCAACTTGTTGAGGTAGGAGATTTGTCAAAAAACTCAATTTTATAATTTAGAATTATTATAAATGGATATTGATGTGAGAAATGTACTTTTTAGTGCTTGTATAAGTCTTATGTTTTGTCTGACTATTTTGGATGAATATGAATGTTTATTTGATTGGACTATTGTTTGGTTTTGTTAAATAGACTATTGCTGAATTCTTTCTTTATAGTTTTGAAAATGAGTTTAATCCATTGAAAATGATTTGAGTTTGAATCGGTTTCCTTGAAATATGAAAATGATATGAATTTTTGGAATCAGCTTGATTTTGAACTGATTTGGTTTTGAATCCATTGGAAAGGGTTGCAGGATGGTTTGGTTGGGACCCGAAAAGGGTGGCAAAATCCATGTTTTAGGGGAGATGCTGCTGAAATTTTATTATGAAATTTAAGACTGTTTAAAATGGTATATAGAAAGAGATTGGATTTGAGAGATTCTATTATTTGAATATGAAAAGACCTATATTTTTGGAGTTTGATCAAAGAAGTACCTTTGGAGGAGTTTTAGTGGGTTTAAAAGGAATTGAACTTTGATTGATTAGTTCTGTTCTACGATGTTTTAAGGAAAAGTTTTAAAATATTCTTTAAATATTAATTTACCAAAATTAATCAAATGTCGAGCCTTTGGGAATGTTTCCAATTTAAAAATGAAACTGAAATTGGTCTTGGGTTTAAATAATTTGGTTTTGAAATTGTTTTGGAATTTTTGGCTTACATGCTTTAGTTTTGGTTTTAATCTCCATTTTAATTGATTTCAATTTAAGTAACTATGATTTCGAGAATTTTTAAAGAATTTAAGAAATAAGATAGGTTATTCTCCCCTAAAGTCTTGAGTCTTTACCAAGATAGTTAATTGAAAACTCTGATTTTAAAATAGTTAAATGGATGATTAAAGTGAAGGATTTTGAGTCTTTTCAAAGAGAATTACAATTTGATATGATATTTGAAATTGTTTGGATATTTTGGAAAAATGTTACATAAAGTGGCTCCAATTTAAAAGGGAATTGATTTTGAAGAGAAAGTGGGTTATGAGCTTGAAATAACTTGAGATATGAGGTTTTTGAAATTAAAACAAATATGAGTTTGATTTTGGTTTCAAAGTAAAGTATTTGAGGAAAAGTAATATATGGCATGAATGATGATTTGAATTGATATGGATTGTTAAGGAAGTGTGGAAACGATGATAAATGAATGACGTGAGACTGTTACTTGGCTTATGCACTTCCAGTTATCTGATATATGAGTTTTCCTAGGTAAGATGTAGTGGCTTGCCACCACGTGCTTGAGGTTGAGACTCGATACTCTGTTGACCCTACGTTGTAAGAGGTGGCCAGGCACTTTATCCCCCCAGAAATGTCCCCCAATGAGCAAAATTTATTTATGAATGAGAAAAAGCTATGCATAGACTCTTGGAGATGCGTGCATGAGGGACTGTCCAGGGTTTAGCAGTCGGACATGTCGGGTTGGCTTTGTAACCGACAGATGAGACTCATCAGCCATAGGGCAGGCATTCATCATATGCATCTATGTGACATTACTTGGGTGTGCAAATTGTAATTGGTTTGCCTATGTGAATAATTATGTTTAACTGCTAACTGCTATACTCGATGTAACTGATATGATTGTGTTTGAACTTTCTTAGTTGTATTTGTGACTCAAATTGATTAGATTGTGGTGAATTGGATGTTGATTAAGTTGTTTGGGCCTAGGGTCGTGATTGATTTTGTGATGGACCGAAGGCCGTGATTGGTTTGTGTTTTTGGTTTAGTAAAGTATGAAAAATCAAACTAGTTCAGCATAGACTTAATGAACCTATGCTTGGAATAGCTTGGTCATTCATACTGTCTAGGAAAACTTTTAATATTTGATACAAAAGGAAAGAGTTTTTGAATTTTGAAGAATTAATGGATTTCTCTTTTAAAAAGGATTTCAGATTTTTGAATGTAAAACTTTGGTTTTTGAAAAGATACATAAGGCAACACAGATCACTGTACTCTGAAAACAGTTTTGTTTTACGTATCTTATTATAGCAATTCTCTAACCCTCTAGTGAGAACCAGCGAAGACGATGTTCTCACTCCCTTAGAGGTGTTTCCTTTTCAGGATATGGACGAAGAAGTCATGAAGAGTTTATTTCGTTTTCTTTACATGATATTTTGTATTGTTTTAGTTATTATATTTTCCCTCGCCTTTAACTTGACAAGTTTTGTAAGAGGATAGGAGTTTTAATATGAAATGCTTGTAAGTTAATATTATGTATGTTTTAAATATTGTATATGGTTTGTAAGCATGTATTTATGTTTTCAACTAAAAGGTCTTTTGAAAGGTTATACGGTTTCAAGTTTTAAACATGTTCCTATATTAGTATTAAATATGTTGAGAGTTATCGTAATACCCGAGCTATCAGAGTGGTACAGTTGGAATCGTAACATTCTGATAGCAAGGGTGTTACACCATTTACCAGTCAGGTTGGAGCATTGAGTGTATTGGGCAATCAAGTTCTTGAACTTTGATGCCAAAGCAATGGGTGAGAAGATACTTCTTCAACTCAATGAACTTGATGAATTTTGAAATCAAGCTTATGATATTTTAGAAAAACTTTGAACTGGGTCAGAAAGTCTTATTATTCAACTCACGGTTGAAGCTATTTCTTGGAAAATTGAAAACAAGATGGTCTGAACAATTCACAATAAGTAAAATGCCCCGCTATTGACATATTAAAATAATGGAGAAAAATACTGGAAGAAACTTCGTAGTCAACGGACAAAGATTGAAGCCATATCTTGGAGAAGAAGTAAATTGACAAAAATCGACCCAACTCCTATCTTAAGAAGCATCAATTGTCAAGCTAGTGATGTTAAAAGAGCGCTTGTTAGGAGGCAACCCAACCCATTAGTATCCTTTACCGATTCCTTAATCTTGTTTTTATTTTTGTTTTTCTAGTTAATCTTAAAATTTGTGAAGAAAATAGATAAAATCAACTCCCAGGAGAAATGGCGCCAATGCCATGCTTTGGTGCCCAACGCCAGCAGGCAAATTCACTCTCAGGGGAGCTAGCACCCAGTGCCAAGTGAAGAAGCCCAGCACCCAATCAAAGGGAACTCACACGAGGAGCAGTCACCCAGCGCCATCTTATGAAGCTTGGCACCTTCATGGCATTAAAGGGCTGGTGTCCAGTGTTTGGCACTCAGCGCCAATGTTTGAGGCTCCTTTGGAGCCTGGCGTCAAAGGTGCAAGCTAGGCGCCTTAGTGGTATTCTTCATCATAGAATTTTGAATTCAAAAATTTGGTTTCAAAATTTTGCATACATAATTTTCTATGTTTTAACCACCATCCACTAATGTCAAAGGAGTGATTTTTAATGAAAAGAATTTGAATAACAAGGAAGTGCAATTAAAACATGGTGGTTATTAGTAGTATGATTATATTCCATGGACCTAAAATATTTGAATGGATCTTAGGGAAGAGGGAGATTGAATCTCTAGAAACAAAGTTTTGGAGAATATTATGAGATTCTGATGTCCAATTCTTTGAAGTAGTTATAAAAATAGGTATGGAAAGATAAAAAAAAGTTCTAAAGCTATAAGGTTCTGAGCACCAATGACTAGAACTCAGTTATGTGTCTATGATGCTTATTGTTTCAAGGAGAGACTTGGACAAGTAAATTTGAGGGGTGTCTCATCACTCGATAACTTGGGCCAACTTGCTCAGGATTTTCGATTGAAAGTCCACATTTAAGAGTTGCCATGAAACAAAGCATTTAGAGTCCAAAAAGGCTCTTGAAATCTATGTCTGGATGAACAAATTCCTAATTATATGATTGTGGTGCGATTGTATCGTGGAAAGACTTGGGTAATTCGACTCAAGGGGTACTTTATTACCCGGTAAATTAGGTCAACTGGCCCATAATTATCGATTGAAAACCCACTAAGAGCTGTCTTGAGACAAAGCACTTAGAGTTAAGAACTTCAAACATCTTTCCTCGGTTAAATTGCTAAGTAAATTGCTTCAAGGATCATACAATTTTAAAAGGACACTCATAATAAAATCCAAAATTCAGTTCTTGAAGATTCTTGATTCCTAAGTATGCATGGCTCAGTAAGATAAGAGAAGTCCGTTTATAATCACAGAAATCGTTGCGAATCCACTTTTATTTGGATTTGAATTTATAAACTCTCTAATTCTTTTCATTAAGATAAACTCTGTTTACTTTCTTTTTTTGCTTGGGGACAAGGAAAGTTTTAAGTTTGGAGTTGTGATTACTAGTCATCTTTAGTTATTTTTAGGTTTCTTTTTAATTTGTTTTCTTAGAATTAAATCAAAGTTTTTATGTTTTTAGCGAAGTTTTGATGATTAATCATATGTTCGGAGTTGTTTCAAATGATTGTGTTTTTAGGCCATCTTTAAGCAAACCAGGATGAAATTTATAAAGAAAACACAAGTGTACTTCAAGAGAAGCTGGCACCAAGCTTCAAAAGGTCACGCCCAATGCCCAATCTCCAAGTTGGGTGCCCAAAATCCCAAGTCCATCACACAGGACAGGTGCTGTAACACCCTAACATTCAAATCCTTTTGCTCGAGTCATATGTCAATGATAATAAGGTGGTACGACTCAAAGTAGAGTTGATATATATATATATATATATATATATATATATATATATATATATAAACACACACACACACACATGATTAATAGAAGAAAGTATTAACCGAAAAGCCTGAAAGGATTTAAAAGAAAATCACGAGCGTAACAACACACATATCTTTGAGAAGCGTTCGGATAAGCGAGGTAAAATAAGACATGAAGGAAGAATAGAGTGTAGACAGAATATATGTATAAGTGATAAACCACTATTTTATGGTTTATATTGTATTTAATTGAGTGGTTTTTATCAAATTCTTGCCCACTTATTCATATGATTAGCATGTATTTACAATTCCTTCCCAAAATTATTCTATGATTGAAAACTTGCTTCCTAAAAGCTTTAAATTGTGTATTTTAATTTCTTCTTTATACCATTCGATGCCGTGATCTGTGTGTTAAGTGTTTCAGGCTTCATAGGGTAGAAATGGCTTAGAGGATGGAGAGGAAGCTCGCAAAAATGGAAGGAACACAAGAAATTAAGGAGATGACCAGCGAGAAGCGACGCGGACGCATGGCTCACGCGACCGCGCGCAATAGAGGAAATCGCAGTGACGCGCTCGCGTGCCTGACGCGAACGCATGGAATGGAAGCTGCACGAATGACGCGAACGTGTGGACGACGCGTATGCGTGGCAAGAAAAACACTGAATGACGCGCACGCGTGGATGACGTATTCGCGGGACATGCGCGATCTGCAGAATTAACAGAATACGCTGAAGATGATTTTGGGCCGCGTTTTGACCCAGATTTCGGCCTAGAAACACAGATTAAAGTCAGGGAACATGCAGAGACTCAAGGGAGATCAGATCATACACATAATTTTAGGTTTAAATGTAGTTTTTAGAGAGAGGTGTTCTCTCCTCTCTCTTAGGTTTTAGGATTAGGATTTCTTCTTCTCAACTTTCAGGTTCAATGTTCCTTTTATTTATTTTCTCAATTTGGTTTATGAACTCTTTATGTTTAGATTAATTTTCTATTTAAATTTGAGGTATTTCAGTTATATGATTTTTACTTAGCTTTCTATATTCTTGACTTTGGTTGATTAATTGGTAACTCTTGCGTTGTCAAACTCATCGTGATTGATAATTGATATCTTTGCTGATTGATTTAGACTCCTATAACTCTAGTCTTTCCTTAGGAGTTGACTAGGACTTTAGGTGTTAAACTAATTTAACTACTTGACTTAGTGGGAGCAAAAATATAATTCTCATCATCACTGATAAGGATAACTGGGATAGAAATTCTAATTCTCATACCTTGCCAAGAGTTTTATTAATTATTAATTTATTTTCTTATCAATTAAATTATTTGTTCAAACCATTTCAAAACCCCAAAATATACCTTTGCATAACCAATAATAAATCATACTTCCCTGCAATTCCTTGAGAAGACGACCCGAGGTTTAAATACTTCGGTTATCAATTTCAAAGGGGTTTATTACTTGTGACTACCAAAACTTTTGTACGAAAGGATTTTCTATTGGTTTAGAAACTATACTTACAACACGATTATATTTGTGAATTTCTTTACCGATAGGAAATCAGATCGTCAAAATGGTGCCGTTGCCGGGGAATTGCAAACGTGTGCCTTATTATTGGTTATTGTAAATATTTTTCAAAAAAAAAAATTAGATTTTAAAATTTTTATCTTATCTTATCTTGTTTTTCAAAATTCAAATCTTTTTCAAAATCTTATCTTATCTTTTTTCAAAATCTTTTCTTATCTTTTTTCAAAAATCATATCTTTTTCAAAATATTTTCTTTTTGTTAGTTTTTGTTTTTATTTTCTCATACTACTATGAACTCTCACCCCTTTGGCTATGAGTCTGGTTACAATTATGTTGCAGGAAGAAGAGATTATAATGAGAACATACATCAAGGATGGAACAATCAAAGATGGGAGGAGCCACAAGGATTTGATTAACCCTCATGGCAATAACCACCTCCAATGGACTATCAACAACCAATCTGTGATGCATATCAAGGCAATGGCTATGGTGAGCACTCTTTTGATTATCAACAACCACCACCATATGCCTATGAACCCCCTCCTCAACATGACTTTGGACTACCATACTCACAAGTCCCTTACTACCAAACAACCTCATATAATCCTAACCCATACCCACCATACCAACCACCCTATGAACCGTATGAACCATGCATAGAGCCACCCCAATTCCAACCCAATTACTCCCAGGAACCACCAACTCAATATACACCATGTCCAGATCCATCAATCTAAGAGCACTATGATCCTATTTATGATAGCCGAGCGCAACAAGAATCAAAGGATCGTTTCAAGAAAACAGTGGAAAAATTTCATGCAACCCTTCGCCAACTGGATCAAGCGATAAATCGATTGCCTTCCTAATGTTTGGACATTCAAGGAACCCCCATGGATTCGTGTAGAGAATCTACTAAAGAACGTGGAATGAAGGAGAAGTTAGAAACTCCGGTGGACAGTGAGCAGCACGATGTTATATTGGAACGTTTGGAAGAAGCTACGCCTGCCATTGAAGAGGAAGAAGTGGTTGAAGACTTAGGTGATGCTGAACCTCCTTAGGAAAGTCAAGTTATAGAGTCTCCTTCAAAGACATTTGAAATTGATGTTGAGGAGGGTGTACAACCTCCAAGGCATCTCATGATTGAAGACTTTGAAAGGGATGATCAAGAGATGGATTCAATCATTGATGAATTCTTATCTACATTTGAATCCTTTCCCATTGGACTTGACATGGAGATGAAAGAAGAAGAAGCACAACCTCCCATGCCCTTGGTGAACAATGAAGAAGAGATTGAAGTGGAAGAAATCTACCAAGAGGAAAAGGTTGACATGGAAGAAGATTGCAAAGAGGTGGAAGTTGTCAGAGAAGAGCACAAGGGAGTGGAGCTTGCAAATTCATTAGAAACACCTCTCCCTAAGCCATTACCGTCCAATAAAACATTCAAGTGGGTAAAATTCTCTTCTTTAACCTTTACTTTCCCACTTGAATATGGGCTTCTAGAAACGGATGGTCAACTTAGAGCTCTTTGTGGCATTAAGAGCAAGAGGAAGATGGTTAGTAGTTGGAGTTGTCAAGCAAGGTTCAGCATGGTTGTATGCTCCAAGTTCAAATGCAAGGCTTGGTGTAAAGCTCAATTGAATGGGTCTTGGAAGTTGTTTGGAAGCTATAGTGAGAATTTCAATTGCGTGCCACCCGGATGGAATCATGATGATCTACACAAAGACGGGTGCAAAAGCAAAGTTTGGGACCCCGGAATTCATTCCAACAATCAACACTTGTGGGGCCTTGTCACTTGCTTTAACTTGCTTGACGGCTTTCTGCGCCTAGTTTGGGATCCCGGAGGCTATTGGAAGTACAAACATTGGTGGGGATTCCTGGATCAGTACAAGCATAAACCACCATAACAGGGAGCTCACCAAATGTCCAACTTAAGGACTTTAACTAAAAGTGCTAGGTGGGAAACAACCCACCATGGTATGATCATTCCTTTTTCAATTATAATTTTATTTAGTTTTGTTTGTTTTTAAGTTTTATTTTCTCTTATTGAACCTGGAATTGTTCATAACATCTGCATTAGCATCTGCATACTGCATTCTGCATTTTGCATAAAAAAGGAGGGTGAACGACGCGCCAGCGTCTACGATGCGCACGCGCCGTTTGTGTAGCAAAACTAAACAGAGAGTTGCGCGAGAGACGCACGGGAGTGGTGCGTGGCGCACAAGCCACACCACGCGTATGCGTGCCACACGCGTACGCGCCCCCTGCAAAAAGTTCAACCCACGCGTAAGCGTTACCGACGTGTCCGCGTGGGTGTGTAAACCAGCGTTATTGGGATTTCGCACAGAAAGTTGTGCGGGAGTGTGGATGGCCTCATGCGTTTTGTACAATCCCTAATTGCACGTGCACGTGAAGGACGCTCTCGCGTCCCTCCCCTATACGCTCACCCACGCGTCCGCGTGTGTGACGCGTTCGCGCCGTTATGGCCGTGCACCTTGCATGCAGCGCGCTGCCTAATCAGTTTTCTCTTCTTCTCATTTCAAATCCTATTTATTTCTTCTATTCCTCCCTCTTTTCTTCTTCATTCTTCTTCTACCTTTTGCACTTTTCTCCCCTCCCTTCTCCTCCCTTTTCTCTTTCACTTTCTTTTACTTAATTTATTTGCATACTTTCATTCATCTTTTAATTACTGCATTTAATTATTTTTTTCTTAATTTTCTTTTTAGCATAATTATTTATGGTCTCTTTTTCTTTCTTTTTCATGCATTTTTATTTTGGTGTTGAAACTTTATTTAGGTCTTACACTATTGCTTGTGGATTATTATGGAGTTGTTTGACAATTCATATTAATTGTTTTCGTAATGCTTGCATGTTCCAATTTTATTCTCCCCCTATCATATTAAACATGCATACTAAGTGTTTGTGAAAAAGCCCGTATTGGCATTGTACATTTTATTCATTAATTATAATTGTCAATACAAACGTGATTGTCAGTTTGTTACGAGTAATAATACATTTTTAATTCTTGATGCTTGATCTATGCTACTCATGCCTTTGCCGGCATGCTAATAAATATCTTGCATCCAATACTTACTGTTCTGAGGGTTACCTGAAACTAGAGGTCGATCTCGGACGAGATCTTCCATACTGGTCGTAGCTGGTGTGTCCGGCAGGTGGATGACAGCCGGAGCTGGTACGTCCGACTTGTTGGACTGATGGTGCTGTTGATCCTCTGTCACCGAAGGGTGGGGGGTACCTGCAAGGGACTCCGATGCTTAAGTTAGCAAGGGTATTAAGCAGGTTTTATGTAGAATCAGAGTATGAGTTATACCTGGGTGCTCCAGCGTATTTATAATGATGAGATGTGACCTTTTGGATAAGATAAGTTAGTTATCTTATCTTATCTTTATCTTTGAGTTGAGGTCAGCGTATCTTCAATGGAACCGCCTTTATCTCTATAGGCTTGGGTTGCCCTAGGATTTGGGTCGTGTTCCTCTGTTTGGGCCCTTTACTGGGCTCTCCTGTCGATTTGGCCGAGCTCTTTGAGAAGAGGTCGGCTAGTCGGACATAAGGAGGTCGGTCGCTTTTATCGCCAATCATCCCGGGTCGGGTAACTCGACCCAGGGTATGAGATGATGCCGGAGGCGTCCTCTTTAGTGAATGTTATTGCCGGGATGTTGAGTGCTTCCTCCTTTCCCTCGACATGATATACTTCTTTGAGATATCTTTTGTGAGATGATTTGGAGATCCCACCTCCTGTGAATCCACCATGTATCATGTGGACATGTCTCTCTGGTGTCCGAGGTGATCATTCGGTTCGTTCGGTATCTTCATCCCTTCGTCTCTTTCTTTGATCATCATCTCGGATGGCCAGAAATCGATCTAATTTTCCTTCTCTCACCAATTTTTCTATGATATTTTTTAAGTCAAAGCATTCGTTTGTGGAGTGTCCTCGAACTCGATGGTATTCACAATATTCCTTCCGGTTTCCTCCTCCCCTTTTGCCTTTGAGTGGCCGTGCTAGGGGAATTTTTTCTGTATGGCAGACTTCTTTGTATATCTCGACCAGGGATGCCCTGAGAGGAGTGTAATTATCGTATTTTTTGATCTTCTCCCCTTGTCGATCTTCTTTTCTCTTGGATTCCTTCTCTTTGTCTCGATAGGAGGCCCCCGATTTTGAGGTCTCTCCTAACCGAGTGTTTTCTTCCATGTTGATATATTTTTCTGCTCGTTCCTGTACTTCGTGTAAGGAGGTCGGGTACTTTTTTGATATAGATTGGCTAAAAGGTCCCTCTCGTAGGCCGTTGATGAGTCCCATGACGTAAACTTTGTATGTCCATGCACGTTTTGTTGAATCTCTCCATGTAGTTGTGGAGGCTCTCCCGATCTCCTTGTTTGATCCCTAGTAAGCTGGGGGCGTGCTTGGCCTTATCTTTCTGAATGGAGAATCTGGCTAGGAATTTTTTAGCTAGGTCATCAAAGCTTGAGATAGAATTTGGGGGTAGGTTGTCGAACCATCGGATTGCTGTCTTTGTGAGAGTTGTTGGAAAGGCTTTACAGCGAACAGCATTTGGGGCGTCGGTAAGGTACATTCTGTTTCTGAAGTTGCTGAGGTGGTGGTTGGGGTCTGTGGTGCCATCATACAGGGTCATATCCGGGAGTTTGAAGTCTTTTGGAATTTTGGTTTTCATGATTTCCCTGGTGAACGGGTCTTGCTCTTTGCATGAATTTTCTTCGAGATTGGCCTGAGGGGCTTTTAATTTAAGATCGTCTTCCAATTGCTGTAGTTTTTCTTCCAATTCTCGACGTCGCCGCACCTCTCTTTGTAGATCTTTTCCGATTTTTCGTTGTTGTTGGGTTTCTTTTTCAAGTTGTTTTAGGCAATCTAGGAGCGCTTCTATTGCCCCCGAATTTGGTGAGTCTTTGTCCTTGTTGGTTTTTGGGATATCTTGCAGCGTGACATCCGCGTTCTTGTGTGGTGTTCTATCTTCCAGACCTGAATCGTGGTCATTGTTATGGTCGTCCGCCATGGTGATGGGATGACTTCCAAGTCCCCGGCAACGGTGCCAATGTTCCGAGGGTTACCAGAAGCTGGAGGTCAATCTCGGATGAGATCTTCCGTACTGGTCGTAGCTGTTGTGTCCGACAGGTGGATGACAGCCGGAGCTGGTACGTCTGACTTGTTGGACTGATGGTGTTGCTGATCCTCTGTCACCGAAGGGTGGGGGGTACCTGCAAGGGACTCCGATGCTTAAGTTAGCAAGGGTATTAAGCAGGTTTTATGTAGAATCAGAGTATGAGTTATACCTGGGTGCTCCAGCGTATTTATAATGATGAGATGTGACCTTTTGGATAAGATAAGTTAGTTATCTTATCTTATCTTTATCTTTGAGTTGAGGTCAGCGTATCTTCAATGGAACCGCCATTATCTCTATAGGCTTGGGTTGCCCGAGGATTTGGGTCGTGTTCCTCTGTTTGAGCCCTTTACTGGGCTCTCCTGTCGATTTGGCCGAGCTCTTTGAGAAGAGGTCGGCTAGTCGGACCTAAGGAGGTCGGTCGCTTTTATCGCCAATCATCCCGGGTCGGGTAACTCGACCCAGGGTATGAACACTTACCATGCCTTGCTATATTTCTATTGATGAACTGATCACATGGAATCGCGACCATGTCTTTCGTTCACTATTTTCCTTACCTGGGCATCGATTATTACTTGCACTGTCCTCTTCCTTGGACTTACATGCTACTACTCTTTTCCCTTTCAGGATGGCCACCAAAACGGGTAAAGAGAAAGCCTCTAACAAGCCACTGGCGAAGAGCCAAACGAAAGGAGCACTGGCTGAGGAACCACAACCCCCACCCACCTGCACATCTTTGCCTGTACCGAGGACGGTGCAATCTTTAAGTGTGGGGAGGTCGATACCGATCTCCGTAGGTTAGTACCTTCCTGTCTCAACACCAATGTTTAAATTCTCTTTGTTAAATTAGTTGTTGCATTTGCATGTTTGATTGCATATTTTCTTGATTTTGTGCATATTTTACCACTTGGTTGAAGTAACATTTTCTTTTTCAAGGAAATTTTTATAGCATTTCACTAATTTGAATTAAACTTTTTGAAAAACTTGTTTGAAGAAATTTTATTTTGGAACATGGTTTTAGAGCTCGAACACACAAAACCCGTGAGATTTTGAGCCTATTTGATTGGTTGCATTTTATCAACCAATATTGTATTTTTGGTGTGTGTTATTCTCTCTAAAATTGTGATCATTGTCTTGTTTGATTCTATATTTCCATGGTTTAATGTATGCATGCACTTATATGATTGAGGCCTTGTTTCACTTAGCTTACATACCCATATGGCCTTACCCTTTTATTATCCTTTGCAAACCAATGTTGAGCATGTTTTACCTCTTTATTCTTTACTTTAGCTCATCACTAACTCTAAGCAGAAAATAATAATGTCCTTAATTTGAATCTTGATTAGCTTAGACTAGTGAAAGTGCTCATGAATTAAGTGTGGGAAAACTGGGTTTGAAAATGTTTGGTTTGGGAATTGAGTATGTTAGACTTTCTATGAGAATGTGAAAATGTTGAGAACATGTTTATGCATTCAATACCTTAATCGTATGCATTGAAAAAAACAAAAGAAAAGAAAAATAAAAAAAGGGAGAGAAAAAAAAGAAAAAAAGAGCAAATAATAAAAGGGGACAAAAGGCCCCAAGTTAAGTAATAATATCAATGCATATGAGTTGTACTTAAATTTGGGATGCATGAATGTGTGGTAAACATAGTTAATGGGCAGTTAGATCTTGCATTATAATTACATGGATTGTCTTAAGTAGGTGGGAAAAGTTTAAGTTAACTAAGGATTCAGACTTTAGTCCACTTAACCAAATACAATCCTACCTTGACCTTGACTCCATTACAACCCTTAAAAGACCTCTTGATTTGTGTATTTGTGTATTAAACTTTGTTGATTGGTAGAAGAAGAGCAAGCCTTAGAAAGCAAGGTTAGTAGAGAATTGAGAGAATCGAACCTTAAACACTTGAGCGATTAGAGTGTATACACTTCCAGGGAGGGTTCGATGCTCGATTCTTTGTTTCCTACTTTCATGAGCTATTTTCTTCTTGCAAGTTATTTGTACTTTATTTTGTGATTTGAGTTAGTGAAACCCAGTTCATATTTGTTCTTGAAGGATTTATTTACTTTTTCACCAAGTAGGTAGGATCATTTTAGCATGTAGTTGCATTCACATTCATAGGTTGCATCGCATTGCATGAGTCTCACTTTCCCTTATTCATTCTCTTTGTCTCCTTGAGCTTAGCATGAGGACATGCTAATGTTTAAGTGTGAGGAGGTTGATAAACCACTATTTTATAGTTTATATTGTGTTTAATTGAGTGGTTTTTATCAAATTCTTGCCCACTAATTCATATGATTAGCATGTATTTACAATTCCTTTCCAAAATTATTCTATGATTGAAAACTTGCTTCCTAAAAGCTTTAAATTGTGTATTTTAATTTCTCCTTTATACCATTCGATGCCGTAATCTGTGTGTTAAGTGTTTCAGGCTTCATAGGGCAGAAATGGCTTAGAGGATGGAGAGAAAGCTCGCATAAATGGAAGGAACACAAAAATTAAGGAGATGACCAGCAAGAAGTGACGCGGACGCATGGCTCACGCGACCGCGCGCAATAGAGGAAATCGCAGTGACGCGCTCGTGTGCCTGACGCGAACGCGTGGATTGGAAGCTGCACGAATGATGCGAATGCATGGACGACGCATACGCGTGGCATGAAAAACGCTGAATGACGCACATGCGTGGATGATGCGTACGCGTGACATGCGCGATCTGCAGAATTAACAGAATACGCTGAAGATGATTTTGGGCCGCGTTTTGACCCAGATTTCAGCCCAGAAACACAGATTAAAGTCAGCGAACATGCAGAGACTCAAGGGAGATCAGATCATACACATAATTTTAGGTTTAGATGTAGTTTTTAGAGAGAGAAGTTCCCTCCTCTCTCTTAGGTTTTAGGATTAGGATTCCTCTTAAAGGATTTAGGATTTCTTCTTCTCAATTTTCAGGTTCAGTGTTCCTTTTATTTATTTTATCAGTTTGGTTTATGAATTCTTTATGTTTAGATTAATTTTCTATTTAAATTTGAGGTATTTCAGTTATATGATTTTTACTTAGCTTTCTATATTCTTGGCTTTGGTTGATTAATTGGTAACTCTTGAGTTGTCAAAGTCATCGTGATTGATAATTGATATCTTTGTTGATTGATTTAGACTCCTATAACTCTAGTCTTTCCTTAGGAGTTAACTAGGACTTTAGGTGTTAAACTGATTTAACCACTTGACTTAGTGGGAGCAAAAATATAATTCTCATCATCACTGATAAGGATAACTGGGATAGGAATTCTAATTCTCATACCTTGCCAAGAGTTTTATTAATTATTAATTTATTTTTCTTATCAATTAAATTATTTGTTCAAACCTTTTCAAAACCCCAAAATATACCTTTGCATAACCAATAATAAATCATACTTCCCTGCAATTCCTTGAGAAGATGACCCGAGGTTTAAATACTTCGGTTATCAATTTCAAAGGAGTTTGTTACTTGTGACAACCAAAACTTTTGTACGAAAGGATTTTCTATTGGTTTTTAAACTATACTTACAACACGATTATATTTGTGAATTTCTTTACCGATAGGAAATCAGATCGTCAATAAGCATAAGTATAATAGCCACTAGTCGTGACCTGCGAAGTTTAGGTTGGCTCGGGTTACAATAATAAAAGTAGTTGATAATAATATTTCCTATCTCTCCTAAACACATCAAAGCCTCTATAGGCAAGGTTTCTAAAATAAAAATACATACATATACATCGTAGGTAAGGGGAATCAAAATAAACTTCGCCGTCTTCTAGACGAACTCCATCTCATTGTGAAGCACCAGGATCTACATCTGAAAAATAAGTAATATATATGGAATGAAAACCCCCAACTCATGGATTTCCGGTACACTAAAAATGACAGATAAATATAATATAAGGTAGCAGAAACTCTCTAAGCAATCTTAAGCTTCCACATAACAATCTTTCTATCCTAGGTTCTCACTAATCCATAATTAGGCAACTATCTTAAGAGATTATACTCTAATTCACCATCCTCTTTATTTTCACAATTCACCAACTTCGACCAGAACAACCCTCAGATAGTTCAAACTTACTGATTCTATCTCAACACATCAAATCTCCACCCGGAGTAAGTGGAATCACTCTACTACATCTACCCAGGGAGTTCAGATTGTCTCATTCAATATTTATCTTTGTTTTTCAATCATTTTATCTCATCAAGGACAGCCCTCAGCATCAACCGACACCAGCATGAAGGACCTCTCAGATATGCAAACACAAGAAAGACAAACAAATAAACCACAAGTATAGTTAAATAAAGTAATTAGCACAAAGTTATTTAATATGCACAAATTAACAAGCCAAAAGTAATAGCAAACCCAAAGAAAATAATCAAGTGCAAATGATGCATGTTTCTCTTATGGTTAATAAGCTCATCTGTTAGTTATACAGCTAGAACCCGACACACCTAGTAGCTAACCTGGATATCGTCTCTCAACACGAAGAAAATCCTCAACTTTTCAGGAGGGAATCTTCAACCTCCCATTTAGAGAGAGATTGTGATGTAATGATAGGGAATCCTCAACCTCACTCACTCATACTACAGCTAGAAATTGAATTGAAGGGAATCCTCAACCTTCTCCATTCAATTCCCCAATGTAACAAGAGAGGGAATCATCAACCTCACTTATCCACCGCAACAAGAGAGGGAATCCTCGACCTCAACTTGTCTCTCACAGCAAGAGAGAGAATCCTCAATCTCAACTTGCCTATACGTGAGTGGGACAAAGCCACCATCCCTACCGTATTAATCCAAATCTCAATTATAATCACAACATGAGAGAGAGAATCATCAAGCTCAACTCGCCTATTCATTCTGAGATATAGTGTCCACCATACTCTTGGGATATAGTGCCCGTCACACTTCTCAATCATAATCTCATCATAATCTTCATTTCTCGTATATAACATATAATCCGAAGGGAATCCTCAACTCCTCAATTTGTCATCAATTTACCAAACTCGGGCTCCCTACTCCCCATCATTCATGATCAAACTCATTCTCAATCTTATTTCACTTCATTTATAGTCATAGTCGGAAACAATAATCGTCATCTCTTATTATCATAATCATTCTCATCTTCCTCAATCAAATCAATCATCATCTTTCCTCATCATCATGATTGGTGCACGAAATCACAATCACACTTTTGCAATTCCGCACAACTAACCAGCAAGTGCATTGGGTCATCCAAGTAATACCTTACGTGAGTAAGGGTCGATCCCACGGAGATTGTCGGCTTGAAGCAAGCTATGGTTATCTTGTAACTCTTAGTCAGGATATCAATAATTCTCAGGTTTAATTGTAAAAAGTAAAAGAACATGAAATAAATACTTGTTTTGCAGTAATGGAGAACAGGTTGAGGTTTTGGAGATGCTATATCTTCTGAATCTCTACTTTCCTACTGTCTTCTTCTTCATGCACGCAAGGCTCCTTCCATGGCAAGCTGTATGTTGGGTTTCACCGTTGTCAATGGCTACCTCCCATCCTCTCAGTAAAAATGTTCAACGCGCTCTGTCACAGCACGACTATTCATCTGTCGGTTCTCAATCATGTCGGAATAGAATCCAGTGATTCTTTTGCGTCTGTCACTAACGCCCCACAATCGCGAGTTTGAAGCTCATCACAGTCATTCAATCCCTGAATCTTACTTAGAATACCACAGACAAGGTTTAGACCTTCCTGATTCTCAAGAATGGCCGCCAGTAGATTCTAGCTTATACCACGAAGATTCGGGTTAAGGAATCCAAGAGATATCCACTCAATCTAAGGTAGAACGGAGGTGGTTGTCAGGCACACGTTCATAGGTGAGAATGATGATGATTGTCACGGATCATCACATTCATCAAGTTGAGGAACAAGTGATATCTTGGAATAGAAGCAAGCGTGATTGAATGAAAAACAGTAGTAATTGCATTAATCCATCAAGACACAGCAGAGCTCCTCACCCCCAACCATGGGGTTTAGAGACTCATGCCGTAGAAGATACAGTATGAAACATGTAAAGTGTCATGAGATAAAGATACAATAGCAAAAGGTCCTATTTATAGTGAACTAGTGACCTAGAGTTTACAAGAATGAGTAAATGACATAAAAATCCACTTCCGGGGTCCACTTGGTGTGTGCTTGGGCTGAGCATTGAAACTTTCATGTGTAGAGACTTTTCCTGGAGTTAAACGCCAGCTTTTGTGCCAGTTTGGGCATTTAACTCCAACTTTTGTGCCAGTTCCGGCGTTAAACACCGGGAATTCTGAAGCTGATTTGAAACGCCGGTTTGGGCCATCAATTCTCGGGCAAAGTATGAACTATTATATATTGCTGGAAAGCCCAGGATGTCTAATTTCCAACGCAATTGAGAGCGCGCCAATTGGGCTTCTGTAGCTCCGGAAAATCTACTTCGAGTTCAGGGAGGTCAGAATCCAACAGCATCTGCAGTCCTTTTTCAGCCTCTGAATCAGATTTTTGCTCAGGTCCCTCAATTTTAGCCAGAAAATACCTGAAATCACAGAAAAACACACAAAACTCATAGTAAAGCCCAGAAAAGTGAATTTTTAATAAAAACTACTAAAAACATACTAAAAACTAACTAAAATGTACTAAAAACATACTAAAAACAGTGCCAAAAAGCGTATAAATTATCCGCTCATCACAACACCAAACTTAAATTGTTGCTTGTCCCCAAGCAACTGAAAATCAAATAGGATAAAAAGAAGAGAACATACTATAGACTCCAAAATATCAATGAAACTTAGCTCCAATTAGATGAGCGGGACTAGCAGCTTTTTGTCTCTAAACAGTTTTGGCATCTCACTTTATCCTTTGAAGTTTAGAATGATTGGCATCTATAGGAACTCAAAATTCAGATAGTGTTATTGATTCTCCTAGTTAAGTATGTTGATTCTTGAACACAGCTACTTTATGAGTCTTGGCCGTGGCCCAAAGCACTCTGTTTTCCAGTATTACCACCGGATACATCCATGCCACAGACACATAACTGGGTGAACCTTTTCAGATTGTGACTCAGCTTTGCTAGAATCCCCAATTGGAGGTGTCCAGGGTTCTTAAGCACACTCTTTTTGCTTTGGATCACGACTTTAACCGCTCAGTCTCAAGTTTTCACTTGACACTTTCACGCCACAAGCACATGGTTAGGGACAGCTTGGTTTAGCCGCTTAGGCCAGGATTTTATTCCATGTGGGCCCTCCTATCCACTAATGCTCAAAGCCTTGGATCCTTTTTATTTTTACCCTTGCCTTTTGGTTTAAAGGGCTATTGGCTTTTTCTGCTTGCTTTTTCTTCTTCTCTCTTCTTTTTTTTTTTCACTGCTTTTTCTTGCTTCAAGAATCAATTTGATGATTTTTCAGATCCTCAATAACATTTCTCCTTTTCCATCATTCTTTCAAGAGCCAACAAATTTAACATTCTTTAAACAACAAATTCAAAAGACATATGCACTGTTCAAGCATTCATTTAGAAAACAAAAAGTATTGTCACCACATCAAACTAATTCAACTAGTTTCAGAGATGAATTCGAAATCCTGTACTTCTTGTTCTTTTGTATTAAAGCATTTTTCATTTAAGAGAGGTGATGGAGTCATAGGACATTCATAGCTTTAAGACATGAACCTTAAATTTTATTAATCACGGATGAAGAACAAGATTCAAAAATAAATATAAGATAAGACCAATAGTAATAGAGAACAAAAAATTGAAAACAGAAATTTAAATGACTCTAAAATAGATTCCCAATGATAGAGATTATCACAGAGTTAGGACTCAACAACCTTGATTTTGAGAAGTGGATGCTCCCTCAACTTGTGGGGTATTTGACCCTTCAAGGAAGAGCTTCTGGCACTTCAGCTCCTGTAGCTCACGCCCCTGCTTCTCTTGTTCCTTCAGCAATTTGCAGAGCATGCAGTTTTGATTCTGCTGTTCTTCCTTAATTTGTTCCATAGCTTCTTGCAGCTTGGCAACATATGCTTCTAGGCTGGCCCAGTAGTCAATTTTAAGAAGTTCAGGGAGGAATTCCTGCGCCCTCCTTTTGATAGAGTTATCTTGCATTTGTCCTTCCATTGACTTCTTGGTGATTGGATGTTCAATTGGGATGAATTCATTTACTCCCATCCTCACCCCAGCATCTTTACATAGCAAAGAGATTAAGCTTGGGATGAATTCAGTATAATATGTTTTCAAGCTGTTGTTCAAGTAAAGAGCTTTTCCAAGTTTTACAAGAACTCAATTAGAACATGGGTCATACTTCCGTTCCGCCCATATTCATAAAATAAAGAGCGAAAACAATTAGTGAAATATAAATCTAAACATGGATTAAATTAGAAAGATCAAACGAATAAATCCATACAAATAGACAGAGCTCCTAACCTTAACAATGGAGGATTAGTCGCTCATGGAATGTGGAATGTAAATTTGTATAGAATTCCCTAATGGAATCCCCCTCAATGGAATCTCCCTAATAGAAGAGAAGTCTCCCCATTTTATAACTAATCCTAATTAATGTAAAATCTAATATTTAAAATTAAGATAATATCTTTTTCTATTTTAAAATCAAATTTGAATTTAAATCAGAATTAACTAACTACTTCGCGTCTTGTAACGTGGAGACCACTTGGCTTAACTGGATCCGCGCCTAACTTGGGTGCTAAAATGGGGCCCAGAAATCACCCCCAGCATTTTCTGTGTTTTCTGCACGTGGCGCATGTCATGCGTACGCGTCAGTCACATGTACGCGTCGATGGTATTTTCTGTGAGTCACGTGGACACGTCAGTCACGCATACGCGTCGCTGAGCAAATCTTCAAATCACGCGCACGCGTCAGTCACGCGCACGCGTCAGTCACGCGCACGCGTCAGTCACGCGCACGCGTCGCCATGGATATCTCCAAATCACGCGCACGCGTCAGGAACGCGTGCGTGTCGCTCCTCGCAGCCATCTCCTTTGATTCTTGTGATGCAGAAACTCCATCAAATCCAGCTGAATACTACCTAAAATAAACAAAATTGTAAAAGACTCAAAGTAGCATCCATTTTGGCTAAAAGATAATTAATTCTTTATTAAACTCAACAAATTAGATGCAAATTCACTAGGAAAAGATAGGAAAGATGCTCACGCATCACAACACCAAACTTAAACTGTTGCTTGTCCTCAAGTAACTAAAACTAATATAAGCTTAGGATGTGAATTTGCATGAGAATGAGAATTCTATTAAGCTCATGTCTCTTTTTATAGTGGGGTTTATAACTGTAATCCTGGATAGGTTTGGCATCTCACTCTCCTTTGAATCAGGAGGATGTCATTGTCATTCGGAATTAGAATCCGGATAATATTATGAATTCTCTTATCTTTACATTTCAGTTTAATCCTTGAACACAGCAAAATTGACTTTAATTTATTTTTTCTTTGGTGCTTTGCACCTTGAGCCTAGCCGTGACTTTAAATATTTTGTCTCAAGGATTACTTGACACAGAAACACTACAAGTACTTAATTGGGGGACTCTCTTTGAGTCCTGATTTTTCTTTCAGTTACTCCTAGACAGTGGTGCTCAAAACCTTTGGCATAATTGTTAAACGCACTTGGTTTCGACTCTAAGTGTTCTGTCTCAAAGATTACTTGACACAATCACACCACAAGCATATGACTAGGGAAACAACTCTTTGAGCTTTTAATCATGTCTGACCTCCCTAGTCATTGATGCTCAGAGCCTTGGACCTTGCTTTTATTATTTATTTGTTTATTTATTTTTTTCTTTTGCTGTTTCTTTTGCTTCAAGGATTAAATTTTTGTTGATTTCAGAGAAGTCATAATAATTCTTTAAATTCCTATTCCTTATACATCAACATCCCTTGATTCAAATTCAAATATGCACTGTTCATATCATGCATTCAAAAATCATAGAAAATTCCACCACCTTTAAGTAAGTAGGATTATTCTTAAAATTAAACTCAATTTCTCATGCAATACATCACTTCTGTAATTTTTATTTGAATTCAAGCTCAGTGAGTAATATATGAGACATCTTTTCAGAATTAAAGCAATTAAGAAAAAGCCTAAACTAGAACCTATGAATCTACTAATAAAGGATTATGCAAGAAACAAAGCAAAAATAGCAGAAAACCGGAACATAACATAGAAAAAGAGGGGAGGAATAAAAAATGAAAGAAACTCAACCACCTTACTTATCCTAGCAGTCGCTTTATTCTTCAAGTTGTGCTCCTCCGTGAAGATGATTCGCCTCCCTTTTGGTGCCATAAGAATAAACAAAAAACCCTTAAGCGAAGCGTCAACACCAAACTTAAAGGTTTGCTTGTCCTCAAGCAAAGAAGAACTGAAAATAGAAAGAGAAAAATATTATGAAAGAAAAATAAAAGGATAAAAGAACAAGAGAGAAATAGGATTGGGAGAGGTGAAAACAAAATTAAAACTTGGGCGGCGAACTAGTGGAGTTGTGCGGCGCAGGCAACGCGTACGCGTGGGTCGCGGAATTTTTCTTAACGACGCGTTAGCGTCAGGCACGCTTCTGCGTGCCCTGGGTTTTGTGCGATTCGTGCAAAGGCAGCCGCGTGCACGCACAACTCTCTGCCGAAAAATATATTTATGCCGTTTTTCCGGGCCACGCGTACGCGTGGTGTGCCAAACTCACCAATGACGCGCACGCGTGGGGTACGCGTTCGCGTAACCTTGTTTGTGTGAAAGGCTTCATTCTGGCGCCACTCCCGCACAACTCTCTATTCATATTTAATTTTTTTACGCACACCCATCTGACGCGTACGTGTCGGGTGCTCTTCTTTTTTTTTATTTATTCGGTTCCTATTCTAAAATAGCTGCATGATCAGAAAATTAGTAAGAACTCAATAAAAACCAAATAAGTAAGAAAACTACTACTATGAAAAATAACTAAGAATGAAAAGGAACGATCATACCACGGTGGGTTGTCTCCCACTAAGCACTTTTAGTTAAAGTCCTTAAGTTGGACATGTGGTGAGCTACTTGTCATGGTGGCTTGTGCTTGTACTGATCCAGGAATCTTGACCAATGTTTTTAATTCTCATGGCTACCGGGATCCCAAACTAGGCGCATAACGCCTTCGAGCAAGTTGAAGCAAGTGACAAGGCTCCAAGAGTGTTGATTGTGGGAATGAATTCCAGGGTCCCAAATCTTGCTTTTACACCCGTCTTCTTGTGTATCACCATTGTTCTCACCGGGTGGCAAGTGATCCGAATTCTCACAGAGACATCCAAATAACCTTCTAGACCCATTCAAATTTGCTCTACACCAATCCCTGCACTTCAATTTGGAGCATGCAACCATATTGAACCTTGCTTGACAACTCTTGCCACTAACCATCTTCCTCTTACGCTTAATGCCACAAAAAGCTCTAAGTTGACCATCTGTCTCTAGTAGCCCATATTCAAGTGGGAAGGTTAGGATTAAGGATAGGAATTTTACCCACTTAAATGTTGTATTGGATGCTGATGGCTTTGGAAGAGGTCTTGCAAGCTCCACTCCCTTATGCTCTTCTTTGAATTCTTCTACCCCTTTGCAAGCTTCCTCAATTTCAACCTCTTCTTCTTGGTAGCTTTCTTTTTCAACTAACTCTTCATTGACCTTGGTCTCAAAGCCAGCTACTTTACCACCTCTCAGTTGAATAACCTTGCAATCTTTTTCAACTGGATCCTCATTAACTTGTGTTTCCATACTTGCCACTTGTCCACTTATCAAGGTGATAGCCTTGCCTTCCTCTCTTGGGTTTGGAATTGCGTTACCAAGAAGGCTATTAGTGGTGCTCTGATCTATTTCATTAACTTTTGTGGCTAATTGACCCATCTGAATCTCCAAGTTCTTGATTGATGCTCTGGTTTCCTGTTTAAAACTTGCCAAGATTTCTTCCAAATCATCATTTTGTTGGGGCTGAGAAGTTGCTTGCTGAGATGACTAAAACTGGGGGTTATAAAAATTATTCTGTTAAAAGCCACCCTGAGAACTATGATTAAAATTTTGTGGCTTTTGAGGTTTCTCTTTCCACCCAAAATTTGGGTGATTTATCCATCTCTGATTGTAGGTCTTAGAATAGGAATCATTATTGGGATTTCTAGAAGCACTCCCCATGTAATTGACCTCTTGAAGAGGATTTTGGGTGTTGATACCTGAAACTTGCATGCTACCTATCTGTTGAGTAAGTAGATCTAATTTCTGAGACATAAACTTGGTCTGAGCAAGAATAGCATTAAGAGTTTCTACTTCTATAACACCCTTCTTCTGAGGAGCCTCAATATCTGATGGTGGCTCTTGATATAAGTAGAAAGATGATGGTTCTTGGTAGTTGGAACATGGAGTATTGAAGTTTCTTTGGTTTTGACTTTGCCAACCAAAATTTGGATAGTTCCTCCATCCACCACAATATGAATCACTACTCGGGTGTGAGTAGTAACCCATGTGATCTCTCTCCATTATTTTTCCTTAGCACAAAATACCAAAAAGAATTAAACGCACCATGTGGTAAACAGGAAAGTAAAGAAGACAGAACAAAGTTTTTTTTTGAGAAAAATTACTACGGGACACCAAACTTATTTCAAAAATTAAGGGGAAAAAGAAAAAAATTTAAATAAAATAAATCAAAATAAATATATATAATTTTTTCAATTTTTTTTAAAATTAGATTTTAATGAAATTAAAAAAAATGCCTAATCTAAGCAATCAAACAACTAATAGTTGTTAATCACAGTCAATCCCCGGCACCGGTGCCAAAAACTTGGTGCGGTATTTTACAACCCACAAACTAACCGGCAAGTGCACCGGGTCGTACCAAGTAATACCTTACGTGAGTAAGAGTCGATCCCACAAGGATTGATGGATTAAGCAATAGTTATTGAGTGATAAGCTTAGTTAGGCAAGTAGAAAATGGTTTTGAGATATTTAAAGAGCATTAAACAGTACTTTAAGAATTTCAGAAAGCAAGCAGCAATGAGTTGGGAATAAAATATTTGAGAAAACAATTAAGGTTTTAGAGTTATCTATTTTTCCGGATTTATTTTTCTTACTAACTATTTTAATCATGCAAGATTTAATTTCATGGCAAACTATATGTGACTAGACCCTAATTCCTTAGACCTTCCTAGTCTCCTCTAAAATTCATTAACTGCCAATTCCTTGGTCAATTAATTTTAATTAGATGGTGATGATCAATTTCTAGTTTATATGCCAAAAGAATCCTAATTATCTAAAAATAAGGGGATTATATGTCACGTATCCCATTAAATACAAACAATTAGAAATTCAGTATAATATGTTTTCAAGCTGTTGTTCAAGTAAAGAACTTTTCCAAGTTTTACAAGAACTCAATTAGAATACGAGTCATACTTCTGTTCCACCCATATTCATAAAATAAAGAGCGAAAATAATTTCTGAAATATAAATCTAAACATGGATTAAATTAGAAAGATCAAACGAATAAATCCATACAAATAGACAGAGCTCCTAACCTTAACAATGGAGGATTAGTCGCTCATGGAATGTGGAATGTAAATTTATATAGAATTCCCTAATGGAATCCCCCTCAATGGAATCTCCCTAATAGAAGAGAAGTCTCCCCATTTTATAACTAATCCTAATTAATTTAAAATCTAATATTTAAAATTAAGATAATATCTTTTTCTATTTTAAAATCAAACTTGAATTTAAATCAGAATTAACTAACTACTTCGCGTCTTGTAACGTGGGGACCACTTGGCTTAACTGGATCCGCGCCTAACTTGGGTGCTAAAATGGGGCCCAGAAATCACCCCCAGCATTTTCTGTGTTTTCTGCATGTGGCGCATGTCATGCGTACGCGTCAGTCACATTTATGCGTCGATGGTATTTTCTGTGAGTCACGTGGACACGTTAGTCACGCGTACGCGTCGCTGAGCAAATCTTCAAATCACGCGTACGCGTCAGTCACGCGCACGCGTCACCATGGATATCTCCAAATCACGCGCACGCGTCAGGAATGCGTGCGTGTCGCTCCTCGCAGCCATCTCCTTTGATTCTTGTGATGCAGAAACTCCATCAAATCCAGCTGAATGCTACCTAAAATAAACAAAATTGTAAAAGACTCAAAGTAGCATCCATATTGGCTAAAAGATAATTAATTCTTTATTAAACTCAACAAATTAGATGCAAATTCACTAGGAAAAGATAGGAAAGATGCTCACGCATCACAACACCAAACTTAAACTGTTGCTTGTCCTCAAGTAACTAAAACTAATATAAGCTTAGGATGTGAATTTGCATGAGAATGAGAATTCTATTAAGCTCATGTCTCTTTTTATAGTGGGGTTTATAACTGTAATCCTGGATAGGTTTGGCATCTCACTCTCCTTTGAATCAGGAGGATGTCATTGTCATTCGGAATTAGAATCCGGATAATATTATGAATTCTCTTATCTTTACATTTCAGTTTAATCCTTGAACACAGCAAAATTGACTTTAATTTATTTTTTCTTTGGTGCTTTGCACCTTGAGCCTAGCCGTGACTTTAAATATTTTGTCTCAAGGATTACTTGACACAGAAACACTACAAGTACTTAATTGGGGGACTCTCTTTGAGTCCTGATTTTTCTTTCAGTTACTCCCAGACAGTGGTGCTCAAAACCTTTGGCATAATTGTTAAACGCACTTGGTTTCGACTCTAAGTGTTCTGTCTCAAAGATTACTTGACACAATCACACCACAAGCATATGACTAGGGAAACAACTCTTTGAGCTTTTAATCATGTCTGACCTCCCTAGTCATTGATGCTCAGAGCCTTGGACCTTGCTTTTATTATTTATTTGTTTATTTATTTTTTTCTTTTGCTGTTTCTTTTGCTTCAAGGATTAAATTTTTGTTGATTTCAGAGAAGTCATAATAATTCTTTAAATTCCTATTCCTTATACATCAACATCCCTTGATTCAAATTCAAATATGCACTGTTCATATCATGCATTCAAAAATCATAGAAAATTCCACCACCTTTAAGTAAGTAGGATTATTCTTAAAATTAAACTCAATTTCTCATGCAATACATCACTTCTGTAATTTTTTATTTGAATTCAAGCTCAGTGAGTAATATATGAGACATCTTTTCAGAATTAAAGCAATTAAGAAAAAGCCTAAACTAGAACCTATGAATCTACTAATAAAGGATTATGCAACAAACAAAGCAAAAATAGCAGAAAACCGGAACATAACATAGAAAAAGAGGGGAGGAATAAAAAATGAAAGAAACTCAACCACCTTACTTATCCTAGCAGTCGCTTTATTCTTCAAGTTGTGCTCCTCCGTGAAGATGATTCGCCTCCCTTTTGGTGCCATAAGAATAAGCAGAAAACCCTTAAGCGAAGCGTCAACACCAAACTTAAAGGTTTGCTTGTCCTCAAGCAAAGAAGAACTGAAAATAGAAAGAGAAAAATATTATGAAAGAAAAAGAAAAGGATAAAAGAACAAGAGAGAAATAGGATTGGGAGAGGTGAAAACAAAATTAAAACTTGGGCGGCGAACTAGTGGAGTTGTGCGGCGCAGGCAACGCGTACACGTGGGTCGCGGAATTTTTCTTAACGACGCGTTAGTGTCAGGCACGCGTCTGCGTGCCCTGGGTTTTGTGCGATTCGTGCAAAGGCAGCCGCGTGCACGCACAACTCTCTGCCGAAACATATATTTAAGCCGTTTTTCCGGGCCACGCGTACGCGCGGTGTGCCAAAATCACCAATGACGCACACGCATGGGGTACGCGTTCGCGTAAGCTTGTTTGTGCGAAAGGCTTCATTCTGGCGCCACTCCCGCACAACTCTCTGTTCATATTTAATTTTTTTACGCACACCCATCTGACGCGTACGTGTCGGGTGCTCTTTTTTTTTTTTTTATTCGGTTCCTATTCTAAAATAGCTGCATGATCAGAAAATTAGTAAGAACTCAATAAAAACCAAATAAGTAAGAAAACTACTACTATGAAAAATAACTAAGAATGAAAAGGAACGATCATACCACGGTGGGTTGTCTCCCACCAAGCACTTTTAGTTAAAGTCCTTAAGTTGGACATGTGGTGAGCTACTTGTCATGGTGGCTTGTGCTTGTACTGATCCAGGAATCTTGACCAATGTTTTTAATTCTCATGGCTACCGGGATCCCAAACTAGGCGCATAACGCCTTCGAGCAAGTTGAAGCAAGTGACAAGGCTCCAAGAGTGTTGATTGTGGGAATGAATTCCAGGGTCCCAAATCTTGCTTTTACACCCGTCTTCTTGTGTATCACCATTGTTCTCACCGGGTGGCAAGTGATCCGAATTCTCATAGAGACATCCAAATAACCTTCTAGACCCATTCAAATTTGCTCTACACCAATCCCTGCACTTCAATTTGGAGCATGCAACCATATTGAACCTTGCTTGACAACTCTTGCCACTAACCATCTTCCTCTTACGCTTAATGCCACAAAGAGCTCTAAGTTGACCATCTGTCTCTAGTAGCCCATATTCAAGTGGGAAGGTTAGGATTAAGGATAGGAATTTTACATACTTAAATGTTGTATTGGATGCTGATGGCTTTGGAAGAGGTCTTGCAAGCTCCACTCCCTTATGCTCTTCTTTGAATTCTTCTACCTCTTTCCAAGCTTCCTCAATTTCAACTTCTTCTTCTTGGTAGCTTTCTTTTTCAACTAACTCTTCATTGACCTTGGTCTCTAAGCCAACTACTTTACCACCTCTCAGTTGAATAACCTTGCAATCTTTTTCAACTGGATCCTCATTAACTTGTGTTTCCATACTTGCCACTTGTCCACTTATCAAGGTGATAGCCTTGCCTTCCTCTCTTGGGTTTGGAATTGCATTACCAGGAAGGCTATTAGTGGTGCTCTGATCCATTTCATTAACTTTTGTGGCTAATTGACCCATCTGAATCTCCAAGTTCTTGATTGATGCTCTGGTTTCCTGTTTAAAACTTGCCAAGATTTCTTCCAAATCATCATTTTGTTGGGGCTGAGAAGTTGCTTGCTGAGATGACTAAAACTGGGGGTTATAAAAATTATTCTGTTAAAAGCCACCCTGAGAACTATGATTAAAATTTTGTGGCTTCTGAGGTTTCTCTTTCCACCCAAAATTTGGGTGATTTATCCATCTCTGATTGTAGGTCTTAGAATAGGAATCATTATTGGGATTTCTAGAAGCACTCCCCATGTAATTGACCTCTTGAAGAGGATTTTGGGTGTTGATACCTGAAACTTGCATGCTACCTATCTGTTGAGTAAGTAGATCTAATTTCTGAGACATAAACTTGGTCTGAGCAAGAATAGCATTAAGAGTTTCTACTTCTATAACACCCTTCTTCTGAGGAGCCTCAATATCTGATGGTGGCTCTTGATATAAGTAGAAAGATGATGGTTCTTGGTAGTTGGAACATGGAGTATTGAAGTTTCTTTGGTTTTGACTTTGCCAACCAAAATTTGGATAGTTCCTCCATCCACCACAATATGAATCACTACTCGGGTGTGAGTAGTAACCCATGTGATCTCTCTCCATTATTTTTCCTTAGCACAAAATACCAAAAAGAATTAAACGCACCATGTGGTAAACAGGAAAGTAAAGAAGACAGAACAAATTTTTTTTTTTAGAAAAATTACTACGGGACACCAAACTTATTTCAAAAATTAAGGGGAAAGAGAAAAAAATTTAAATAAAATAAATCAAAATAAATATATATAATTTTTTCAATTTTTTTTTAAAATTAGATTTTAATGAAATTAAAAAAATGCCTAATCTAAGCAATCAAACAACTAATAGTTGTTAATCACAGTCAATCCCCGGCACCGGTGCCAAAAACTTGGTGCGGTATTTTACAACCCACAAACTAACCGGCAAGTGCACCGGGTCGTACCAAGTAATACCTTACGTGAGTAAGAGTCGATCCCACAAGGATTGATGGATTAAGCAATAGTTATTGAGTGATAAGCTTAGTTAGGCAAGTAGAAAATGGTTTTGAGATATTTAAAGAGCATTAAACAGTACTTTAAGAATTTCAGAAAGCAAGCAGCAATGAGTTGGGAATAAAATATTTAAGAATACAATTAAGGTTTTAGAGTTATCTATTTTTCCGGATTTATTTTTCTTACTAACTATTTTAATCATGCAAGATTTAATTTCATGGCAAACTATATGTGACTAGACCCTAATTCCTTAGACCTTCCTAGTCTCCTCTAAAATTCATTAACTGCCAATTCCTTGGTCAATTAATTTTAATTAGATGGTGATGATCAATTTCTAGTTTATATGCTAAAAGAATCCTAATTATCTAAAAATAAGGGGATTATATGTCACGTATCCCATTAAATACAAACAATTAGAAATTCAATATAATATGTTTTCAAGCTGTTGTTCAGGTAAAGAACTTTTCCAAGTTTTACAAGAACTCAATTAGAACACGAGTCATACTTCTGTTCCACCCATATTCATAAAATAAAGAGCAAAAATAATTTCTGAAATATAAATCTAAACATGGATTAAATTAGAAAGATCAAACGAATAAATCCATACAAATAGACAGAGCTCCTAACCTTAACAATGGAGGATTAGTTGCTCATGGAATGTGGAATGTAAATTTGTATAGAATTCCCTAATGGAATCCCCCTTAATGGAATCTCCCTAATAGAAGAGAAGTCTCCCCATTTTATAACTAATCCTAATTAATTTAAAATCTAATATTTAAAATTAAGATAATATCTTTTCTTATTTTAAAATCAAATTTGAATTTAAATCAGAATTAACTATCTTCTCCGCGTCTTGTAACGTGGGGACCAATTGGCTTAACTGGATCTGCGCCTAACTTGGGTGCTAAAATGAGGCCCAAAAATCACCCCCAGCATTTTCTGTATTTTCTGCACGTGGCGCATGTCACGCATACGCGTCAGTCACGCGTACGCGTCGATGGTATTTTTGTGCGACGCGTACGCGTCACTGAGCAAATATTCAAATCACGCGTACACATCAGTCACGCACACGCCTCACCATGGATATCTCCAAATCACGCGCACGCGTTAGGCACGCGTTCGCGTCGCTCCTCGCAGCCATCTCCTTTGATTCTTGTGATGCAGAAACTCCATCAAATCCAGCTGAATGATACCTAAAATAAACAAAATTGCAAAAGACTCAAAGTAGCATCCATATTGGCTAAAAGATAATTAATTCTTTATTAAACTCAATAAATTAGATGCAAATTCACTAGGAAAAGATAAGAAAGATGCTCACGCATCAGTATGGCCTGGCATTTGTCCAGGTTTGCTTCGATTCCTCTTTGTGTGAGCATGAATCCTAAGAATTTTCCAGCTTCTACTGCGAAGGTGCATTTTGCAGGGTTAAGTCGCTTGCCATGCTTTCTTATGGTATAGAATACTTGGGTGAGGTCGGACAATAATGATTCCTCGCATTGTGTCTTTACCAACATATCGTCCACGTATACTTCCATTAGTTTTCCAATGTGATCTGCAAAGACTTTGTTCATTAACCTTTGGTAGGTAGTTCCTGAATTTTTGAGTCCGAATGGCATGACGACGTAGCAATAGTTTGCTTTGGGTGTTAAGAATGAGGTTTTTTCTTGATCAGGTGAGTACACGGGATTTGATTGTATCCTGAATAGGCGTCCATAAATGAGAGGTACTTGTATCCGGAGGAGGCGTCCACTAGAGTGTCGATGTTTGGGAATGGATAAGGATCTATTGGACAAGCTTTGTTGAGGTCGGTGTAATCAGTGCACATCCGCCATTTACCATTTGACTTTTTCACCAAGACAACATTGGCTAACCATAGTGGGTACTTGACTTCCCTAATGAATCCTGCCTCTAGTAGAGCTTGTACCTGTTCTTCCACAGCTTGGGATCTTTATGGTCTGAGCTTTCTACGCCTCTGCTGTTGATAAACCCCATTTGTAGGGTTTATCTTGTATTGATTTTAAGGGATTTTATGACCTTTTACCCACATTTATTCAATGAAATAGCATGGTTTTATGATTGTCTCCCAATTTGTGCTTAAGTGTGAAAACATGCTTTCTAGACCTTAAATTAGTTAATTTTAATTCACCTTTGATTCCACTAGATGCCTTGATTTGTTAATTAAGTGATTCCAGGTTGAAAAGGGCTAGGGAAGGATCAAAGGAGTGAAAGGAAAGCATACAAAGTGGAGAAGATCATGAAAAGCCAAAGAATTAAACTCGCCAAGGGACGCGCGCGCGCGCACTTGGCGCTTACGCGCACCTTGCGAATTACCCCATGGACGCGTACGCGTCCTGTGCGTGTATGCGTCGATGTTGATACTTGATTTTTAAGTGAATTCGCACCCAACGAATTCTCAAGGGTTGTAGGGCCCAATCCCAACCAACTTTGGCGCCTAAACTGCTATTTAAAGCCAAAGATTGAAGAGCAAAGGGGATGGAATCATTCACACTCATTAGGATTAGTTTAGAGTTAGTTTTAGAGAAAGAAGCTCTCACTTCTCTCTAGGATTATGATTAGGATTAGGTTTAGTTCTTAGATCTAGGTTTTCATTCACTCTTTCTTCTACTTCTACTTCTCAATTCTTTGTTGTTACATTCATTCTTCTTATATTCTTTTGTTGTAATCTCATTTATGTTGCTTCTATATTTTGTTGTAGATCTACTATTGTCCCTTCCATTTTCTTTCAACTCAATTCAAGGTAATTCATAATAATTGTGTTTCCTTTGATTGTTGTTGTTAATTCCTTTCAATAATTGTTGTTAGATTCTATTCTTGTTGTCAATTTGTTTTGCTTTTCTTTTGTACCTTCCAAGTATTTGATGAAATGCTTGGTTGGGTTTTAGTGTAGGTTTTGTTCCTCTTGGCCTAGGTAGAGTAATTAGTAACTCTTGAGTTATCTAATTCCTTTGTTGATTAATAATTAGAAGTTGCTAATTGATTTGAATGCCTCTAAAGCTAGTCTTTCTTTTGGGAGTTGATTAGGACTTGAGGAATCAAATTGATTCATCCATTTGACTTTCCTCCATGGTTAGAGGTTAACTAAGTGGTAGCAATGAACAATTTATGGTCACAATTGAGGAGGATGACTAGGATAGGACTTCTAGTTCTCATATCTTGCCAAGCCAAGAGCTTTGTTAGTTGTTAGTTTATTTTCTTTGCCATTTGTAATTTTTGTCTAAAATCTTAAAAACCCCAAAATATCTCATAACCAATAACAAGGAACTTTATTGTAATTCCTAGGGAGAACGACCCGAGATTTAAATACTTCAATTTATAGATTTTAGGGGTTTGTTTTAGTGACAAAAAATTTTTGTATGAAAGAATTATTATTGGTTTAGAAACTATACTTGCAACAAGAATTCATTTGTGAAGTTCTAGACTGTCAAAAATCCAATCATCAGCTGTACTGGCCGAGATCCTGGATATACTGCCAGCTTGTGGCACATTAGCTTGGGGTCTATGCCCGGCAAGTTTGCGGCTTTCCATGCGAAGAGGTCGTTATTATCTTTTAAGAACTATATGAGGGACTTCTTTACTTCTCCCTTTAGGATTGCGCCGATATTGGTCGTTTTATCTAGGACATCTCTGATCTGGACTTTTTCGGTCTCGCCTTCAGGCTGTGGATGAAGTTCTTCCCGACCTCGAATTCCCCCGAGTTCGATGATGTGGATTTCTTCTCCTTTGCCTCGAAGGTTCAGACTTTTATTGTAACAGCAACATGCTGTTTTCTAGTCTCCTTTTATCGTAGCGATCCCTTCTGTTATTGGGAACTTCATGCATAGATGTGGAGTTGAGACTACTGCCCCGAGCTGATTTAGCATTGTCTGACCTATTAAGGCATTGTAGGCTGAGCTCACGTCGATCACAGTGTAGTCTATGTTGAGTGTTCTTAACCGGTTTCCCTTTCCAAATGTTGTGTGTAGCGAGATGTATCCAAGTGGTTGGATTGGAGTGTCTCCTAATCCGAATAAGCTGTTCGGATATGCTCAGAGCTCTTTTTCTTCCAGGCCGAGTTTGTCGAAGGCGGTTTTGAATAAGATGTCAGCAGAGCTTCCTTGGTTCACCAGTGTGCAGTGGAGGTTAGCGTTGGCCAATATAATAGTGATGACCATGGGATCGTCATGTTCCGAGATGACGCCAGCTGCGTCCTCTTTAGTGAAAGTAATAGTAGGGAGGTCGGGTGCTCCTTCTCCTCCCTCGACATGATATACTTCTTTGAGGTGTCTTTTGGGAGATGATTTTGAGATTCCTCCTCCTGCAAATCCTCCATGTATCATGTGAACATGTCTCTCTGGGGTATGAGCTGGTCGTTCTGTTCGTCCACCCTCTTCGTCTTTTCTTCTTTTTTTGGGCTCATCTGTCTTTTTCTCTATGACATTCTTCAAGTCGAAGCACTCGTTGGTGGGATGTCCATAGATTCGATGGTATTCGCAGTATTCCGTCCAATTTCCTCCTCCCTTTTTGCTTTTAAGTGGGCGAGGTGGTGGGATTTTTTTAGTGTGGCATACTTCTCAGTATACTTCTACGAGAGACACCCAGAGAGGGGTATAGTTGTGGTATTTCTTGATCTTCTCTCCATGCTGATCTTCTTTTTTCTTAGACTCTTTATCCTTATCTCGGGAGGAGTAAAAAGATCCAGATTTTGAGGTCTCTCCTAGTGGAGAGTTTTCCTCCATGTTGATGTACTTTTCTGCTCATTCTTGTACTTCATTCAGGGATGTAGGATGTTTCTTTGATATGGAATGACTGAAAAGTCCCTCTTGTAGGCTATTGATGAGACCCATGATGGCTGCTTCGGTTGGCAGACTTTGTATGTCCAGACATGCTTTGTTGAATCTTTCTATGTAGCTGCGAAGACTTTTCCGATCTCCTTGCTTGATCCCTAATAAGCTTGGGGTGTGCTTGGCTTTGTCCTTTTGGATAGAGAATCTAGCAAGGAACTTTCCCACTAAGTCGTCAAAGCTTGAGATAGACCTCGGGGGTAGGCTGTCGAACCACTTAATTGCCATTTTAGTTAAGGTAGTTGGGAAGGCTTTGCACCGGATTGCATCCGAGGCATCGGTGAGATACATTCTGCTTCTGAAATTACTGAGATGATGGCTTGGATCTGATGTGCCATCGTACGGGGTCATGTCTGAGACTTTGAAGTCTTTTGGGACTTTGGCTTTCATAATTTCTTTGGTGAATGGGTCTTGATCCTTGTGGGGATTATCCTCGTGATTGGATCGAGTAGTCTTTTTTAGATCTGCTTCAAGCTGCAATAGTTTGTCTTTCAGCTCTTTGCGTCGCCTAGTTTCTCTTCTGAGGTCCTTCTCGGCTTCTCATTGATACTTGGCCTCTTTTTTGAGTTGTTTGAGAAGTTCTTGTTGAGCCTGAAGTGCCTCTAGGATTTCTGCATTTGGTGGGCTCTTATCCTTGTTTTGTTGAGGAGTATCCTTTGGTGTGGCATCCACATTCTTGTGCGGCGTCCTGTACTCTAGATCAGAGTCATTGTCGTAGTCAAGGTTGTCTGCCATGATGATGGGATGACTTCCAGGTTCCCCGGCAACGGTGCCAATGTTCTGAGGGTTACCTAAAACTGTAGGTCGATCTCGGATGAGATCTTCTGTATTGGTCGAAGTTGTTCTGTCCGACTTGTCGAACTTGGTGGTTGTGCTGATCCTTCATCACTGGAGGGTGGGGGTACCTGCAAGGGACTCTGATGCTTAAGTTAGCAAGGGTATTAAGCAGGTTTTTTTAGTAGAATCAGAGTATGAGTTATACCTGGGTGCTTCAGTGTATTTATAATAGTGTGGAATGATCTTTCTGGAGATAAGATAGTTATCTTATCTTATCTTTGAGTGAAGTCATCTTATCTCCAAGGGAACCGCCATTATCTCTATAGGTTTGGGCCGCATTTTGGATTTGGATCGTGTTCCTCTGTTTGGGCCCTTTTGGGGCTCTCCTGGTGATTTGGCCAAGCTCTTGGAGAAGAGGTCAGATAGTTCGGACCTAAAGAGGTCGGTTGGCTTGTTGTTGATTGCCTCGGGTCGGACATCCCGACCCAGGGTATGAACAGATACGATCCATATATTCACGGTGTTTATCCGAATCCGATCCAAAAATTGCGGATATCGATATGATCCACAAGGTTATCGGATCGGATCGGATCCACAAGGTTATTAGATCGGATTGCGGATTTCATGTAGGTATCTGCATATCCGCGGATCTGCAAAAATAAATATATAAATAAGTAAATATTATTTTTGTATTTTATTTCAACTAATAATTATCGTATATGTTGTATTATTTTATTTTAATTATTTAAGAAAATTATGTTTAATAATATTTTAAGAGTAAACATGTTTAAAAGATTAGAAAAATAGTATTTTATTTATATTTTTTAAATAAAAATAAGCTTTTTAAAATATTTATATGTTTTGCGGATATATTCGAGATCCGATCCAATTTGATCTGCAAATGTGCAGATCGAATCCAAGCATAAAAATCACAAATATTGGATCCAATCCGATAATTTTAATGTGGATAGGATCGAGATTTTAGCCATATCAGATCCGATCTGTTCTGCATTCACCAATACCTGTAAGTAGGGGTGAAGCTAGACAATATTTATCAGGGGGCCAATATTCTTTTTAGCTTTTTATTTTAACAAAAAAAGTTAAAAGTAACTCTATATATACTTTTAATTAAAAATAACAACTAAAACTTAAAATTTACTTTTTATAAGATAACTGAACATATTGTATATTAAAATAATTAAACACAAATATCTCAAAACTAAATTCAAATATTATAAATATAAGTTGTTACATACTTGTTTTTAGAATCATCAAATACTATTCAATTCTTTTTTAGACGTTTCCTGCAAAATTATTAAAAAATGTATTATGCTTCAACCTTCATGTAAATAATTTAAATCACAACCATAACTTATGCAATAAAAAAATTAGTAACAATATTATTAGAACTGAAATAAATTAAAATTTACAACTTATATAGACAATTGAGCTCGACGTTTTTTCTTGATTCAAAGTCATCTATTATTGAATCTGTACTGAAAGTAGCTGCAATATCTTTCTCAATATAAATGACTAAATTATCTACAAGAAATTCGTCTGCCATTTTACACCGAAGTCTTGTTTTAACAATTTTCATTGCCGAGAAAGCTCTTTCTGTTGTTGCAGTAGATACTGGAAGAGTCAAGACATTGCTCTTTCTAGCTAGTCTTTTTGAAAAAAGTATCTATTATTTTCATCTTGCTCATGATTCAACTAAATTCCTACAATTAAGAATTTACATAGATAATAAGATAAACATTATGCAACTTAACTAAACTCACTTTATTTTATTTTTTGTAAATCAATAATATCACTGTCACAAACAATTAATAATGAGAAAAAATTAAAAAAATACAAGGATAACATTATAATTACATGATTCAAAAACCTAAATTATTATTACAATATTATAAACTAGATAAATAAATATATAAATTATTCATAAAAACAAATAAAATAAATAACTTACAAAAGAAAGAAGAATGAAAGATGATAATAGAAGACCAAAGACTACTTACTTTCTTCTAAGTTGTAATGATAATGAAAATATAGAGTGATGTTTTGTTTTCTAATTGAAAGAAGAGGGAAGAATGGAAAAAGTGATTTGTTGATTTTTTGTTATTACCTTTTCAAATTCTTCATTTTTAATATGGATTGGGGCTTTTTTTTAATTAAGTATATGATCCACTATTCATAACCCAAATAACACACTACTTTTTAAACTATTTTTTGAATAGAATTATGTACAGCATATATTTTTCAAAGGGGAAGACCTACTTTTTCTTATGGGGCCACTCTTTAATTTTTTATTATTCTTGTAAACAAAATTTTTTTTGGCGGGGGGGGGGGGGGGGGGGGGGGGCGCCACTGCCTCCCCTAATATATATGAAGCTTCACCCCTGCCTGTAAGGGGCACCGGTGCTTAAGTTAGCAAGGGTTTTGGGTAGTTTTTTATGTAGATTAGAGTTTGAAGAATACCTGAGGGTGTCAGGGTGTTTATAGTTATAAGTGGTGAGTCGATAACCACTTTATAAAGTGGTTTCACCTTCGATGGTGGATAATTGTTCCCTTTTATTATGGAGGTTATTGAGATCTCCCTTCTAGATTAATAGGAGATATCATAGGGGTTAGTTAATTATTTAAATAAGCAGAAATAAGCCCATGTCGACGTATCCGACCTCCACGAATTCGGGTAGGTAGTAATATAGATCTCAACACTGATATTTGTAGAGTGTTGATTGGGTGATGAGCGGATATTTTATACGCTTTTTGACATCATTTTCACATAGTTTTTATTAGTTTTTATTTAGTTTTTATTAAGTATTTATAGGTTTTAGTTTTAAATTCACATTTTTTATTCTACTTTGAGTTTGTGTGTTTTTATGCAATTTCAGATATTTTTTGGCTGAAATTGCGCAGCTGGAGTAAAAGTCTGATTCAAAGATAGAGAAAGCATTGCAGATGTTGTCCAGATCTAACCTACCTGCACTTGGAAGAGCTTTTCTAGAGCTACAGAAGTCCAAATGGAGCATTGTCAATGTCTATGGAAAGCTGACTTCCAGTGCTTTCCAGCAATATATAATAGTCCATACTTTTCTTCGGATTAGAAGGCCCAAAATTGGTGTTCAACGCCAGCCTTCTAACCAGCTCTGGCGTCCAGCGCCAGAAAGGGATTCCAAGCTAGAGTTCAACGCCCAAAGAAGCCTAAGCACGTGGATTTCATCTTATCTCAGCCCAAACACTCACCAAGTGGGCCCCAGAAGTATATTTTAGCACTAAATAGACTGTTTTACCCTTACTAGTCATTAGTTTAGTATTTAAAGTAGAAGTCACTCTTTGTTAAGGATCTTCAGCGCTATTTTTCATTTTCATCATTGTATTTTACTTTCAGTATGACTTTCTAAACCTCCTAGGTTGAGGGGAGGAGCCCTGCTGAGTCTTATGAATTAATAAAATTATTACTGTTTCTCTTCGATCCGTGTTTGATTGATTCTAAGATGTATATTTGTTCTTCATCAATATGAATGCGTTGAACTGGCATAAGGTTATCACATTCTACATGGGTTTAGAGTGCGTCTTTCATCAGACAATGATAAACCACTAGCTTGAATATACGTCTCTCAGATGGCTAATCCACAACTTTGTTGGGGACTTCTTGAGACATCAGTTCAGCCGAAGTACGGGGAGATTTGGGTCTCTGTGGTGGAGGCTAGAATCCTAAGGCACAGCATCCTCGGATCCGGAAGATTCAACCTTGTCTGTGGCATTTTGAGTAGGATCATCAAGAAGAATGAACTGCAGAATAAGCTTCACCCTTAAGCAGAATGGATCCGCACTAAACCTGGGGTTCAGATCTGGAGGAGTATTGGCAACTACTCAAACCGGTGTCAATCACATACAACCTGCCATTGAAGAAATCACTCACAAGCAAAGGAAGCAGTAATACCAGAGTTAATTCAGAAAGACAAAGCAACTCCAATCCTCAACTATATTCCTATCGCTCTTTTCACAGTTTACACAACTTCTGAGTTCTAATTACTCTTTTTCTTTATTCCATTTGATTCTCTATTCCTACTTAACATCCAAATATTTGATATAAAAAGTAATTTATAGAATATTAAAACGCGTTAAATTCTAATCCTTCTGATCTGCCTGACTAAGACCTGCAGGATAACTATAGCTTGCTTCAAACCACAATCCTCGTAGGATCGACCCTGACTCGCTCAGGTATTACTTGGAAGACCTAGTGCACTTGCTGGTACAACAGTACGAAAGTGTGGGGATTCGTACTACCAAGTTTTTGGCACCGTTGGCGGGGATTGTTGAGTTTGGACAAACTAAAGGATTGTCTTGCTCTCTAGATCAGGTACTTTATTTCTTGATCATTTTTAATTGAGTTTTTATTTTTTTTTGAATCCTTTATTTTTGTTTTCTTCTTCCTAATTTTCGAAAAAAATGAAAACTTGTTTCAAAAATATTTTTCTTTTCTTTGTTCAATTTTTGTTCTTGATAATTTTTGTTCCTCTCAGTCTTACATCTTCCTATTTTTCAATTACAAAAATTTTAAAACTTTTTTCAAAAACCTTTTTTAAAAAAAATGTATTTTCAAAGCATCCTTAACTTTTTGTTTGAGAGTCTTTGATCTTTGTAACAGTATAACTTTCTTGTTTTGATTTGAGTCTTTTATTTTTATTTTTCCTTCTTTATTTTTTCGAAAATTTTTAAAAAAGTTTTTCAAAAATATTTTGTGTTCAATTGGTTAGAGCGTTGTGCTTATGTTCTGGTAATTGGTGTTCCTTTGAGTCCTTCTTTCTAAAATTTTTTCAAAAATATTTTCCTTTTGGCATTAATCTTAATCTTTCTATTTAAGTCTTTTTGTTTATGTTCTTGTTTATTTTTCGTTTTCTTCAAAGCTTTCTTTCAAAAAAATTTTCAAAAATATTTTTCTTTAGTTAAATCTTGTGCCAAATCTTTAAGTTTGGTCTTTTCTTGTTGTTTTTCTTTAATTTTCGAAAATTTCCTTTTAGTTTTCTAAAAATCTTAACTTTGGTGTTCTTTATGTGTTCTTGTGTTCTTTAAATTTCTTTGAGACTTGCTTGTGTTTTTATCTTAAAATTTTTAAGTTTGGTGTCCCATTGTGTTTTTCCTCCAAATTTTCGAAAATTGGGTGCACTAAATCTAAAAATTTTAAGTTTGGTGTCTTTTACTTGTTTTTCTCTCTCCTCATTAATTCAAAAATAAAAAATATCTTTTTTATCTTAAAACTAACTATATTTTCGAAAATTAGTAATAAAAATTCAGATTTTAATTTTAAAAATTTTTTTATCTTATCTTATCTTATCTTAATTTTAAAATTCAAAAATCAAATCTTTTCAAAATCAAAAATCATATCATTTTTAAAATCTTATCTTATCTTATTTCAAATTTAAATTTTCAATTTTCAAAAATTAAAATTTCATATTCCAAAATTCAAAATTTAAATTTCAAATTTCAAAATTTTAAAAATTAAATCTTTTCAAAAATTTCAAAATCTTTTTCAAATTTCTATCTTATCCTGTTTCAAATTCAAATTGCAAATTTCCAAATTCAAATCTTTTTAATTTTAAAACTTATCTTTTCTTAATTTTCTTATGTTTTCTATCTTATCTTTTCTTTTTAAAATTTTAAAATTAAATCTTTTTCAAATCTTTTTAATTTCTTATTTTATCTTTTCTTATCTTATCTTCTATCTTATTTTTAAAATTCAAATCTTTTCTTAATTAATCACTTCTTTCTCTCTCTTCTTTTTCAAAACTTTCTAACTAACTTCTTCTCTCTTCTAATTTTCAAAAATTCTCTTCTTCTTCTCTCTCTCTTCTATTTTCGAAATTTAGTAATTAAATTTTAATTTCTTTCTTTTTTATTTTTGGTTTAAATATAAAAAAATATTTTTTATTATTATTTATCTTTTTTACTTTTATCTCTTCTTCTACACCTTCTATCTTCTTCCTTCTTCATCTTCTACCTTTCTTAATCATGAACCCAAGTGGGAATGAGGAGTTCAGGAGAACTCTGGGACCTTACACAAATCCCACTGCTGACTTCTATGAAAGAAGTATTAGCTTACCTCACATCAGAGCTAGTAGCTTTGAACTCAACCCTCAACTTATTACTCTGGTGCAACAAAACTGCCAGTATTCTGGGCTTCCTCATGAAGAACCTACAGAATTCTTGGTAGATTTCCTAAGGATTGCTGACACAGTACACAGTGAGAGAGTAGACCAAGAGCTCTACAGATTATTGCTTTTTTCTTTTGCAGTAAAGGAATGGTGCACGAAATTGTGATCATCAATGGCGCCATCAACATGGTACGCACAATTGTAATCTCAACTCTTTATCACAACTTCGCACAACTAACCAGCAAGTGTACTGGGACGTCCAAGTAATAAACCTTACGCGAGTAAGGGTCGATCCCACGGAGATTGTTGGTATGAAGCAAGCTATGGTCACCTTGTAAATCTTAGTCAGGCAAACTCAAATGGTTATGGATGATGTATGAATAAAACATAAAGATAAAGATAGAGATACTTATGTAATTCATTGGTGAGAATTTCAGATAAGCGTATGGAGATGCTTTGTCCCTTCCGTCTCTCTGCTTTCCTACTGTCTTCATCCAATCCTTCTTACTCCTTTCCATGGCAAGCTGTATGTAGGGTTTCACCGTTGTGAGTGGCTACCTCCCATCCTCTCAGTGAAAATGTTCAACGCACCCTGTCACGGCACGGCTATTCAGCTGTCGGTTCTCGATCATGTCGGAATAGAATCCAGTGATTCTTTTGTGTCTATCACTAACGCCCCACAATCGCGAGTTTGAAGCTCGTCACAGTCATTCAATCATTGAATCCTACTCAGAATACCACAGACAAAGTTTAGACCTTTCGGATTCTCTTGAATGCCGCCATCAATTCTAGCTTATACCATAAAGATTCCGATCAAGGGATCCAAGAGATAAACATTCAAGCCTTGTTTGCTTGTAGAACAGAAGTGGTTATCAGGCACTCATTCATAAGTGAGAATGATGATGAGTGTCACATAATCATCACATTCATCATGTTCTTGGGTGCGAATGAATATCTTAGAACAAGAATAAGCCGAATTGAATAGAAGAACAATAGTAATTGCATTAATACTCGAGGAACAGCAGAGCTCCACACCTTAATCTATGGTGTGTAGAAACTCCACCGTTGAAAATACATAAGAACAAAAGTGATCATTGGCTTCGGTCCTAGAGAGGGAACCAGAAGAACCAAGATGATCTAAGAACTAGACGTCCAAAGATGAAAATACAATAGCAAAAGGTCCTATTTGTAGAGAACTAGTAGCCTAGGGTTTACAGAGATGAGTAAATGACATAAAAATCCACTTCCGGGCCCACTTGGTGTGTGCTTGGGCTGAGCATTGAAGCATTTTCGTGTAGAGACTTCTCTTGGAGTTAAACGCCAGCTTTTGTGCCAGTTTGGGCGTTTAACTCCCATTCTTGTGCCAGTTCCGGCGTTTAACGCCGGGCAGTTTTGAGCTGATTTGGAACGCCAGTTTGGACCATCAAATCTTGGGTAAAGTATGAACTATTATATCTTGCTGGAAAGCCCAGGATGTCTACTTTCCAACGCATTTGAGATCGCGCCAATTGAACTTCTGTAGCTCCAAAAAATCTACTTCGAGTGCAGGGAGGTCAGAATCCAACAGCATCTGCAGTCCTTTTCAGCCTCTGAATCAGATTTTTGCTCAAGTCCCTCAATTTCAGCCAGAAAATACCTGAAATCATAGAAAAACACACAAACTCATAGTAAAGTCCAGAAAAGTGAATTTTAACTAAAAACTAATAGAAATATACTAAAAACTAACTAAAACATACTAAAAACATACTAAAAACAATGCCAAAAAGCGTACAAATTATCCGCTCATCACAACACCAAACTTAAATTGTTGCTTGTCCCCAAGAAACTTAAAATCAAATAAGATAAAGAGAAGAGAATATGCAATGAATTCCAAAAACATCTATGAAGATCAGTATTAATTAGATGAGCGGGGCTTTAGCTTTTTGCCTCTGAATAGTTTTGGCATCTCACTCTGTCCTTTGAAATTCAGAATGATTGGCTTCTATAGGAACTCAGAATCCAGATAGTGTTATTGACTCTCCTAGTTAAGTATGATGATTCTTGAACACAGCTGCTTTATGAGTCTTGGCCGTGGCCCAAAGCACTCTGTCTTCCAGTATTACCACCGGATACATACATGCCACAGACACATAACTGGGTGAACCTTTTCAGATTGTGACTCAGTTTTGCTAGAGTCCCCAATTAGAGGTGTCCAGGGTTCTTAAGCACACTCTTTTTGCCTTGGATCACAACTTTATTTCTTTCTTTTTTTTTCTTTTCTCTCTTTCTTTTTTTTTCGTTTTTCTCTCTCATTTTTTTTTGTATTCACTGCTTTTTCTTGCTTCAAGAATCATTTTTATGATTTTTCATATCCTCAGTAACATGTCTCCTTTTTCATCATTCTTTCAAGAGCCAACATTCATGAACAACAAATTCAAAAGATTTATGCACTGTTTAAGCATACATTCAGAAACCAAAATATTGCCACCACATTAAAATAATTAATCTGTTATAAAATTTAAAATTCATGCAATTCTTCTCTTTTTCAATTAAGAACATTTTTCATTCAAGAAAGGTGATGGATTCATAGGACATTCATAACTTTAAGGCATAGACACTAAGACATTAATGATCACAAGACACAAACATAGATAAACATAAGCATGAAAATTCGAAAAACAGGAAAATAAAGAACAAGGAGATTAAAGAACGGGTCCACCTTAGTGATGGCGGCTTGTTCTTCCTCTTGAATATCTTATGGAGTGCTTGAGCTCCTCAATGTCTCTTCCTTGTCTTTGTTGCTCCTCTCTCATGATATTTTGATCTTCTCTAATTTCATGGAGGAGAATGGAATGTTTTTGGTGCTCCACCCTTAGTTGTCCCATGTTGGAACTCAATTCTCCTAGGGAGGTGTTGATTTGCTCCCAATAGTTTTGTGGAGGAAAGTGCATCCCTTGAGGTATCTCAGGGGTTTCATGATGAGTCGGATCTCTTGTTTGCTCCATCCTTTTCTTAGTGATGGGCTTGTCCTCATCAATGGGGATGTCTCCCTCTATGTCAATTCCAACTGAATAACAGAGATGACAAATGAGATGAGGAAAGGCTAACCTTGCCAAGGTAGAGGACTTGTCCGCCACCTTATAGAGTTCTTGGGCTATAAACTCATGAACTTCTATTTCTTCTCCAATCATGATGCTATGAATCATGATGGCCCGGTCTATAGTAACTTCGGACCGGTTGCTAGTCGGAATGATTGAGCGTTGGATAAACTCCAACCATCCTCTAGCCACGGGCTTGAGGTCATGCCTTCTCAGTTGAACCGGCTTTCCTCTTGAATCTCTCTTCCATTGAGCGCCCTCTTCATAAATGACTGTGAGGACCTGGTCCAACCTTTGATCAAAGTTGACCCTTCTAGTGTATCGGTGTTCATCTCCTTGCATCATGGGCAAGTTGAATGCCAACCTTACATTTTCCGGACTAAAATCCAAGTATTTCCCCCGAACCATTGTAAGCCAATTCTTTGGGTCCGGGTTCACACTTTGATCATGGTTCTTGGTGATCCATGCATTAGCATAGAACTCTTGAACCATTAAGATTCCGACTTGTTGAATGGGGTTGGTAAGAACTTCCCAACCTCTTCTTCGAATCTCATGTCGGATCTCCGGATATTCACTCGTTTTGAGTTTAAAAGGGACCTCGGGGATCACCTTCTTCAAGGCCACAACTTCATAGAAGTGGTCTTGATGCACCCTTGAGATGAATCTCTCCATCTCCCATGACTCAGAGGTGGAAGCTTTTGCCTTCCCTTTCCTCTTTCTAGAGGTTTCTCCGGCCTTGGATGCCATAAATGGTTATGGAAAAACAAAAATCATTGCTTTTACCACACCAAACTTAAAAGGTTTGCTCGTCCTCGAGCAAAAGAGGAAAGAAGAGAGTAGAAGAAGAAGAAATAGAGGAGATGGAGATGGCTTTGTGGTTCGGCCAAAGGGGAAGAAGTAGTGTTTAGGTTGTGTGAAAATGAAGGGGTGAAGATGGGTTTATATAGGGGTGGAGAGAGGGGTAGGGTTCGGTTATGTGAGGGTGGGTTTGGGAGGGAAAGTGGTTTGAATTTGAATGGTGAGGTAGGTGAGGTTTTATGAAGGATGGATGTGAGTGGTGCAGAGAAAGATGGGATTTGATAGGTGAAGGGTTTTTGGGGAAGAGGTGTTGAGGTGATTGGTGAATGGGTGAAGAAGAGAGAGAGTGATGGTGTAGGTGGGGATCCTGTGGGGTCCACAGATCCTGAGGTGTCAAGGAAAATTCATCCCTGCACCAAGTGGCGAGCAAAAAATGCTCTTTATGCCAATTCTGGCGTTAAACGCCGGGCTGGTGCCCATTTCTGGCGTTTAACGCCAACTTCTTGCCCTTTCCTGGCATTTAACGCCAGTCTGGTGCCCCTTTTCTGGCGTTAAACACCCAGAATGGTGCCAGACTGGGCGTTAAACGCCCATTTGCTAGCTTCACTGGCATTTAAACGCCAGCAAGTTCTCCTCCAGGGTGTGCTATTTTTCTTTCTGTTTTTCATTCTGTTTTTGCTTTTTCAATTGATTTTGTGACTTCCCATGATCATCAACCTACAGAAAACATAAAATAACAAAGGAAAATAGATAAAATAGAACATTGGGTTGCCTCCCAACAAGCGCTTCTTTAATGTCAGTAGCTTGACAGTGGGCTCTCATGGAGCCTCACATATGCTCAGAGCAATGTTGGAACCTCCCAACACCAAACTTAGAGTTTGATTGTGGGGGTTTAACACCAAACTTAGAAGTTGGTTGTGGCCTCCCAACACCAAACTTAGAGTTTGACTGTGGGGGCTCTGTTTGGCTCTGTTTTGAGAGAAGCTCTTCATGCTTCCTCTCCATGGTTACAAAGGGATATCCTTAAGCCTTAAACACAAGGGATTCTTCATTCACTTGAATGATCAATTCTCCTCTGTCAACATCAATCACAGCCTTTGCTGTGGCTAGGAAGGGTCTGCCAAGGATGATGGATTCATCCATGCACTTCCCAGTCTCTAGGACTATGAAATCAGCAGGGATGTAATGGTCTTCAATCTTTACCAGAACATCCTCTACAAGCCCATAAGCTTGTTTTCTTGAATTGTCTGCCATCTCTAGTGATATTCTTGCAGCTTGTACCTCAAAGATCCCTAGCTTCTCCATTACAGAGAGAGGCATGAGGTTTACACTTGACCCTAAGTCACACAAGGCCTTCTTGAAGGTCATGGTGCCTATGGCACAAGGTATTGAGAACTTCCCAGGATCTTGTCTCTTTTGAGGTAGTTTCTGCCTAGACAAGTCATCCAATTCTTTGGTGAGCAAAGGGGGTTCATCCTCCCAAGTCTCTGGTGGACGAAATTGTGATCCTCAAAGTTGGTCTCTTTGTATTCATGTGAAATCAAAAATACCCCAAAGAGATCATGGTGTGATAAATTGGGATCTTAATAATCCCTGGTGTGATCATAACTCCGTTCAACTTAACTAGTAATCAATAGTGGAAATTTCCGATAGGCGTATGGAGATGCTGTGCTCCTCTTGTATCTCTACTTTTTTATTACATTCATCCAATCCTTCTTACTCCTTTCCATGGCAAGCTGTATGTAGGGCATCACTGTTGTCAATGGCTACATCCCATCCTCTCAGTGAAAATGGTCCTATGCTCTGTCACAGCACGCTAATCATCTGTCGGTTCTCAATCAGGTTGGAATAGAATCCCTTGATTCTTTTGCGTTTGTCATCACGCCCAGCCTTCAGGAGTTTGAAGCTCGTCACAGTCATTCAATCCCAGAATCCTACTCGGAATACTATAGACAAGGTTTAGACTTTCCGGATCCTCATGAATGCCGCCATCTATCTAACTTATACCATGAAGATTCTGTTGGGGAATCTAAGAGATATGCGCCCGGCCTAAAGTAGAACGGAAGTGGTTGTCAGTCACGCGCGTTCATAGGTGAGAATGATGATGAGTGTCACGGATCATCACATTCATCAAGTTGAAGTGCAACGTATATCTTGGAATAAGAATAAAAGAGAATTGAATAGAAAGTAAGAGTAATTGTATTGAAGCTTGAGGTACAGCAGAGCTCCACACCCTTAATCTATGGTGTGCAGAAACTCCACCGTTGAAAATACATAAGTGAAAGGTTCAGGCATGGCCGAATGGCCAGCCCCCTGAATGATCAAGAGACCGAATGATCCTAGACTACAAAGTCAAAAGATTAAACTGTCAAAAGATGACTAATACACTAGTAAAAAGTCTTATTTATACTAAACTAGCTACTAGGGTTTACATGAGTAAGTAATTGATGCATAAATCCACTTTCGGGGCCCACTTGGTGTATGTTTGGGCTGAGCTTGATCTATCCAGGAGCTGAGGCTTCTCTTGGAGTTGAACTCCAGGTTATAACATGTTTTGGGCGTTCAACTCCGGATCATGACGTGTTTCTGGCGTTTAACTCCAGACAGCAGCATGTACTTGGCGTTCAACGCCAAGTTACGTCATCAATTTCCGAATAACGTATAAACTATTATATATTGCTGGAAAGCTCTGGATGTCTACTTTCCAACGCCATTGAGAGCGCGCCAATTGGAGTTCTGTAGCTCCAGAAAATCCATTTCGAGTGCAGGGAGGTCAGATTCCAACAGCATCAGCAGTCCTTTTGTCAGCCTTTTTTCAGAGTTTTGCTCAAGTCCCTCAATTTCAGCTAGAAATTACCTGAAATCACAGAAAAACACACAAACTCATAGTAAAGTCCAGAAATGTGAATTTAACATAAAAACTAATGAAAACATCCCTGAAAGTAGCTTAAACTTAGTAAAAACTACCTAAAAACAATGCCAAAAAGCGTATGAATTATCCGCTCATCACAACACCAAACTTAAATTGTTGCTTGTCCCCAAGCAACTGAAAATCAAATAGGATAAAAAGAAGAGAATATACTATAAATTCCAGAATATCAATGAATATTAATTATAATTAGATGAGCGGGACTTGTAGCTTTTTGCTTCTGAACAGTTTTGGCATCCCACTTTTTCCTTTGAAGTTTAGAATGATTGGCTTCTCTAGGAACTTAGAATTTCGGATAGTGTTATTGACTTTCCTAGTTAAGCATGTTGATTCTTGAACACAGCTACTTATGAGTCTTGGCCGTGGCCCTAAGCATTTTGTTTTCCAGTATTACCACCGGATACACAAATGCCACAGACACATAACTGGGTGAACCTTTTCAGATTGTGACTCAGCTTTGCTAGAGTCCCCAGTTAGAGGTGTCCAGAGCTCTTAAGCACACTCTTTTTGCTTTGGATCACGACTTTAACCACTCAGTCTCAAGCTTTTCACTTGGACCTTCATGACACAAGCACATGGTTAGGGACAGCTTGATTTAGCCGCTAAGGCCTGGATTTTAATTCCTTGGGCCCTCCTACCCACTGATGCTCAAAGCCTTGGATCCTTTTTACCCTTGCCTTTTGGTTTTAAGGGCTATTGGCTCTTTCTGCTTGCTTTTTCTTTTTCTTTCTTTTTTTGCCATTTTTTTTTCACTGCTTTTTCTTGCTTCAAGAATCAATTTTATGATTTTTCAGATTATCAATAACATTTCTCTTTGTTCATCATTCTTTCAAGAGCCAACAATTTTAACATTCATAAACAACAAGATCAAAAATATGCACTGTTCAAGCATTCATTCAGAAAACAAAAAGTATTGTCACCACATCAATATAATTAAATTAAATTCAATGATAAATTCGAAATTCATGTACTTCTTGTTCTTTTGAATTAAAACATTTTTCATTTAAGAGAGGTGAAGGATTAATGGATTTTATTCATAGCTTTAAGACATAGTCACTACATACTAATGATCATGAAGTAAAGACACAAAACATAGATAAACACAACATTAAAAACCGAAAAACAGAAAGAAATAAGAACAAGGAATGAATCCACCTTAGTGGCGTCTTCTTCTTGAAGGACCAACAATGTCCTTAAGCTCTTCTATGTCCCTTCCTTGCCTTTGTTGCTCCTCCCTCATTGCTCTTTGGTCTTCTCTTATTTCATGGAGAATGATGGAGTGCTCATGATGTTCCACCCTTAATTGTTCAACATTGTGGCTCAAATCTTCTAAGGAAGTGTTGAGTTGTTCCCAATAGTTGTTGGGAGGAAAGTGCATCCCTTGAGGCATCTCAGGGATTTCTTGATGATGAGCTTCCTCATGCATTTCTTGAGAACCGTGAAGGGTCTCTCTTGCTTGCTCCATCCTCTTCTTGGTGATGGGCTTATCCTCTTCAATGGAGATGTCTCCTTCTATGATAACTCCGGCTGAGTAATATAGATGGCAAATAAGGTGAGGAAAAGCTAGCCTTGCCATGGTGGAGGACTTGTCGGCTATTTTGTAGATTTCATTGGAGATGACCTCATGAACTTCTACTTCCTCTCCAATCATGATGCTATGAATCATGATGACCCGATCCACAGTAACTTCAAATCGGTTGCTAGTGGGAATGATGGAGCGTTGAATGAACTCCAACCATCCTCTAGCCACAGGCTTGAGGTCCAGTCTTCTTAGTTGAACTGGCTTGCCTTTGGAGTCTCTCTTCCATTGAGCTCCTTCCACACATATGTTCGTAAGGACTTGGTCCAACCTTTGATTAAAGTTGACCCTTCTAGTGTAGGGGCGTTCATCTCCTTGCATCATGGGCAAGTGAAACGCCAACCTCACATTTTCCGGACTAAAATCTAAGTATTTCCCCCGAACCATTGTGAGATAATTCTTTGGATTCGGGTTCATACTTTGATCATGGTTCCTAGTGATCCATGCATTGGCATAGAACTCTTGAACCATTAAGATTCCGACTTGTTGCATGGGGTTGGTTAAGACTTCCCAACCTCTTCTTCGGATTTCATATCGGATCTACGGGTACTCATTTTTCTTGAGCTTGAAAGGGACCTCAGGGATCACCTTCTTCTTTGCCACAACATCATAGAAGTGGTCTTGATGGCTCTTGGAGATGAATCTTTCCATCTCCCATGACTCGGAGGTGGAAGCTTTTGTCTTCCCTTTTCCTTTTCTAGAGGATTCTCCGGCCTTACGTGCAATTGATGGTAGTGGAAAACAAAGATTGTGCTTTGACCACACCAAACTTAAAATATTGCTCGTCCTCGAGCAATAGAAGAAAGAAGAGAAGAAGAAGAAGAAGAGAATATGGTAGAGAGGGAGAGATGTAGCTTCGGCCAAGGTGAAGAAGAGGGAGTTGTGTTGTGTGAAAATGAAGTAGAATGGAAGGGTATATATAGGGAGAGGGGGGTGTATGTTCGGCCATTTAGGGTGGAAATGGGTGGGAAAATGGTTTTGAATGTTTTGAAGGTAGGTGGGGTTTATGGGGAAGAGTGGATGGATGTGAGTGGTGAAGGGGGTGATTGGGAAGAGGGATTGAGGTGATTGGTGAAGAGTGTTGGGAAGTGTGACATGGGGAAGACTCATCACAAAATAGGATTAGGAGGTAAGGTGGGAATATAGTAGGTGGGGATCCTGTGGGGTCCACAGATCCTGAGGTGATCCTGTGGGGTCCACAGATCCTGAGGTGTCAAGGAATTCCATCCCTGCACCAAATAGGCATGTAAATTGCCTTTGCACACCATTCTGGCGTTTAAACGCCGTGTGGTGCACATTCTGGGCGTTCAACACCCATGTAAAGCATGTTTCTGGCGTTGAACGCCAGCTTCATGCTTGTTACTGGCGTTCAGCGCCAGCTTTTCTTCTCTAGGCACATTCCTGGCATTCAGCGCCAGAATGTTGCTCGTTTCTGGCGTTCAGCGCCAGGTTGATGCTCTGTTCTGGCGTTGAACGCCAGCCAGATGCTCCTTACTGGCGTTGAACGCCAGCCTGTGCTTCCTCCAGGGTGTGATTTTTCTTTTGCTGTTTTTGATTCTATTTTTAATTTATATATTTTTTTCGTGACTCCTCATGATCATGTACCTAATGAAACACAAAATAACAATAAAATAAAATAAAATAAAAATTAGATAAATAAAATTGGGTTGCCTCCCAACAAGCACTTCTTTAATGTCAATAGCTTGACAGTGGCTCTCATGGAGCCACAAGGTGATCAGGTCAATGTTGTATAGTCCCAACACCAAACTTAGAGTTTGGATATGGGATCTTAACACCAAACTTAGAGTTTGGTTGTGGCCTCACAACACCAAACTTAGAGTTTGACTGTGGGGGCTCTTCTTGACTCTGAACTGAGAGAAGCTCTTCATGCTTACTCTCTTTTGTCACAGAGGGATGGCCATGTGCCTTAAACACAAGGTAGTCCCCATTCAATTGAAGGACTAATTCACCTCTGTTGACATCTATCACAGCTTCTGCTGTGGCTAGGAAAGGTCTTCCAAGGATGATGCATTCATCCTCTTTCTTCTTAGTGTCTAAGATTATGAAATCGGCAGGGATGTAAAGGCCTTCAACCTTTACTAACACGTCCTCTACTATTCCATAAGCTTGTCTCAATGACTTGTCTGCCAATTGTAATGAGAACAAGGTAGGTTGTACCTCAATGATCCCCAGCTTCTCCATTACAGAGAGTGGCATAAGGTTTATCCCTGACCCCAGATCACATAGAGCCTTTTCAAAGGTCATGGTGCCTATGGTACAAGGTATTAAGAACTTGCCAGGATCTTGTTTCTTTTGAGGTAGAGTTTTCTGAATCCAGGTATCTAGTTCATTAATGAGCAAGGGAGGTTCACTTTCCCAAGTCTCATTACCAAACAACTTGGCATTCAGCTTCATGATAGCTCCTAAATATTGAGCAACTTGCTCTCCAGTCACATCTTCATCCTCTTCAGAGGATGAATAGTCTTCAGAGCTCATGAATGGTAGAAGGAGATTTAATGGAATCTCTATGGTCTCTGTATGAGCCTCAGATTCCTTTGGATCCTTAATAGGAAACTCCTTCTTGCTTGAAGGACGTCCTAGGAGGTCTTCCTCACTAGGATTTTCGTCCTCCTCCTCCCTTGTGCATTCGGCCACATTGATCACATCAATGGCCTTGCACTTTCCTTTTGGATTCTCTTCTGTATTGCTTGGGAGAATACTGGGAGGAGTTTAAATAACTTTCTTACTCAGCTGGCATACTCAGCTGGCCCACTTGTGCCTCTAGATTTCTGATGGAGGATCTTGTTTCATTCATAAAACTGAAAGTGGCCTTTGACAGATCAGAGACTAGATTGGCTAAATTAGAAGTGTTTTGTTCAGAATTCTCTGTCTGTTGCTGAGAAGATGATGGATATGGCTTGCTATTGCTCAGCCTATTACGTCCACCATTGTTAAAGCCTTGTTGAGGCTTTTGTTGATCCTTCCATGAGAAATTTGGATGATTTCTCCATGATGAGTTATAGGTGTTTCCATAAGGTTCACCCATGTAATTAACCTCTGCCATTGCAGGGTTCTCAGGATCATAAGCTTCTTCAGAGGCTGCCTCTTTAGTGCTGTTGGATGCATGTTGCCATCCATTCAGACTTTGAGAGATCATGTTGACCTGCTGAGTCAACACTTTGTTCTGAGCCAATATGGCATTCAGAGCATCAATTTCAAGAACTCCTTTCTTCTGAGGTATCCCAGTATTCACGGAATTCCTCTCAGAAGTGTACATGAATTGGTTGTTTGCAACCATGTCAATGAGTTCTTGAGCCTCTTCAGGCGTTTTCTTTAGGTGAATAGATCCACCTGCAGAATGGTCCAATGACATTTTTGAAAATTCAGACAGGCCATAATAGAATATATCTAATATGGTCCATTCTGAAAACATGTCAGATGGACATCTTTTGGTCAGCTGCTTGTATCTTTCCCAAGCTTCATAGAGGGATTCACCATCTTTTTGCTTGAAGGTTTGAGCATCTACTCTCAACTTGCTCAGCTTTTGAGGAGGAAATAATTTATCCAAGAAGGCAGTGACCAGCTTATCCCAGGAGTCCAGGCTATCCTTGGGTTGTGAATCCAACCATATTCTAGCTCTGTCTCTTACAGCAAAAGGGAAAAGCATGAGTCTGTAGACTTCAGGATCAACTCCATTCGTCTTTACAGTCTCACAGATCTGCAAGAACTCAGTTAAAAACTGGTAAGGATCTTCAGATGGAAGTCCATAAAACTTGCAGTTTTGTTGCATTAAGGCAACTAGCTGAGGTTTCAGCTCAAAGTTGTTGGCTCCAATGGCAGGTATGGAGATGCTTCTTCCATCAAACTTGGACGTTGGCTTTGTGAAGTCACCAAGGATTCTCCTTGCATTATTATTATTTTTGGCTGCCATCTCCTTCTATTGTTCTAATATTTCTGAAAGGTTACCTTTAGATGGTTGTAATTTAACTTCTCTTAATTTTCTCTTTAGAGTCCTTTCAGGTTCTGGATCAATTTCAACAAGAGTGCCTTTTTCCTTGTTCCTGCTCATATGAAAGAGAAGAAAACAAGAAAAGAAGAGGAATCCTCTATGTCACAGTATAGAGATTCCTTTATGTTAGTAGAAGAAGAAAGAGTGAAGAAGAATCCAAACTCAAGGGATAGATTGGGTTCGGATCTTTAGATGAAGAGAGGTGAAGAGAGGTGTTAGTAAATAAATAATTAAATAGAATAAGAAAAGAGATGGAGAATTTCGAAAATAGTTTTGAAAAAGTGGTTAGTGATTTTCGAAAATCAGAGATAAGATAAGATTAAAATTAAAATTTAAAACAAAAAGAATTTTTGAAAAAAAGAAAAGTATTTTCGAAAATTAGAGAGGAAGAGTAGTTAGTTGGTTTTGAAAAAGATAGGAAGCAAACAAAAAGTTAGTTAGTTGATTGAAAAAGATATTAAAATCAAATTTGAAAAAGATAAGAAGATAAGAAGTTAGATAAGATATTTTGAAATCAAATTTTGAAAAAGATAAAATTTTTGAAAAAGATATGATAAAAGATAAAAAGATTTAATTTTTAAATTTAAAATTACTTACTTCACTAACAAGAAACTTCAAGATAAGATTCTAGAACTTAAAGGTTGAACCTTTCTTAACAAGAAAGTAACAAACTTCAAATTTTTGAATCAATCACACTAATTGTTAGCTAATAAGATATAAAGATAAGAAAAAGATTTTGAAAATATTTTGAAAAAGATTTTTTGGAATTTTTCGAAAATAATAAAAATGAAAAAGATATGATTTTTGAAAAAGATTTTAAAAAGATAAGATTTTTAAAATTGAAATTTTGACTTGACTTGTAAGAAATAACTAATTTTAAAATTTTTTGACCAAATCAACCCAAAATTTCGAAAATTTGGAGAGAAAAAAGGAAAAGATATTTTTTTGATTTTTGAAATTTTAAAGATGAGAGAGAAAAACACAAATATGACCCAAAACATAAAAATTTTGGATCAAAACACAACATGCATGCAAGAACACCATGAATGTCAAGATGAACACCAAGAACACTTTGAAGATCATGATGAACATCAAGAACATATTTTTGAAAAATTTTTGATGCAAAGAAAACATGCAAGACACCAAACTTAGAAATCTTTAATGCATGGACTCTAACAAACAAAAAATGCATATGAAAAACAACAAACAACACAAAACAAGAAAACATCAAGATCAAACAAGAAGACTTACCAAGAACAACTTGAAGATCATGAAGAACACCATGAATGCATGAATTTTTTCGAAAATAATGCAAGAAAAATTTTTAAAGTATGCAATTGACACCAAACGTAAAATTTGACTCAGGACTCAAACAAGAAACGCAAAATATTTTTTATTTTTAGGATTTTCTAATTTTTTTTTGGATTTTTATTAATTTTTTTTCGAAAATATTTTTGGAAAAATGAAAAAGAAAAATTTTGAAAAAGTTTTTGAAAAGAAAATTACCTAATCTGAGCAACAAGATGAACTGTCAGTTGTCCATACTCGAACAATCCCCGGCAACGGCGCCAAAAACTTGGTGGACGAAATTGTGATCCTCAAAGTTGGTCTCTTTGTATTCATGTGAAATCAAAAATACCCCAAAGAGATCATGGTGTGATAAATTGGGATCTTAATAATCCCTGGTGTGATCATAACTCCGTTCAACTTAACCAGCAAGTGTACTGGGTCATCCAAGTAATACCTTACGTGAGTAAGGGTCGATCCCACAAAGATTGTTGGTATGAAGCAAGCTATGGTTACCTTGTAAATCTCAGTTAAGCAGATTAAATGGTTATGGTTTTCGAAAATTAATAATAAATAGAAAATAAAAGGGATAGAAATACTTATGTAAATCAATAGTGGAAATTTCAGATAGGCATATGGAAATGTTGTGCTCCTCTCGTATCTCTACTTTTTTATTACATTCATCCAATCCTTCTTACTCCTTTCCATGGCAAGCTGTATGTAGGGCATCACCGTTGTCAATGGCTACATCCCATCCTCTCAGTGAAAATGGTCCTATGCTATGTCACAGCACGGCTAATCATCTATCGGTTCTCAATCAGGTTGGAATAGAATCCCTTGATTCTTTTGCGTTTGTCATCACGCCCAGCCTTCAGGAGTTTGAAGCTCGTCACAGTCATTCAATCCCAGAATCCTACTCGGAATACTATAGACAAGGTTTAGACTTTCCGGATCCTCATGAATGCCGCCATCTATCTAACTTATACCACGAAGATTCTGTTGGGGAATCTAAGAGATATGCGCCCGGCCTAAAGTAGAACGGAAGTGGTTGTCAGTCACGCGCGTTCATAGGTGAGAATGATGATGAGTGTCACGGATCATCACATTCATCAAGTTGAAGTGCAACGTATATCTTGGAATAAGAATAAAAGAGAATTGAATAGAAAGTAATAGTAATTGTATTGAAGCTTGAGGTACAGCAGAGCTCCACACCCTTAATCTATGGTGTGCAGAAACTCCACCGTTGAAAATACATAAGTGAAAGGTTCAGGCATGGCCGAATGGCCAGCCCCCTGAATGATCAAGAGACCGAATGATCCTAGACTACAAAGTCAAAAGATTAAACTGTCAAAAGATGACTAATACACTAGTAAAAAGTCTTATTTATACTAAACTAGCTACTAGGGTTTACATGAGTAAGTAATTGATGCATAAATCCACTTCCGGGGCCCACTTGGTGTATGTTTGGGCTGAGCTTGATCTATCCACGAGCTGAGGCTTCTTTTGGAGTTGAACTCCAGGTTATAACGTGTTTTGGGCGTTCAACTCCGGATCATGATGTGTTTCTGGCGTTTAACTCCAGACAGCAGCATGTACTTGGCGTTCAACGCCAAGTTACGTCGTCAATTGCCGAATAAAGTATGGACTATTATATATGGCTGGAAAGCTCTGGATGTCTACTTTCCAACACCGTTGAGAGCGCGCCAATTGGAGTTCTGTAGCTCCAAAAAATCCATTTCGAGTGCAGGGAGGTCAGATTCCAACAGCATCAGCAGTCCTTTTGTCAGCCTTTTTTCAGAGTTTTGCTCAAGTCCCTCAATTTCAGCTAGAAATTACCTGAAATCACAGAAAAACACACAAACTCATAGTAAAGTCTAGAAATGTGAATTTAACATAAAAACTAATGAAAAAATCCCTGAAAGTAGCTTAAACTTACTAAAAACTACCTAAAAACAATGACAAAAAGCGTATAAATTATCCGCTCATCAGTCTCATTACCAAATAACTTGTCATTTAGCTTCATGATTGCTCCAAGGTATTTAGCAACTTGCTCTTCGGTGACATACTCATCCTCTTCAGAGGAAGAATACTCATCAGAGCTCATGAATGGCAGAAGTAAGTCCAATGGAATCTCTATGGTCTCATTACGAGCCTCAGATTCCTGATGAGCGGATAATTTATACGCTTTTTGGCATTGTTTTTAGTATGTTTTTAGTATGATTTAGTTAATACTTAGTATATTTTTATTAGTTTTTAGCTAAAATTCACTTTTCTGGACTTTACTATGAGTTTGTGTGTTTTTCTATGATTTCAGGTATTTTCTGGCTGAAATTGAGGGTCCTGAGCAAAAATCTGATTCAGAGACTGAAAAGGACTGCAGATGCTGTTGGATTCTGACCTCCCTGCACTCGAAGTGGATTTTCTGGAGCTACAGAAGCCCAATTGGCGCGCTCTCAACGGCGTTGGAAAGTAGACATCCTGGGCTTTCCAGCAATGTATAATAGTCCATACTTTGCCCAAGATTTGATAGCCCAAACCGGCGTGGCAAATCAGCCTCAGAATTTCCAGCGTTTAACGATAGAACTGGCATAAAACTTGGAGTTAAACGCCCAAACTGGCATAAAAGCTGGCGTTTAACTCCAGAAAAGGTCTCTACACATGAAAGCTTCAATTCTCAGCCCAGGCATACACTAAGTGGACCCAGAAGTGGATTTTTACGTTATTTACTCATTTCTGTACACCCTAGGTTACTAGTTCACTATTAATAGTATCTCTGGACATTGTATCTGTACCTCATGACACTTTACACGTTTCCTTGTGTACTTTCCATGGCATGAGTCTCTAAACCCCATGGTTGGGGGTGAGGAGCTCTGCTGTGTCTTGATGGATTAATGCAATTACTACTGTTTTTCATTCAATCATGCTTGCTTCCATTCCAAGATATTACTTGTTCTTAAACCGGATGAATGTGATGATCCGTGACACTCATCATCATTCTCAACTATGAACGTGTGCCTGACAACCACCTCCGTTCTACCTTAGATTAAGTATATATCTCTTGGATTCTTTAATCAGAATCAAGAGAATCCGGAAGGTCTAAACCTTGTCTGTGGTATTCTAAGTAGGATTCAATGATTGAATGACTGTGACGAGCTTCAAACTCCTGAAGGCAGGGCGTTAGTGACAGACGCAAAAGAATCACTGGATTCTATTCCGGCCTGATTGAGAACCGACAGATGGATAGCCGTGCCGTGACAGGGTGCGTTGAACATTTCCACTGAGAGGATGGGAGGTAGCCACTGACAATGGTGAAACCCTTGCATACAGCTTGCCATGGAAGGAGCCTTGCATGTTTGAAGAAGAAGACAGTAGGAAAGCAGAGATTCAGAAGATGGAGCATCTCCAAAACCTCAACCTATTCTCTATCACTGCAAAACAAGTACTTATTTCATGTTCTTTTACTTTTCACAATCAATCCTGATAATTTCGGATATCCTGACTAAGATTTACAAGATAACCATAGCTTGCTTCAAGCCGACAATCTCCGTGGGATCGACCCTTACTCACGTAAGGTATTACTTGGACGACCCAGTGCACTTGCTGGTTAGTTGTGCGGGGTTGCAAAAGTGTGATTGCAATTTCATGCACCAAGTTTTTGGCGCCGTTGCCGGGGATTGTTCGAGTTTGGACAACTGACGGCTTATCTTGTTGCTTAGATTAGGACTGTTTTATTTTTGTTGGTTTAGAGTCTTTTAGTTGAGTCTAGTTTCATATTTTAAGTTTGGTGTCAATTGCATGCTTTTATTTTTCTTTTAATTTTCGAATTTGCATGTCCTTAGTCCCTTTTTGATCCTTAAAAATTCTAAGTTTGGTGTCCTCTTTGTGTTTTTCCTTTAAAATTTTCGAAAATTTGTGTTTGATTTTCTAAAAATTTTAAGTTTGGTGTCATTTTGTTGTTTTTCTCTTTCCTCATTTCAAAAATCAAATCTTTTTCATGAAAATTTTTCAATCATATCTTTCTAATTGCTAATCTCAAAATCTTTTTAATTAACTAATTGATTCAGTCTTCAATTTGCTTTGATCTTATTTTCTTTTAATTTTCGAATTTTTTATTTTATTTTCCTTTTGTTTTTATTTTTTCGGTTAATTCAAAAAAAATATATAAAAATATTTTTATCTATTTGCAATCCATATCATTTCCCTTTATCCATTATGGACCTAAGTGGGATTGATCAGTCCAGAAGGACTCTGGGGTCATATGCTAACCCCATTACAGCTGCATATAGGAGTAGCATCTGTACACCTCCCATCAAAGCAAGCAGCTTTGAGCTAAATCCTCAACTCATTATCATAGTGCAGCAAAATTGCCAGTATTCCGGTCTTCCACAGGAAGAACCTACTGAGTTTCTGGCACAGTTCTTACAAATTGCTGACACAGTACATGATAAAGAGGTGGATCAGGATGTCTACAGACTATTACTGTTTCCATTTGCTGTAAAAGATCAAGCTAAGAGGTGGTTGAATAACCAACCTACAGCAAGCATAAAGACATGGAAACAGTTATCAGACAAATTCCTGAATCACTTTTACCCTCTAAAGAGGATAACACAGCTAAGGCTGGACATCCAAGGCTTTAAACAAGAGGATAATGAATCCCTTTATAATGCCTGGGAGAGGTATAGAGGTATGCTAAGAAAATGCCCCTCTGAAATGTTTTCAGAGTGGGTACAGTTAGACATCTTCTACTATGGGCTTACAGAAAAAGCTCAGATGTCTTTAGACCACTCAGCTGGTGGATCTATACACATGAGGAAGACAATTGAAGAGGCTCAAGAGCTTATAGACACTGTTGCTAGAAACCAATATTTGTACTCTAGCAATGAGTTCTCTCCAAAAGAGGAAGTCATGACAGTAGCCACTGATCCTAACCCTCAAGAACAGATGATTGAGCTTAATCAACAATTGCTCCTGATGACAGAACAGTTAGCAGAATTTAAAGAGATGCTCCATGAAACTAAAGTTGCTAACAAGAACATAGAACTGCAGTTGAATCAAGCAAAACAGCAAATATCTAAACAGATAACAGAGGAATGTCAAGCAGTTCAACTGAGGAGTGGGAAGACACTGAATAACACTGCTCAAAAGAGTAAAAAGCCAAATAAGGAACAATTGACAGAGGACAACCAAGCCACTGTTCAAAATCCCTCTGAGGACAGTAAGAGCCCAAAGAGGAACACTTTTGGCGTTCAAACGCCAGAAAAGGGGGGAAAGCTGGCGTTAAACGCCCATTCCCTGCCTAGTACTGGCGTTCAAACGTCAGAAAAGGGGGAAAAGTTGGCGTTAAACGCCCATTTTCCACCCAATCCTGGCATTCAGACGCCAAGGGAAGATCAGACACCTGAGAGTGCTGACAGTAATCCCTCTAACAAGGCTTCTTCAACCACTTCTGTAAGGAATAAACCTGCAGCATCTAAGGTTGAAGACTATAAAGCCAAGATGCCTTATCCTCAAAAACTCCGCCAAGCGGAACAGGATAAGCAATTTGCCCGCTTTGCAGACTATCTAAGGACTCTTGAAATAAAGATTCCGTTTGCAGAGGCACTTGAGCAAATACCTTCTTATGCTAAGTTCATGAAAGAAATCTTAAGTCATAAGAAGGATTGGAGAGAAACTGAAAAAGTATTTCTCACTAAAGAATACAGTGCAGTCATTCTGAAAAGCTTACCAGAAAAGCTTCAAGATCCAGGAAGCTTTATGATACCATGCACATTAGAAGGTGCTTGCACCAAGACAGCCCTATGTGATCTTGGAGCAAGCATCAATCTAATACCTGCATCCACTATCAGAAAGCTTGGGTTGACTGGAGAAGTCAAACCAACCCGGATATGCCTCCAACTTGCTGATGGCTCCATTAAATATCCATCAGGCATAATAGAGGATATGATTGTCAAGGTTGGGCCATTCGCCTTTCCAACTGACTTTGTGGTGCTGGAAATGGAGGAGCACAAGAGTGCAACTCTCATTCTAGGAAGACCTTTCCTAGCAACTGGACGAACTCTTATTGATGTACAAAAAGGGGAAGTAACCCTGAGAGTCAATGAGGATGAGTTCAAGTTGAATGCTGTAAAAGCTATGCAGCATCCAGACACACCAAATGACTGCATGGGCGCTGACATTATTGACTCTCTGGTAGAAGAGATCAATATGACTGAAAGCCTAGAATCAGAGCTTGAGGACATCTTCAAGGATGCTCAACCTGATCAAGAAGAACCAGAGGAAACAAAGGAATTTTCGAAAATTCCTCAGGAGGAGGATAAGCCTCCTAAACCTGAACTCAAACCACTACCACCATCCCTGAAGTATGCATTTCTGGGAGAGGGTGACACTTTTCCAGTGATTATAAGCTCTGCTTTAAATCCACAGGAAGAGGAAGCACTGATTCAAGTGCTAAGGACACACAAGACAGCTCTTGGGTGGTCCATAAGTGATCTTAAGGGCATTAGCCCAGCTAGATGCATGCACAAGATCCTGTTGGAGGATAATGCCAAACCAGTGGTCCAACCACAAAGGAGGCTAAATCCAGCCATGAAGGAGGTGGTGCAGAAAGAGGTCACTAAATTACTAGAGGCTGGGATTATTTATCCTATTTCTGATAGCCCCTGGGTGAGCCCTGTCCAAGTTGTCCCCAAAAAGGGTGGCATGACAGTGGTTCATAATGAAAAAAATGAACTGGTTCCTATAAGAACAATCACAGGGTGGCGTATGTGCATTGACTACAGAAGGCTCAATACAACCACTAGAAAGGATCATTTTCCTTTGCCATTCATAGACCAAATGCTAGAAAGACTAGCTGGTCATGATTATTACTGCTTTTTGGATGGCTATTCAGGTTACAACCAAATTGCAGTAGATCCTCAGGACCAAGAGAAAACAGCATTTACTTGCCCTTCTGGCGTGTTTGCTTATAGAAGGATGCCTTTTGGTCTGTGTAATGCTCCTGCAACCTTTCAGAGATGCATGTTATCCATCTTCTCTGATATGGTGGAGAAATTCCTGGAAGTCTTTATGGATGACTTCTCAGTATATGGAGACTCATTCAGCTCCTGTCTTAACCACCTATCATTTGTCCTGAAAAGGTGCCAAGAGACCAACCTGGTTTTAAACTGGGAGAAATGTCACTTTATGGTGACTGAAGGAATTGTCCTTGGACACAAAATTTCAAGCAGGGGAATAGAGGTGGATAAGGCAAAGGTAGAGGTAATCGAAAAATTACCACCACCTGCCAATGTTAAGGCAATCAGAAGCTTTCTGGGGCATGCAGGATTCTACAGAAGGTTTATAAAGGATTTTTCAAAAATTGCAAAACCTTTGAGTAACCTGCTAGCTGCTGACACATCATTTGTGTTTGACACACAGTGTCTGCAGGCATTTGAGACCCTGAAAGCTAAGCTGGTCACAGCACCAGTCATCTCTGCACCAGATTGGGCATTGCCATTTGAACTAATGTGTGATGCCAGTGACCATGCCATTGGTGCAGTGTTGGGACAGAGGCATAACAAGCTTCTGCACGTCATTTATTATGCCAGCCGTGTTCTAAATGACGCACAGAAGAATTACACAACCACAGAAAAAGAATTACTTGCAGTGGTCTATGCCATTGACAAGTTTAGATCCTATCTAGTAGGATCCAAGGTGGTTGTGTACACTGACCATGCTGCTCTTAAATACTTACTCACAAAGCAGGATTCAAAACCCAGGCTTATAAGATGGGTGTTGCTTCTGCAAGAGTTTGATATAGAAATAAGAGACAGAAAAGGGACAGAGAACCAAGTAGCTGATCATCTGTCCCGAATAGAACCAGTAGCTGGGGCGTCCCTCCCTTCTACTGAGATCTCAGAGACTTTCCCAGATGAGCAACTCTTTGCCATTCAGGAAGCTCCATGGTTTGCAGATATTGCAAATTATAAAGCTGTGAGGTTCATACCCCAGGAGTACAGCAGAGTGCAAAGAAAGAAATTAATTTCAGATGCCAAGTACTACCTCTGGGATGAACCATATCTCTTTAAGAGATGTGCAGACGAAATGATCCGCAGATGTGTACCCAGAGAAGAAGCACAAAGGATCCTATGGCACTGCCATGGATCACAGTATGGAGGACATTTTGGAGGTGAGCGAACAGCCACTAAAGTCCTCCAATGTGGCTTCTACTGGCCTACTCTCTATAAAGATGCCCGAGAGTTTGTGCGTAACTGTGACAGCTGCCAAAGAGCTGGTAACTTGCCTCACGGATATGCCATGCCTCAACAAGGGATATTAGAGATAGAATTGTTTGATGTATGGGGAATTGACTTCATGGGTCCATTCCCACCATCATACTCAAACAATTACATTCTGGTGGCAGTGGACTATGTATCTAAGTGGGTAGAAGCAATTGCTACACCCACTAATGATACCAAGACCGTGCTGAAATTCCTCCAAAAACACATCTTCAGCAGATTTGGTGTTCCCAGAGTACTAATCAGTGACGGGGGCACTCATTTCTGCAATAGACAGCTATACTCTGCTATGGTTAGATATGGAATTAGCCACAAAGTGGCAACTCCGTATCATCCACAGACAAATGGACAAGCTAAAGTCTCTAATAGAGAGCTAAAAAGAATCCTGGAACGGACTGTGATAGCCCGAAGAAAGGATTGGGCAAAAAGTTTGGATGATGCTCTGTGGGCATACAGAACAGCATTCAAAACTCCTATAGGAACCTCTCCATACCAGCTGGTGTATGGGAAGGCCTGTCATCTGCCCGTGGAACTGGAACATAAAGCCTATTGGGCAACCAGATTCCTAAACATGGATGCTCAGTTAGCTGGTGAAAAAAGATTGCTCCAGCTAAATGAGCTAGAGGAGTTCAGACTCAATGCCTTTGAAAATGCAAAAATTTATAAGGAAAAGGCAAAGAAGTGGCATGACAAGAAGTTGTCAACCAGAGTCTTTGAGCCAGGACAAAAAGTTCTGCTCTTCAACTCTAGGCTCAGATTGTTTCCAGGAAAACTTAAATCCCGGTGGAGGGGTCCGTATGTGATTACAGGAGTGTCACCATATGGATATGTTGAGCTTCAGGATATTGATTCTGACAAAAAGTTCATTGTTAATGGACAGAGAATCAAGCATTATCTTGAAGGCAATTTCGAGCAGGAATGCTCAAAACTGAGACTTGAGTGATTCTCAGTAAAGGTCCAGCTAAAGACAGTAAAGAAGCGCTTGCTGGGAGGCAACCCAGTCATTAGCAGGTTATATGTTTTGTTTTTACAAAGGCAAGTATCAAAAATGAAGGAATTCATAGAGTTACAAAAGGATTCAGCGCAAAAAGCAGAGAAAAAGAGCTTACTGGCGAAAAAACGCCAGTAAGGGGCATTTTGGGTGTTAAACGCCAGAATGGGCACCATTCTGGGCGTTTTAACGCCAGGTGTGCAGTATCCTGGGCGTTTAGCAAAACGCCTAGTGATAAAGGGAATTCTGGCGTTTAACGCCAGCTAGGGCACCTCGCTGGGCGTTAAACGCCCACAATGGGCAACAAATGGGCGTTAAACGCCAGAATGGGTGCCATTCTGGGCGTTTAACGCCAGAAAGGTGGGGGACCAAGATTTTGATTTCCAATCAAATTTTTTTCAAACTTTCCTTTTCTTACCCATACTTTTCCACATAAATACATCTCAACCTTTCATCATTCACTTTCAAATCTTCAAAAATCAAAAATCATTCTTCAAATCTCTCAAATCAATCCCAAATCTTGTTCAAAAACTCACCCTTCTCTCAAATTCTCTCCATATCTTTTCAAATCCCCTTTCAATTTTTCGAAATCTCTTCTTCCCCCCCCTTATAAAACACGTTTGGCCTCCTCATTCCCCCACACCATTCGAATTTGCTCTTCTCCTCTCTCTCTTCTTTCCTTTCTTTTGCTTGAGGACAAGCAAACCTCTAAGTTTGGTGTGCTTTTTCGTGATCACTAAGCCAAGATTCATCAAGATCATGGCTCCTAAGGGAAAACAAACCAATTTAAGAGGAAAAAAAGAGAATAATCAAAGAATCTTTGGAATCAAGAGAAGTTCTTAACCAAAGAACATGAAGACCATTATCACAAAATAATGGGTCTGAGGTCAGTGATCCCGGAAGTTAAATTTGATCTGAAAGAAGATGAATATCCGGGGATCCAAGAGCAAATTCGAAACAGAGGATGGGAAGTTCTAACCAATCCTGAGATAAAGGTTGGAAGAAATATGGTTTAGGAATTCTACTCAAATCTGTGGCTAACAGATAAGCAGAGAATGACTGGAACTGCTTACCATACCTACAGAACCATGGTCAGAGGGAAAGTTATGTACTTCCATCTGGACAAAATAAGAGAAATCTTCAAATTGCCTCAACTGCAAGATGATCCTGAATCCTTTAATAGGAGAATGGTGAGAGCAGATAAAGGGTTGGATCAAGTTCTAGAGGACATATGCCTCCCTGGGACTAAGTGGATAACCAATTCAAAGGGTGTCCCAAACCAACTCAAGAGGGGAGACCTCAAACCAATTGCAAGAGGTTGGCTAGACTTTATTGGGCGTTCCATACTGCCCACTAGCAAACCGTTCTGAGGTCACTATCAAGAGAGCAGTGATGATTCATTGCATTATGCTTGGAAAAGAAGTGGAGGTTCATCATGTGATTGCTTGTGAGATCTACACAATTGCAAATAAGAATTCCACTGAAGCCAAATTGGCTTACCCAAGCTTGATTTCCTTGCTCTGTAAAGAGGCTGGGGTAAAGATGGGAGTAGATGAATTCATACCCATTGAACATCCAATCACCAAGAAGTCAATGGAAGGACAAATGCAAGACAACTCTATCAAGAGGAGGGCGCAGGATTTCCTCCCTGAATTCCCTAAAATTGACTACTGGACCAGCCTAGAAGCATCTATCATCAAGTTACAAGAAACTATGGAGCAACTGAAGGAAGAATAGCAGAATCAGAACTGCATGCTCTGCAAATTGCTGAAGGAACAAGAGAAGCAGGGGCGTGAACTCCAAGAGTTGAAACGCCAAAAGCTATCCTCTCAAGTTGAGGGAGCATCCACTTCTCAAAATCAAGGTTGTTGAGTCCTAACTCTGTGAAAACCTCTATCATTAGGAGCCTATTTAATCTTTTTTCTTTTTTTTATTTTCTATTTTTATCTTATATCTATTTTTGAGTCTTGTTCTTAATTCATAATTAATAAAATTTAAAATTCATGTCTCAAAGCTATGAATGTCCTATGAATCCATCACCTCTCTTAAATGAAAAATGCTTTAATCACAAAAGAACAAGAAGTACAGGATTTCAAATTTATCTCTGAAACCAGTTGAATTAGTTTGATGTGGTGACAATAATTTTTATTTTCCGAATGAATGATTGAACAGTGCATATGTCTTTTGAATTTGTTGTTTTGAGAATGTTAAAATTGTTGGCTCTTGAAAGAATGAGGGAAAAAGAGAACTGTTATTGAGGATCTGAAAAATCATCAAATTGATTCTTGAAGCAAGAAAAAGCAGTGAATTCAAAAAAAAATTTCGAAAAAAAAAGAGAGAGAAAAGAAAGAGAAAAAGAAAGAAATAAAGTGTGATCCAAGGCAAAAAGAGTGTGCTTAAGAACCCTGGACACCTCTAATTGGGGACTCTAGCAAAGCTGGGTCACAATCTGAAAATGGTTCACCCAATTATGTGTTTGTGGCATGCATGTATCCGGTGGTAATACTGGAAGACAGAGTGCTTTGGGCCACAGCCAAGACTCATACACTAGCTATGTTCAAGAATCATTATACTTAACTAGGAGAATCAATAACACTATCTGAGTTCTGAGTTCCTATAGATGCCAATCATTCTGAACTTCAAAGGATAAAGTGAGATGCCAAAACTGTTCGGAAGCAAAAAGCTACTAGTCCCGCTCATCTAATTGGAGCTAAGTTTCCTTGATATTTTGGAGTCTATAGTATATTCTCTTCTTTTTATCCTATTTTGATTTTCAGTTGCTTGGGGACAAGCAACAATTTAAGTTTGGTGTTGTGATGAGCGGATAATTTATACGCTTTTTGGTGTTGTGATTGAACAGTGCATATGTCTTTTGAATTTGTTGTTTTGAGAATGTTAAAATTGTTGGCTCTTGAAAGAATGAGGGAAAAAGAGAACTGTTATTGAGGATCTGAAAAATCATCAAATTGATTCTTGAAGCAAGAAAAAGCAGTGAATTCAAAAAAAAAATTTCGAAAAAAAAGAGAGAGAAAAGAAAGAGAAAAAGAAAGAAATAAAGTGTGATCCAAGGCAAAAAGAGTGTGCTTAAGAACCCTGGACACCTCTAATTGGGGACTCTAGCAAAGCTGGGTCACAATCTGAAAATGGTTCACCCAATTATGTGTTTGTGGCATGCATGTATCCGGTGGTAATACTGGAAGACAGAGTGCTTTGGGCCACATCCAAGACTCATACACTAGCTATGTTCAAGAATCATTATACTTAACTAGGAGAATCAATAACACTATCTGAGTTCTGAGTTCCTATAGATGCCAATCATTCTGAACTTCAAAGGATAAAGTGAGATGCCAAAACTGTTCGGAAGCAAAAAGCTACTAGTCCCGCTCATCTAATTGGAGCTAAGTTTCCTTGATATTTTGGAGTCTATAGTATATTCTCTTCTTTTTATCCTATTTTGATTTTCAGTTGCTTGGGGACAAGCAACAATTTAAGTTTGGTGTTGTGATGAGCGGATAATTTATACGCTTTTTGGCATTGTTTTTAGTATGTTTTTAGTATGATTTAGTTAATACTTAGTATATTTTTATTAGTTTTTAGCTAAAATTCACTTTTCTGGACTTTAATTTGAGTTTGTGTGTTTTTCTATGATTTCATGTATTTTCTGGCTGAAATTGAGGGTCCTGAACAAAAATCTGATTCAGAGACTGAAAAGGACTGCAGATGCTGTTGGATTCTGACCTCCCTGCACTCGAAGTAGATTTTCTGGAGCTACAGAAGCCCAATTGGCGCGCTCTCAACGGCGTTGGAAAGTAGACATCCTGGGCTTTCCAGCAATGTATAATAGTCCATACTTTACCCAAGATTTGATGGCCCAAACCGGCGTGGCAAATCAGCCTCAGAATTTCCAGCGTTTAACGCTGGAACTGGCATAAAACTTGGAGTTAAACGCCCAAACTGGCATAAAAGCTGGCGTTTAACTCCAGAAAAGGTCTCTACACATGAAAGCTTCAATTCTCAGCCCAGGCACACACTAAGTGGACCCAGAAGTGGATTTTTACGTCATTTACTCATTTCTGTACACCCTAGGTTACTAGTTCACTATTAATAGTATCTTTGGACATTGTATCTGTACCTCATGACACTTTACACGTTTCCTTGTGTACTTTCCACGGCATGAGTCTCTAAACCCCATGGTTGGGGGTGAGGAGCTCTGCTGTGTCTTGATGGATTAATGCAATTACTACTGTTTTTCATTCAATCATGCTTGCTTCCATTCCAAGATATTACTTGTTCTTAAACCGGATGAATGTGATGATCCGTGACACTCATCATCATTCTCAACTATGAACGTGTGCCTAAAAACCACCTCCGTTCTACCTTAGATTAAGTATATATCTCTTGGATTCTTTAATCAGAATCTTCGTGGTATAAGCTAGAACTGATGGCGGCATTCAAGAGAATCCGGAAGGTCTAAACCTTGTCTGTGGTATTCTGAGTAGGATTCAATGATTGAATGACTGTGACGAGCTTCAAACTCCTGAAGGTGGGGCGTTAGTGACAGACGCAAAAGAATCACTGGATTCTATTCCGGCCTGATTAAGAACCGACAGATGGATAGCCGTGCCGTGACAGGGTGCGTTGAACATTTCCACTGAGAGGATGGGAGGTAGCCACTGACAACGGTGAAACCCTTGCATACAGCTTGCCATGGAAGGAGCCTTGCGTGTTTGAAGAAGAAGACAGTAGGAAAGCAGAGATTCAGAAGATGGAGCATCTCCAAAACCTCAACCTATTCTCTATCACTGCAAAACAAGTACTTATTTCATGTTCTTTTACTTTTCACAATCAATCCTGATAATTTATGATATCCTGACTAAGATTTACAAGATAACCATAGCTTGCTTCAAGCCGACAATCTCCATGGGATCGACCCTTACTCACGTAAGGTATTACTTGGACGACCCAGTGCACTTGCTGGTTAGTTGTGCGGGGTTGCAAAAGTGTGATTGCAATTTCGTGCACCAATTCCCATGGTACCTCATTAGGGAACTCATTGGAGGCCAGTGGACATCCATTGAGGTCTTCCTCAGTGGCGTTCACTGCCTCTCCCTCCTCTCCAAATTCGGCCATGTTGATGGCCTTGCACTCTCCTTTTGGATTTTCTTCTGTATTGCTTGGAAGAGTACTAGGAGGGAGTTCAGTAATTTTCTTACTCAGCTGACCCGCTTGTGCCTCCAAGTTTTTAATGGAGGACCTTGTTTCAGTCATGAAACTCTGGGTGGTTTTGATTAGATCAGAGACTATGGTTGCTAAGTCAGAGTGGCTCTGCTTAGAATTCACTATCTGTTGCTGAGAAGATGATGGAAAAGGCTTGCCATTGCTAAACCTGTTTCTTCCACCATTATTGTTGTTGAAACCTTGTTGAGGTCTCTGTTGATCCTTCCATGAAAGATTTGGATGATTTCTCCATGAAGAATTACGGAGTTCGCCATAAAGTAGCAACACCATATCATCCCCAAATAAATGGGCAAGATGAAGTCTCAAATAGAGAACTAAAGTGAATCCTAGAGAGGACAGTAAGTGCCTCTAGAAAGGATTGGGCTAGAAAGCTTGATGATGCTCTGTCGGCATATAGAATAGCTTTCAAAACCCCCCATTGGAACTTCACCATATCAGTTAGTATATGGGAAGTCCTGTCATTTGCTAGTAGAACTAGAACACAAAGCTTATTGAGCTACTAGATTCTTCAACCTTGATGTTAAAGCAGCAGGGGAGAAACGGCTACTCCAACTAAATGAGTTGGATAAATTCTGCTTAGAAGCATTTGAAAATGCAAAATCTAAAATGAAAAGGCAAAGAGGTGGCATGACAAGAAGATATCTTCCAGAGTCTTTGAACCAGGACAAAAAGTCCTGTTCTTGAACTCAAGGCTCAGATTATTCCCTAGGAAACTCAAATCCCGCTGGAAGGGACCATATGTGATTACAAGAGTATCACCTTACGGACACATATAACTTCAAGGTAAAGATCCTAAAAACAGATTCACTATCAATGTACAGAAAGTTAAGTATTACCTTGAAGGAGAAATAGAGCAAGGAGGATCAACACTGTTACTAAGTTAAGTACAGTGAGGTCTAGCTAAAGACATTAAAGAAGCGCTTGTTGGGAGGCAACCCAACCTTACTCAACCATAGTTATTTTCTTTCATTTTCTTTCAGTTGTTAGAGTCATGATCATGTGCATCAATCAAGAGACAGAATTCACAACAGTGAAAACAGTACACTCTGGAAAGAGTGTCAAAGTTGAACGGCAGTGAGGAAGCCCTCACTGGGCGTTCAACGCACCAATAGGGGAGCATTGCTGGCGTTGAACGCCAGCCAGGGAACATCCCCTGGGCATTCAAACGCCAATAGAGAAGTAGGGAATCTGGATTCCCTAGCCTCTCAAGACCAGTAGGTCCCACGGAAGCTCCACCTACCCCACCTACTACATTGGATCCTCAAGGAGGAGCACTAGCCACCATCATTCAGGTGGATTCGTTCTCTTTTACACCCCTTTCCTGTTATTTTTTATGTTTTCTATCTATCTATTTATTTGTTCTCTTATTCTAGTTGCATGATCATTTGCATTTGATGTCTTAAAAGTTGTAAAATATTTCATATATCTCTCACCTTGCTTAAAAGAATTTTTTTTTAAGAATTGAGAGATGCATGAATTTCAAGTTTAAAATAAGATTAGTTTAATTATGATGATGTGGTGTCATTTGCTTTTGTTTTCTGAATGTATGATTAAACAGTGCATATTTGAAGTTGAAATTTTAGAATGTTGGCTCTTGAAAGAATAAGAAAAAAGGAAAAATATTATTGATAATCTAAAAAATCTGAAAATTAATTCTTGAAGCATGAAAAAGCAGCAAAAAGCAAAAGAAAAAGCATGTTGCAAAAGAAAAATATATATATATATATGCATGCAAGGAAAAAAAAGGAAAATGGAAAAAAAAGAAAAAGAAAAAAATAATAAGCAAAAAAATCCATTATTGCCCAAAAATGCAGGAAAAGGAGGGCAGATTGAAAAAGCCAATAACCCTTTAAACCAAAAGAAAATGGTAAAGGGGCCCAAGACTTTGACTATCAGTGGTTAGGAGGGCCCAAAAGAATAAAATCTTGGCCTAAGCGGCTCATTCTAAGCTGTCCCTAACCATGTGCTTGTGGCCAGAAGGTGTCAAGTGAAAAGCTTGAGACTGAGCAGTTAAAGTCATTATCCAAAACAAAAAGAGTGTGCTTAAGAACTCTGGATACCTCTATCTAGGGACTGTAGCAAAGTTGAGTTACAATTTGAAAAGGTTCAACCCGGTAAAGTGTTTGTGGCATGAATGTATCCGGTAGTAATACTGGAAAACAGAGTGCTTAGGGTCACAGCCAAGACCCAGAAAGTTGTGTCCAAGAATCAAAATAAGCTTAACTAAGAAAGTCAATAATATCATCTGGATTCTAAGTTCCTAAGGATGCCAACATCTCTGAGTTTCAATGGATAGTGAGATGCTAAAATTATTCAGAAGCAAAAAGCTACTAAGTCCCGCTCATCTAATTGTAACTAAGCTTCTGATGAGCGGATAATTTGTACGCTTTTTGGCATTGTTTTTAGTATGTTTTTAGTATGATCTAGTTAGTTTTTAGTATATTTTTATTAGTTTTTAGTTAAAATTCACTTTTCTGGACTTTACTATGAGTTTGTGTGTTTTTCTGTGATTTCAGGTATTTTCTGGCTGAAATTGAGGGACCTGAGCAAAAATCTGATTCAGAGACTAAAAAGGACTGCAGATGCTGTTGGATTCTGACCTCCCTGCACTCGAAGTGGATTTTCTGGAGCTACAGAAGCCCAATTGGCGTGCTCTCAACGGCGTTGGAAAGTAGACATCCTGGGCTTTCCAGCAATATATGATAGTCCATACTTTTCCCAAGATTTGATGGCCCAAACCGGCATTCAAAGTCACCCTCAGAATTCCCAGGTTAAACGCCGGAACTGGCACAAGAATGGGAGTTAAACGCCCAAACTGGCATAAAAGCTGGCGTTTAACTACAAGAAGAGTCGCCACACGAAAATGCTTCAATGCTCAGCCCAAGCACACACCAAGTGGGCCCGGAAGTGGATTTTTATGTCATTTACTCATCTCTGTACACCCTAGGCTACTAGTTCTCTATATATAGGACCTTTTACTATTGTATTTAGAGCTTTTGATCATGTTTTTATGATTGAACCCTCTTTGGGAGGCTGGCCATTCGGCCATGCCTAGACCTTGTTCTTATGTATTTTCAACGGTGGAGTTTCTACACACCATAGATTAAGGTGTGGAGCTCTGCTGTACCTCGAGTATTAATGCAATTACTATTGTTCTTCTATTCAATTCCGCTTGTTCTTGTTCCAAGATATCACTTGTTCTTCAACTTGATGAATGTGATGATCCGTGACACTCATCATCATTCTCACCTATGAACCTGTGCCTGACAACCACCTCCGTTCTACCTTAGATTGGGTGAATATCTCTTGGATTCCTGATACACGATGCATGGTTGATCGCCTGACAACCGAGTGCTCGCCTGACAACCGAGCCAGCCATTCCGTGAGATCAGAGTCTTCGTGGTATAGGCTAGAACTGATGGCGGCATTCAAGAGAATCCGGAAGGTCTAACCTTGTCTGTGGTATTCTGAGTAGGATTCAATGATTGAATGACTGTGACGAGCTTCAAACTCCTGAAGGCGGGGCGTTAGTGACAGACGCAAAAGAATCACTGGATTCTATTCCGGCCTGATTGAGAACCGACAGATGGATAGCCGTGCCGTGACAGGGTGCGTTGAACATTTCCACTGAGAGGATGGGAGGTAGCCACTGACAACGGTGAAACCCTTGCATAAGCTTGCCATGGAAAGGAGTAAGAAGGATTGGATGAAGACAGTAGGAAAGCAGAGAGACGGAAGGGACAAGCATCTTCATACGCTTATCTGAAATTCCTACCAACGAATTACATAAGTATCTCTATCTTTATCTTTATGTTTTCGTATATCATCATTCATATCCATTTGAGTCTGCCTGACTAAGATTTACAAGGTGACCATAGCTTGCTTCATACCAACAATCTCTGTGGGATCGACCCTTACTCGCGTAAGGTTTATTACTTGGACGACCCAGTACACTTGCTGGTTAGTTGTGCGAAGTTGTGTTTATGCCATGGTATTGAACACCAAGTTTTTGGATTCATCACCGGGGATTATTTGTGTTGTGAAAAGTATTGATCACAATTTCGCATACCAGCTTCATTTGAAACTTAGAGATTTATTGTATCTTAATTTTCTTTTCTATCCTAGTATGTTTTTAGTTGCTTCGGGACAAGCAACGGTTTAAGTTTGGTGTTGTGATGAGCGAATATTTTATATGCTTTTTGACATTATTTTCATATACTTTTTAGTAGTTTTTATTAAGTTTTTATAGGTTTTAGTATTAAATTCACATTTTTGGATTCTACTTTGAGTTTGTGTGTTTTTATGCAATTTCAGGTACTTTCTAGCTGAAATTGAGGAGTGGTGCACAGAATTGTGATCATCAACAATGGCTCTAATAATTTAGTAGCTCTCACACGTTAATTACACTTAGTCACAACTCCGCACAACTAACTAGCAAGTACACTGGGTCGTCCAAGTAATACCTTACGTGAGTAAGGGTCGATCCCACGGAGATTGTTGGTATGAAGCAAGCTATGGACATCTTGTAAATCCCAGTTAGGCGAATTAAACTAATTTAAGAGATTATTGGTTTAAATATGATTAACAAAATAAATAGAAAATAAAGATAAAGTTACTCATGTAATCCAATGGTGGGAATTTCGGATAGGTGCATGGAGATGCTGTGTTCCTTCTGAATCTCTGCTTTCCTGCTGCTTTCATCCAATCCTTCTTACTCCTTTCCATGGCAAGCTGTATATAGGGCATCACCGTTGTCAATGGCTACATCCCATCCTCTCAGTGAAAATGGTCCAAATGCTCTGTCACAGTACTGCTAATCATCTGTCGGTTCTCAATCAGGTTGGAGTAGAATCCAGTGATTCTTTTGCATTTGTCACTAATGCCCAGCCTTCAGGAGTTTGAAGCTCGTCACAGTCATTCAATCCCGGAATCCTATGAATGCCGCCATCAATTCTAGCTTATACCACGAAGATTCTGATTAAGGAATCCATGAGATGTGCGCCTGGTCTAAGGTAGAACGGAAGTGGTTGTCAATCACGCGCGTTCATAGGTGAGAATGATGACAAGTGTCACGGATCATCACATTCATCAAGTTGAAGTGCAACAAATATCTTAGAACAGGAATAAATCGAATTGGATAGAAAATAATAGTAATTGCATTAAAACTTGAGGTACAGCAGAGCTCCACACCCTTAATCTATGGTGTGTAGAAACTCCACCGTTGAGAATACATAAGTGAAAGGTCCAGGCATGGCCGAATGGCCAGCCCCCATGAAGGTCTAAGGACTAGGCGTCCCGAGATTGAATAATACAACCAAAGGTGTCTAATAGACTAGTAAAAAGTTCTATTTATACTAAACTAGCTACTAGGGTTTACAGAGGTAAGTAATTGATGCATAAATCCACTTCCAGGGCCCACTTGGTGTATTTTTGGGCTGAGCTTGATCTATCCACGAGCTGAGGCTTCTTTTGGAGTTGAACGCCAAGTTGTAACATGTTTTGGGCGTTCAACTCCGGTTCGTGACGTGTTTCTGGCGTTTGACTCCAGACAGCAACATGGAACTGGCGTTGAGCACCAGTTTACGTCGTCTAATCACAAATAAAGTATGGACTATTATATATTGCTGGAAAGCTCTGGATACTTTCCAACGCCGTTCAGAGCGCGCCATTTGGAGTTCTGTAGCTCCAGAAAATCCATTTCGAGTGCAGGGAGGTCAGATTCCAACAGCTACAGCAGTCCTTTGTCAGCCTTCTTATCAGTGTTTTGCTCATGTCCCTCAATTTCAGCCAGAAAATACCTGAAATCACAGAAAAATACACAAACTCATAGTAAAGTCCAGAAATGTGAATTTAGCATAAAAACTAATGAAAACATCCCTAAAAGTAACTAGAACCTATTAAAAATTACCTAAAAACAATGCCAAAAAGCGTATAAATTATCCGCTCATCGCAACACCAAACTTAAATTGTTGCTTGTCCACAAGCAACTGAAAATCAATTAGGATAAAAAGAAGAGAATATACTATAAATTCCAAAATCAATGAATATTAATTCTAATTAGATGAGCGGGACTTGTAGCTTTTTGCTTCTGAACAGTTTTGGCATCTCACTTTTTCTTTTGAAGTTTAGAATGATTGGCTTCTATAGGAACTTAGAATTTCAGATAGTGTTATTGATTCTCCTAGTTAAGTTTGTTGATTCTTGAACACAGCTACTTTTATGAGTCTTGGCCGTGGCCCTAAGCACTTTGTTTTCCAGTATTACCACCGTATACATAAATGCCACAGACACATAACTGGGTGAACCTTTTCAGATTGTGACTCAGCTTCGCTAGAGTCCCCAGTTGGAGGTGTCCAGAGCTCTTAAGCACACTCCTTTTGCTTTGGATCATGACTTTAACCACTCAGTCTCAAGCTTTTTCTTGGACCTGCATGCCACAAGCACATGGTTAGGGACAGCTTGATTTAGCCGCTTAGGCCTGGATTTATTTCCTTGGGCCCTCCTATCCATTGATGCTCAAAGCCTTGGATCCTTTTTACCCTTGCCTTTTGGTTTTAAGGGCTATTGCCTTTTTCTGCTTGCTTTTTCTTTTTCTTTCTATTTTTTTCGCCATTTTTTTTGCAAGCTTTTGCTATTCACTGCTTTTTCTTGCTTCAAGAATCAATTTCATGATTTTTCAGATTATCAATAACGTTTCTCTTTGTTCATCATTCTTTCAAGAGCCAACAATTTTAACATTCATAAACAACAAGATCAAAAATATGCACTGTTCAATCATTCATTCAGAAAACAGAAAGTATTGTCGCCACATCAATATAATTAAACTAAATTCAAGGATAATTTCGAAATTCATGTACTTCTTGTTCTTTTGAATTAGAAACATTTTTCATTTAAGAAAAGTGAAGGATTCATGAAATTATTCATAGCCTTAAGACATAGTTACTCAATACTAATGATCATAAGGTAGAGACACAAAACATAAACAAACATGAAGCATAAAAATCGAAAAACAGAAAGATAAGAGCAAGGAGGTTAAGGAATGAGTCCACCTTAGTGAGGGTGGCGTCTTCTTGAAGGACCAATGGTGCTTTTTGAGCTCCTTTATGTCTCTTCCTTGCCTCTGTCGCATGATCCTTAGTGATTTTGGTGCTCTTATCCTTAGTTGCTCCCAATAATTGTATGGAGGAAAATTTATCCCCTGAGGTATCTCATGGATCTCTTGATTTGCAGTCGAATGTTCTACCACTGAGATATAGACCCTTTAGATGAATCTTTCCATCTTCCATGACTCAAAGGTGGAAGCTTTTGTCTTCCCTTTTCTCTCTCTTTTTTTTTGAGGTTTCTCTGGCCTTAGGTGCTGATGAGCGGATAATTTGTACGCTTTTTGGCATTGTTTTTAGTATGATTTTAGTATGATCTAGTTAGTTTTTAGTATATTTTTATTAGTTTTTAGTTAAAATTCACTTTTTTGGACTTTACTATGAGTTTGTGTGTTTTTCTGTGATTTCAGATATTTTCTGGCTGAAATTGAGGGACCTAAGCAAAAATCTGATTTAGAGACTAAAAAGGACTGCAGATGCTGTTGGATTCTGACCTCCCTGCACTCGAAGTGGATTTTCTGGAGCTACAGAAGCCCAATTGGCGCGCTCTCAACGGCGTTGGAAAGTAGACATCCTGGGCTTTCCCGAAATATATGATAGTCCATACTTTGCCCAAGATTTGATGGCCCAAACCGGCGTTCAAAATCACCCTCAGAATTCCCAGTGTTAAACGCCGGAATTGGCACAAGGATGGGAGTTAAACGCCCAAGCTGGCACCAAAGCTGGCGTTTAACTCCAAGAAGAGTCTCTATACGAAAATGCTTCAATGCTCAGCCCAAGCACACACCAAGTGGGCCCGGAAGTGGATTTTTATGTCATTTACTCATCTCTGTAAACCCTAGACTACTAGTTCTCTATATATAGGACCTTTTACTATTGTATTTTCATCTTTGGATTATTTTAGATCCTTTGATCATCTTTGGACAGCTAGTTCATAGATTATTAGGAGGCTGGCCTCACGGCCATGCCTAGACCTTGTTCTTATGTATTTTCAACGGTGGAGTTTCTACACACCATAGATTAAGGTGTGGAGCTCTGCTGTACCTTGAGTATTAATGCAATTACTATTGTTCTTCTATTCAATTTCGCTTGTTCTTGTTCTAAGATATCACTTGTTCTTCAACTTGATGAATGTGATGATCTGTGACACTCATCATCATTCTCACCTATGAACGTGTGCCTGACAACCACCTCCGTTCTACCTTAGATTGGGTGAATATCTCTTGGATTCCTGATACACGACGCATGGTTGATCGCCTGACAATCGAGCGCTCGCCTGACAACCGAGCCAGCCATTCCGTGAGATCAGAGTCTTCGTGGTATAAGCTAGAACTGATGGCGGCATTCAAGAGAATCCAGAAGGTCTAAACCTTGTCTGTGGTATTCTGAGTAGGATTCAATGATTGAATGACTGTGACGAGCTTCAAACTCCTGAGGGCGGGGCGTTAGTGACAGACGCAAAAGAATCACTGGATTCTATTCCGGCCTGATTGAGAACCGACAGATGGATAGCCGTGCCGTGACAGGGTACGTTGAACATTTCCACTGAGAGGATGGGAGGTAGCCACTGACAACGGTGAAACCCTTGCATACAGCTTGCCATGGAAAGGAGTAAGAAGGATTGGATGAAGACAGTAGGAAAGCAGAGAGACGGAAGGGACAAGCATCTTCATACGCTTATCTGAAATTCCCACCAATGAATTACATAAGTATCTCTATCTTTATCTTTATGTTTTATTCATCATTCATAACCATTTGAGTTTGCCTGACTAAGATTTACAAGGTGACCATAGCTTGCTTCATACCAACAATCTCTGTGGGATCGACCCTTACTCGCGTAAGGTTTATTACTTGGACGACCCAGTACACTTGCTGGTTAGTTGTGCGAAGTTGTAGTGATCACAATTTCGTGCACCAAGTTTTTGGCGCCGTTGCCGGGGATTGTTCGAGTATGGACAACTGACGGTTCATCTTGTTGCTTAGATTAGGTATTTTTTCTTCAGAATTCTTAAGAATGAATTCTAGAGTGTCATGATGATCTGTTGAAGTCTGGCTGGCTGTGAAGCCATGTCTAATTTTATTGGACCGAGGTTTCAACTTATCATCACAAGAGCATGCTGATTTCTATCAATCTTGCTGTTGGAGCAGTGATCTGCTAAGGCTTGGCTGGCCATTGGCCATGTCTAGTGTTTTGGACCGAAGCTTTCTCTGAAAGCTTGGCTGGCTGTGAAGCCATGTCTAATTCCTGGACCGGAGTCTTAGACTAAACATTGCATGATTCCTAGAATTCTCATTAAGAATTTTAATACCTTTATTTTCTTTTCCACTTAATTTTCGAAAAAGCACAAAAAAATTTACAAAATCATAAAATTCAAAAATATTTCTTGTTTGAGTCTAGTGTTTCATTTTAAGTTTAGTGTCAATTGCATGTTTTTGTTCTTTTTGCATTCATGCATGCGTCTTCATTAATCTTCAAGTTGCTCTTGATGATTTCCTTGCTCTGATCTTTGATTTCTATTGACTTGAGTGTTTGTGTTTCTCATATGCATTCTCATTTTGTTAGTGTCAGTAGTATACAAACTGCTAAGTTTGGTGTCTTGCATGCATTGTTATTTGATTTTAGTTGCATTTTGATTATTCCTCACTATTAAAAATCCAAAAATATTTTTAATTTGTGTCTTTTCAAGTCAATAATACAGAGAATTGAAGATTCAGAACATACAGCAGAGGAATTACACAGAAAAAGCTGGGCGTTCAAAATGCCCAGTGAAGAAGACAGACTGGCGTTTAAACGCCAGCCAGGGTGCCTGGCTGGGCGTTTAACGCCCAAAAGGGTAGAGGTTTGGGCGTTAAACGCCAGAATGTGCACCATTCTGGGCGTTTAACGCCAGGATGGCACAAGAGGGAAGATTTTGTTTTTAATGCAATTTTTTTCAAGTTTCCAAAATTTTTCAAAATCAAATCTTTTTCAAATCAAATATTTTCAATCAAATCTTTTTCAAAATCAATTTCTTTCTATTTTCAAAAATACTTGCTATCAATTAATGATTTGATTCAACAATTCAAGTATGTTACCTTTTCTGTTGGGAAAGGTTTAATGTTTGAATCATATCTTTTCTTGATAGCCAAGTCATTAATTTTTAAAATCAAATCTTTTTTTTTAAATGTTTTTCAAATCATATCTTCTCAATCACATCTTTTTCAAAATAGTTTTCAATCATATCTTTTTAATTTCTAATTTCAAAATCTTTTTCAAAAAATCAATTGATTTCTTTTCCACTCTTAATGCACAATTCGAACTCCATCTTCTTTGATAAGTTCGAATTTTCTACTTCTGCCTTCTATTTTTCTTTTCCTCTGACACCTCAAGGAATCTCTATACTGTGACATAGAGGATTCCATATTTCCTTGTTTTCTTCTCTTTCACATGAGCAGAAGCAAAGACAAAAGCATTCTTGTTGAGGCTGATCCTGAACCTGAAAGGACCTTGAAGCGAAAGCTAAGAGAAGCTAAGGCACAATTCTCTGTAGAGGACCTAACAGGAATTTTCAAAGAAGAAGAACACATGGCAGCCGAAAACAACAACAATGCCAACAATGCAAGGAAGGTGCTGGGTGACTTTACTGCACCTACTCCCGACTTCTATGGGAGAAGCATCTCTATCCCTGCCATTGGAGCAAACAACTTTGAGCTTAAGCCTCAATTAGTTTCTCTAATGCAACAGAATTGCAAGTTTCATGGACTTCCATTGGAAGATCCTCATCAGTTTTTAGCTGAATTCTTGCAAATCTGTGACACTGTCAAGACTAATGGGGTTGACCCTGAGGTCTACAGACTTATGCTATTCCCTTTTGCTGTAAGAGACAGAGCTAGAATATGGTTGGACTCACAACCTAAAGAAAGCCTGAACTCTTGGGAAAAGCTAGTCAATGCCTTCTTGGCAAAGTTCTTTCCACCTCAAAAATTGAGTAAGCTTAGAGTGGAAGTTCAAACCTTCAGACAGAAGGAAGGAGAATCCCTCTATGAAGCTTGGGAAAGATACAAACAATTAATCAGAAAGTGTCCCTCTGATATGCTTTCTGAATGGAGCATCATAGGTATTTTCTATGATGGTCTCTCTGAACTATCCAAGATGTCTTTGGATAGCTCTGCTGGAGGATCTCTTCATCTGAAGAAGACGCCTACAGAAGCTCAAGAACTAATTGAAATGGTTGCAAATAACCAATTCATGTACACTTCTGAAAGGAATCCTGTGAACAATGGGACTAATCAGAAGAAAGGAGTTCTTGAGATTGATACTCTGAATGCCATATTGGCTCAGAACAAAATATTGACTCAACAAGTCAATATGATTTCTCAAAGTCTGTCTGGAATGCAAAGTGCACCAAGCAGTACTAAGGAAGCTTCATCTGAAGAAGAAGCTTATGATCCTGAGAACCCTTCAATGGAAGAGGTGAATTACATGGGAGAACCCTATGGAAACACCTATAATCCTTCATGGAGAAATCATCCAAATCTCTCATGGAAGGATCAACAGAGACCTCAACAAGGTTTCAACAATAATAATGGTGGAAGAAACAGGTTTAGCAATAGCAAACCTTTTCCATCATCTTCTCAGCAACAGACAGAGAGTTCTAAGCAGAACAACTCTGACTTAGCAACCATGGTCTCTGATCTAATCAAAACCACTCAAAGTTTCATGACTGAAATAAGGTCCTCCATTAGAAACTTGGAGGGACAAGTGGGTCAGCTGAGCAAGAAAATTACTGAACTCCCTCCTAGTAATCTTCCAAGAAATACAGAAGAAAATCCAAAAGGAGAGTGCAAAGCCATCAACATGGCCGAATTTGGAGAGGAGGAAGAGGTAGTGAACGCCACTGAGGAAGACCTCAATGGACGTCCACTGGCCTCCAATGAGTTCCCCAATGAGGAACCGTGGGAATCTGAGGCTCAAATTGAGACCATAGAGATTCCATTGGACTTACTTCTGCCATTCATGAGCTCTGATGAATATTCTTCCTCTGAAGAGGATGAGTATGTCACTGAAGAGCAAGTTGCTAAATACCTTGGAGCAATCATGAAGCTAAATGACAAGTTATTTGGAAATGAGACTTTGGAGGATGAACCCCCTTTGCTCACCAAAGAACTGGATGACTTGTCTAGGCAGAAATTACCTCAAAAGAGACAGGATCCTGGGAAGTTTTCAATACCTTGTACCATAGGCACCATGACCTTCAAGAAGGCCTTATGTGACTTAGGGTCAAGTGTAAACCTCATGCCTCTCTCTGTAATGGAGAAGCTAGGGATCTTTGATGTGCAAGATGCAGAAATCTCACTAGAGATGGCAGATAACTCAAGAAAACAAGCTCATGGACTTGTAGAGGATGTTCTGGTAAAAGTTGAAGACCATTACATCCCTGCTGATTTCATAGTCCTAGAGACTGGGAAGTGCATGGATGAATCCATCATCCTCGGCAGACCCTTCCTAGCCACAGCAAAGGCTGTGAGTGATGTTGATAGAAGAGAATTGACCATTCAAGTGAATGGAGAATCCTTTGTGTTTGAGGCTCAAGGATATCCCTCTGTCATCATGGAGAGGAAGCATGAAGAGCTTCTCTCAAAACAGAGCCAAACAGAGCCCCCACAGTCAAACTCTAAGTTTGGTGTTGGGAGGCCACAACCAGCTTCTAAGTTTGGTGTTGAACCCCCACATTCAAACTCTAAGTTTGGTGTTGGGAGGTTCCAACATTACTCTGAGCATCTGTGAGGCTCCATGAGAGCCCTCTGTCAAGCTACTGACATTAAAGAAGCGCTTGTTGGGAGGCAACCCAATGTTATATTTTATCTATTTTTCCTTTGTTATTTTATGTTTTCTGTAGGTTGATGATCATGAGAAATCACAAAATCAATTGAAAAAGTAAAAACAAAATGAAAAACAGAAAGAAAAACAGCACACCCTGGAGGAAGAACCTGCTGGCGTTTAAACGCCAGTAAGGCTAGCAGATGGGCGTTTAACGCCCAGTCTGGCACCATTCTGGGCGTTTAACGCCAGAAAGAGGCACCAGACTGGCGTTAAACGCCAGTAAAGGGCAAGAACTTGGCGTTAAACGCCAGAAATGGGCACCAGCCCGGCGTTTAACGCCAGATTTGGCACAAAGAGCAATTTTGCTCGCCACTTGGTGCAGGGATGACTTTTCCTTGACACCTCAGGATCTGTGGACCCCACAGGTTCCCCACCTACCCCACCACTCTCTCTCTTCTTCACCCATTCACCAATCACCTCAACTCCTCTTCCCCAAACACCCTTCACCTATCAAATCCTATCTTTCTCTTCATCACTCACATCCATCCTTCATAAAATCCCACCTACCTCACCATTCAAATTCAAACCACTTTCCCACCCAAACCCTCCCATACATGACCGAACCATCACCCCCCACTCCTATATGAACCCATCTTCACTCCTTCATTTTCACACAACATAAACACTCTTTCTCCTCCTTTGGCCGAACCACAAAGCCTCCTCCATCTCCTTCATTTCTTCTTCTTCTACTCTCTTCTTTCTTCTTTTGCTCGAGGACGAGCAAACCTTTTAAGTTTGGTGTGGTAAAAGCATTGCTTTTTGTTTTTCCATAACCATTTATGGCATCCAAGGCCGGAGAAACCTCTAGAAAGAGGAAAGGGAAGGCAAAAGCTTCCACCTCCGAGTCATGGGAGATGGAGAGATTTATCTCAAGGGTGCATCAAGACCACTTCCATGAAGTTGTGGCCTTGAAGAAGGTGATCCCCGAGGTCCCTTTCAAACTCAAAAAGAGTGAATATCCGGAGATCCGACATGAGATCCGAAGGAGAGGTTAGGAAGTTCTTACCAACCCCATTCAACAAGTCGGAATCTTAATGGTTCAAGAGTTCTATGCCAATGCATGGATCACCAAGAACCATGATCAAAGTGTGAACCCGGACCCAAAGAATTGGCTTACAATGGTTCGGGGGAAATACTTGGATTTTAGTCCGGAAAATGTAAGGTTGGCATTCAACTTGCCCATGATGCAAGGAGATGAACACCCTTACACTAGAAGGGTCAACTTTGATCAAAGGTTGGACCAAGTCCTCATAGACATTTGTGAAGAGGGCGCCCAATGGAAGAGAGATTCAAGAGGAAAGCTGGTTCAATTGAGAAGGCATGACCTCAAGCCCGTGGCTAGAGGATGGTTGGAGTTTATCCAACGCTCAATCATTCCCACTAGCAACCGGTCCGAAGTTACTATAGACCGGGCTATCATGATTCATAGCATCATGATTGGAGAAGAAGTAGAAGTTCATGAGGTTATAGCCCAAGAACTTTATAAGGTGGCGGACAAGTCCTCTACCTTGGCAAGGTTTGCCTTTCCTCATCTCATTTGTCACCTCTGTTATTCAGTTGGAGTTGACATAGAGGGAGACATCCCCATTGATGAGGACAAGCCCATCACTAAGAAGAGGATGGAGCAAACAAGAGACCCCTCTCATCATCAAATTCCTGAGATGCCTCAAGGGATACTTTCCTCCACAAAACTATTGGGAGCAACTAAACACCTCCCTAGGAGAATTGAGTTCCAACATGGGACAACTAAGGGTGGAGCACCAAGAACATTCCATCCTCCTCCATGAAATTAGAGAAGATCAAAGAATCATGAGAGAGGAGCAACAAAGACAAGGAAGAGACATTGAGGAGCTCAAGCACTCCATAGGATCTTCAAGAGGAAGAACAAGCCGCCATCACTAAGGTGGACCCGTTCTTTAATTTCCTTGTTCTTTATTTTTTTGTTTTTTGAATTTTAGTGCTTATGTTTATCTATGTTTGTGTCTTGTGATCATTAGTGTCTTAGTGTCTATGCCTTAAAGTTATGAATGTCCTATGAATCCATCACCTCTCTTGAATGAAAAATGTTCTTAATTGAAAAAGAGAAGAATTGCATGAATTTTGAATTTTATAACAGTTTAATTATCTTGATGTGGTGGCAATACTTTTGTTTTCTGAATGTATGCTTAAACAGTGCATATGTCTTTTGAATTTGTGGTTCATGAATGTTGGCTCTTGAAAGAATGATGAAAAAGGAGACATGTTACTGAGGATCTGAAAAATCATAAAAATGATTCTTGAAGCAAGAAAAAGCAGTGAATACAACAAAAAAAAATATTCAAAAAAAAAGAGAGAAAGAAAAAGAAAGAGAAAAAGAAAGAAAAAGAAAGAAATAAAGTTGTGATCCAAGGCAAAAAGAGTGTGCTTAAGAACCCTGGACACCTCTAATTGGGGACTCTAGCAAAGCTGAGTCACAATCTGAAAAGGTTCACCCAATTTTGTGTCTGTGGCATGTATGTATCCGGTGGTAATACTGGAAGACAGAGTGCTTTGGGCCACAGCCAAGACTCAATAAGTAGCTGTGTTCAAGAATCATCATACTTAACTAGGAGAATCAATGACACTATCTGGATTCTGAGTTCCTAAAGAAGCCAATCATTCTGAATTTCAAAGGATAGAGTGAGATGCCAAAACTGTTCAGAGGCAAAAAGCTAAAAGCCCCGCTCATCTAATTAATACTGATCTTCATAGATGTTTTTGGAATTCATTGCATATTCTCTTCTTTTTATCTTATTTGATTTTCAGTTGCTTGGGGACAAGCAACAATTTAAGTTTGGTGTTGTGATGAGCGGATAATTTGTACGCTTTTTGGCATTGTTTTTAGTATGTTTTTAGTATGATCTAGTTAGTTTTTAGTATATTTTTATTAGTTTTTAGTTAAAATTCACTTTTCTGGACTTTACTATGAGTTTGTGTGTTTTTCTGTGATTTCAGGTATTTTCTGGCTGAAATTGAGGGACCTGAGCAAAAATCTGATTCAGAGACTAAAAAGGACTGCAGATGCTGTTGGATTCTGACCTCCCTGCACTCGAAGTGGATTTTCTGGAGCTACAAAAGCCCAGTTGGCGCGCTCTCAACGGCTTTGGAAAGTATACATCCTGGGCTTTCCAGAAATATATGATAGTTCATACTTTGCCCAAGATTTGATGGCCCAAACCGGCGTTCAAAGTCACCCTCAGAATTCCCAGCGTTAAACGCTGGAACTGGCACAAGGATGGGAGTTAAACACCCAAACTGGCACCAAAGCTGGCGTTTAACTCCAAGAAGAGTCTCTACACGAAAATGCTTCAATGCTCAGCCCAAGCACACACCAAGTGGGCCCGGAAGTGAATTTTTATGTCATTTACTCATCTCTGTAAACCCTAGGCTATTAGTTCTCTATATATAGGACATTTTACTATTGTATTTTCATCTTTGGATTATTTTAGATCCTTTGATCATCTTTGGACAGCTAGTTCATAGATTATTGGGAGGCTGGCCTCACGGCCATGCCTAGACCTTGTTCTTATGTATTTTCAACGGTGGAGTTTCTACACACCATAGATTAAGGTGTGGAGCTCTGTTGTACCTCGAGTATTAATGCAATTACTATTGTTCTTCTATTCAATTCCGCTTGTTCTTGTTATAAGATATCACTTGTTCTTCAACTTGATGAATGTGATGATCCGTGACACTCATCATCATTCTCACCTATGAACGTGTGCCTGACAACCACCTCCGTTCTACCTTAGATTGGGTGAATATCTCTTGGATTCCTGATACACGACGCATGGTTGATCGCCTGACAACCGAGCGCTCGCCTGACAACCGAGCCAGCCATTCCGTGAGATCAGAGTCCTCGTGGTATAAGCTAGAACTGATGGCGGCATTCAAGAGAATCCGGAAGGTCTAAACCTTGTCTGTGGTATTCTGAGTAGGATTCAATGATTGAATGACTGTGACGAGCTTCAAACTCCTGAGGGCGGGGCATTAGTGACAGACGCAAAAGAATCACTAGATCCTATTCCGGCCTGATTGAGAACCGACAGATGGATAGCCGTGCCGTGACAGGGTGCGTTGAACATTTCCACTGAGAGGATGGGAGGTAGCCACTGACAACGGTGAAACCCTTGCATACAGCTTGCCATGGAAAGGAGTAAGAAGGATTGGATGAAGACAGTAGGAAAGCAGAGAGACGGAAGGGACAAGCATCTTCATACGCTTATCTGAAATTCCCACCAATGAATTACATAAGTATCTCTATCTTTATCTTTATGTTTTATTCATCATTCATAACCATTTGAGTTTGCCTGACTAAGATTTACAAGGTGACCATAGCTTGCTTCATACCAACAATCTCTGTGGGATCGACCCTTACTCGCGTAAGGTTTATTACTTGGACGACCCAGTACACTTGCTGGTTAGTTGTGCGAAGTTGTAGTGATCACAATTTCGTGCAGCATGTGCAGCATGTTTCTGGCGTTGAACGCCAGTTCCATGCTTGTTTCTGGCGTTCAGCGCCAGCTCCATGCTCTGTTCTGGCGTTGAACGCCAGCCAGATGCTCCTTATTGGTGTTTAAATGCCAGTAAGTCCTTCCTCCAGGGTGTGATTTTTCTTCTGCTGTTTTTGATTCTGTTTTTAATTTTAATATTTTTTTTCGTGACTCCTCATGATCATGAACCTAATAAAACACAAAATAACAATAAAAATAAAATTAGATAAATAAAAATTGGGTTGCCTCCCAACAAGCGCTCTTTTAATGTCATTAGCTTGACAGTGGGCTCTCATGGAGCCTCACAAATATTCAGAGCATGATGAGGGCCTCCCAACACCAAACTTAGAGTTTGAATATGGGGGTTTCTCAGCCCCAAACTTAGCGTTTGGTTGTCGCCTCCTAACACCAAACTTTGAGTTTGATTGTGGGGGCTTTGTATGACTCTGTATTGAGAGAAGCTTTTCATGCTTCCTCTCATTACCAAATAACTTGGCATTTAACTTCATGGTGGCTCCTAGAAATTGAGCAACTCGCTCTTCAGTCACATCTTCATCCTCTTCAGAGGAAGAATAGTCTTTAGAGCTCATGAATGGCAGAAGGAGGTTTAGTGAAATCTCTATGGTCTCTATATGAGCCTCAGATTCCTTTGGATCCTCAATAGGGAACTCCTTCTTGCTTGAGGGACATCCCATGAGGTCTTCCTCATTGGGATTCACGTCCTCTCCTTCCTCTCTAGGTTCGGCCATATTGATTATATCAATGGCCTTGCACTCTCCTTTTGGATTTTCTTCAGTATTGCTTGGGAGAATACTGGGAGGAGTTTCAATGATTTTCTTACTCAGCTGGCCCACTTGTGCCTCCAAATTTCTAATGGAGGATCTTGTTTCACTCATGAAACTTAAAGTGGCCTTAGACAGATCAGAGACTATGTTTGATAAGTTAGAGGGGCTCTGTTCAGAATTCTCTGTCTGTTGCTGAGAAGATGATGGAAAAGGCTTGTTATTGCTTAGCCTATTTCTTCCACCATTATTAAAGCCTTGTTGAGGCTTTTGTTGATCCTTTCATGAGAAATTTGGATGATTTCTCCATGATGAATTATAGGTGTTCCCATAAGGTTCACCCATGTAATTAACCTCTGCCATTGCAGGGTTTTCAGGATCATAAGCTTCTTCAAAAGCTTCCTCTTTAGTACTGTTGGATGCATTTTGCTATCCATTCAGACTTTGAGAAATCATGTTGACTTGCTGAGTCAACACTTTGTTCTGAGCCAATATGGCATTCAGAGCATCAATTTCAAGAACTCCCTTCCTCTGAGGCGTCCCATTATTCACGAAATTCCTCTCAGAAGTGTACATGAATTGATTATTTGTAACCATGTCAATAAGTTCTTGGGCTTCTGCAGGCGTTTTCTTTAAGTGAATGGATCCACCTGCAGAATGGTCCAATGACATCTTGGAAAACTCAGATAGACCATAATAGAATATATCTAATATGGTCCATTCTGAAAACATGTCAGAAGGACACTTTTTGGTCATCTGCTTGTATCTTTCCCAAGCTTCATAGAGGGATTCACCATCTTTTTGCTTGAAGGTCTGAACATCCACTCTAAGCTTGCTCAACTTTTGAGGAGGAAAGAATTTATCCAAGAAGGCAGTGACCAGCTTATCCCAGGAGTCCAGGCTATCTTTAGGTTGTGAGTCCAACCATGTTCTAGCTCTGTCTCTTACAACAAAGGGGAAAAGCATGAGCCTGTAGACTTCAGGATCTACTCCATTCGTCTTTACAGTATCACAAATCTGCAAGAACTCAGTTAAAAACTGGTAAGGATCTTCAGATGGAAGTCCATGAAACTTGCAGTTCTGTTGCATTAGAGCAACTAATTGAGGTTTCAGCTCAAAATTGTTTGCTCCAATGGCAGGAATTGAGATGCTTCTTCCATCAAATTTGGAAGTTGGTTTAGTGAAATCACCAAGCATCCTCCTTGCATTATTGTTGTTGGGTTCGGCTGCCATCTCCTTTTCTTGTTCGAAAATTTCAGAAAGGTTGTCTCTGGATTATTGTAATTTAGCTTCTCTTAATTTCCTCTTCAGAGTCCTTTCAGGTTCAGGATCAGCTTCAACAAGAATGCCTTTTTTCTTGTTCCTGCTCATAAAGGGAAGAAGAGAACAAGAAAAGAAAGAGGAATCCTCTATGTCACAGTCTAGAGATTCCTTTATGTTAGTAGAAGAAGAAAGGGAATAGGAGTGAAGAAGAATGAATAGGTAGGGGCAGTGTTTGAGATGAAGAGAGGTGAAGAGAAGTGTTAGTAGAGAAATAAATAAATAGAAGAAGGAAAGAAATTTCGAAAATAAATTTGAAAAGAAGTTAAATGATTTTCGAAAATAAAAGATAAGATAGAATTAAAATTAAAATAGTTAATTAATTAAAAAGAATTTTTGAAAAAGGGATGAGATATTTTTGAAAATTAGAGAGGGAAAAGTAGTTAGGTGGTTTTGAAAAAGATAAGAAACAAACAAAAAGTCAAATAGTTAGTTGAAAAATCAAATTTGAAAAGATAAGAAGATAAGAAGTTAGATAAGATATTTTTAAATTAAATTTTGAAAAAGATAAAATTTTGAAAAAGATAAGATAAAAAGATAAGATAAGATAGATTTAATTTTTAAAATTAAAATTAATTACTTGACTAACAAGAAATTAAAAGATAAGATTCTAGAATTTAAAGATTGAACCTTTCTTAACAAGAAAGTAACAAACTTCAAATTTTTTGAATCAATCATATTAATTGTTAGCATAATTTCGAAAATTATGAAATAAAGTTAAGAAAAAGAGATTTTGAAAAATAATTTTCAAAATTTTCGAAAAATAGAAAAAAATGAAAAAGATATGATTTTTGAAAAAGATTTTGAAAAGATAAGATTTTTTAAAATTGAAAATTTGACTTGACTTACAAGAAATAACTAATTTTAAAAATTTTTGACTAAGTCAACTCAAATTTTCGAAATTTTGGAAAGAAATAAGGAAAAGATATTTTTTTGATTTTTGAATTTTTAATGATGAGAGAGAAAAACACAAAAATGACCCAAAATATGAAAATTTTGGAACAAAACACAAGATGCATGCAAGAACACTATGAATGTTAAGATGAACACCAAGAACACTTTGAAGATCATGATGAACATCAAGAACATAATTTTGAAAAATTTTTTGATGCAAAGAAAACATGCAAGACACCAAACTTAGAAATCTTTAATGCATGGACTCTAACAAACGAAAAATGCATATGAATAACAACAAACAACACAAAACAAGAAAACATCAAGATCAAACAAGAAGACTTGTCAAGAACAACTTGAAGATCATGAAGAACACCATGAATGCATGAATTTTCAAAAAATGCAAGAAAAAAATTTAAAGCATGCAATTGACACCAAACTTAAAAATTGACTCAAGACTCAAACAAGAAACACAAAATATTTTTGGTTTTTTTTATTTTATGATTTTTTTTGTATTTTTATTATTTTATTTCGAAAGTATTCTTTAGAAAAACGAAAATAAAGAAAAATTTTTGAAAGATTTTTGAAAACTTTTTTTTAAAGAAAATAAAAAGAAAATTACCTAATCTGAGCAACAAGATGAACCGTTAGTTGTCCAAACTCGAACAATCCCCGGCAACGGCGCCAAAAACTTGGTGCACGGAATTGTGATCATCAACAATGGCTCCAATAATTTAGTAGCTCTCATATGTGAATTACACTTAGTCACAACTCCGCACAACTAACCAGCAAGTGCACTGGGTCGTTCAAGTAATACCTTACGTGAGTAAGGGTCGATCCCACGGAGATTGTTGGTATGAAGCAAGCTATGGACATCTTGTAAATCCCAGTCAGGCGAATTAAACTAATTTAAGAGATTATTGGTTTAAATATGATTAACAAAATAAATAGAAAATAAAGATAAAGTTACTCATGTAATCCAATTGTGGGAATTTCGGATAGGTGCATGGAGATGCTGTGTTCCTTCTGAATCTCTGCTTTCCTGCTGCTTTCATCCAATCCTTCTTACTCCTTTCCATGGCAAGCTGTATGTAGGGCATCACCGTTGTCAATGGCTACATCCCATCCTCTCAGTGAAAATGGTCCAAATGCTCTATCACAGCACGGCTAATCATCTGTCGGTTCTCAATCAAGTTGGAGTAGAATCCAGTGATTCTTTTGCGTCTGTCACTAACGCCCAGCCTTCAGGAGTTTGAAGCTCATCACAGTCATTCAATCCCGGAATCCTACTCGAAATACCACAGACAAGGTTAGACTTTCCGGATTCCCATGAATGCCGCCATCAATTCTAGCTTATACCACGAAGATTCTGATTAAGGAATCCAAGAGATATGCGCCTGGTCTAAGGTAGAACGGAAATGGTTGTCAATCATGTGCGTTCATAGGTGAGAATGATGATGAGTGTCACGGATGTAAATCATGTTGCTTGTATGTGAAGTTTGTATTCATAGGTTTTGATGAATGACAAACCAACAAACGACATGAAAGACAAACCAACAAACAACTTGAATGAACAAGCATGATTGAAAGATCAACCAACATTCAACGTTGAGGAATGAAGAGTTGAAAGCAACACAACAACAACAACAAAAAAACTCAAGTCCACAACATTTGAAGACAAGTATAGTGTCTTAGGACTTAGGTAACTTCTTGTTAAGAACCAATTGCTAAATCTCTCAACACACACTCACAAAATGTTTTGATTATCATATCATATGCACATCTTGCAATTCGATGCTAGCCAAATGGTTTAAAACTTGTTTTCAAAGGTACAAAAGCATAGGAATTGACTCCAACAAGTTTGAGATCAATCCTAAGTATTTTGAAGTGATTTTAAGCCATTCTTTAAGGTTTGCATCGATGCACACTCATCTTGCATCGATGCAAAGCATGCAACGACTTGTTGCATCGATGCAAAGATGTTTGCATCGATGCAACCTAGCTGAAAATTCAAATTTCAGCGTCAAAGACACATTTGCATCGATGCAAAGTGTTATGCATCGATGCAAATAATTCAAAAACATAAAAAACGGCTAGTTTTGACATAAAGGCTCCATCCCATTAATTCCCCAACGTTTCTAAGGTTTGGGGAATCTATAAATAGATGGATTGAAGCCTTATTTCACAGACTTGAATTTTTGAAAACTATCTTGTTCATATTCTTTCATTCTACACTTTTTTAAGGTGTTATAATACACAATTTGAGAGAGCAATATCAATTGGTTCAATAGTGCTAAACTTGTAATCATACACTCTTCTAGAGAGTACTCATTTCATCTCAACAATTCTCTGAGAATTGTTTTCTTGTACACCTTGTAAATTGGAGTGTGATCTCCAAGGTTGAGTCAAGAGTTATAAACACTATAGTCGGTGAGGATACCAAAGAGGTATACTAAGTACTCAAGGCAAATCTTAGAGAAGGTATCTCTAAGTGGAGTGGGTTAGTATACGAGTGGTGATCATATACCGTGAGGTGTTAGAAACTAAGGACTCGGATTGTAAAAGGTTTTGCGCGAGCACCTTGAAGCTTGGCAATAGTGGAACTTCTCAATTGCGATTGAGAAAGAAAGTGGACGTAGGACAAGGATTGTGCCGAACCACTCTAAATAGCGTTTGCATCTCTCCAAACTCATCTCTTCAATATTATTGTCTTTTACCTTTGAGCAAATAAATTGTGATCAAAAAGTAGCTTCGTAAGTACTTAAGGAGTAGCTTAAGTCCGATTGGTGAAAAGCTTGATCAATTTATTTGAGTTGGTGTCTATTGGAAAGTAAAAGCTCCTTATAAATGCTTAGCAATTGAGTTAAGCTCTTGGAAAAATACTAGTACAATAACACTTTTGTATATTGTCTTTAAATTTCGCAAAAAGATTCATTGTTGTTGCAATACTCAATTCACCCCCCCCCCCCTCTTGAGTAATTGTGCATAGGTTCTACAAGTGGCATCAGAGCTTAACCCTTTGAAAGACTTAACCGTTTAAGGGAAAAGATCATGGCAAGCACAGGCTTTAACAACAACAACACTAGCGAAGGTAACTCAACCGCTAGACCTCCTCTTTTTAGCGGAACAAATTACTCTTATTGGAAAAATAAGATGAGAATTTGGATCCATTCTCAAGATGTGAGAATTTGGAAAGTGATTGAGAATGGAAATCACATTCCAACAAAGACAACAAGCGCTAAAGAAGGAGAAATCTCCGTCTCAAAGCAAGTACCGAAAGGAGAAGATGAATATAGTGACGATGATTGGAAGAAAGTGGCAATGAATGATAAAGCCATCAACTTCATTCATTGTGCACTTAACGAGCATGATTATATGAAGATCTCTACATGTGAAACCGCTAAAGAGATTTGGGATAAACTCCAAATCACTTACGAAGGAACCGACCACGTTAAAGAATCAAAGGTATTTATGTTGGTTCATGAATGGGAAAATTTTAAAATGAAAGATGAAGAGAGCATTGAAGAAGCTCTTGAAAGACTCTCCAAGATCTTCAACAATCTAAGCATGCTTGGCACAAAATACAATGATAAACAAATTGTGACCAAGGTGCTTACAAGCCTTACACCAAAATGGAACTCCAAAGTGAACGCCATTGTGGAAGGAAGGCTCTATGATCAACTTACATTTGATCAACTACGAGGTAATCTTCTCACCTATGAAATGACTATGCTAAATAGACAAAAAGGTGAAGAAAGCAAGAAGAAAAGTCTCGCCCTTAAAACAACATCACTGCAAGAAGAGAGTGATGATAATGAAGAAGAAGGAGATGAAGAATTTGCACTCTTATTAAAAAGATTCAATAAGTTTGCAATGAAGAAAAACTTCAAGAGCAAAACAAAGGTACCAAAATGCTATGAGTGTGGAGAAGTTGGACACATCAAACCCAATTGTCCAAAACTTCAAAAGGAGGACAAAAACAAGAAATTTAAGAAGAAGGAGAAAGCCTACATATCATGGGAGAACGAGGATGAATCCGACTCCGATGACGACAAGGTTGCAAATCTTTGCTTAATGGCAAGCGAAGAAAAGGTTAGTGATGACAACTCCACTTTTTTTAATTTACAAGATGAATATGATGCCTTACTTGAGGTGTACACAAAACTTACCCAAGATTATTCTCTGCTAAAGAAAAAGAATATGGATCTTTTAAAACAAAATGAGATGTTGAAAAACGAGAATATCAATCTTGGAAAAGATAAGTGTAGCACAAGTAGTGATCCATACAAATCTTGCAAAATGCATGAAAATGAAATTACAAATCTTAAGAACACTTTAGCTAAGTTCAATGAATCTTCAAAGAACCTAGATAAAATGTTGAAAAACCAAAAGCATGTTCATAATAAGGAAGGTTTAGGTTTTGAAAAAGGAAAATTTAAAAATGCTAAAACTCCTATTAGGCAACCGCAAGCTCAAAAGGCAAGCATGCCTAAAAGGAATGAAGCCTTCAAACATCTTCCTCAACATGCTTCATTTAGAAATTATAATCACAATGCATATGGATCAAAATATGTTGCATTTAGGAAACAACCTAGGCAACCATTTAAAAACATGCATAGGATGCATAATCCAAATATCATATGTCATTATTGTAATAAAGTAGGTCATATAGCACCCGTATGCTTTACTAGAATTAAACATATAAACTTTCGTAGTCAAGATACGAGATGGGCACCTTATGGGCATTATGCTCATACTAACCATCAAGGACCCAAATTCACTTGGGTACCTAAATCCCAATTTTAATTATTTTGTAGGTACGTGTTGGAGCTAAGGATACAAATTGGTATGTTGATAGTGGATGCTCCAAACACATGACCGGCGATGAATCAAAGTTCACCGCAATAGAGCCTACAAACGGAGGAAACGTGATCTATGGAGACAACAACACCGGCAAAGTAATCGGTGTTGGAAAAGTTGGTAAAAATCCTTCTACCTCCAAAGATAATGTTATACTTGTCAAAGGTCTCAAACATAATCTCATTAGTGTTAGCCAACTTTGTGACAAAGGAAACTTAGTCACCTTTGATTCAAAATGTTGTTTGATAAAAAGGCAAGACATTAATGAAATTGTGCTAATTGGGCACCGTGTTGACAATGTATACATGATTAATCTAAATGAAGTTTCCTCAAATGATGTGAAATGCCTTGTTAGTAAAAATGATGAAACTTGGTTATGGCATCGTAGAGTAGCTCATGCTAACATGGACCATCTTAACAAGTTGGTCTCTAAAGAGTTAGTAATTGGCTTACCAAAGCTACGTTTTGAAAAAGACGTCCTTTGCGACGCATGTCAAAAGGGAAAACAAGTAAAGGCCTCTTTTAAATCCAAAAACATTGTTTCAACAACAAGGCCATTACAACTTTTGCACATGGATCTATTTGGTCCTTCTAGGACTATGAGCTTTGGTGGCAATTACTATGCTTTAGTTATTGTTGATGATTACTCTCGATTTACATGGACCTTGTTCCTAGCAAACAAGAGTGATGCATTTCGAGCATTCAAAAGATTAGCCAAAGTTATTCAAAATGAAAAGAATTTGCATATATCATCTATTAGAAGTGATCATGGTGGAGAATTTGAAAACAATCTTTTTGAAACTTTTTGTGAAGAAAATGGCATTGAGCATAATTTTTCCTCTCCTAGAACACCACAACAAAATGGTGTGGTTGAAAGGAAAAATCGTCATTTAGAAGAAATGGCGAGAACTATGCTCAATGAGGCTAATATTCCTAAGTACTTTTGGGCGGATGCGGTTAGTACCGCGTGTTATGTTATGAATAGGATTATCATTCGACCTATTCTTAAGAAAACACCGTACGAATTGTACAAAGGAAGAAAGCCAAATATTTCCCACCTTCATGTCTTTGGTTGTAAATGCTTTATTCTAAATAATGGAAAAGATAACTTAGGCAAATTTGATGCTAAGGCTGATGAAGGAATCTTCTTAGGCTACTCTTTAACTAGCAAAGCTTTTAGAGTATATAATAAACGCATCATGACTATGGAAGAAAGTATTCATGTCGCCTTTGATGAAACTAACCGTTGTTGTGCTAGAAAAGATTTTGATGAAAATGTAGAAAACTTTGATTCACTAAATTTGAATGGTGAAGACAAAGAAAAAGATTTAAATGAAGCCTCTACAAGCTCAACAAAGGATAGTGTTCAAGTTGAAGAAATTGAACCATCACAAGCACAAATAAATGCACTTCCAAAGGATTGGCGTACTTCAAAGGATCATCCTCTAGACAATGTCATTGGTGATATTTCGAAAGGGGTAACAACTCGATCCACTTTTAGAAATTTATTTGCATATAGTGCTTTTGTTTCTCAAATTGAACCATCTACCATTGAGTCCGCAATTGATGATGAACATTGGGCTATGGCAATGCAAGAGGAGCTTAACCAATTCAAACGAAATGACGTTTGGGAATTGGTGCCTAAACCAAGTAATCAAACAATTGTAGGAACAAAATGGGTTTTTAGAAATAAACTCGATGAAAATGGTACAATTGTTAGAAACAAAGCTAGATTAGTAGCTAAAGGTTATAATCAAGAGGAAGGCATTGATTATGACGAAACTTATGCTCCCGTAGCTAGATTAGAAGCAATTAGGATGTTACTTGCTTTTGCATCCTCTTATAACTTCAAACTTTATCAAATGGATGTTAAGAGTGCCTTTCTTAATGGTTTCATTAAAGAAGAAGTATATGTTGAACAACCTCCCGGTTTTGAGGATTATGAAAATCCTAATCATGTTTTTAAACTCAAGAAAGCTCTTTATGGTCTTAAACAAGCTCCAAGAGCTTGGTATGAACGTTTGAGCAAGTTTTTAATAGAAAAGGGTTTTAGAAGAGGGAAGGTTGATACAACTTTATTTATCTTGATTGAAAACAAAAATATCCTTTTGGTACAAGTTTATGTCGATGACATAATATTTGGTTCAACTAACGAATCACTTTGCAAGTTTTTCTCAAACCTCATGCAAAGTGAATTTGAAATGTCCATGATGGGCGAACTCAACTTCTTCCTTGGTCTGCAAATCAAACAAGGAAAAGAAGGAACTTTCGTTAGCCAAACCAAATATTGCAAGGAACTGCTCAAAAGATTTGGAATGGACAATGCTAAGGCAATGGACACACCAATGAGCACTACTTGCTACCTTGACAAAGATGAACAAGGTAAAAGCATAGATGTAAAGAAGTATAGAGGCATGATAGGATCATTACTTTATCTAACGGCAAGTAGGCCAGATATCATGTTTAGTGTATGCATGTGTGCGAGATACCAAGCTAATCCTAAGGAATCTCACTTAAGTGCGGTAAAAAGGATTATGAAGTATCTCATAGGAACATTAAATGTTGGATTGTGGTATCCGAAAGGATCCACTTGTGATTTGATTGGTTATTCCGATTCCGATTTTGCCGGTTGCAAATTGGATAGGAAAAGCACTAGCGGCACTTGTCACTTGCTAGGAAACGCTCTTGTTTCATGGCATAGTAAGAAACAAGTAAGTGTAGCCTTGTCTACCGCCGAAGCCGAGTATGTAGCCGCCGGTAGTTGTTGCGCCCAAATTTTATGGATGAAACAACAACTTATGGACTATGAACTCATGCTTGATCACATTCCTATCAAATGTGATAATACTAGTGCAATAAATTTAACCAAGAATCCGGTTCAACATTCAAGAACCAAGCATATTGAGATTAGACATCACTTCATAAGAGACCATGTTGAAAAGGGTGATGTGGTTATTGAATTTGTCGAAACTAGTAAACAACTAGCGGACATCTTCACTAAACCTTTATGTAAAGAAAGTTTTTTTAACATCCGAAATGAACTTGGTATCTTGGATTCTAATCTAATATGATTTGTTTGAATTCATTGTATTTATATTGCTATTTTTGTATCTCTTACTAACTTAAGCATTGGAGATATCCAATTAGCCATTGTTTTGTAGGTTTATGAGTTGATGAATGAGTGATTAATCTTGAGGTAGATTGAAGAATTTGAAGATTATAAACAATGGAGGATCAACAAATTGAAGTTTATAATGGTTTAAGTGAGTATATACATGATGGAACTCAAAGGATTGAAGAAAGAACCACCAAAGGATGAAAATTTGGTGACTTTGGGCAAAATGATGCATGTTGCATCGATGCAACCAAGCTTTGCATCGATGCAAAGCACACGACGTGCTATGTGCATCGATGCAAAGCCTATTGCATCGATGCAAACACGACCAAATTGCACAAAAACACGTGAATTTGGCATTTTTGAGCCACAAAACCCCACTTTTTCATCATCTTCAACCTCACAACTCACTTTTTATTGCTTTATGTTTATTTGATTATTTGAATTGTTAAACTAACTCCTAGTAAGCTAAGGATTTCTATTATGGTTTAAATACTTTGATATTTCCTTCATAATTTTGTTTAATGATTAATGCTTGTATGCTTGTTTGGTGAATAACTCAAAATAGGCTTGGTACCCCTATTTTAAGTTAATGTGCATGCTTTGATATATTTCACTTCTTTAGGGGGAATTATGCATGCTTGTTATATATAAAAATCAAATTCTTTTTGAAAGGGGGAATATCTCATCCTTGAGATTAATAGAGAAATTGAACTTAAAAAATTCATTGTTTTATGCATGCTTCTATGACACATTTCAAACTCCTTTCTTTTTGATAATGTCAAAAGGGGGAAGAGAAGTTTGAGGATATTTTCAGTTTTGAACTTTTGAAAAAGAAGAAGTTTGAGGATTTGAAAAGAAGAAATAAGTTTGCGAAACAATGATTTCAAAAAGACTTCCGCTAAGCAAAAACTTTGATATCTAAATCGTTTTCTTTGATAAACGCCCTTTAAGGGAACAAATGCACATATTTAGGGGGAACTCCTGCAAAAATTTTTTTGTGAAGTCTTCTCCAAAGCTTTCTATAAAACAAAGTGCATTATTGTTGCTTTCAAAATCATTTATAAATACATATCCTCAAAATTGGTTTGTCATTATCAAAAAGGGGGAAATTGTAAATCATGTTGCTTGTATGTGAAGTTTGTATTCATAGGTTTTGATGAATGACAAACCAAAAAACGACATGAAAGGCAAACCAACAAACAACTTGAATGAACAAGCATGATTGAAAGATCAACCAACATTCAACGTTGAGGAATGAAGAGTTGAAAGCAACACAACAACAACAACAAAAAAACTCAAGTCCACAACATTTGAAGACAAGTATAGTGTCTTAGGACTTAGGTAACTTCTTGTTAAGAACCAATTGCTAAATCTCTCAACACACACTCACAAAATATTTTGATTATCATATCATATGCACATCTTGCAATTCGATGCTAGCCAAATGGTTTAAAACTTGTTTTCAAAGGTACAAAAGCATAGGAATTGACTCCAACAAGTTTGAGATCAATCCTAAGTATTTTGAAGTGATTTTAAGCCATTCTTTAAGGTTTGCATCGATGCACACTCATCTTGCATCGATGCAAAGCATGCAACGACTTGTTGCATCGATGCAAAGATGTTTGCATCGATGCAACCTAGCTGAAAATTCAAATTTCAGCGTCAAAGACACATTTGCATCGATGCAAAGTGTTATGCATCGATGCAAATAATTCAAAAACATAAAAAACGGCTAGTTTTGACATAAAGGCTCCATCCCATTAATTCCCCAACGTTTCTAAGGTTTGGGGAATCTATAAATAGATGGATTGAAGCCTTATTTCACAGACTTGAATTTTTGAAAACTATCTTGTTCATATTCTTTCATTCTACACTTTTTTAAAGTGTTATAATACACAATTTGAGAGAGCAATATCAATTGGTTCAATAGTGCTAAACTTGTAATCATACACTCTTCTAGAGAGTACTCATTTCATCTCAACAATTCTCTGAGAATTGTTTTCTTGTACACCTTGTAAATTGGAGTGTGATCTCCAAGGTTGAGTCAAGAGTTATAAACACTATAGTCGGTGAGGATACCAAAGAGGTATACTAAGTACTCAAGGCAAATCTTAGAGAAGGTATCTCTAAGTGGAGTGGGTTAGTATACGAGTGGTGATCATATACCGTGAGGTGTTAGAAACTAAGGACTCGGATTGTAAAAGGTTTTGCGCGAGCACCTTGAAGCTTGGCAATAGTGGAACTTCTCAATTGCGATTGAGAAAGAAAGTGGACGTAGGACAAGGATTGTGCCGAACCACTCTAAATAGCGTTTGCATCTCTCCAAACTCATCTCTTCAATATTATTGTCTTTTACCTTTGAGCAAATAAATTGTGATAAAAAAGTAGCTTCGTAAGTACTTAAGGAGTAGCTTAAGTCCGATTGGTGAAAAGCTTGATCAATTTATTTGAGTTGGTGTCTATTGGAAAGTAAAAGCTCCTTATAAATGCTTAGCAATTGAGTTAAGCTCTTGGAAAAATACTAGTACAATAACACTTTTGTATATTGTCTTTAAATTTCGCAAAAAGATTCATTGTTGTTGCAATACTCAATTCACCCCCCCTCTTGAGTAATTGTGCATAGGTTCTACAACGGATCATCACATTCATCAAGTTGAAGTGCAACGAATATCTTAGAATAAGAATAAATCGAATTGGATAGAAAATAATAGTAATTGCATTAAAACATGATGTACAGCAGAGCTCCACACCCTTAAGCTATGGTGTGTAGAAACTCCACCATTGACAATACATAAGTGAAAGGTCCAGGCTTGGCCGAATGGCCAGCCCCCATGAAGGTCTAAGGACTAGGCATCCCGAGATTGAATAATACAATCAAAGGTGTCTAATAGACTAGTAAAAAGTTCTATTTATACTAAACTAGCTACTACGGTTTACAGAGGTAAGTAATTGATGCATAAATCCACTTCCAGGGCCCACTTGGTGTATGTTTGGGCTGAGCTTGATCTATCCACGAGCTAAGGCTTCTTTTGGAGTTGAACGCCAAGTTGTAACGTGTTTTGGGCGTTCAACTCCGGTTCGTGACGTGTTTCTGGCGTTTGACTCCAGACAACAACATGGAACTGGCGTTGAGTGCCAGTTTACGTCATCTAATCACGAATAAAGTATGGACTATTATATATTGCTGGAAAGCTCTAGATGTCTACTTTCCAACGCCATTCAAAGCGCGCCATTTGGAGTTCTGTAGCTCTAGAAAATCTATTTTGAGTACAGGGAGGTCAGATTCCAACAGCATCAGCAGTCCTTTGTCAGCCTCCTTTCAGAGTTTTGCTCAAGTCCCTCAATTTCAGCCAGAAATTACCTGAAATCATAGAAAAACACACAAACTTATAGTAAAGTCTAGAAATGTGAATTTAACATAAAAACTAATGAAAACATCCCTAAAAGTAGCTTGAACTTACTAAAAACTACCTAAAAACAATGCCAAAAAGCGTATAAATTATCCGCTCATCAAGGAGCTGAAGCAAAAGTCTGATTCAGAGACAGAGAAAGCATTGCAGATGCTGTCCAGATCTAACCTACCTGCACTCGAAAGAGCTTTTCTGGCGCTATAGAAGTCCAAATGAAGAGTTGTCAACGACTATGAAAAGCTTACTTCCATAGCTTTCAAGAAATATATAATAGTTCATATTTTTGCTTCGGATTAGGAGGCCCAAAACCGGTGTTCAATGCCAGCCATCTAACCAGTTTTGGCGTCCAGCGCTAGAAAGGGATTCCAGGCTGGAGTTCAATGCCCAAAGAAGCCTAAGCACGTGGATTTCATCTTAGCTCAGCCCAAACACTCACCAAGTGGGCCCCAAAAGTGGATTTTAGCACTAAATAGACTATTTTACCCTTACTAGTCATTAGTTTAGTATTTAAAGTAGAAGATCACTCTTTGTTAAGGATCTTCAGCCCTATTTTCATTTTTATCATTGTATTTTACTTTCAATGCGAGTTTCTAAACCTCCTAGGTTGAGGGGAAGAGCCCTATTGTGTCCTATGAATTAATAAAAGTATTACTGTTTCTCTTCGATCCGTGTTTGATTGATTCTAAGATGTATATTCGTTCTTCATCAATATGAATGCGTTGAACTGCCATAACGTTATCACATTCTACATGAGTTCAGAGTGTGTCTTTCATCGGACAATGATGAACCACCAGCTTGGATATACGTCTCTCTGACAGCCAATCCACAACTTCGTTGAGGACTTCTCGAGACACCAGTTCAGCCGAAGTATGGGGAGATTTGGGTCTCTATGGTAGAGGCTAGAATCCTAAGGTACAGCATCCTCTGATATGGAAGATTCAACCTTATCTGTGGCATTTTGAGTAGGATCATCAAGGAGAATGAACTGCAGAAGCTTCACCCTTAAACAGAATGGATCCGCACTAAACCCGGGGTTCAGATCTTGAGGAGTATTGGTAGCTGCTCAAACCAGTGTCAATCACATACAGCCTGACATTGAATAAATCACTCACAAGCAAAGGAAACAGTAATACCAGAGTTAATTCAGAAAGACAAAGCAACTCCAATCCTCAACTATATTCCTATCGCTCTTTTCACAGTTTACACAACTTCTGAGTTCTAATTACTCCTTTTCTTTATTCCATTTAATTCTTTATATTCCAACTTAACATCCAAATATTTGATATAAAAAGTAATTTATACAATATTAAAACACGTTAAATTCTAATACTTCTGATCTGCCTGACTAAGACTTGCATGATAACCATAGCTTGCTTCAAACCACAATCCTCGTAGGATCGACCCTAACTCGCTCAGGTATTACTTGGACAATCTAGTGCACTTGCTGGTACAACAATATGAAAGTGTGGGGATTCGTACTACCATTGGGCTTCGTTCATTTCGGACCTGACTTAGTTGTGGGGCAGGGTACAAACAAATAGTATTATAGATAAAGAAAATTATGTTTTATTTCTTCTTAACTTAAAGAAAACAAAAAATATAAAAAAAATAAATTAACATATTTTTACATAAAGATATCTTATTTGAAATAACCGGCTAATTTTTTTTTAATATGGAAATATTGTTGGTGTGTTTAGTGAAAATGGGGGTATTTGGTTTAATTCCAGATAAGTTGATGTGTCAGGTTGGGCATGGTCAACACGTGGAGGGCGTGCTGATGCAGCACGTGGAGGGCGTGTTTCCAACACGTGGGGTCATGCTGCATACGTGTCGCAGTATGATACATTGGCAATGCAACACGTGACCTGTGTGTTGAGTGCTCGCCCTATATAAGGCGATGCTCAATACCATTTCTTTGCAAAGAGGAGAGTTGTTTGAGTGTGTTTGTGGTGTGATAGAGGGCAACACAAATTTGGTGGCAACAGTGAGATTATACAGAATACTCATGAGGGAGAGAGCTTGGCATGTGAGAATCTATTTTTGTATGTGATTCCATGCACCATGACATTCATAGAGTTTTAAAACGGTCTCTATCAAAGAATGGAGAATGATATATTGAGAAGAGTGAGCAATATTCTATACCAGAATTCTGTTATAGTATTTGTTGATCTAACATAGTTTGATATTATACCAATCATTGATAAAGCAAGTATGTAAAATATGTTCCATATTCACCGATAGACTCAGGTGCGACAGCCAAAGATTAAGTTGTATGTTGAGTTTGAAAATATAGAGGAAGATGGGATTCAACATGATTCAGATATAAAAGATGATAGAGTTGAAATGTACGGAAGAATGAACAGCGATAGCGAAGAGGACTTCAAAGTTACTTATAAAGCCAACGAGGAAGACGAGGATGGTAATGTGGGAGGTGCGACAGTAATGGAAAATGTAATGGTTCCTCCCGCAGTCACTCAATCAATGGACGTTCCACCTTTTATGTGTAACTTGGATCTTGACGCCATGCATGTATCGGAATTCTCTGAATATGCAAACATAGGTACGTGACTAGTGAATAATATAGTTTTTTAATTTATAATTTGGATGGATCAATGAGTGACGATTTCTTTTTTATGTAGGTGTTGCTGGTCCTAAGGATGGGGAGTTCAGGATCAAAATGGAATATAATTCTAGAAAGTCGGTTGTTGTAGCAATTAGAAGTTACACTATCTCTATAGGAGTCGACTACAATATTTATGAGTCCAAGTCATAGACGTTCTATGCCAAATTCAAGACATATAGTCATGAGTGCAACTGGCTTATTCGAGCTAGCTTGATACGAAAAATAAGTTGTTGGGAGATACGGAGATACAATGGTAGGCACACATGCACCATGGGAACGATTTCACAAGATCATTCGAAGTTGGACTCAGACACGGTTGCTGAAGCTATAAGGCCATTAATTGAGAATGACTCGTCTATTGATGAGCGGATAATTTATACGCTTTTTGGCATTGTTTTTAGGTAGTTTTTAGTATGATCTAGGTACTTTTAGGGATGTTTTCATTGATTTTTATGCTAAATTCACATTTCTGGACTTTACTATGAGTTTGTGTGTTTTTCTATGATTTCAGGTATTTTCTGGCTGAAATTGAGGGACCTGAGCAAAACTCTGATAGGAGGCTGACAAAGGACTGCTGATGCTGTTGGATTCTGACCTCCCTGCACTCGAAATGGATTTTATGGAGCTACAAAACTCCAAATGGGGCGCTCTCAACGGCGTTAGAAAGTAGACATTCAGAGCTTTCCAACAATATATAATAGTTTATACTTTATTCGTGATTAGATGACGTAAACTGGCGCTCAACGCCAGTTCCATGCTGCATTCTGGAGTCAAACGCCAGAAACACGTCACGAACCAGAGTTGAACGCTCAAAACACGTTACAACTTGGCGTTCAACTCCAAGAGAAGGCTCAGCTCGTGGATAGATCAAGATCAGCCCAAGCACACACCAAGTGGGCCCCGGAAGTGGATTTATGCATCAATTACTTACTTCTGTAAACCCTAGTAGCTAGTTTAGTATAAATAGAACTTTTTACTAGTGTATTAGACATCTTTGGACGTTTAGTTCTTAGATCTGGGGGCTGGCCATTCGGCCATGCCTGGACCTTTCACTTATGTATTTTCAACGGTGGAGTTTCTACACACCATAGATTAAGGGTGTGGAGCTCTGCTATACCTCAAGTTTTAATGCAATTACTACTATTTTCTATTCAATTCGATTTATTCCTGTTCTAAGATATTCGTTGCACTTCAACTTGATGAATGTGATGATTCGTGACACTCATCATCATTCTCACCTATGAACGCACGTGATTGACAACCACTTCCGTTCTACCTTAGACCGGGCGCATATCTCTTGGATTCCTTAATCAGAATCTTCGTGGTATAAGCTAGAATTGATGGTGGCATTCATGGGAATCCAGAAAGTCTAACCTTGTTCGTGGTATTCCGAGTAGGATTCCAGAATTGAATGACTATGACGAGCTTCAAACTGCTGAAGGCTGGCGTTAGTGACAGACGCAAAAGAATCACGGGATTCTATTCCAACCTGATTGAGAACCGACAGATGATTAGTCGTGCTGTGACAGAGCATTTGGACCATTTTCACTGAGAGGATGGGATGTAGCCATTGACAACGGTGATGCCCTACATACGGCTTGCCATGGAAAGGAGTAAGAAGGATTGGATGAAATCAGTAAGAAAGCAGAGATTCAACAGGGACAAGCATCTCCAGAGGCTTATCTGAAATTCCCACCATTAATTTACATAAGTATTTCTATCCTATTTTATTTATCTTTTAATTATCTAATCCAATTACATTTGAATCATCCTGACTGAGATCTACAAGATAACCATAGATTGCTTCATACCAACAATCTCCGTGGGATCGACCCTTACTCACGTAAGGTATTACTTGGACAACCCAGTGCACTTGCTGGTTAGTTGTGCGGAGTTGTGACAAAGTGTAATTCATGTTTAAGAGCACCAAGTCTTTGGAGCCATTGTTGATGATCACAATTTTGTCCACCAAGTTTTTGGCGCCGTTGCCGGAGATTGTTCGAGTTTGGACAACTAACGGTTCATCTTGTTGCTCAGATTAGGTAATTTTCTTTTCAAAAAATTTTCAAAAATCTTTAAAAAAATATTTCTTTATTTTCGTTTTTCTAAAGAATATTTTCGAAAAATTTATTAAGAAAATACAAAAAAATCATAAAATCATAAAAATAAAAAATATTTTGTGTTTCTTGTTTGAGTTTTGAGTCAATTTTTAAGTTTGGTGTCAATTGCATATTCATATTGTTCTTGCATTTTTTCGAAAAATTCATGCATTCATGGTGTTCTTCATGATCTTCAAGTTGTTCTTGATAAGTCTTCTTGTTTGATCTTGATGTTTTCTTGTTTTGTGTTGTTTGTTATTTTTCATATGCATTTTTGCATTCATAGTATTTGAGCATTAAAGATTTCTAAGTTTGGTGTCTTGCATGTTTTCCTTGCATCAAAAATTTTTCAAAATATGTTATTGATGTTCATCATGATCTTCAAAGTGTTCTTGGTGTTCATCTTAACATTCATAGTGTTCTTGCATGCATCGTGTGTTTTGATCCAAAATTTCATGTTTTGGGTCATTTTTATGTTTTTCTCTCTCATCATTAAAAATTCAAAAATTTGAGTTGACTTAGTCAAAAAATTTTAAAATTAGTTGTTTCTTACAAGTCAAGTCAAATTTTCAAATTTAAAAATCTTATCTTTTCAAAATCTTTTTCAAAAATCAAATCTTTTTCATTTTTCTCACTATTTTTCGAAAATTTTTTTAAATTGAATTTTAAAATATTTTTCTTATCTTTAATTCATGATTTTCAAAGGCTTTACTAACAATTAATGTGATTGATTCAAAAATTTGAAGCTTGTTACTTTCTTGTTAAGAAAGGTTCAATCTTTAATTTCTAGAATCATATCTTTTAGTTTCTTGTTAGTCAAGTAATTAATTTTAATTTTAAAAAAATCAAATCTTTTTCAAAATATCTTTTTCAACCATATCTTTTTAATCATATCTTTTTATCATATCTTTTTAAAATTATATCTTTTTCAAAAATTTGATTTTAAAATATCTTATCTAACTTCTTATCTTCTTATCTTTTCAAATTTGATTTTAATATCTTTTTCAACTAACTAATTAACTTTTTGTTTGTTTCTTATCTTTTTCAAACCTAACTACTTCTCCCTCTCTAATTTTCGAATATCTCATCCTTTTTCAAAATTCTTTTTAAATTAACTAATTGTTTTAAATTTTAATTTCAATTATATCTTATCTTTAATTTTCGAAAATCATTAACTACTTTTTCAAAATTATTTTTGAATTCTCTCTCTCTTCTCTTCTTCTATTTATTTATTTATTCACTAACACTTCTCTTCACCTCTCTTCATCTCCAATTACTGCTTCTATCCTCACCCTTGTGATTAGATTCTCCACTTTTATTCCTTTCTTCTTCTACTAATAATAAGGATCCTCTTTGTCCAGATATAGAGGATTCCTCTTCCTTTTTTTTCTCTTCTATTTCATATGAGCAGGAACAAGGAAAAAGGCACTCTTGTTGAAGCTGATCCTGAACCTGAAAGGACTCTGAAGAGAAAACTAAGAGAAGCTAAATTACAACAATCCAGAGGCAACCTTTCTGAAATTTTTGAACAAGAGGAGGAGATGGCAGCCGAAACCAACAACAATAATGCAAGGAGGATGCTTGGTGATTTTACTAGACCCACGTCCAAGTTTGATGGAAGAAACATCTCAATTCCTGCCATTGGAGCAAATAATTTTGAGCTGAAACCTCAATTAGTTGCTTTAATGCAACAAAACTACAAGTTTCATAGACTTCCATCTGAAGATCCTTATCAGTTTTTAACTGAGTTCTTACAAATTTGTGAGACTGTTAAGACGAATGGAGTAGATCTTGAAGTCTACAAGCTAATGCTTTTCCCTTTTGCTATAAGAGACAGAGCTAAAACATGGTTGGACTCACAGCCTAAAGGTAGCCTGGATTCCTGGGATAAGCTGGTCAAACGGCCTTCTTGGATAAATTCTTTCTTCCTCAAAAGCTTAGCAAGCTTAGAGTGGATGTTCAAACCTTCAAGAAAAAAGATGGTGAATCCCTCTATGAAGCTTGGGAAAGATACAAGCAGATGACCAAAAAGTGTCCTTCTGACATGTTTTCAGAATGGACCATATTAGATATATTCTATTATGGTCTATCTGAGTTTTCCAAAATGTCATTGGACCATTCTGCAGGTGGATCCATTCACCTAAAGAAAACGCCTGCAGAAGCTCAAGAACTTATTGACATGGTTGCAAATAACCAATTCATGTACACTTCTGAGAGGAATTCTGTGAATAGTGGGACGCCTCAAAGGAAGGGAGTTCTTGAAATTGATGCTCTGAATGCCATATTGGCTCAGAACAAAGTGTTGACTAAGTAAGTCAACATGATTTCTCAAAGTCTGAATGGATGGCAAAATGCATCCAACAGTACTAAAGAGGCAGCCTCTGAAGAAGCTTATGATCCTGAGAACCCTGCAATGGCAGATGTTAATTACATGGGTGAACCTTATGGAAACACCTATAATTCATCATGGAGAAATCATCCAAATTTCTCATGGAAGGATCAACAAAAGCCTCAACAAGGCTTTAATAATGGTGGAAGAAACAGGCTCAGCAATAACAAGCCTTTTCCATCATCTTCTTAGCAACAGACAGAGAATTCTGAGCAGAGCCCCTCTAATTTAGCAAACTTAGTCTCTGATCTGTCAAAGGCCACTTTAAGTTTTATGAGTGAGACAAGATCCTCCATTAGAAATTTGGAGGCACAAGTAGGCCAGCTGAGCAAGAAGGTCACTAAAACTCCTCCCAGTACTCTCCCAAGCAATACTGAAGAGAATCCTAAGAGAGAGTGCAAGGCTATTGACATAGTCAATATGGCCGAATGCAAGGCCATTGACATACTCAATTTGGCCGAATGCAAGGAGGAGGGGGAGGACGTGAATCCCAATGAGGAAGACCTCATGGGACGTCTCTCAAGTAAGAAGGAGTTCCCTATTAAGGACCTAAAGGAATCTGAGGCTCATATAGAGACCATAGAGATTCCATTAAATCTCCTTCTGCCATTCATGAGCTCTGAAGACTATTCTTCCTCTGAAGAGGATGAAGATGTGACTGGAGAGCAAGTTGCTCAATATCAAAAAGCCATTATGAAGCTAAATGCCAAGTTATTTGGTAATGAGAGGAAGCATGAACAGCTTCTCTCAATGTAGAGTCAAACAGAGCCCCCACAGTCAAACTCTAAGTTTGGTGTTGGGAGGCCACAACCAAACTCTAAGTTTGGTGTTGAAACCCCACATTCAAACTCTAAGTTTGGTGTTGGGAGGTCCCAACAATGCTCTGAACATCTGTGAAGCTCCATGAGAGCTCACTGTCAAGCTATTGACATTAAAGAAGCACTTATTGGGAGGCAACCCAATTTTTATTTATCTAATTTTATTTTTATTGTATTTGTTATTTTGTGTTTTATTAGGTTCATGATCATGTAGAGTCACGAAAAAAATACAAAAATTAAAAACAGAATCAAAAATAGCAGAAGAAAAATCACACCCTGGAGGAAGGACTTACTGGCGTTTAAACGCCAGTAAGGAGCATCTGGCTGGCGTTCAACGCCAGAACAGAGCATGGATCTGGCGTTGAACGCCAGAAACAAGCAACATCCCGGCATTCAAATGCCAGGAATACACCCTGAGGAGAGCTGGCGCTGAACGCCAGAAACAAGCATGGACCTAGCGTTCAACGCCAGAAACATGCTGCACATGGGCGTTGAACGCCCAGAATGAGCATCACTTCGGCGTTTAAACGCCACAAATGTTTGCAAAGGCATTCTACATGCCTAATTGGTGCAGGGATGTAAATCCTTGACACCTCAGGATTTATGGACCCCACAAGATCATCTTAGGATCTGTGGACCTCACAGGATCCCCACCTATCTCACCCTCTCTCTCTCTCCATTCACGGTCATCCCTTCTGTTTTTCATTCACCACTCACATCCATCCACTCTTCCCCATACACCCCACCTACCTTCAAAATTCAAAATCTCTTTCCCACCCAAACCCACCCTACATGGCCGAATACACCTCTCCCTCTCTCCTCCATAGTTTCTTCTTCTTCCTCTTCTCTTCTTTCTTCTCTTGCTCGAGGGCGAGCAATATTTTAAGTTTGGTGTGGTAAAAACATAAGCTTTTTATTTTTTCATAACCATTGATGGCACCTAAGGCCAGAGAAACCTCAAAAAAAAAAGAGAAAAGGGAAGACAAAAAGCTTTGATGAGCGGATATTTTATACGCTTTTTGGGGGTAATTTCATGTAGATTTTAGCATGTTTTAGTTAGTTTTTAGTAGAATATTATTAGTTTTTAGGCAAAAATCATATTTCTAGACTTTACTATGAGTTTGTGTGTTTTTCTGTGATTTCAGGTATTTTCTGGCTAAAATTGAGGGAGCTGAGCAAAAATCTGAGTTAGGCTGCAAAAGGACTGCTGATGCTGTTGGATCCTGACCTCTCTGCACTCGGAATGGATTTTTTGGAGCTACAGGAGTCCAATTGACGCGCTCTCAACGGCGTTGGAAAGTAGACATCCAGGGCTTTCCAGCAATATATAATAGTTCATACTTTGCGCGAAGATAGACGACGTAACTTGGCGTTGAACGCCAAGTACATGTTGCTGTCTGGAGTTAAACGCCAGAAACACGTCATGATCCGGAGTTGAACGCCCAAACCACGTTATAACTTGGAGTTCAACTCCAAGAAAAGCCTCAGCACGTGGATAGCTTTAGTCTCAGCCCCAGCACACACCAAGTGGGCCCCAGAAGTGGATTTCTGCACCAATTATCTTAGTTTACTCATATTCTGTAAACCTAGGTTACTAGTTTACTATTTAAACAACTTTTAGAGACTTATCTTGTACCTCATGACATTTTTAGATCTGAATTTTATACACTTTGACGGCATGAGTCTCTAAACTCCATTGTTGGGGGTGAGGAGCTCTGCAGCGTCTCGATGAATTAATGCAATTGTTTCTATTTCTCCATTCAAACATGTGTGTTCCTATCTAAGATGTTCATTTGCGCTTAATTGTGAAGGAGGTAATGATCCGTGACACTCATCACCTTCCTCAATCCATGAACGTGTGTCTGACAACCACCTCCGTTCTACATCAGATTGAATGAGCATCTCTTAGATTCTTTAATCAGAATCTTCGTGGTATAAGCTAGATTGATGGCGGCCATTCTTGAGGATCCGGAAAGTCTAAACCTTGTCCGTGGTATTCCGAGTAGGATTCCGTGATTGAATGGCTGTGACGAGCTTCAAACTCCTGAAGGCTGGGCGTTAGTGACAGACGCAAAAGAATCATTGGATTCTATTCGAACCTGATTGAGGACCGACAGATGATTAGCTGTGCTGTGACAGAGCATTTGGACCATTTTCACTGAGAGGATGGGAAGTAGCCATTGACAACAGTGACACCCTACATACAGCTTGCCATGGAAGGAACTTTGCACTTTTCCATGGATGGAATATTACATTACAGGAATAAATCAAGACAAAGCATCTCCAAAACTCCAACATATTCTCCATTACTGCATAACAAGTATTTATTTTATGCCCTTTCCCTTTTCTTCACTAAACTTGAAAAACACTGTTGTTGGCATCCTGACTAAGAATAATAAGATAAACATAGCTTGCTTCAAACCAACAATCTCCATGGGATTCGACCCTTACTCACGTAAGGTACTACTTGGACGACCCAGTGCACTTGCTGGTTAGTTGTGCGGATTGCAAAAAGTGTTATTGCAATTTCGTGCACCAAGTTTTTGGCGCCGTTGCCGAGGATTGTTCGAGTTTGAACAACTAAAGGTTTATGTTATTTCTTAGATTAGGAACAATTTATTTTTATTGTTATAGAGTCATTAAATCCTGATAGGATAGTTTCTTTTCAAAAATTTCTTTTCAAAAATATTATTTTTCTTAATTAATTATTAATTTTCATGAGTTTAGTGTCTTGTTCTAAGTTTGGTGTTAATTGCATATTTTATATTTGTCTTTAAATTTTCGAACTTGTGTTCTTTGTTCTTCATTGATCTTCAAGTTGTTCTTGTTTATTTTGCTTGTTTGATCTTGAGTTTTTCTTGTTTTGTGTCTTTTCTTGTTTTTCTTGTACCTTTTCAAAACATTAACTTTCAAAAATTTTATACTTTTATCCATAAATATAATACATCTTTAAAATCAACACTGAAGTTGCTGCCCAATTGGCTGGAGCTTTAGTAGTTGTTCTTGATAATTGAGTATCTTCTTTGGAATCTTTTTCAAAAATAATTTTTCTTTGATTAAATCTTGTGCCAAACTTTAAGTTTGGTGTTTCCTTGTTAATTTTTCTTTAATTTTCGAAAATCTATCTTGGTTTTCTAAAAAAATTTTAAGTTTTTTATTCTTTCTTTTGTTCTTGGTGTTCTTGTAAATCTTCAAGGTGTTCTTGAGTCTTTCTTGCATTTTAATCTTAAAATTTTTAAGTTTGGTGTTCCTTGGTGTTTTCCCTCCAAAAATTTTCGAAAATAAGGAGCATTGGATCTAAAAATTTTAAGTCTTGTGTCTTTTGTGTGTTTTTCTCTTTCATCAAAAAAAATTTCAAAATTCAAAAAAAAATATCTTTCCTAACTAATTTTAAACTACATTTTCGAAAATTTTATATAAACATTCAGATTTCAATTTCAAAATATTTTTAATTCCTTTTATTTATTTCGTTTTTATTTTATTTTATAAAATAAATTTTTATAAAATAAATAATATTAACATACATATCATCTCCTTTATTTCATTATGGAACTAAGTGGGAATGAACAGTCCAAGAGGACTCTGGGGTCATATGCTAACCCCACTACTGCTTCATATGGGAGTAGTATCTGTATACCCTCCATTGGAGTTAGTAGCTTTGAGTTGAATCCTCAGCTCATTATCATGGTGCAGCAAAACTGCCAGTATTTCGGTCTTCCACAGGAAGAACCTACAGAGTTTCTGGCACAATTTTTACAAATTGCTGACACAGTACATGATAAGGAAGTAGATCAGGATGTCTACAAATTATTACTGTTTCCATTTGCTGTAAAAGATCAAGCTAAGAGGTGGTTAAATAACCAGCCTAAGAACAGCATAAAAACATGGAAACAGCTGTCAGAAAAATTCCTGAATCACTATTTCCCTCCAAAACGGATGACACAGCTAAGGCTAAGCATCCAAGGCTTCAAACAAGGAGATAATGAATCCCTTTATGATGCCTGGGAGAGATACAGAGAGATGCTAAGAAAATGCCCCTCTGAAATGTTTTCAGAGTGGGTGCAATTAGACATCTTCTACTATGGGCTTACAGAAAAAGCTCAGATTTCTCTAGACCACTCAGTTGGTGGATCTATACATATGAGAAAAACAATTGAAGAAGCTCAAGAGCTTATTGATACGATTGCCAGAAATCAGCATATGTACCTAAGCAGTGAATCTTCCATGAAAGAAGAAGCTAAAACAGTAACTGCTGAACTCAGTCCTGTAGACCAGGCTAATGAATTCAATCAGCAATTAGACTTTCTAACTCAGCAGCTAGCCGAATTCAAGGAAATACTACAGGAAACAAGAATGGCTAACAGGAATATGGAAGTACAGTTAAAGCAAACAGAAAAGCAACTGTCAAAACAAATAACAGAAGAATGCCAAGCAATTCAATTAAGAAGTGGGAAAACATTAAATACCTCACTTCAAAGCAGCAGGAAGCCACGAAATGAACAAATGGCTACTCAAAATCCCTTTGAGGACAATCAGAGCCCAGAGAGGAATAAGGCTGGCGCTGAACACCCAGACCATGCTCATTTCTGGCGTTCAACGCCAGAAACAAGCATGAATCCGGCGTTGAACGCCCAAAGGGAGCACAGTTCTGGCGTTCAGACGCCAGTATCAAATAAGGAGTTGGCGTCTAACGCCACTCCAGCTTCCACCCCTGGCATTCAAACGCCAGTGGGGGATCAGTCACATACAAGTGCTGATAACAACCCTTCTAAAAAGGCTTCCCAACCCACTTCTGTAGGTAATAAACCTGCAGCAACTAAGGTTGAGGAATATAAAGCTAAAATGCCTTATCCTCAAAAACTCTGCCAAGCGGAACAGGATAAGCAATTTGCTCGCTTTGCAGACTATCTCAGGACTCTTGAAATAAAGATTCCGTTAGCAGAAGCACTTGAGCAAATACCCTCTTATGCTAAGTTCATGAAAGAGATCTTAAGTCATAAGAAGGATTGGAGGGAGACTGAAAAAGTTTACCTCACTGAAGAATGCAGTGCAGTCATTCTGAAAAGCTTACCTGAGAAGCTTAAAGATCCCGGGAGCTTTATGATACCATGCACATTAGAGGGTACTTGTACCAAGCAAGCTTTACGTGATCTTGGGGCAAGTATCAACCTAATACCTGCATCTACTATCAGAAAGCTTGGTTTGACTGAAGAAATCAAACCAACCAGGATATGTCTTCAACTTGCTGATGGCTCCATTAAATACCCATCAGGCGTGATTGAAGACATGATTGTCAAGGTTGGGCCATTTACCTTTCCTACTGACTTTGTGGTGCTGGAAATGGAGGAGCACAAGAGTGCAACTCTCATTCTAGGAAGACCTTTCCTAGCAACTGGCCGAACCCTCATTGACGTCCAAAAAGGGGAAGTAACCTTGAGAGTCAATGAGGAGGAGTTCAAGTTGAATGTTGTCAAAGCCATGCAACATCCAGACACCCCAAATGACTGCATGAGTGTTGATATTATTGACTCTCTGGTAAGAGAGGTCAATATGGCTGAGAGTCTCGAATCAGAGCTAGAGGACATCTTTAAAGATGTTCAGCCTGATCTGGAGGAATCAGAGAGAATAATAGAACCTCTGAAAATCCCTCAGGAAGAGGAGAAACCTCCAAAACCCGAACTCAAACCATTACCACCATCCCTGAAATATGCATTTCTGGGATAAGGTGATACCTTCCATGTAATCATAAGCTCTACCTTAGAGCCACAGGAAGAGGAAGCACTAATTCAAGTGCTAAGGACACACAAGACAGCTCTTGGGTTGTCCATCAGTGATCTCAAGGGCATTAGCCCAGCCAGATGCATGCACAAGATCTTATTGGAGGATGACGCCAAACCAGTGGTTCAACCACAAAGGCGGCTGAATCCAGCCATGAAAGAAGTGGTGCAGAAAGAGGTCACTAAATTACTAGAGGCTGGGATTATTTATCCTATATCTGACAGCCCCTGGGTGAGCCCTGTCCAAGTTGTCCCTAAGAAAGGTGGCATGACAGTGGTTCATAATGAAAAAAATGAACTGGTTCCTACAAGGACAGTTACTGGGTGGCGTATGTGTATTGATTATAGAAGGCTCAATACGGCCACCAGAAAGGATCATTTTCCTTTACCATTCATAGACCAGATGCTAGAACGACTGGCAGGTCATGAATACTACTGCTTCCTAGATGGATATTCAGGTTATAATCAAATTGCAGTAGATCCAAAAGATCAAGAGAAAACGGCATTCACATGTCCATCTGGAGTATTTGCATACAGAAGGATGCCATTTGGCCTGTGCAATGCACCTGCAACCTTTCAGAGGTGCATGCTCTCAATTTTCTCTGATATGGTGGAAAATTTTCTGGAAGTCTTCATGGATGACTTTTCAGTATTTGGAGACTCATTCAGCTCCTGTCTTGACCATCTAGCACTTATTCTAAAGAGATGCCAAGAGACTAACCTGGTTTTAAACTGGGAAAAATGTCACTTTATGGTGACTGAAGGAATTGTCCTTGGGCACAAAATCTCGAACAAGGGAATAGAGGTGGATCAAGATAAGGTAGAGGTAATTGAAAAATTACCACCACCTGCCAATGTTAAGGCAATCAGAAGCTTTCTGGGGCATGCAGGATTCTATAGGAGGTTTATAAAGGATTTTTCAAAAATTGCCAAACCTCTGAGCAACCTGCTAGCTGCTGACACGCCATTTATCTTTGATAAAGAGTGTCTGCAGGCATTTGAGACTCTGAAAGCTAAATTGGTCACAGCACCAATCATCTCTGCACCAGACTGGACATTACCATTTGAATTAATGTGTGATGCCAGTGACCATGCCATTGGTGCAGTATTGGGATAGAGGCATGACAAGCTTCTGCACGTCATTTACTATGCCAGTCGTGTTTTAAATAACGCACAGAAGAATTACATAACCACAGAAAAAGAGCTGCTTGCAGTGGTTTACGCCATTGACAAGTTCAGATCCTATTTGGTAGGATCAAAAGTGATTGTGTACACTGATCATGCTGCTCTTAAATATCTACTCACAAAGCAGGATTCAAAACCCAGACTCATCAGATGGGTGTTGCTTCTGCAAGAGTTTGATATAGAAATAAGAGACAGAAAAGGGACAAAGAATCAAGTAGCAGATCACCTGTCCCGAATAGAACCAGTAGAAAGGGCGTCCCCCCCTCTCACTGAGATCTCTGAAACCTTTCCGGATGAGCAACTCTTTGCCATCCAGGAAGTGCCATGGTTTGCAGATATTGCAAACTACAAGGCAGTGAGATTCATACCCAAAGAGTACAGTAGGCTGCAATCAAAGAAATTGATCACAGATGCAAAGTACTATCTCTGGGATGAACCATATCTCTTCAAGAGATGTGCAGACGGAGTAATCCGTAGATGTGTGCCTAAGGAAGAAGCACATAAAATTCTATGGCACTGCCATGGATCACAGTATGGAGGACATTTTGGAAGTGAGCGAACAGCCATAAGAGTCCTCCAATGTGGCTTCTACTGGCCTACTCTCTATAAAGATTCCCGAGCGTTTGTACTTAATTGTGACAGTTGCCAAAGATCTGGCAATCTGCCTCACAGTTATGCCATGCCTCAACAAGGGATCTTGGAGATTGAGTTGTTTGATGTATGGGGTATTGACTTTATGGGACCTTTCCCACCATCCTACTCAAACACTTATATTCTGGTGGCAGTGGATTATGTATCCAAATGGGTGGAGGCTATTGCAACACCCACTAATGACACTAAAACCGTGTTAAAATTCCTCCAGAAACACATCTTCAGCAGATTTGGTACCCCTAGAGTATTAATCAGTGATGGGGCACTCATTTCTGCAATAAACAGCTTTACTCTGCTTTGGTTCGTTATGGAGTAAGCCACAGGGTAGCCACTCCATACCATCCACAGACTAATGGGCAAGCTGAAGTCTCAAATAGAGAACTCAAAAGAATCCTGGAACGGACTGTAATTAACCGTAGAAGGGATTGGGCAAAAAGCTTGGATGATGCTCTGTGGGCATACAGAACAGCATTCAAGACCCCTATAGGGACCTCTCCATACCAGCTTGTGTATGGAAAGGCATGTCACTTGCCAGTGGAACTGGAACACAAGGCCTACTGGGCAACCAGATTCCTGAACCTTGATGCCAAGTTAGCTGGAGAAAAACGATTGCTCTAGTTAAATGAGCTAGAGGAATTTAGACTCAATGCTTTCGAGAATGCAAAAATATACAAAGAGAAAGCGAAAAGATGGCATGATAAGAAATTGTCATCCAGAGTCTTTGAGCCGGGGCAGAAAGTTCTACTATTTAATTCTAGGCTCAAATTATTCCCTGGAAAATTAAAATCCCGGTGGAGAGGTCCGTATGTGATTACAAGTGTATCACCATATGGATACGTAGAGCTTTAGGATAATGACTCTAACAAAAAGTTCATTGTTAATGGACAGAGAATTAAACATTATCTTGAAAGTAATTTTGAGCAAGAATGCTCAAAACTGAGACTTGATTAGAGCTCAGTAATGGTCCAGCTAAAGACAATAAAGAAGCGCTTGCTGGGAGGCAACCCAGCCATTCACAAAATTTTATTTTATTTTATTTGTTTCTGCTAATTAATTGATTTTTACAGGTATATGTCAAAGTATCTTCAAAGGTAAAATAGCAATTGATTGAATTCACAGAGTTACAGGGAAATTTGGAAGCTCACTGGCGTGAAAAAGCCAGTAAGAAACGTTTTGGGCGTTGAACGCCCAAAAGAAGCACCCACTGGGCGTTCAACGCCAGTAAGCGTAGCCATCTGGGCATTAAACGCCAGAAAGGAGCACCTTCTGGGCGTTGAACGCCAGAAAGAAGCACCTTCTGGGCGTTTAACGCCAGATTGACAGCGTCCTGGGCGTTCAGAAAAACGCCCAGTGACAAAGGACTTCCTGGCGTTCAACGCCAGAAAGAAGCAACAGCTGGGCGTTGAACGCCCAGGAGAAGCAACAATTGGGCGTTAAACGCCCAAAACATGCAGCAGTTGGGCGTTTAACGCCAGGATGGTGGGGAGGAGGTACAATTCGTCTTTCTTCACAAATTTTCTAATTTTTATGTTTCAATTCATGATTTCTTGCATAAACATGTTTCAAAATATCATCCTTCAATTCCAAAAATTTTAATCCTAATTTCTAAAAACCCTAATTTCTAAAATCCCTTTTTCAAAAATATCAAATGTATCTTAATTCATAAACACAAATCTTTTTCTAATCCAAATCTTTTTCAAATCTTTTTCAACTTATCATATCTTTTGGATTTCGAATTTGCCTCTCCCTCTATTCCTCTCCTTTCCTTTCTTTTGCTTGAGGACAAGCAAACCTCTAAGTTTGGTGTGATTTGCCATGATCACAGAGCTAAAACTCATCAAGATCATGGCACCTAAGGGAACAGGAAGAGCAAGGATGTGAATTGAAGGAACTAAAGCGTCAGAAGCTATTCCTTGAAGGACCAAGCACCCCACAGACTAGAGGAACATCCACTTCCCAAAATACAGGTTGTTAAGTTCTAATTTTAAGCTTTAACTCTGTGATAGTATTATTATAGGATTTTACCTTAGAAGTTATATAGGAGTAGTAGTAATTAGCATATCTATTTTGATTTTATTTTCAATTAACTTATAATTTATTTTTCTCATCATCATCAAACATGAATAAAATAGTAGATTTTTAGAATAAAGAGGCAATAATTTTTTTTCGAGTTCTTAATAAGAAAAATTCTAATTATTTATATGTGGTGGCAATACTTTTTGTCTTCTGAATGAATGCTTGAACAGTGCATATTTTTTATCTTGTTGTTTGTGAATGTTAAAACTGTTGGCTCTTGAAAGAATGATGAAAAAGAGAAATGTTATTGATGATCTGAAAAATCATGAATTTGATTCTTGAAGCAAGAAAAAGCAGTGAAAAAAAAACTTTTGCAAGAAATCATTGGATCAAGAAAAAGAAAAAGCCAATAGCCCTTAAAACCAAAAGGCAAGGGTGAAAAGGATCCAAGGCTTTGAGCATTAGTGGATAGGAGGGCCCAAGGAAGTAATTCCAGGCCTAAGCGGCTAAATCAAGCTGTCCCTAACCATGTGCTTGTGGCATGCAGGTCCAAGTGAAAAGCTTGAGACTGAGTGGTTAAAGTCGTGATCCAAAAGCAAAAAGAGTGTGCTTAAGAGCTCTGGACACCTCTAACTGGGGACACTAGCAAAGCTGAGTCACAATCTGAAAAGGTTCACCCAGTCATGTGTCTGTGGCATTTATGTATCCGGTGGTAATACTGGAAAACAAAGTGCTTAGGGCCACGGCCAAGACTCATAAATTAACTGTGTTCAAGAATCAACATACTACACTAGGAGAATCAATAATACTATCTGAATTCTGAGTTCCTATGGATGCCAATCATTCTGAATTTCAAAGGATAAAGAGAGATGCCAAAACTGTTCAGAAACAAAAAGCTACTAGCCCCGCTCATCTAAATTAGAATCTGAGCTTCACTTAAAACTCGGAGATTTTATTACTCCTTAAATTCTTTTTATCCTATTTTATTAATCTAGTTGCTTGGGGACAAGCAACAGTTTAAGTTTGGTGTTGTGATGAGCGGATATTTTATACGCTTTTTGGGGGTAATTTCATGTAGATTTTAGCATGTTTTAGTTAGTTTTTAGTAGAATATTATTAGTTTTTAGGCAAAAATCATATTTCTGGACTTTACTATGAGTTTGTGTGTTTTTCTATGATTTCAGGTATTTTCTGGCTGAAATTGAGGGAGCTGAGCAAAAATCTGAGTTAGGCTAAAAAAGGACTGCTGATGCTGTTGGATCCTGACCTCCCTGCACTCGGAATGGATTTTTTGGAGCTACAGGAGTCCAATTGACGCGCTCTCAACGGCGTTGGAAAGTAGATATCCAGGGCTTTCCAGCAATATATAATAGTCCATACTTTACGCGAAGATAGACGACGTAACTTGGCGTTGAACGCCAAGTACATGTTGCTGTCTGGAGTTAAACGCCAGAAACACGTCATGATCCGGAGTTGAACGCCCAAAACACGTTATAACTTGGAGTTCAACTCCAAGAAAAGCCTCAGCACGTGGATAGCTTTAGTCTCAGCCCCAGCACACACCAAGTGGGCCCCAGAAGTGGATTTCTGCACCAATTATCTTAGTTTACTCATATTCTGTAAACCTAGGTTACTAGTTTACTATTTAAACAACTTTTAGAGACTTATCTTGTACCTCATGACATTTTCAGATCTGAATTTTATACACTTTGGCGGCATGAGTCTCTAAACTCCATTGTTGGGGGTGAGGAGCTCTGCAGCGTCTCGATGAATTAATGCAATTGTTTCTATTTCTCCATTCAAACGTGTGTGTTCCTATCTAAGATGTTCATTTGCGCTTAATTGTGAAGGAGGTGATGATCCGTGACACTCATCACCTTCCTCAATCCATGAACGTGTGTCTGACAACCACCTCCGTTCTACATCAGATTGAATGAGCATCTCTTAGATTCTTTAATCAGAATCTTCGTGGTATAAGCTAGATTGATGGCGGCCATTCTTGAGGATCCGGAAAGTCTAAACCTTGTCCGTGGTATTCCGAGTAGGATTCCGTGATTGAATGGCTATGACGAGCTTCAAACTCCTGAAGGCTGGGCGTTAGTGACAGACGCAAAAGAATCATTGGATTCTATTCCAACCTGATTGAGGACCGACACATGATTAGCCGTGCTGTGACAGAGCATTTGGACCATTTTCACTGAGAGGATGGGAAGTAGCCATTGACAACGGTGACACCCTACATATAGCTTGCCATGGAGGGAACTTTGCACTTTTCCATGGATGGAATATTACATTACAGGAATAAATCAAGACAAAGCATCTCCAAAACTCCAACATATTCTCCATTACTGCATAACAAGTATTTATTTTATGCCCTTTCCCCTTTCTTCACTGAACTTGAAAAACACTGTTGTTGGCATCCTGACTAAGAATAATAAGATAAACATAGCTTGCTTCAAACCAACAATCTCCGTGTGATTCGACCCTTACTCACGTAAGGTACTACTTGGACGACCCAGTGCACTTGCTGGTTAGTTGTGCGGATTGCAAAAAGTGTTATTGCAATTTCGTGCACCAAGCTTCCACCTCCGAGTCATGGGAGATGGAGAGATTCATCTCAAGGGTCCATAGCTTAGTAGAAGAAGCATTTGACTGCACATCAAGAGAGCATGAGGAATTCCCTCATCAAGAAATCCCTGAGATACCTCAGGGAATACATTTTCCTCCACACAATTATTGGGAGCAACTAAGGATAAGAGCACCAAAATCATTAGGGATCATGCAACAAAGGCAGGGAAGAGACATAGAGGAGCTCAAAGCACCATTGGTCCTTCAAGAAGGCGCCACCCTTACTAAGGTGGACCCATTCCTTAACTTTCTTGTTCTTAATTCTCTGTTTTTCGATTTTATGATTCATGTTTATCTATGTTTTGTGTCTTTATTACATGATCATTAGTATTTAGTAACTATGTCTTAAGGCTATAAATAATCCCATGAATCCTTCACCTCTCTTAAATAAAAAATGTTTCTAATTCAAAAGACCAAGAAGTACATAAATTTCGAAATTATCCTTGAATTTAGTTTAATTATATTGATGTGGTGACAATACTTTTTGTTTTCTGAATGAATGCTTAAACAGTGCATATTTTTTATCTTGTTGTTTATGAATGTTAAAATTGTTGGCTCTTGAAAGAATGAAGAAAAAGAGAAATGTTATTGATAATCTGAAAAATTATGAAATTGATTCTTGAAGCAAGAAAAAGCAGTGAAAGAACAAGGCTCGCGAAAAAAAAGAAGAAGAGTGGCGAAAAAAATAGAAAGAAAAAGAAAAAGCAAGCAGAAAAAGCCAATAGCCCTTAAAACCAAAAGGCAAGGGTAAAAAGGATCCAAGGCTTTGAGCATCAATGGATAGGAGGGCCCAAGGAAATAAAATCCAGGCCTAAGCGGCAAAATCAAGCTGTCCCTAACCATGTGCTTGTGGCATGCAGGTCCAAGTGAAAAGATTGAGACTGAATGGTTAAAGTCGTGATCCAAAGCAAACAGAGTGTGCTTAAGAGCTCTGGACACCTCTAACTGGGGACTCTATCAAAGCTGAGTCACAATCTGAAAAGGTTCACCCAGTCATGTGTCTGTGGCATTTATGTATCCGGTGGTAATACTGGAAAACAAAGTGCTTAGGGCCACGACCAAGACTCATAAAAGTAGCTGTGTTCAAGAATCAACAAACCTAACTAGGAGAATCAATAACACTATCTGAAATTCTAAATTCCTATAGAAGCCAATCATTCTGAATTTCAAAGGAAAAAGTGAGATGCCAAAACTGTTCAGAAGCAAAAAGCTACAAGTCCCGCTTATCTAATTAGAACTAATATTCATTGATATTTTGGGATTTATAGTATGTTCTCTTCTTTTTATCCTATTTGATTTTCAGTTGCTTGGGGACAAGCAACAATTTAAGTTTGGTGTTGTGATGAACGGATAATTTATACGCTTTTTGGCATTGTTTTTAGGTAGTTTTTAGCATGATCTAGTTACTTTTAGGGATGTTTTCATTGTTTTTTATGATAAATTCACATTTCTGGACTTTACTATGAGTTTGTGTATTTTTCTATGATTTCAGGTATTTTCTGGCAGAAATTGAGGGACCTGAGCAAAACTCTGATAGGAGGCTGACAAAGGACTGCTGATGCTGTTGGATTCTGACCTCCCTGCACTCGAAATAGATTTTCTAGAGCTACAGAACTCCAAATAGCGCGCTCTCAATAGCATTGGAAAGTAGACATTCAGAGCTTTCCAGCAATATATAATAGTCCATACTTTATTCGTTATTAGACGACGTAAACTGGCGCTCAACACCTGTTCCATACTGCATTCTGGAGTCAAACGCCAGAAACACGTCACGAACCAGAGTTGAACGCCCAAAACACGTTACAACTTGGCGTTCAACCCCAAGAGAAGCCTCAGCTTGTGGATAGATCAAGCTCAGCCCAAGCACACACCAAGTGGGCCCCGGAAGTGGATTTATGCATCAATTACTTACTTCTGTAAACCCTAGTAGCTAGTTTAGTATAAATAGAACTTTTTACTAGTGTATTAGACATCTTTGGACGTTTGGTTCTTAGATCTGAGGGCTGGCCATTCGGCCATGCCTGGACCTTTCACTTATGTATTTTCAACGGTGGAGTTTCTACACACCATAGATTAAGGGTGTGGAGCTCTGCTGTACCTCAAGTTTTAATGCAATTACTACTATTTTCTATTCAATTCGATTTATTCCTGTTCTAAGATATTCGTTGCACTTCAACTTGATGAATGTGATGATCCGTGACACTCATCATCATTCTCACCTATAAACGCGCGTGATTGACAACCACTTCCGTTCTACCTTAGACCGGGCGCATATCTCTTGGATTCCTTAATCAGAATCTTCGTGGTATAAGCTAGAATTGATGGTGGCATTCATGGGAATCCGGAAAGTCTAACCTTGTTCGTGGTATTCCGAGTAGGATTCCGGAATTGAATGACTGTGACGAGCTTCAAACTCCTGAAGGCTGGGCGTTAGTGATAGACGCAAAAGAATCACGGGATTCTATTCCAACCTGATTGAGAACCGACAGATTATTAGCCGTGCTGTGACAGAGCATTTGGACCATTTTCACTGAGAGGATGGGATGTAGCCATTGACAACGGTGATGCCCTTCATATAGCTTGCCATGGAAAGGAGTAAGAAGGATTGGATGAAAGCAGTAGGAAAGCAGAAATTCAACAGGGACAAGCATCTCTATAGGCTTATCTGAAATTCCCACCATTAATTTACATAAGTATTTCTATCCTATTTTATTTATCTTTTAATTATCTAATCCAATCACATTTGAATCAGCCTGACTGAGATCTACAAGATGACCATAGATTGCTTCATACCAACAATCTCCGTGGGATCGACCCTTAGTCACGTAAGGTATTACTTGGACGACCTAGTGCACTTGCTGGTTAGTTGTGCGGAGTTGTGACAAAGTGTAATTCATGTTTAAGAGCACCAAGTCTTTGGAGCCATTGTTGATGATCACAATTTCGTCCACCATCTATGAAGGTGAAATCTATAATTGCGGAAGTCTAGTCAAGGTTCAACTACACCATCAGTTACCGAAAGGCTTGGTTGGCAAAGCAGAAGTCCATAGATAAAGTTTTCGGTAGTTGAGAAGAATCTTACCAAGCTTTGCAATAGTGGTTCTCGATCATGGTTTAGATGTCTAGCTCAATTGTCGAAATAGAAACATGATCCATGCACAATGGTAGTGAGGAGGCGGACGGCGTTAGGATATTTTACCGCATATTTTGGAGTTTCAATCCATGCATTAGAGCGTTCAAGAATTCCAAGCATCTGGTTCAGTTGATGGCACACACCTTTACGGAAAATTCAAATGTTCACTTTTGGTTGTTGTTGCACAAGATGGGAACCAGAACATTGTACCTATTAATTTTGCTCTCATGGAGGGGGGAGATTGCTTATATGTAACACTTTTTTCTCAATAATTTATGAAGGCATGTTGTTAGAAAAGACGTCATGGGTATAATCTCATACCAACCTGAGTCAATCTGGGCAGTAGTAAATCGTTTCGGAGGTGATTGGCAACCTCCAAGAGCATGGTGGATGTTTTGTATTAGGCACATCGGTAGCAACTTCTTAAGGGCATTCAAAGTCACACACTTGAAAAAACTTATTGTCAACATAGGGATTCAAGGACAATGGAGGAGTACAACATCAATGATAAGAGGTTGCAAGAGCAAGGCGAAGCATGTGCCCGGTGGTGCAACGCCATCAAAGTTAGGAACTGGTATTAGCATTTGACAAGGGACATCGATGGGGCCACATAACGAAAAACCTTGTCGAGTGCATTAATTCAGTGTTGAAGGGTGCCCGAAATCTTCCTGTGTCGGCACTCGTCCGAGCAACATATTATCGGTTAAACAAGCTATTTACGTGGAAGAGTGTTGAGGCTAACGATCGCAAGTGTGCTGGATTTACCTACTCTATATTTGCCACTCAGCGGATAGAAGCAAATATGCAACGTGCTGGAAATATAGTTGTGCATCAGTTTGACAAACGAAATGAGGTGTTTGAAGTGCACAAAATGCCTAATAGAAAGGTGTTAGTAGTTGATCTTGGACAGCAGACTTATGAATGTGGGCACTTTCAGGTAGAATATCTACCATGTCGTCACGTTATAGCTTGACGTGCAAACCAGTGCCTCGATTGGCAGGTGTATGTGAATGAAGTATACAAGACAACAGAGATTTGTGAGGTCTACAGAATTGAGCTCATACCATTAGACGATCTGGAGACATGGCCTGCTTATCTGGGACCGACGTTGGTCGCTAATCCCACCTTCAGGCGAATGTCGAAAGGTCATCTCAAATTGACCCGCTACCTAAATGAAATGGATTCACGAGAAATGTGTGGTCCTCAGATATGCCGTCTCTGTCATAGACAGGGTCATAGTCGTAGTCGATGTTCTTAGTGTGCTGGACTGAGTGGAGTTGGTGATAGTGGTAGTCGCTAGATCTCTGTTGGTCATTATGTTCGTATTTTTTAGAATATATACCCATTTTGGTCCTCAAAAAATTTTAAGCTAGACATTTTAGTCCCCAACTAAAATTAATTATTCGATTGGTCCCTAACAATTAATTCCGTCAGTCACTTAGGTTCTTGGCTCCGTCAACTCTAACGGAAGACAAAATGGTCCCTGAAAACTCTAATATGGAACAAAATGATCCCTGACAACTTTAACAAGAGACAAAATGATCCCTGACCCCTTTATTCGAAAACGACACTGTTCTTCCCAATTTTTATCATATCTCGCATAACTCTAACATTCATACTCTCATTTTTCACCTTCACAATCTTCTTTTCCATCTTTTCCTTCCTCCTCTTTAACTCCAAGATTAAGCCATGGTGTAATTGTCACACGTGTCGCACCTACCTCAACATGTCATGGACCACACACCTTCTAAATCTTTGTGATTGGTACATCCACCTCCTCTGCACTTCACCCACCAAAAGCATCCACTTCCACGTCTTTGATAACATCACCTCCAACTCCGACAACGTCCACAACATCCTCAAGACCAAGTTCCACAACTACTCCAAAGGTACGCCTTTCTCCACTCTCCGGCAAGCAATATAGATTGTTGGACATTAGGACATCATGAGAAGATTCTCCTTCGACATCATATGCAAATTACATCTCCACCCAATTCCAAACAAAGTGGGCATAGTTCCAAAAAAAAGTAATAAAAACAGAGCAATAACTACAAAGAAAACATAAAAACTAGCATAAAACAGCAAACAGAGAGCAAAAGAATATAATGATTTTAGCTCCTCTAAAGACACTTCAAGATGAACCTGATCAGTTATACAACATCAAATCATGATCATTCTCCTTCCAACTTTTAATCTGCAGAATTATTGGCCTTTTTTATAGATCAATAAATCATGCATCAAAGATCAACTTCATATGTCTTCTTATTCACCTTAGACTTGATATTTGCACTCATAAGTACATCAATTACTCCTATATTGTCAATCTTGACACCATCGATTTGTGCATCCTACAACTTTCTCCTTTAACTTCTCTAATACCAACACTCCATTATTAAAGACAATGTTATTTCTACATATCCATGTGCACCATATTATAGAAAAAATAAACACCATCCACACTTTCTTCATATCTTTTCTTATCCTTCTATCCATCCACACCTCAAAGCATTCTTTGGTGGTTCCTGGCCAAACCCAAATCACACTCCAATCCACCAAGATTGATCCCCACAACTTCCATATACGATCACATGAAAAAAAATAAGTGATGTACCGTCTCTAATCTATCCTTACATAAGACACAAAAGGATTTCGCTTCTGGTACAATCTTAAACTTACATAATTGATGCCAAGGCATCTTAGGCTAGTTTCACTAGAATTTTTCTGTTAGTTTTAGTTGTTTTATGCACTTTCTTGAGCTTAAAGTAACCAAGAATGGTTAAATGAATAACAAAGCAATGAACCATTCAAACAGTATGATTTTGATGCAAAATCCATGAGTTTTTAGTTATATTACTTGAATGCTATGAATGGAAGAATTCTCAGGAAATTTTGCAAGACTTTGATGCAGTTGTTTGGATGATTTCAGGGAAGAAGAGGCTAGGCAAGGAAGCAACAAGATCAATAAAGGAAGCTTGAATATCACATGTGGAGTTTAAGTTCCAGTTTAAGCTTAAACTGGAACTTAAACTACCAAGCCATATAATGCTGGAAGTGGCGTTTAAGCTCCAGTTTAAGCTTAAACTGGAGCTTAAACGCCAGAATCATGAAGGCTGAAGGTGGCGTTTAACTTCCAGTTTAACCTTAAACTGGAAGTTAAACGCCAGAATGAGAAATGCACCAGGGAGCATTTCCACGTTTAAGCTCCAGTTTAACCTTAAACTGGAGCTTAAACGTGTTCGACCCAAATTATGCACCAGGAAGCCATTTCCACGTTTAAGCTCCAGTTTAACCTTAAACTGGAGCTTAAACGTGTTCGACATTTCACACTCCTGGGCTACTTTCTTCATTTCCACGTTTAAGCTCCAGTTTAACCTTAAACTGGAGCTTAAACGTGTTCGACCACAATTTGTCTCCAGGGTTGCTTTCTCATTTCCACGTTTAAGCTTTAGTTTAACCTTAAACTGAAGCTTAAACGTGTTCGACATTTTATCCTCCAGGGTGCTTTCCTCATTTCCACGTTTAAGCTTCAGTTTAACCTTAAACTGAAGCTTAAACGTGCTTGAATTATATCACCTCCAGGAGTGTCCAACGTTTAAGTTGCAGTTTAAGCTTAAACTGCAACTTAAACGCCTCTATTTGAAAAGGTTTCTGGGCCAAAAATATTGCAGTTTAAGTTAGCATTTGAGCACAAATATTAACTTAAACATACTCTGGTATGAAACCCAATTGAATATCATGGTTTATGGGATTGGGCCTGAAGAATTGATCAGTCTGGAATTTCAATTGTTGAGTCATGTGTCATTACTTGATTATCACTAAGTTGGCTCAATGAATGTTACAGAATTGGATCAGCAGCCTCATCAGGGTTATGGATCATAAACCCAAAGCAAAAGGAAATCAAGAAAAGGCCTCAAAGCCCAAGAAGCACAACAGAAGCTCAATTTAGAAAGTGTATAAATAGGATAGAATTTAAGTTAGGAAGGGAGAACGGGACTGGGGACTTTGGGGATCATTTTCTAGTTTTACTTTGTGTAATTGAATTCAGAGCTATGACTCACTAAACCCCTTTCATTGGGTTAGGGAGCTCTATTGTAATTCAATGAATCAATCATAGTTTTTATCTTCTTCTTCAATCTTTTCTCTTGAATTTTGTTAGAAAGCTTCTCGATCTAATTCCATTGGTTAGTTGTCTTGGGAAAGAGACTATCCATAATTGGAATCCTTCGGAACCTTGGGAAAGGAATGGAGGATTCATGCTAGAGAAGTTTTCTCACAGTGAATTGGATTGGGGTTTGGATGGATATTGTGACATGTAATCCTACCAAATTGTGGTTCATGAAACTGTGTGGTATAATCAGTGATCGAACATCATCTCTTCTTATGAACATTTAAACCAAGGGATTGGGAATTTGTTTGTTTTTAGAGAGAATTGGTGAGCCAAGGAATTGGGATCCAATCATATAAGATTGTCAAGCAAAATTCAATGAATGCATTGGTTGAGGAAGGGATAAAAATGTTTTGATTCGGAGATCTCAATATCTCCTGAAATCCAATGAATTCCCCATTTCTGATCTACACTTTCTCTTTAATTTCTGCAATTAATTTCATGCAATCACCCCGATCCCTTTTTAATTTCATCACTTTAACTTCTCGCTCTTTAATTCATGCAATTTAAGATTCCGCAATTCTCATCTAAATCTTGATTCCGCTCAACTAGAACAAACTTCTAATCCGAATTGCTCACTCAACCAATCCTTGTGGGATTCGACCTCACTCTATTGTGAGTTTTTACTTGACGATAACCGGTGCACTTGCCGGAAGGAATTTTTGCTGATTGTGCAATTTCCTAAATCGTAGCTATCAAGTTTATGGCTATCAAGTTTATGGCGCCGTTGCCGGGGATTGGTTTTCGATTGACAATTCTCAAATTGGAAGTTAACTAGATTGAGCATTTTTCTTGTTTTGTTAATTCAGTTCAAGTTACTTATTGAATTGTAATTTCTGCACTCTGTTACTTGCTTTCTTTCTTTATGCCTTTAAATTCAAGCAACTAACTCACTGACCCACTAACTATTTGAATTAATTCCTCAACTGCTCTAACCATACTCTTCCATTAACCAAGAGTATTCCACTTGTTTGTTGCCTGTGCTGTGTTCTTGTATGACAGGTAGGAGAGGAGAGACATCAACTCCTCCATATACCGAACCAGAGAGGACCCTTCATAAACTTAGAAGGGAAGCAAGAAAGAAGAGAGTACTGGGAGAAGAAGAATCTGAAGGAGAATCTGAGGACAATTTTGAGGAAGCTCTAGATCTCAACATGGATAGAGAAGTTCACAACCATGAGAGAGCTGATGGAAACAATGCCATTCCCGAGAGGAGGGTTCTTGGTTCATACATAAACCCAACCTTTGGGAATTGTGGTAGCAGCATTCAGAAACCACCCATTCAGGCCAACAATTTTGAACTCAAACCACAGCTAATATCACTGGTGGAGGATCATTGTTCATTTGGTGGGAGTGCTAATGAAGACCCAAATCAACATCTCACAAAATTCCTGAGAATTTGCGACACTGTGAAGTCCAATGGAGTCCAGGAAGATGCCTATAAACTGCTCTTGTTCCCATTTTCACTTAGGGACAAGGCAGCTAAGTGGCTGGAATCATTCCCAAGGGGGAGCCTAACAACCTGGGATGAGGTGGAAAGCAAGTTTCTGGCACGCTTCTACCCCCCACAAAAGGTCAATAGGCTTCGATCTGAGGTTCAGACTTTTAGACAACAAGAGGGTGAAACTCTCTACGAGGCATGGGAGAGATTCAAGGATTTGACAAGGAAATGCCCACCAGACATGTTCCATGACTGGGTGCAATTGCATATTTTCTATGATGGACTTTCTTATGAATCAAGGAAGGCTGTAGACCATTCATCAGGAGGTTCATTGAATAGGAAAAAGACTATGGAAGAAGCCATCGAAGTGATTGAGACAGTGGCTGAGAATGAGTACTACTATGCTTCAGAGAGACACAACACTAAGGGAGTCATGGAGCTGAACCATGTTGATACAATTTTAGCCCAAAACAAGGTGTTTGCCAAGCAACTAGCAGAGCTCACCAGGAATTTAAAAATAAATCAAGTGGCTGCAATACACACACAAGATCAAGAGGAAGTAAGCACTGAAGGAGGTGATTGGGAAGAGGCCAACTATGTGGGAAATCAACAAAGGCAACCATATGATCCACATTCCAACACTTACAACCCAGGCTGGAAAAACCACCCAAACTTTGGGTGGGGAAACCAGCAAACCCAACCACAAAACCACAAACCTTACAACCCCAACCAACATAACAATTCCACATACCAAAGCTCCAACCAAAGATCATACCAAGCCACACAAAACATTTACTCCCAACTACCATATCATGGCCAAAATAATCAACCTGCCCAACCTAATCCGAACCGACAATTTCAAGATCAATTAAACAGGATAGAAGGAATGCTAGCAAACATGGGTCAGGACATAAGTGAGTTGAAAAGCTTTAGGGAGGATGTGAGATCTACCTTAAGGAACCATGGTGAAAAACTCAAGAGGATGGAGACTCAAGTAGGAGAGCTATCTCAACAGGCCCCTAAGTCAACTGCAGTGTTCCCTAGTGACACAGAAAAGAATCCTAAAGGGGAACAAAAGGGAGTGAGATGGGAAGAATGCAAGGCCATTACCATATTGAAGGAAGTCTCAGAAGAAGAAGGAATCAGACCCTCAGAACAGGAGCCAGAAATCTTGAAGGAAGGTGTGGAAGAAGCTAAGCAGGAAAGTGAAACTGAGCAAGCCAAGGAACTGCAACATAAAGGCATGCTGGAAACATACCAACCAAAAGCACCATTTCCTCAGAGGTTAGGAGGAGGTGAAAAAGGGAAAACATATTCAAGGTTTTTAGAGACATTTAAGTCTCTCCATATCAATATTCCCTTTCTTGAGATTCTCCAGCAAATGCCTACACATATCAAGTATTTGAAGGAATTGCTGAGCAAGAAAAGAGTTTTGAAGGGAGGACAAACTGCAATAATGAACAAAGAATGCAGTGCCCTCATCAAGAAGGACATAGTCTCTAAGAAAACAGACCCAGGAAGTTTTCATATCCCCTGCATCATAGGGGAAACAAAAATTGACAGAGGATTCTGTGATCTAGGAGCTAGCATAAATGTGATGCCTCTGACTCTTATGAAGAGGCTACAACTGAATGAGGTGAGATCCACTGATGTAATCATACAACTGGCTGACAAAACTCAGAAGCAAGCTGAAGGGGTAGTTGAGAATGTGCTGGTGAAAGTGGGAAATTATTTCTTCCCCACAGACTTTGTCATTTTGGACATGGAGGAAAGCTACCTACACCCTATCATTCTGGGAAGGCCATTTCTAGCCACTGCTAGAGCACTCATAGATATAGAACAAGGAGAGCTAATTTTGAGAGTACATGATGAACAGCTCATTTTCCATGTTTTCAAACCTGCATCTGAGCCTGAACCAGAACCTGAAAAGCCTATGGATGATAGTAGCCATCTGTGTTTGGAGGAAAGCAATCCAGCAGCTGAAACTCTGAAACAGTCCTTGGAAGGCAAACAAGAATTGCAAGAGTTAAAGCCACAAGAATCAATAGAAAAAGCTCAGAAAGATCTTCCTGGCATAAGGGTCAATGAAGAAATTCTCAAGAGAGAGGGAAGAATTGTAAAGAAATTGCCAAGAGGGTGGAGAAACAAGAAAATTCCCACTGAAGGTTTCTCTCCGGGAGATAAAGTAATATCAAGTCATTATCTGCCAATCCCACCTGGCCTCAAAACCATTCCTTCCCAACTCCCTCAAGTGTTCACAATCAGGAAAGTTCTTTCTATGGAACATTTGGAAATCATGAAGGAATCAAATGGGGACGTTTTCATAGTAAGAGGAGAGGACATCAAGCACTACAATCCACCCTAACAAGGGACAACCGTCAAGCTAGTGACGTTAAAGAAGCGCTTCATGGGAGGCAACCCATGTTTTAGTATCCTTACTCTTCATTGTTTTGCTTTGCATCTAATAAAGCATGGTTTCTTATGCATGAATTTGAATCCTCAGGACAACTGTTGATAAGGTGCACTAAACATTGCATGTAAAATACAATTGGTCTCTAAGTTTGGTTTGCCTGAAGGCACTCCCAAATCTTATTCAAATTGTATTCAATCCTTCATTCAAGGTGCACAACCAAACATTAAGTTTGGTGTTCCTCTTTGAACAAAGTTAATGAAAAGCAAGAAGTTCCTCTGGATTTAGAAATTCATGACAAGTATACCATTTGCATGTTTTAATACTTTGATTTCAATTACTTTAGGTAGTAAAATTGTTTAGGATCAAAGAGCCAAAGTGACTATGATTTATTAGAATTATGCACATTCATTAAGGACAACCAACATGGATTTCATGTCATCAGGAGACATTACCAAACACTAAGTTTGGTGTCCAGTAATAAGTGTGCATACATACAAAGGTCACGGCTATAAGCTCATGAAGTCAATCATTGATTTACAATTCAAAAAGAATGAAAAACATGTGCAAGTGCTATTCATTATTCACATGGACCGAAAAAAATGATAGCAAATTTGTTTGTTTGTGCAGGTACAAAAGTAAGGATAAGAATGGATGAAAAAGACAAAGGGGGGAGGTACGGTCTTGGTCAAAAAGGGAGTTCACAAGTCTTTGAAACTAACACATGGGAAAAGGAAGTTCCGCATGAAAAGATAGCTACATGTACAACTTAATACACCCAGAATACTTCCAAGAAAGTTAAAAGCAATTCGTCCTTCTCCTTAATTCATATATTTACCATCAAGCCATCCTTCACAAATCACCCTAGCCGTCCATTTTTCACTTGCATGAACTATAAAGAACCATTTGGGGAACGAGTTCCACACTACCAATTCTCCTTCTTGCACATATTCTTTCATCATAGCAAAACTATCTCTTGCCGAAAACAACTTCACCACACTTCTAACAACACTTTCTTACTTCACCTTATCAACTTTAGCTTGTCACTTGCCAAAACTAAAGAACCAATGGCAGCCTCATCTAGCCACAAAAGAAGAAAAGACAAGCAGCCAATGGAGGAGGAAAGGGAATTTGATGCATGGAAATACAAATCAGTTTTCCATGAGATTCAGGCCGAATGGATGAGACCTAAAAGGATACTAGCTGAGATTCCCTTTGACCTTGAAAAGGATGAGTTCCCAAGTGTTTGGGAGAAGATCAAAAAGAGGAAGTGGGAGCTCCTGACTAAGCCAATCACTAAAATCAACATCAACCTGGTGAAGGAGTTTTATGCAAATGCAGTGAGGGAGGATCCAACCGTGGAACCCACATACAAAAGCTATGTGAGAGGGGTGGAAGTTGACTTCAGCCCCAAGGCAATCATGAAAACTCTTGGCCTGAAAAACATACGTTTCAGCCAAGCAAGTTATGAGGAAAGGATGATAGGAGAACCTGACTATTCGACTATTGCTGAAGACCTTTGTGCCATCAGAGCTGAATGGGTGAGAAAAACAAGAGGGGCTCCAAGAGTCTTGAGAAGGGGAGACCTAACACCTGAAGCTAAAGGGTGGTATGCAATAGTTAGGAGATCCATCCTACCCACTGCAAACTCTTCAGAAATAGTCCCTAAAAGAGCCATCTTGCTACATTGCATTATGGTGGGAGGGGAGATCAAAGTTCATAAATTCATTGCTGAACAGATACAAGAGTTTAGTGAGAAAAGTGACCCTGACTCCTGGCTCCACTTCCCTAGCACCATCATCAGACTATGCATCGATGCCCAAGTACCACTTGAAGATGCAAGACCTAATTGGCTACATCCTGGAATGGCCATAACTGCTCACAGAATGACTCTTGGCCCAATTGCTCCAAGACATACAAAAAGAAGAAATGAAGAAGGGCAACAAGCAGAAGAGGAGCAAGAAGCAGAGCAAGAAGCAGAGCAAGAAGGAGAAGAAGAGCAAGAAGAGCAAGGAAATCCAGAAAAAAGGCAACGAGTTCCCAGAGACCCCATGGATATGAGAAGAATGCAGGAAATCGTGGAAGGAATGTCTCAACAATACATGAGGTCTCAAGAGAGGCAAGAGGACTTTCACCTAAAAATGATGGACATGCAAAGGAACTTTGAATCAAGATTCCTAGATCTGCAAAGGGAACAGAATTTACAATTACAGGAATCCCTCAGCCACATATGCCAACACCAAGATGTCAATATCTTGGCAATCAAGGAAGCCACCACTTTGCAGAATGCAAGATATGCAGTTCAAGCTGATTACAACATCAGTTCTCAAATCAAGCTTAACTACATAGGGGAACATCTACACAAGATGGACCCAGCATTCCCAGCTTTTGATGAGTATTTCAAAGGGAGGAAAGAAGGAGAAATGAACAAGGCAGTGATCCTTGAGAAAGGAGTGGAAGAAACAATGAAAAAAGCTGGATTCTGGACAAAGCTCATAAGAAAAGACAAAGGAAGTACAAGTGGTCAAAAAGAGGTAAGAAGCAAGAAGAAGCAGGACCCCAAGAATCAAAAAGAACCAAGCAACAAATGAAAGGTGGTCTTGTTCCTTAATAAGCAAATAATAGTTTGTGAATTGTCTTTATGAGCTTTCTTTCATTTTAAGTCATTTAAGTTTTATGTGAAATTTCTAGTATGTTTGTCTGTTTACTGCTTTGAATAAAGTGAATGCCTAGATGTTTGGATATAACTTCACCTTCTTAAACAAATGCTTGCCATGCTTGTTCTGTTTCCAAAAATAAAAGAAAAGTTTGAACAAAAGTAACTTGGCTCAATTAGTGACAAATCAAGTAGAATTAAGTGGTGGTATGCATGCTTGATTGTTTAGTCAGCTCACTGGAAATTGAGTGTAGAATTATCAATTTTGTGTAGAAGTTGAATACTGTCTATGGATCTTGATAAATAAATGTCTTTGGCCATGAAAAAGAAAGAAAAAGAAGAAGAAAAAGCCACTGAAAAAGGGCAACCAAAAAGAAAAAAAAATTTGAGAAAATAAGCTAGGCACCAATGGTTTGAACTTCTGAGACAAATGCCTGTGGTGTTTATGTATTAAGGATATGCTTGGATGAATAGGTTCTGAGGAGTGTTTCAACACTTGGTAACTTGGGTTAACTAACCCGGGATTATCAACCAAAAGTCCATTATCAAGAGCAACCTAAATACAAAACATTTAGTCACACAAAGAGGTGCTGGGCACCAATATCTCAAGAAGAAATGTGAACTAAAATGCCTATAGTGGATATGTGTAGTGCACTGATAAGAAAAAGAAAATGCCAAAGGCTTGTGCAATACATGACTCTGAGCAAACAAGGAGCAAAGGAGCTCTAAGAAAAAGAAAAACAAAGAAAGGAAAAGTGCCAAGGACATAAGAATAACAAGAGGCCATAGCAGTGTTTGATGGATGCAATGAAAAAGTGATAATCTTACCTGATAAGAATGAAAAAGTGATGCTGCAACTTTCTGCATAAAACCCTTCTGATGAACTTCAAATGCTTGCTAATATAGCCAATGTAATTGCTTTCTGTTTCATACTCTCTTCTCAAATAACTCAGGACTTGCTTAGGGACAAGCAAGTATTAAGTTTGGTGTTGTGATGCCAAGGCATCTTAGGCTAGTTTCACTAGCATTTTTCTGTTAGTTTTAGTTGTTTTATGCACTTTCTTGAGCTTAAAGTAACCAAGAATGGTTAAATGAATAACAAAGCAATGAACCATTCAAACAGTATGATTTTGATGCAAAATCCATGAGTTTTTAGTTATATTACTTGAATGCTATGAATGGAAGAATTCTCAGGAAATTTTGCAAGACTTTGATGCAGTTGTTTGGATGATTTCAGGGAAGAAGAGGCTAGGCAAGGAAGCAACAAGATCAATAAAGGAAGCTTGAATATCACATGTGGAGTTTAAGTTCCAGTTTAAGCTTAAACTGGAACTTAAACTACCAAGCCATATAATGCTGGAAGTGGCGTTTAAGCTCCAGTTTAAGCTTAAACTGGAGCTTAAACGCCAGAATCATGAAGGCTGAAGGTGGCGTTTAACTTCCAGTTTAACCTTAAACTGGAAGTTAAACGCCAGAATGAGAAATGCACCAGGGAGCATTTCCACGTTTAAGCTCCAGTTTAACCTTAAACTGGAGCTTAAACGTGTTCGACCCAAATTATGCACCAGGAAGCCATTTCCACGTTTAAGCTCCAGTTTAACCTTAAACTGGAGCTTAAACGTGTTCGACATTTCACACTCCTGGGCTACTTTCTTCATTTCCACGTTTAAGCTCCAGTTTAACCTTAAACTGGAGCTTAAACGTGTTCGACCACAATTTGTCTCCAGGGTTGCTTTCTCATTTCCATGTTTAAGCTTTAGTTTAACCTTAAACTGAAGCTTAAACGTGTTCAACATTTTATCCTCCAGGGTGCTTTCCTCATTTCCACGTTTAAGCTTCAGTTTAACCTTAAACTGAAGCTTAAACGTGTTCGACAATTCCACCCTCCAGGATTGCCTTCTTCCATTTCCACGTTTAAGCTTCAGTTTAACCTTAAACTGAAGCTTAAACGTGCTTGAATTATATCACCTCCAGGAGTGTCCAACGTTTAAGTTGCAGTTTAAGCTTAAACTGCAACTTAAACGCCTCTATTTGAAAAGGTTTCTGGGCCAAAAATATTGCAGTTTAAGTTAGCATTTGAGCACAAATATTAACTTAAACATACTCCGGTATGAAACCCAATTGAATATCATGGTTTATGGGATTGGGCCTGAAGAATTGATGAGTCTGGAATTTCAATTGTTGAGTCATGTGTCATTACTTGATTATCACTAAGTTGGCTCAATGAATGTTACAGAATTGGATCAGCAGCCTCATCAGGGTTATGGATCATAAACCCAAAGCAAAAGGAAATCAAGAAAAGGCCTCAAAGCCCAAGAAGCACAACAGAAGCTCAATTTAGAAAGTGTATAAATAGGATAGAATTTAAGTTAGGAAGGGAGAACGGGACTGGGGACTTTAGGGATCATTTTCTAGTTTTACTTTGTGTAATTGAATTCAGAGCTATGACTCACTAAACCCCTTTCATTGGGTTAGGGAGCTCTATTGTAATTCAATGAATCAATCATAGTTTTTATCTTCTTCTTCAATCTTTTCTCTTGAATTTTGTTAGAAAGCTTCTCGATCTAATTCCATTGGTTAGTTGTCTTGGGAAAGAGACTATCCATAATTGGAATCCTTCGGAACCTTGGGAAAGGAATGGAGGATTCATGCTAGAGAAGTTTTCTCACAGTGAATTGGATTGGGGTTTGGATGGATATTGTGACATGTAATCCTACCAAATTGTGGTTCATGAAACTGTGTGGTATAATCAGTGATCGAACATCATCTCTTCTTATGAACATTTAAACCAAGGGATTGGGAATTTGTTTGTTTTTAGAGAGAATTGGTGAGCCAAGGAATTGGGATCCAATCATATAAGATTGTCAAGCAAAATTCAATGAATGCATTAGTTGAGGAAGGGATAAAAATGTTTTGATTCGGAGATCTCAATATCTCCTGAAACCCAATGAATTCCCCATTTCTGATCTACACTTTCTCTTTAATTTCTGCAATTAATTTCATGCAATCACCCCGATCCCTTTTTAAGCACTTTAACTTCTCGCTCTTTAATTCATGCAATTTAAGATTCCGCAATTCTCATCTAAATCTTGATTCCGCTCAACTAGAACAAACTTCTAATCCGAATTGCTCACTCAACCAATCCTTGTGGGATTCGACCTCACTCTATTGTGAGTTTTTACTTGACGATAACCGGTGCACTTGCCGGAAGGAATTTTTGCTGATTGTGCAATTTCCTAAATCGTAGCTATCAAGTTTATGGCTATCAATAATCTATCTCTAGTATTCAATCTTTTTAAAATTACAAACCACATCAACAACTCAATCCGTGGAGGATTTTTTTTCTTGTGAACATTAAATTTATAGAGTGTGCATTGTGTAGTTTGAAGTTATAGTGTTAGACTGTTAGTGTTATGCGAGATATGATGGAAATTGGAAGAGAACATTGTCGTTTCTGAACAAAGGAGATCAAGGACCATTTTGTCCCCTGTTAGAGTTGTCAGGGACTATTTTGTCCTCCGTTAGAATTAACGGAATAAAAGACCTAAGTGATTGACGGAGTTAATTGTTAGGGACCAATCGAGTAATTAATTTTAGTTGGGGACTAAGTGTCCAGTCTAAAATTCTTTGAGGACCAAAATGAGTATATACTCTATTTTTTATGTTAGTTTTATCAATTAATGTCTTTGTTGGTTGTCGTGTTTGTATTTTTAAGTTATTAATGTCTTTGTTGGTTGTCATGTTTGTATTTTAAGTTAATTTTATCAATTAATATCTTTGTTGGTCATTGTGTTTGTATTATTAAGTTATATGCCAACTTTTGTGAGTTATTATAAGTGGCTGTGTTGGCTGGGTTGAATGTGGTGGTTGGGCTGGCTGTGCTGACTATGCCGACTGTGCTAGCTATGGTGGCTGTGACGGCTGGACTGGCCATGGTCGCTGGGTTGGCCGTCGTGGCTGTGCTGACTGTGTTGGCTGTGGTCTAGTTACTATAGGAGATAATAAGGAAACGGTTCAAACACTGCATATCGAAGTGGTCCCTAAAGTGTTGGTGGCTGAGGTGGATGCTGAGGAACTTGCTCTGACAATCTCAGCCATACTCCGAATAAACCCACATACCAATGACCGTAATCAGTCGATGGTCTAAAGTCCCAAGTCGGAAGGGGGTGCAACTCTCGCAACCGAGTGTTGCGACGGTTGCCCATTCCTCTATCCATCCCTCATGTAAAACCCTCCAGTCATGAAGTTGCACTCTGCGAAGAGTGATGTAATGCTCTTTTGTTCCAATTACTTTTGTTAGCTCTAGGGCGAGTTGTGCATACCCGAATTGACGCATCACTTGGTTTGCAGGGTGCCATTCGACACACTTGAATGACAATAATAGAACAACGGTGTCACACATCTCAAGTTGTCCATGTAGCTCGTCAGGTATGATCTATCCTTTCTACAGCCGTCAGACAACCTGCAACATATTATTGAAAAATTAGAAACTTAATATCATGTTGGATATTAACACACACAAAGCAAAAACACTAACCTCCTCCATGTAGTCTATTTCCTGCCTAAATGTCACTATGGTCTTTGATAACCGCGCTATGGATCGCGGGGAATGACTCTACCTGCAACACATAACATTAAGAATATTAAAATATATGCCATCAATCAAATAGCATTGTCAATAAATATACAATTAAAATAAAAACTGTTATCTCCGAGCAACTGATACGTCAGCCGTTGCAAGGTGCTGTCTCGGAACGGGTGCAATACACGAGATTCACTCCCATGCCTATACAAATAAAAGATTAAGAGGGTTATCTATCTTTTTGAAATCGTATCGTGATGCATGGCACAGTGCCTGTAAAGATGCGTGAGACATGCTGGCCCCAAATGTAAGTGTGGATCCGCTAAAAATTGTGGAGTATTGGGAGATACTGCACATAGGCATAGGCCATCGACTTATCCGTGAATAGGGTCGAACCCAGCAAACAAAAAATCTGACATATGACATATCTCTAAATAGATTCCAAATTATCCAATGGCTCTCTGTCTTTGATACAGCGAACCCATGCCAACTTTATATAAGATTTGGAGGAACTGCTCACAACGAGTTCTCTGTCAAAAATTGTGATACTCTGGCTGCTCAAGAAGTCATGACTGCTATCTGTCTGATTGCTCACAACCTCTCCATCAATCAGTAGGCCAAATATATGAGCCACGTCTTTTAATATAACAGTAACCTCACCCACTAGCAATAAAAAAGTGTGAGTCTCCAGCCTTCGCCTTTCAACGAGAGCAAATAGTAAGGAGACATATCCTCCAATCACCCAATTTTCGAAACGTGGTAAAATCCTGTTGTTCGTAAGACGTCATCTACCATCAGATTCCACGTCTCCAGTGGATCAAGTTTATGGGCCATATAATTCTTGTTAGGTTGGTCCAACAAAAATATGTTTATTCATTAAATATATTTATTAGTTTAAATGAATGAAGATTATAATAAATAATTATTTATTATATTACTTTAAATAAATAAAAATAAAATAAAAATATTATATTATGCTATTTATTTATTAGTTTAAATACATAAAAATTAAACTAAAAAATTTATTTATTAATATTTAAATTAGTTATTACTTTTAATAAAGATAAAATAAAATATAATAATATTATTATCCTCAAATAGTTATTATAACAAATAATGGAAGAAAATTACTTTTTGATAGTTATATTATTTATTTATTTTCATAAATATCAAATATTTATTAATATTTTTATTACTCATTAAGTTAACTAAATACAAATTAAAATAAAAACATATTATGACAACAGAAAATTAAAATATAACAAAAGAAATTCGAAAATTAACAATATTTATTTATTAATATTTAAATTATTTATTAATTCTACACAAAAATAATAATATCATAACAAAAAAATCAAAAAAATTATATATTCATATTTTGATTATTTCTTTATTTATTAATTACAAGTATAAAATAAAATAATATTATAATAGAAAAATAAAAATATTACTCAAAAATAGTTTATTTATCTTATTTATTAAATTTAATAATTACAAATTTAAATAACATAACAGTGCTAAATACAAGTAAAAATAATAATACTAAAATAATAATGTTATATATCAACATATGATGCTAACACTAAAAAAATATTAATTAAAACTAAAAAAATTTAAATACAAAAGATAAACAAAATTTATCAAATTACATAAATAAGATGATCCAAATAATTGATAATATATTTTTTGGCTACCGTATAATCACCTACTATTTTTGATAAATACAAACTTATAATTTTTTTATGTATAATCACTCTTTTTTTAACAAGCTACTAACTCTTCTTCATCGCGGAACTCTTCTCTCTCAAAATCCTTCTCTTCTATATTCATTCTCTGCATGCAACAAAGGGGTTGATCTCAATTTAAAGAGCTTGTAATCTGCGTCACTTGTTCTCGAAGAAAGGAGCTGTCTCTTGCATGCAGACACACTTCCAACACATCCTTTCCGTGTTGCAAAAACTACTACAATTCCTTAGAAACGTGCAGCAAATCTCTGTAAAAGCTCCTTAAAATCTCTGAACGGCTGACGCAACACGCTCCCTGTGTGTTGTCCGGGTGCTTCCACGTTTGCGACAAATTTCTAGACAAAATTACAAGGAATCGGTGAAACACACCCTTCACGTGTTGTTCCGGTGATGACACTTGTTCCACATTTCGCCGAATCACTGACGACGATGTTCTAACACACCCCTTTGTATTGTGCTACACCTGCAAACCTGTAAAATACCCCAATTGTCAATATTGGACAAACACACCAGTTTTCTTTTCATATGAAAAATTATTTCTGGCAGCTACTGGAAATAACCACCTTATTTATTTACCTTTGGAAATTTGATGTTCCATACAGCTACTGGCAGCCAGGTCTCGTGCAAGACCAATGAGGGGCAATGGTGGTCCAATTCAGTTAATACCCTGGGTTTGTCGGTCCTTTTCAGTTTTTCTTTTACTTTTTCCTTTTTTGTTTAAAAGGTTCAAAAAGAAGTTGAGTCATCCAAACTCCCTTGGTGAATGGGCTAAGGAATAAATTCTGATACATATTTAACAATTATATAATATACTTGTTTTCTAACACAACTACTAAACGCATAAGATGAGGCCAATTAAATTGAAAAACGAGAGATTAGTTCTCAATAATATCTAATCGCATTCCTAATTATTCCCCTCGGTTTCTAACTTAATTGAGGCAAGAAGTATCAATGAGTTGGCAGCTCCCATCATAATCATAATACACTTCAACGGGTTGGAAGCATCCATTTCAACTACCCCTTCACAATAATACAAGTATCCCCAACCAACCCTTGCACCATAACAGATCATTAATAATGCTATTCATATTTACCAGGTATTATTATTTGTTTAAGCCTTTTGTTTTGTATGTAATCTAATAATTCGTTACATTGATGGGAAGTGTACCAAGAACTAATGCCGACAAGAATAGAATTGTAAGCTATAGTATAATTTGATGGTAGCATCAAATGAATGAGACAAAAGAACAAAATGTACATTTTATATCACAATAAAAAGAAAAAAAAATCAAGAACTTTAATAGATCGATGACACTCTTGTCCTTGATGGGTCTGTCATATGAACATCATGAATTCTTCCTTCCCCTAAGGGCAGCAAATAGTGAGAATGAAAATAATACATAGAGATAAATTTAATGTGTAAAGAAACTTTCACCCCAAATCAATAGGTTTCAAGAAACGTTAGATACACATAATAATTAATTAGGATAAATAAACAAATGAAACACTCAATTCAAATAAACTTGTGTCTTATTTCTTCCCTGATGTTTCCAATCCTACCTTCAATGTCTTCAACAATCCTTTCACTTTGGCAGTATAATCAACTGGCCGCACCGTTGCTCACGGCGAATTCTGCATTTAAACTGCTTTCTATCTTCGGTGGACCTGAATGCCGCCGGGGTGGTCTGGCAGGTGAAGCCGGAAAAGAAAGACGCTTCTTTGCAGTCCCAAAGGAACCCTTATCTGTTTTCCCATTTTCCATGGTTAATGGACTTTGACTTTGTGTCCTGGACTTGGCTTTTGCAGATTGAGTTGGCACCATGTAACTTGGAACTGATGGAGAGCTGGCAAGGCTCTCATCATCCCTCACTGATGATCCGGCGATGGAGTGCCTCCGAAACCGGTCTGACTGTACACTGACCATGCTTTTGGAGTCATCTTCCAAAACCAAGCTGCCCTTTGGGCTCCCCTTCTTCAGTTTCCTAGCGACTGCTGGAGAAGCCGGTGCCTTGGGAGGAGCCGAATGGGACTGGAAGCTAGGTGTGCCGGGATTTTGGCTGGCCGTTGGAGAGTGCGTTTCAGAATTTAGCTGGAAACGAGCAAATGATTTGCTGATTTCCCCAGCAGTAATGCTGCGGCTTGAGCTTTTTATGGATGAATGGTCGTGCAGCTCTTTATCCATCATGCCACGGCTCTCCCAAGGTCGAGCTGCCATCCATCGTTCCAGCCAACTCCAACCCCAGCTAGGATTGGTTGGATCCATGAACATGGGATTCATAGATTTAGATGAGCTCTTCCCGTTTTGCTGTCAAATCAAGATTTTAGCAAATATCAAACTCCGAACTTAATTTGTTTTAAAAATCAATAAACTTAAAACTCATTGATGTAACTTATATCACAGGCAAAGACTGTTATTCACTCAAAATATATATTTCAGGTAGCCAAGTACCACCATTGATGACAGGAATCAACCAAAAATAGAATCGGATTATGCAAAAATGAGACGAGACAGCACATGTTTAAGGCTCTGAAGATAGTGAATCCAAAAGGAAAAGGATCAATGAAAAACCTGATGAGTGAATGCATAAGCCAGTGCCCTTTCTCTTCTCATAGCAGCCTCATACTTGCCCAGTAACTTGGCTTCAATCTGTTCTTTTGATTGTAAGCTGTCATCCCATTCCTCGCCAATCTATCATGACAATTTGACAACAGTTAAAAAATTTTCCAAATACTATGTTATAAATTTAAATAAATAAATGTTCATATAAAAGAGCACACAATTAGAGATAATAAAGGAAATGAAAAAGCATACCCGCATGCTCTCGAGCTCTTTTGCATGCTTCTGCAAGAGCTGTCGCTGCAGAGCCTGATTCTCCTCTAACATTCTGATCCTCCGAGAACGAATCTGACCTTGCACACGAGCTAAAGTCTGCATAGAGCGAAGGGTACATATCGCTTGGCGCTTAACAATGGGCCCTTCCATCAATGACTTCAATCTGACCAGTCCTCTTAAAGCCCGCAGCGCTCTTCTTGCCTAAAATGATTTCAAAACCAAACTTAGTTTGAAAGGTAATGCAGATAGTAACATATCCTTTTGGCAGCCATTATTTATTACCAATTTACCATTGATGTCCTCAAAACTATATGCAATTAATATGCACAACCATAAAGAAATGTCCTTTTGTCTGGATTCAAGTATAAGAGTTTAAATTAGATCTACTTCTAAAGTAAAACTTCACCAGTAAACAAGAGATTGCCAGCCACATCATTTCTGTACCTAAAGATTAAATTACTCTCTCACCCCTTATTTCTGCATTTAATACTTGGAATTATTTATTATGAAAATGTTGTTAGCCACAGTAGCAACAGCTATATCGTGAATAGTTAGTTCATTTTGTTCCCACCATATGATTTGAAGGTGGAGGCATGGAGCTGCACTAACTGATGTTCATGAGTTAAAGGGCCAAATGAAGACAAGGGAGTTCTGTGTTTTTTTTTTTTTCTTTTTTTAAAGTCATTCTCATCAAATGTTGAATGAAATGAACTGTGACATAGAGGGAGCTAAAGGGAAGAAAAATAAAAATAATTCTTCAAAAAAAGAACATATATAAGGAATAATTTGTGTTTAAATCAAAATTAAAATGCATACCAAGTATCCCCGGAAAGCCGTTTGAATCTTAATTGCTGCCACTTCTTCCTTTGGTTTGCCAGAGAACCGAGTAATTGTATGACTGGTAGTAGCAGCTTCAACCCTAACCACTGGTGCCTGAACTGCAACAGCAGGAACAGGTTCCTCAACATCTGCAGAAGTTGCAACTTCAACAACACGATCATGACCGCTTTCAATTTCAAGATCAGCCAATTTAACATCTTCTGGTGGCAGAAGAGGTGGTGCTTTATCAGATTCCTGGTATGAGCCTGAACTCTGCAACTTCTGCTTCCCAAACCATTTCTTCTTTGATTTCTGCAGAGGAAGTTGGTTAATCTAAGAGAAGGGTATCAGAATAATTGAGATAAGTTATAAACATTATCCAAACCTGTTCTTTCTTCTCCTTTGAGTCAGGACTCAGAGCTTTCTTCACAGAAGAAAACCAATTTCCTTTTCTCCCCATATTCTTGGGCTCTTGGCCTTCCTCAATTTGATCCTTTACACCCAAAAAAGAAGGGCAAATTTTTAAGATCTCAAACCTCAAATTAAAAATAATTCATTTTTGAAGAGGAAGCAAATTCAATTACATTAAATGCCATTAAGATTAGGACTAACAATATTTGCTAATGAAAAGGAAGAGATCTCAAAAATTGTGTAACGCAATTTTGAAAACAACAAGCTTCTGCAAGAGAAATTCATCATAATCCCTAGCTGTCTATGAATTCCGAATTATAGACCCCAAAAATGAAAGTAGAAAAAAAAAAGGTAAAATCATTACAATTCACAACGGAAGAATGTTGAATCAGACAATAAAGCTACTGAATTATGCTTCCTTTTATAATTTCCAGCACACTACAATGTAGATTTATCTACTAACACCACTTAGAATACCGCTTCTATTGAAAGCTGAAATTGCTACAAATTCACATAAATTGCGAGGAATGAGAAAACAAAGAGAAAGATTCCAACTTGAGAGGATGTTGCAATGGCAATGAAGAAGATGTTTAACCTGAAGAGAAGAAACAATGGTAGATCTCAAGTATCTGATTCGGACCCAGTTTCTCTCTCAAGAAAAAGATTGCAACTTGAGGATCACTTTTCGCACCAAACAGCACCTTCTCTCTCTTCTTCTTCTTCTTGTTGTTGTTGCTGTTCCTCCCTGCAGAGAGGGAAAAATCAGATCTTGACAAATGCCAATAGAAGAGAAAAGAGGGAGCTTTGAATTATAATAAAGAGAACCAGCTGGTTTCTTTAGTGTTATGACCTTGCAACTGGGTTGGTCATGGTGGGTCCCCCAAATGTGTGTGTTGTGTTTTATTTATTTTACCTTTGCTTGTTTCGAAGCATCAAAATCGAAGTTAACGGTGTCTGTTACTAACTATCCATAATGACGATGATGATGTTCATGTGCTTGTTGCAGTAATTTTCACCTCCTCCTTTAACATAGTTTAACTGCTACTGTTGGAGTAGGGTTATTTATTGTTGGAAAAAATATGTTTCTTTTACATTTATTAACATTTGTTTGAAGCTACGGTTGTAGCATGTATTTTATTAGTAGGTATCCAATCCATTTCAATTCGGTCGGATAGAACTGTCAACTTGATTTGTTGCGAGTAGGATTAAATACAAAATGAGTTTTAGCATGGGTCGGATAAAGTGTGAGTTGAGTATCAACTTTATTCGACTAATCCATATCCTATATATGTATATGTATTTGTGTCCTGATTCAACTTTATGTAAACCGCGTCAGCTTATTATGGTTTACGATCTGTTCCACCCTATCGCGAATTACGAATAACACCCACTTAATCCTAATCCGTTATACCCTATCCGAATTTACGTTCAAGCTCACACAAGCATAAACCGTTACAGTCCCACCATGGTTTATGCTTAATAGAATCGAAGCATAAATTGTTACAGAATATAGCGGTTTATGAACAAACAAAATAAAATAGTAAATTACGTCAGAAAATAGAGTATTATAAAAAAAATTCAAAAACTTATAATTAAAACATCATTGATCAAACTTTTTTTAAACACTGTAGGACCACTCTTATTACCTCTACTTGGAGACCCCTGCCTCCCCTTTCACTCTCAAATTTGTTATATATATGGAAGAACTTGTTTAAGTATTCCTCCGAATTTTAATTTTGAGACATCCATCTCGACAATTAGACTTGCCTTAGAGTTTGGTATACTTAGACAAGAAATCTCTTTACCTATAATTTAAATTTTTTAAACTATCTTAGATATATCTTCTGTCCACAGAATAGGTTGTCTTCTTAATTTTTTATATAGAGGTTCAAATAAAATTTTTATTTCTGATAAAAATTTTGCTACATAATTAAGGCATTTTAAGAATCTCTATAGTTATTTTTTGTCAATAATCTCATCTCAAAATTTTTCTACAAATTCAATAGATCTTTTAATTGGAGTAATTATTTCTTGAAAAATCTCGTACTCCAAAAATTTTACTCTTGTTATAAATATTTTTATTTTCTTTCATAATATTGACAAATTTTTCTAGATGCTAAATATGTTGGTTAATTATTTAAAGTATACAAGTACGTCGTCTAAGTAAACTATAGTAAAATCTACATATGAGTAAAAAATATTATTTATAAGTAAACCACCCAAACCCTAACACACTTACACTCACTCACATACTTCTCACTCTCAGGCGCACACAACTCACACCTCACTCACCATCTTCCTCACTAAAAAACACACAAACACGGTTTTGAGAGGAAAGAAAGAAAGAAAAGAAGAAAGAAAGTGGGAAGAGAGAAGAGGGGGATCCAAGAGAGAGGGAGAGCGCCGAAGAAGGGGAAGCCGTCGCACCATTGTAACACCCTAACTTTTAGCATTTCATGATCGTACTAAAAATTCGAGCGCTACTTACCTCCTTTAATTATATACTATGTTTATTTATTATTGAGCCTTCATGAATACGAACCGAAACTCTTATTAAGAAAACGAAATGAGACTTTATTTTAAATCACTTAATCACAAAAGTATATATATATATATATATATATATATATATATATATATATATATATATAATTTTATATACATAGACTTATTTCAAAGAACCTCAATTACTAAAAACCAAAAGAATAAACAACGAGAAGAAAATAAATTCTAACAACTCAACTTGTAAATATAATCTTCTACACTCCTCTAGCTCCGCACTAAACTTTTGTACCTGTAACTAAAATGTGTGGAAATGAGGGGGTAAGAACTGGGAAGTTCTTAGTAGGATTAGGGTTAGAAGTTAAGTTTATTTTATATATACTTGGTCAGCAATAACAGTCAACAAAGTACAACCCAATTCAACAATTATAAAACACAAAATTCACACAGCCATTTAACACACCCACAATCACAGGAAACACACTCACAAACAAATATGCGCAAACAAGTATGATGCATGTCTATCCCTAATGCAGGTAATGAGCTCATCTGTCGGTTTCGACTCGCTCCCGACGTGACTCAGCAATTTTTGTCTGAGTTTGGTTTTCAGTGACGTAACCTCTGTAAGCAGCCTATGTCTTACAGGTGCGTCTCTCTTAAGCCGATGCATGCAAACATAACCTTTGTAAGCAACCTAAATCTTACAGGTGAGGCTCTCTCTAACCAATGTTTGTATCGATAACTTCTGTAAGTAACCTCTATCTTACAAGTGCGGCCATCCCCTGGATTAATCGATATATCGCTGGAAGCAAATTTCAATGGACTCACCACCATACCTCTGCTCACTTTCAACAGGTAAGCAATCATCTCAACTCGTTCTCAGTACCAAACAATATCTTTGCTTATCTCCTTTTCTTTTCGTTCTTTCTTTCTTTTCTTTTCTTTCTTTTCTTTTCTATGCTCTGCCCTCGTGTGACAGGAATCTCTTTCGTTAATACGTTCTTTTATTCCTACTCTCTGTTTTTCTGTGGTAGAGATTTTTTAGATTTTTTTAATATTTTCTTTTCTTCTTCTTTTCTTTTCCTTGTTTTAATACCATAAATCATCTTCACACTCTTCCTCATCTCTCCCTAGATGTTTTATGAAGAGTGAATCATAAGAATCTCAACTTAGATTTGTCTTTCTATAACTTTTAAGTAGGTTAGTGTTTAACTCTTCTATTCTGTTATAGTACAAATTACTAATATATAATATATTTCAAAAATACATTGATAATAATCTTAATAATAAATTAATATCAATAATAATGATTTTCTTTATTACTCAAAACTTATAACTTAAGCATTATTATTAAACTTTTATAAATTATTCAAAATCATTAAACTTTTTAAAATATTTATATTTTTACCCCAACATATTTTATAATTTATTAAAATACTCTTACATATAGTATAATTATTAAAAATATCTAAAAACTTATATAATTATAAATTTAACTTGATCTTTTTATAAAATTATATTTTTCACTCTAAAAAAATAAAAAATCTTAGTTGTTCTCTTTACTCTAAAAAAACGAAACCCTCTCTTTGCTTCTCATAAAAATTCTACTTGATATATAATTCCGTTTTCAAGTTTTTTGATTAGCGATTCTTTGTAACTTTTAATTTAATCTCTCGGCCATCACACCTCATCAATTTTTACTTTATTCTCAATGATATTTCAGTCCAAAAATTACCAAAACAATTCAGTCCCTGCTGATTTTATCACGGCCAAATCATGAACTTCACAAATACATCAATATATCACAGAAATTTAACATAAACTCATTCACTTATCAAATTTTTATTTAATTATTATAAATTTATCAAACACTACTTTCGTACGAAATTAAAATAACAGAAATTTCAAAAAAGTTTTTTGATTAAGTTGCTGAAGAAAAAATGTTAAAAATTATCTATATCTTTTAAAATTTTAATCAATTGAACTAGAAAAAAAGAGATATGTCACTATCAATTTTTATTGGGCAAAAATAACACCAACATATAAAAAAAAAAGATACAAATATTTTTATCGAATTAAATTTTTTATTGAAATTACAGATCGTAAATACCGGGGCCAAAAAATCAACGAAAGTCAGGGTTCTCTCTTTCTCTCTCGGTCACTTTCTTTTCTCTTTTCTTTATATTGGTTCGGTGATACAAATGAAGCAAGATGATAATTATGATGATTAATGAATAAAATGAGGTATGTGTCATGTTTATATTTATATATATATATATATATATATATATATATATATATATATATATATATATATATATATATATATAAAAGCCACGTTTGACTTTTATTAATCTTTGTTTTCTTTATGGCCTAAGCCTAAAGAAAGAGATCAGAGAAATTAACATTAGATAATAATGCTAATTAAGGTAGCATAATGTTTATCAAGGAAAAAAAAATATATATATATTTCTTTTCCGTTGTTATAGTATAGTAATGATAATAATAAAATAATAATAATAATAATAATAATTCTTTTATATTTTTTAAAAATATTTTATTATAATAAAAATTATTTAAAATTTTTAATAAATTTTAATTTAAAGTATTATACAATTTAATTTAATTATTTTTTGAAAAATATTTTTATTAAATAAAATAATAAATCATAATTAACTCATTATTTAATTTTCAAAAACTCGAGATGTTATAACCACCGCCGCACTGTTCAAGACCACCGCCTTGCCACAACCGCCGTCACGTCGTCGTTTGTGCCATCGCCAAGGAAACTGCGCGAGGAAGTGAGACGTGCGAAGGAGAGGAGGATGCGGGTCGCCGGTCCATCCACAAGCCACGTCCAGAACCGCGAAGAGAGGGAGTCGTGCCGCCTAGTCGCATCGCCGTTCTTGAAGCCCTTGCTGTCAGTTGTGCCGTTGCCGTCGCGTTCTGTTTCGTCGTCACCTTCGTGGAGGTCCAAGTCGCCAGAGCCCTATGATGAGCGGATATTTTATTCGCTTTTTTGCATCATTTTCATATAGTTTTTATTATGTTTTGTTTAAGTTTTATTATATTTTCATAGGTTTTAGTGCAAAATTCATATTTTTGGATTCTACTTTGAGTTGTTGTGTTTTATGATGATTTCAGGTATTTTCTGGTTGAAATTGAGGAGTTTTGGCAAAGTCTGATTCAGAGACAGAGAAGGGACTACAGATGCTGTCAGATTCTGACCTCCATGCACTCAAAAGAGCATTTTTGGAGTTACAAAAGTCCAAATGGTGCGCTCTCAACAACTATAGAAAGCTAACATCCATGGTTTTTCAGAAATATATAATAGTTTATACTTTACTTTGGAAATGAAGGCCCAAAACTGGCGTTCAATATCATGCCAGCCACCAACCCTCTTCCTGGCGCCCAACGCCCAGAAGGGAGCAACTAGCTTCCAACGCCCATTCAGGAGTCCAAAGCTGGCGTCCAACGTCCCAAAGGGAGTACCAACTCGTGGCTTCACTCAAGCTCAACCCAAACACTCACCAAGTGGGCCCAGAAAGTAGATTTTCACACTACAAGACTAGTTTATCTTATTTCTGTAATTCTTAGTTATCAGATTAGTATTTATAAGAGAAGATCACCCTTGTTTAGGGCTTCGTCAATCTTCTTCCCCCACTTTTACTTTCGAACATTCTGTAAGCTATGAGTCACTAACCTCCTAGGTTAAGGTTAGGAGCTCTGCTGATTCTTATGGATTAATAATATCACTATTCTATTTCAATCTATGCTTGATTTTATTTTAAGATGTATCTTCGTTCTTCATCCTAATGAATTGGAAGTGTAACTTGACCATCATCCCTATTTCCCATGGGTTCTTGTGAGTCCTTGACAAGATAGTACTGAACCACAAGCTTGATTATACATCTCTTAGACGGCTAATCCACGGCTTCGTTGGGTACTTGGAGACATCAGTGCAGTTGAGGTATGGGGCGATTAGGGCCTTTGTGGTATAGACTAGAACCAGGACGCATCATTTTCTGATCCAAAAGATCTGACCTTATCTATGGCGCTTTGAGTAGGATCACCAAGGGAATGGACTGCAGGAGCTTTACCCCATTCAGATTGGATGGCCGTTGACCCGGCATTTGATCTGAAGCAGAGGAGATTAATGACCGCTGACCCGGCGTTAATCATTTATAGCCTGTCATGGAATGAATCAATCAGAAGTTGGAGTAGATGGTGAGAAAAGTTGATCCAGAAGGAAGAAGCATCTCCGAAACCTCAACCGTTCTCTCATCACTGATTTCACATCTATCTAGTAACATTTTATTTATTTATCTGTTTTATGCGTTTTTCACAACAACTATCATCTTTTTGAATCGCTTGACTAGGATCTACAAGGTAGAAATTGCTTGCTCAAACCAACAATCTCCGTGGGATCGACCCTCACTCACCTGAGGTATTACTTGGACGACCCGGTGCACTTGCCGATCTATCTGTGCGAATATTGTGGAGTCAATTTCGTGCACCACTTTACGCTGCCTCTGCCACGCGAAACCCCGCTGTCGTCGCTGGAAAACACTGCCGGTAAGGTTTTGAGTATTGAGTTTCATTTCTTTTCAGGTTTCAAAAATGTTACAATCACTGCATGTTGTTTCAGTCGCCGTTGTCAGAGTTCTGGTCACTGATGTCGCTTAGGATGGCTGCTGGAGCTATCGCCAAACCTTTTCGGAGGCCGTTGTTGTTTCATTTTGTTACTACAGTAAGTATTTCTATTTCAGAGACCCAGTTACTATTCTGTTACGTGTATTAGAGTCTTTGCGATATTAATGGTTTTAGGAGTTAGTAACCAAGGTTGCATGTTGTGGTTTAAAGTTGTTTATGCTGTTGCGAAAGTGTGCGGGGCTGTGATTTGAAGCTGCCGTTGAATTCAGATCGAGAGGAAAGGAATTCTTTGACGCATTTGGGTTATGGGGTTCGACTTATCGAGGTAGGGGCTTTTTCTAAAAATTAATTTATTTTAAATGGGAATTGTTATAAATTGATATGATGTGCGAAACATATTTTTAGTGATTGTATAAGTCATGTGTATTGTTTCATTGTCTTGGATGGATATGAATGTTGTTTGACTGGATTATTGTTTGGTTTTGCTAAATGAACGGTTCTTAAAGTGTTTCTTTAAAGTTTTGAAAAGTGAGTTTAATCCGTTGAAAATGATTTGAGTTTGAATTGATTTCCGTGAAATATAAAAAAGATATGAATTTTTAGAATCAACTTGGTTTTGAATTGATTTAGTTTTGAACTCGTTGTAAAGTGTTGCAGAATGTTTGGTTGGGATTCAAAAAGGGTGACAAAGTCGAAGTTTTAGGGGAGGTGCTGTCGAAATTTCTATAAAATCCGAAACTTTAATTGAAATGCATTTATAAAATTACGAATTTAGGAATTATATTATTTTACTTGATCTTTTTAAGAAAATGATGAATTATGCTTTGAATTGAATTATTGAAAAGAGAGTTATGATTGAGCCTTATTTCTTAAGAAAAGACTTATATTTGGGGGTTGATTTAAATATGAGAAAGGTTTATATTTTGTTTGAATTTGATTAAAGAATCACATTCGGAGTTGTTTTAGTGGATTTGAATAAAATTGGATTTTGATTGAGTAACTCCGTTTGTGACGTTTTGTAAGAAGCTAGAGAATTTAGTTTTAAAAGTGAACTTGAAGGTGGTTCTGATTTGAATGGACTGATTTTTTTCTAAGCGAGTCGGTTTTGAAAATTGTTTGGGACTTCTGAATTCTTGTGATTTGATTTGATTCAAATTAAGAAAACAATGATTTTTAAGAATCTTTAATGAATTTAAGGAATTGAAATTTGGTAAATTCTCCCTCAAAATCTTGAGACTTTGTTGCAGTAATTAATTAATAACTCCTAATTTAAAGTGGTTAAGAAGATGGTTTAAGAATGAAATAATTTTTGAGGTTGGTTTGGAAAAATTAGATTGTGTCGAAAAGAATGTTATAAAGAGAAAGGATTTTGGTTTCAAAGTAAAGTGATATATGGCATGAATGATGATTTACTTGCTGTGGATTGTTGAGAAAGTGCGAAAATGATTATGAATGAATTGGAATGATAATGGAAATCAGCTTGAATTTGATTGTAATATGCCTCCAGGTAAGATGTAGTGGTGTTATCTACTTGCTCCAGGTAAGAGGTGAGAATACCAGGTAAGATGCAATGGTGTTATCCACTCGCTCCGGTTGAGAGTTTGAAACTCCGGGTAAGATGCCAGGGGGAATTTTATCGCTGCTTGCTCCGAGTTAAGAACTATAACACCACCTAGGTAAGAGGCAGGGTGAAGTTGTCCCCTGCTTCGGGTACGCGGGTAAGATGCAAGAGTTGCAGCATTATCCCACTTGCTTCGTGTTTGGTGTTCTGTCCAAGGTTAGATACCGGATATGTCGGGTTTGGCTTTATAACCGACAGATGAGACTCATCAGCCATAGGATAAGCATTCATCATATGCATCTATGTGACATTGTTTGGGTGTGCATACTGTAATTGATTTGCCTATGTGAATAATTATGTCTAATTGCTAATTGCTCTACTTGATGTAATTGCTAGATTATGTTTGAACTTTCTTACCTGTGTCTGTGACTGAAAATTAGTTGGATTGTGGTGAATTGGCTGTTGATTGAGTTGTTTGCGCCTATGGCCGTGATTGATTATGTGATGGGCCGAAGGCTGTGAATGGTTTGTGTTTTTGGTTTAGTAAAGCATGAAAAACTAAACTGGTTCAGCATAGACTTAGTGAACCTATGCTTAGAACAGTTTGGTCATTCATGCTGTTTAGGAAAAACTTTTAAAAAGGATTTCGGATTTTTTAATATAAATCTTTAGTTTTGAAAAGATACATAAGGCGGCTATTAATCACTGTACTTTAAGAATAGTTTTATTTTTACGTATCTTATTATAGCAAATCTCTAACCCTATACTGAGAACCAGCGAGGACGATGTTCTCACCCCCTACAGGTCTTTTCTTTTTCAGGATATGGACGACGAAGTTCGGAAGAGCTTATTACTTTTCTACTTACACGATATTTTGTATTATTTTAGTATTTATGTTTTCTCTCGCCTTTAACTATTCATAATTTGTAAGAGGGATAGAATTTATATTATGAAATGCTTGTACATTAAATACTATGTATATGTATGTATATGATTGTAAGTATGGACTTAAGTTTTGTATTAAATGGTCTTAAGAAAAATATACGATTTAAGTTTTAAACGGACTCCTATTTTAGTATTAAATATTTTAAGAGTCGTCGTAATACCTGAGTTATCAGAATTATATATATATATGATTGAATTATTTATATAGTCATATACTATATGTATACCAAATTAGTTACTCATATAAAATATATATTAAAAATATGTAAATATATAATTATTAATTTAATAACTAATTTTTAGTATAAATATTATTTTCACCATTTATAACATGAACAATGGCTCATTTTCTAAAAAAATAAAAAAATGAAGACATCAATTTTTTTCTAAAAATTTTATTATATATATATATATATATATATATATAATAATAAAGATAGAATTTTATTTTTATGAAAATTTGAACGATATCATATGTTGAGTTACTTTGTAAGTAAAATTGTTAATTATTTATATATTAATACAGGTATATTTTATAAATAGTATAGTGGTACACGAAATCGTGATACACAATTTCGTGCAGCTGACCAGCAAGTGCACTGGGTCGTCCAAGTAATACTTTACGTGAGTAAAGGTCGATCCCACGGAGATTGTCGGCTTGAAGCAAGCTACGGTCATCTTGTAAATCTCAGTCAGGCAGATTCAAATGGTTATGGGGTTTTGATAATTAAAAGAACGAAATAGAACATAAAATAGGATAGAAATACTTATGCAATTCATTGGTGGGAATCTCAGATAAGCGTATGAAGATGCTTTGTTCCCTCTGAGCCTCTGCTTTCCTATTGCCTTCATCCAATCATTCATACTCCTTTCTATGGCAAGCTGTATGTAGGTGGATCACCGTTGTCAATGGCTACCATCCATCCTCTCAGTGAAAATGGTCCTCTACGATTTCCCGCATGGCTAATCATCTGTCGGTTCTCGATCATGTCGGAATAAGATCCATTGATCCTTTTGCACACTGTCACTGCGCCCAACATTCGCGAGTTTGAAGCTCGCCACAGTCATCCCATCCCAGATCCTACTCAGAATACCACGGAAAGTCTAAACCTTGTCTGTGGTATTCCGAGTAGGATCTGGGATGGGATGACTGTGACGAGTTTCAAACTCGCGACTGTAGGGCGTGGTGACAGACACAAAAGAATAGTAAATTCTATTCCTACATGATCGAGAATCAACAGCTGATTAGCCATACGATATCTGTGCATGGTATTTTTCATCCGAGACGAGAAATTCGACAGTTGATTAGCCGTACAGAAGCTGTAGAGGACCATTTTCACTGAGAGGACGGGAAGTAGCCATTGACAACGGTGACACCCAACATACAGCTTGCCATGGAAAAGAGTATGAAGGATTGGATGAAGGCAATAGGAAAGCAGAGATTCAGAAGGAATAATGCATCTCCATACGCTTATCTGAAATTCCTACCAATGAATTACATAAATATCTCTATCTTTATTTTATGTTTATTTATATTTTAATTATTAAAACTCCATAACCATTTGAATCTGCTTGACTGAGATTTGCAAGATGACCATAACTTGCTTCAAGCCAACAATCTCCGTCGGATCGACCTTTACTCACGTAAGTTTTATTACTTAGACGACCTAGTGCACTTGTTGGTTAGTTTTGCAAAGTTGTGAAAAAGAGTGATATTACAATTGTGCGTACCATGTTGTTGGCGCCATTGAGATCACAATTTCATGCACCAGTGAGCTTGAACGTAAACCGTAGCAGGGTATAACAAATTAGAGTTAAATTGGTGTTGTTCGTAATATTCAATAGGGTGCAGCGAATTATATGAAAATCATAAATTATGGTAAGCTGCTGCAATTTACATAGAGTTGAATCAGGACACAAATATAACTTATTTCAAAAAGTTGTATTTGTGTAAATTTGATCCCCAAATGTTTTATTTATATAAATTTTTCTATTTGTGAAAACTCGCGGATAGAGTCCGATAATCTCGGATTGATAGTGGGTAGGGTTAGGATTGGGTTGTTCTCAATCCGCGGGTAGATTAGCGTTAAATTTTAGTAACAAATTCAACTCGCAGATAGGATTAGGATTAGGTTCATAGAAATGGGCATGGGTTTTTTTTTTGAAAAAAAAAAGAGAAATTTTAAGGGCCATCAGAATTTATTATTTTTTTATCATCACTTAGTCATCAACTCAATTCTTTTAGTATAGTTCATTTAATCTAGTAATCCAACAATATATTTATCCTAGAGCAATGCTACATGGCTAGCAAATATTATTATTTTTGGCCAACACTTGACCAACAATAATTTGTATCCATATTTATAGACGTTTTGCACACAAAGAAACATATAATTTGCACCTATATTTACCAAAATTTTGTACACGTGAATCAATACAGTTTACACCCACATTTTTTAAAGTTTGCACGCATGATTAGTAAAATTTATTTGTTTAAAGATAATTTAGTATTTGTGCTGGCCAAATAATAGTTAAAAATATTAAAAGTTGTTAGCCCTAAGAGTATTCCTTTTATCTTTATACTTTTAAACATTAATAGCTAACTGATAACTAAAAAAAAAATAAATTTGAATGAATCCTAACATTTTTTTTAAATAATTATTTTATTTTTATTTACTGAGATTTAACTTTCTCTTATTTTACTAAGGTCCATCTTTATTTTACTAAAAAAATAAATTTTTTATTATTTTATTTTAGAAAAAAAATTACTGAATGTTATAAAATAACTAAATAAATAAATAAGGAAGAGGTAACAAATATAAAATATGGAAATATAATTGGATAACTCTAGTAGTAATATTCACTAGAATTACTATATCAATATAATAAATATAATTAATATGTTTAATATATAAGAGAGAGAATAGTAAGAGAGAGAGAGAGTGAAGAATATTTGGTATTCTTATTGTTATTGTTGTGTCTTTCGTGAGAGGCAAAGCCTCTATTTATATACATACATAAGGTTACTTTGTCAAACCTTATTAAATGTAGTTTCTCTTGAAAATTGATTCCTTTAGTCTTGAGAAGGTTAGTCCACTCAATACATATGTGGTCATCCACATCTTCACAACACTCCTCATTGGATGACCATTTAAGATTATTGCCTCGTTAAAACCTTACTAAAGAAAAACCCAGTGGAAAAAAACCTTAGTGAAGGAAAAAGAGTACAATATCCTTTAGTGATGGGGACTGCCTCATTAAAAACCTTGTCGAAAAAACCCAATGGAAAAAAACCTGACCAAGGAAAAAAGAGTACAGTCTCCCCCTTTTGTCGACATCAGTTGATGTCTCGAAATCGGCGCATCCCAATCTCATGTACCAATCTTTCAAAGAAAGATTTTGGGAGTGACTTTGTGAATAAATCTGCCAGATTATCACTTGAGCGAATCTGTTGGACATCAATTGTCCATTGATTTTGAAGATCATGAGTGAAGAAGAATTTGGGAGAAATATGCTTTGTTCTATCGCCTTTGATATATCCACCCTTAAGTTGAGCAATGCATATTGTATTATCTTCAAACAGGATAGTTGGAGCTATCTTTTGATCAGTCAGTGACGATCGGAATTCTATCGGTAAAGAATTTCATAAAATTAATCGCGTTGTAAGTATAGTTTCTAAACCAACAGAAAATCCTTTTGTGCAAAACTTTGGTTGTCACAAGTAACAAACCGCTAATAAAATTGATAACTGATGTATTCAAACCTCGGGTCGTCTTCTCAAGGAATTGCAGGGAGGTGTTCTTATTATTGGTTATGAGTTGTGTAAATTGGGGTTTTGGGGATGAGAAATAAGAAGAGTAAATTGTAGAGAAATTAGAATAATAACAATAAAAACTCTTGGCAATGTATGAGAATTGGAAGTCCTATCCTAGTTATCCTTATCAATTGTGATGAGAATTGGCTTTTGTTCCCACTTGGTCAACCTCTAACTATGAAGGTTTGTTAAGTGGATAAATCAATATGAATCCTCAAGTCCTAGTCAATTCCTAAAGAAAGACTAGAGTTAGTGGAATTCAAGTCAATTAGCAACTTCTAATTATCAATAACAAAAGAGTTTGATAACTCAAGAGTCTCTAATTACTCAACCAAAGCCAAGAATATAGAAAGCTTAATAAAAATCATATATCTGAAATACCTCAAATTATATTAAATAAAAAATCAAATTAAACATAAAGAGTTCATAAACCAAATTGAGAAAATAAATAAAAGGAACATTGAACCTGGAAATTAAGAAGAAGAAATCATAAATCCTTTAAGAGGAATCCTAATCCTAAATCCTAAGAGAGAGGAGAGAACCTCTCTCTAAAACTACATCTAAAAACCTAAAATTGTGAATTTGTATGAATTGTTATTGACGAATGGATGGATTCCCCACTTTATAGCCTCTAATATGTGCTTCTGGACTTGGATGTGGGCCAAAAGAGGGTTCAGAAATCGCTAGGAGCGTTTTCTGCAATTTCTGCACGTGGCGTCTGTCACGCGTACACATGGGTCACGCGTTTGCATCATCTGGAGTTTTTCTCTTCCGCACGTCCACATCAGTTACGCGTCCGCGTCAATTGCATTCTGCTCGAGGCATGCGTCCGCGTCGTCCATGTGTGTGCGTCGTTTGTGTTTTGCGCTAAGCACGCGTCTGCATCGTCCATGCGTTCGCGTCGCTGCTTTTTTCTTCAAAACTCCATTTTTGTGCTTTCCTTCCAGTTTTGTATGTCTCCTTTTTGTCCTCTAAGTCATTCCTGCCCTATGAAACCTGAAATCACTTAACACACATATCAAGGCATCAAATGGTAATAAGAGAGGATTAATAATTAGCAAATCTAAGGCCAAAGAAGCATGTTTTCAATCAAAGCAAGAATTAGGAAGGAAAATGTAAAACATGTAATTAGTATGAATAAGTGTGCAAAGACTTGATAAAAACCACTCAATTTAGCACAAGATAGACCATAAAATAGTTGTTTATCAGTCAGTCCACATGATAACAGAATATATTAAATCAGGCTCCTCAACCAAAAACACTCGCGACTAGCTTCATGAATTGCTAGTATTTCAGCATGATTAGAGGAGGTTGCTGCTAGCGTCTGTTTCGTGGACCTCCATGATATAGCTGTACCACCATATGTGAATAGGTATCCTATTTGGGATCTCCCTTTATGTGGATTAGACAAGTATCTAGCATCTACATAGCCAACTAATATTGACTTGGATCCATAGGGATAAAACAATCCCATATCAACCGTTCCATGAAGATATCGAAAGATTTACTTGATTCCACTCCAATGTCTTCTGGTTGGAGAGAAACTATACCTTGCTAGTAAATTCACCGCGAATGATATGTCAGGTCGCATATTATTAGCAAGATACCTTAGCACTCCAATGGCACTAAGATATGGTACTTCTAGACCAAGGATATCTTCATTTTCTTCTTTAGGACGGAATTGATCATTTTCCACATCCAAAGATCTTACGATCATTGGGGTACTCCAAGGATGTGACTTATCCATATAAAATCTTTTCAAGATCTTCTCTGTGTATGTTATTTGATGAATAAAGATCCCATTTTTTGTATGCTTAATTTGCAGGGCGAGACAAAATTTAATCTTTCTAAGATCTTCCATCTCAAACTCTTCTTTTAGAATTTTTTATAATTGTTAGTATCTCTTTAGGAGTCCCAATGATATTTAAATCATCAATGTACACAGCAATTATAATGAAACCAGATGCAGATTTCTTTAGAAAATGCATGGGCAGATATCATCATTCTTGAATCCAATTTTGGCCATATACTCAGTAAGACGATTATACCACATTTGTCCAGATTGCTTTATACCATATAAAGATCTTTGCAATTTAACTGAGTATAACCCCGGCGAATATTCATTGGATGGTTTAGATATCTTTAATCCTTCAGGGACTTTCATATAGATATCCCGATCTAATGAACCGTACAAATAGGCTGTTACCACATCCATTAAATGCATATGAAGTTTATGATATGCAGATAAACTCACCAAATAATGCAATATTATCGCATCCACTGCAGGGGAATACGTTTCTTCATAATCTATACCGGGCCTTGAAAAATCTTGTGCCACAAGTCGAGCTTTGTAGCGCACAACTTCATTTTTCTCATTTCATTTTCTTACAAATACCCACTGGTATCCAACAAGTTTTACATCTTCTGCTGTACGGACTACAGCTCTCAAAGACTTCACGTTCTGCAAGTGAGTCTAACTCAACCTTCATGGCTTCTTTCCATTTTGGCTAATCATTCTTTTGTCGACATTTTTTGACTGATCTTAGCTCAAGATCCTTACTTTCATGCATGATATTCAATGCCATATTATATGCAAATATTTCATTGACAATTGTCTTATTTCGGTTCCATTTCTCTCCTGTAAAGACATAATTTATCGAGATCTCGTCATTTTTACAATTTTTAGGTACCTGAACGTCTTCTGGCGTTAAAATTATATAAGAATTTTGGACAACTGCAGGTGTCTTTGCTATGTCTTTTCCAATAGGAATAGAATTTACCTCTTTTCTCTTTCGAGGATTTTTGTCTTTGGAACCGACAGGCCTGCCACGCTTCTGGCGTGAATTTGCTTCAGTGGCTACTTGTCCTACTGGGACATCAATTTGAATTGGAGCATTTTCAACTGGTATATAAGATTTGGTTATCCTCTTTGTATCAGAAAATGCATCAGGCAATTCATTTGCTATTCTTTGCAAATGTATAATCTTTTAAACTTATAGTTCACATTGCCTTGATCGAGGATCTAAATACATCAACGATAATGCATTCCAATTATGTTCCTTTTTAGGAAGCTTATTCTCTCCCCCTAATGTTGGAAATTTTGATTCATCAAAATGACATATATCGCACATATATCGCACATCCAATTATTCTTAAATTAGGAAGCTTCTTTGGGGTCCTATTTTAGTGCGATTAGGTGGTGCAATGGGAACATATATCGCACACCCAAATATTCTTAAATGGGAAACATTTGGCTACTGGCCAAAAGCTAATTGCATAAGGGAGAACTTATGGTAACTCATTGGCCTCAAATGAATAAGTGTTGCGGCATGTAAAATAGCATGCCCCCAAACTGAAGTTGGGAGATCTGTTCTCATAAGTAAGGGTCTAGTAATCAATTAGAGGCATTTAATAAGTGATTCTGCTAACCCATTTTGTGTGTGCACATAAGCTACTGGATGTTCAACACTTACTCCATTAGCCATGCAATAAGCATCAAAAGCTTGGGAAGTAAATTCACCAGCATTATCAAGACGAATTACTTTGATTGGATTTTCTGGAAATTGTGCTTTTAATCGAATAATTTGAGCCAGTAATCTCGCAAACGCCAGGTTGCGAGAAGATAATAAGCACACATGTGACCATCTCGAAGATGCGTCTATCAGGACCATAAAATATCTAAAAGATCCACAGGGTAGATGAATAGGTTCACATATATCACCTTGAATCCTTTCTAAGAATTCAGGGGACTCAAATCCAATCTTTACTGGTGATGGCCTTAAATTAACTTCCCTTGAGAACATGCAGCACAACAAAATTCACTAGATTTAAGAATCTTCTGGTTCATTAGTGAATGTCCACGGGAGTTTTCAATAATTCTCCTCATCATGGTTGTTCCCAGATGACCCAATCTATCATGCCAAGTTATGAATTCATTTGGGCTAGTAAACTTCTGATTTACAATGGCATGTGATTCAATTGCACTAATCTTGGTATAATACAACCCAGATGAAAGTGAGGGTAACTTTTCTAATATAACCTTTTTATTTAAATCATGAGTTGTGATACATAGGTACTCATGATTTCCCTCATTCATAGTCTCAATATGATATCCATTTCGGCGAATATCTTTAAAACTCAACAAGTTCCTCAGAGACTTGGTAGATAATAGTGCATTATTTATTATAAATTTTGTTCCTCCAAGAAACAAAATTATAGCTCTTCTGGAGCCTTCTATCACATTGTCTGAGCCAATAATAGTATTACCATATTCTTCTTTTGGTACAAGATGGGTAAAATATATATCACTTTTAAGAATAGTGTGCAAACTTGTACTATCCGCAAGGCAAATATCTTCAAAATATCTCATTGCCATTTTTCTTCAAAGACAAATGATAATAATAATAAAATGAGTAGAAGTACATGTACAGTAAAATTATTCACATAAATACTTAACAAACACATATCAAACTATTCCATCATTGATTAAATAGCCAATATTTCTTTTAGAATCCTTAAAGAAATTAGATATATCATAATGAGTGGTGGAATTTTGATCAGTTGAAACAAAATTTATTTCCTTTTCTTTGTCATCCTTTTTTAAGGATGCTTGATAAAGATCAACTAGGTGCCTTGGGGTACGACAGGTACGTGACCAATGGCCCTTTCCACCACAACGGAAGCATTTATCCTCAATTGATTTACTTTGCCCATTGTTCCTTTCTTTATCCCACTTCTGGTGAGATCCTTTCTTGTGAAAATAATTCATTTTCCTTCCATAATTTTTCTTGCTACTAAAACCTAGTCATTTAACTCTTCTGGGGTAATGATTTGCCACATTTACTTCAGGAAATGGGGCGGTGTCAGCTAGGCGCGCTTCATGATTTCTTAAGAGCAACTCATTGTTGCGTTTAGCAACAAAAAAGCAAGAAATTAACTCAGAATATTTTAAATTATTTTTCTCGATACTGCTGCTGCAGGAGCACATTCGAGACATGAAAGGTCGAGAAAATTTTCTCTAACATATCGGGCTTGAGGAAGTATCACCGTCTTTTGATGATTATACCTTTCTTCAAGGTCTTTCCACAGATCTGCAGGATCTTTTAATGTGGGATATTCATTTTTTTTTCAATCATATGTCAAGATAACGACAAAAGAAAAGTATGGCTTTGGCTTTATCTTTCTAGGATGTATTATTTTCAGCTTCAATGGTATCTCCAAGATACATTGAATCAAGATGAATTTCAGCATCTCTATCCATGATAAATAATTATTTCCAAATATATCAAGAGCATTAGATTCAAGATGAGAGAGTTTCAACATAATAAAAATTTGTTACCTGGAGTATTTCTAAAATTTGATCAGAGTCTCGTGCTGATAATGTGTTATAAAATAACTAAATAAATAAATAAGGAAGAGATAAGAAATATAAAATATGGAAATATAATTGGATAACTCTAGTAGTAATATTCACTAGAATTACTATATCTATGACTTTTTTTATTCTGATTGGGTATTATTCATAAGTCAATGCTAATTTTTATAATACTGATATTCCTTTTCCATTGATATGCACTTACACTATCTTCTATTACCCACGCTCTCTTCCCCATTGTTGCAATTTTTGCACTATTGATATGTCATTTGCTTCCACTATTTTTTCACTTGAATGTTGTAGCTACCATGTAATTGAGACCTTTATTATTTGGTATTAACACCCATATTTTATTTATGTTCTTATCTTTATTTTTGGGTTACTTTCCTTCCTTTTTCTCTTCTTTCAGGATGGCCACCATGAAGAGAGAGAAAAAGCTTCTTAATGGGGAGACAGGCAAGTCAATCTGCACAATCTATAGAGAAAGGCATCAGTCGGAGCAGCCCGTCCACTTGTACATCTTAGCATGCACCGAGGACGATGCAATCTTTAAGTGTGGGGAGGTCGATACCAATCTCCACGGGTTAGTTATTCTCTTCTCAACACCAATATTCTATTTTTTTTTGTTTGTTCATTGTTGCATTGCATAATAGATTGCATGTGTAGTTGATTGTTTGCATTTAAGTACTACTTGGTTGAAAAGTAATAAGTTTCTTTTTCAGACCCTATTTTTGAAAAATTTCACTAATTTAAATTAAAAAATTAAAATTTTATATGTGTTAAATTTGTTTGAAGATTGTAAATTGGAACATGGTTTTTGAGACAAAGAACACACAACCTGCGAGATTTTGAGCTTATTTATATGGTTACATTATTTAACCATAAATTTGTATTCTTGTGTGTTTTCTTCTCTATAATTGCAATCTTTACTTTGTTCCATTCTATATGTCCACTATTTAGTGTATTTACATGCTTGCGTATGATTGAGGCCATATTTGATTATTAACTCACTTATCCCAAATAAAGCCTACCCTTTTATGTCACCCTTGTTAGCCGCTTTGAGCTTTTTAATCCCCTTCTGTTCTATAACTACATCACTAGCCTTAAGCAGAAAAACAAATTAAATATCCCAATTGAATCTTTAGTTAGCTTAAGATAGAGGTTGTGCATCAACCAATTGTGGGGAAACTGTGGGAACATGGGTTAATAAGGGAATGTATCATGTTTCTAATTTATTTGAATATTGAGAATTTGGGCACCTGCTCATAAAAGACCAAAATAGAAAAATAATGGAAAATCCATGTGCATTAATAAGTTATGTTTCAAATAAAAAAAAGAAAAAAATAAATAAATAAATAAAAAATATTTCAATAAATAAGTAAGTGAATAAGGGGATAAAATTACCCCAATGTTAAGCTTCAATAAAGATCAATGCACATGTGATAAAAGTAAAGAAATATAAAAAATTTGGTACATGAGTATGGGAATTATACAAGAGTGGAAATTATGGGTAGCTAGGTGTGATTTTTAGAATTACATAGAGTGTGTGTGTATGTTAGATGAAAGCTTAGGTTAGTCAAAGATTCATATTATAGCTCACTTGGCCATACATATATCCTTACCTTTGCCTCAGCCCCATTACAACCCTGAAAAGACCTCATGATGTTTGCATCGGTATGCTAAATATTTGTTGATTGGTTAGATGAAGAACAAGGTTGAGCAAGCATGACTAGGGAAGAGTAGAGTGATTGACCCTAGACACTTGAGAGTTAGAGTGATATACACTACCAGTAAAGGTTCAGTGCTTAATTCTATGTTCCCTGCTTTAATGGGCTATCTTCTTACAAGTTTACTTGCTTTTTATTGTATGATTTTAATTAGTAGAATTTGGTTTGTATTTGTCTTGAAGAACTTGTTTGCTTTTAACCAAGTAATATCTTAGTACGTAGTTGTATTGACATTCATAGGTTGCATTGCATACTCTCTATCATTCCTCTTCACTCCTTTATAACTTCTCTTGAGCTTAGCATGAGGACATGCTAATGTTTATCTGTGGGGAGGTTGATAAACTACTAGTTTATGGTTTATCTTGTGCTCAATTGAGTGGTTTTTATCAATCTTTCATACACTTGTTCATACAAAATGCATGGTTTTACATTCTCCTACCTAATTTTGTACTATGATTGAAAACATGCTTCTTTGGCCTTATATTTGCTAATATTAATCATCTCTTATTACCATTCGATGCCGTGATATGTGTGTTAAGTGATTTCAGGAATTACAGGGCAGGAATGGCTTAAAGGATGAAAAGGAAGTATGCAAAAGTTGAAGGATTACAAGAAGTTGAAGGAACTGCAAAGCTGTCAGCCTGACCCTCTCACACTAAAACGACCATAACTGGAGCTACAGAAGTCCAAATAATGCGGTTCTAGTTATGGTGGAAAGCTAACGTCCGGGGCTTCAATTTGATATATAATTTACCATAGTGGCTGTATAGTTAGGTAACGCGAACGCGTGTTCCACGCGGATGCGTCGCAGTGACGAAAATCAGCGTGGCAGATTTCACAATCAGCGATTTCTGGCCTATTTCCGGCCAAATTTCACGCCCGGAAAACACAGATTAAAGGCTGCAAAAAGGAGAAATAAAGAGAGATGACTCATAATTCACTTTTCATAATTTAGATGTAGTTTTAGAGAGAGAGAGGCTCTCTCCTCTCTCTTAGGATTAGGATTAGGATTAGGATTTCTATTAGGATTAGGATTTCATCTTCTTCAATCACAGGTTCAATGCTTCTTTTATTTATTTTCACAATTTGGTTTATGAACTCTTTATGTTTAGATTGATTCTTTATTTAATATAATTTGAGGTATTTCAGACTTATGATTGCTCTCTTTAATTTATGTTATTGATACTTTCGCTTTATCCAAATTATTTTCATTCGAGTAGATTTCCTTCCCTCTTGGCTTTGGTTGATTAATTGGTAACTCTTGAGTTATCAAACTCATCGTGATTGATAATTGATACCTTTGCTGATTGATTTAGATTCCTATAACTCTAGTCTTTCCTTAGGAGTTGACTAGGACTTTAGGTGTTAAATTGATTTATCCACTTGACTTACCTTCATAGTTAGAGGTTGACTGAATGGGAGCAAAAATATAATTCTCATCACCATTGATAAGGATAACTAGGATAGGACTTCTAATTTTCATACATTGCCAAGAGTTTTTCTTTGCTATTGATTTAATTCCCTGCAATCTATTTTTCTCATTCAACCTTTCAAAAACCCAAAAAATAATGTTTTTCATAACCAATAATAAATCATACTTCCCTGCAATTCCTTGAGAAGACGACCCGATATTTGAATACTTCGGTTTATAAATTTTATTGGGTTTGTTACTTGTGACAACCAAATGTTTGTACGAAAGGATTTTCTGTTGGTTTAGAAGCTATACTTACAACGCGATTATATTTGTGAATTTCTTTACCGACAGGAAATTCCGATCGTCAAATACTTTTCTTCATAATCTATACTGATCCTTTGTGAAAAACCTTGTGCCACAAGTCGGGCTTTGTAGCGCACAATTTCATTTTTCTCATTTCGTTTTCTCACAAATACCCACTGGTATCCAACAGGTTTTACATCTTCTGGTGTACGGACTACAGCTCTCAAAGACTTCACATTTTGTAAGGGAGTCTAACTCAGCCTTCATGGCTTCTTTCCATTTTGGCTAATCATTCCTTTGTCGACATTCTTTGATTGATCTTGGCTCAAGATCCTTACTTTCATGCATGATATTCAATGCCATATTATATGCAAATATTTCATTGACAATTATCTTATTTCGGTTCAATTTCTCTCCTGTAAACACATAATTTATCGAGATCTCGTCATTTTCACAATTTTCAGGTACCTGAACGTCTTCTGGCGTTAAAATTATATAAGAATTTTGGAAAACTGCAGGTGTCTTTGCTATGTCTTTTCCAACAGGAATAATATTTACCTCTTTTCTCTTTCGAGAAATTTTGTCTTTGGAACCGACAGGCCTGCCACGCTTTTGGCGTGAATTTACTTTAGTGGCTACTTGTCTTACTGGGACATCAATTCGAATTGGAACATTTTCCACTGGTATATAAGATTTGGTTATCCTCTTTGTATCGAAAAATACATCAGTCAATTCATTTGCTATTCTTTGCAAATGTATAATCTTTTGAACTTCTAGTTCACATTACCCTGATCGAGGATCTAAATGCATCAACGATAATGCATTCCAATTAAGTTCCTTTTTAGGAAGCTTATTCTCTCCCCCTATTGTTGGAAATTTTAATTCATCAAAATGACAATCCGCAAACCAAGCTTTAAATACATCTCCAGTTTGTATCTCAAGATATCTCACTACAGATGAAGAATCATATCCAACATATATCCCCAATTTTCTTTGGGGTCCCATTTTGGTGCAATTAGGTGGTACAATGGGAACATATATCGCACACCCAAATATTCTTAAATGGGAAACATTTGGCTGCTGGCCAAAAGCTAATTGCATAAGGGAGAACTTATGGTAATTCGTTGGCCTCAAACAAATAAGTGCTGCGGCATGTAAAATAACATGCCCTCAAACCGAAGTTGGGAGATTTGTTCTCATAAGTAAGGGTCTAGCAATCAATTGGAGGCATTTAATAAGTGATTCTGCTAACCCATTTTGTGTGTGAACATAAGCTACTGGATGTTCAACACTTATTCCATTAGCCATACAATAAGCATCAAAAGCTTGGGAAGTAAATTCACCAGCATTATCAAGACAAATTTCTTTGATTGGATTTTCTGGAAATTGTGCTTTTAATCGAATAATTTGAGCCAGTAATCTCGCAAACGCCAGGTTGCGAGAAGATAATAAGCACATATGTGACGATCTCGAGATGCGTCTATCAGGACCAAAAAATATCTAAAAGATCCACGTGGTAGATGAATAGGTCCACATATATCACTTTGAATCCTTTATAGGAATTCAGGGGACTCAAATCTAATCTTTACTGGTGATGACCTTAAAATTAACTTCCCTTGAGAGAACATGTAGTACAACAAAATTCACTAGATTTAAGAATCTTCTGGTTCATTAGTGAATGTCCACGGGAGTTTTCAATAATTCTCCTCATCATGGTTGTTCCCAGATGACCCAATCTATCATGCCAAGTTATGAATTTATTTGGGCTAGTAAACTTCTAGTTTACAATGGCATGTGATTCAATTGCACTAATCTTGGTATAATACAACCCAGATGAAAGTGAGGGTAACTTTTCTAATATAACTTTTTTATTTAAATCATGAGTTGTGATACATAAGTACTCATGATTTCTCTCATTCATAGTCTCAATATGATATCCATTTCGGCGAATATCTTTAAAACTCAACAAGTTCCTCAGAGACTTAGTAGATAACAGTGTATTATTTATTATAAATTTTGTTCCTCCAGGAAACAAAATTATAGCTCTTCCGAAGCCTTCTATCACATTGCATGAGCCAATAATAGTATTAACATATTCTTCTTTTGGCACAAGATGGGTAAAATATATATCACTTTTAAGAATAGTGTGCGAACTTGCACTATCCGCGAGGCAAATATCTTCAAAATATGTCCTTGCCATTTTTCTTCAAAGACAAATGATAATAATAATAAAATGAGTAGAAATACATGTATAGTAAAATTATTTACATAAATACTTAACAAACACATATCAAACTATACCATCATTGATCAAATAGCCAATATTTCTTTTAGAATCCTAAAAGAAATTAGATACATTATAATGAGTGGTGGAATTTTCATCATTTGAAACAAAATTTGTTTCCTTTCCTTTGTCATCCTTTTTCAAGGATGCTTGATAAAGATCAACTAGGTGTCTTGGGTACGACAGGTACGTGACCAATGGCCCTTTCCACCACAACGGAAGCATTTATCCTCAATTAATTTACTTTGCCCATTGTTCCTTTCTTTATCCCACTTCTGGTGAGATCCTTTCTTGTGAACATAATTCATTTTCCTTCCATAATTTTTTTTGCTACTAAAACCTAGTCATTTATCTCTTCTGGGGTAATGATTTGCCGCATTTACTTTAGAAAATGGGGTGGCGCCAGCTGGGCGCGCTGCATGATTTCTTAAGAGCAACTCATTGTTGCGTTTAGCAACAAAAAAACAAGAAATTAACTCAGAATATTTTAAATTCTTTTTTTCGATACTGCTGCTGCAGGAGCACATTTGAGACATGAAAGGTCGAGAAAATTTTCTCTAACATATCGGGCTTGAGGAAGTATCACCGTCTTTTGATGATTATACCTTTCTTCAAGGTCTTTCCACAGATCTGCAGGATCTTTTAATGTGGGATATTCATTTTTTTTCAATCATACGTCAAGATGACGACGAAGGAAAATTATGGCTTTGGCTTTATCCTTCTGAGATGTATTATTTTCAGCTTCAATGGTATCTCCAAGATCCATTGAATCAAGATGGATTTCAACATCTCTATCCATGATAAATAATTATTTCCAAATATATCAAGAGCATTAAATTCAAGATGAGAGAGCTTCAACATAATAAAAATTTGTTACCTGGAGTCTTTCTATAATTTGATCAGAGTCTCGTGCTGATAACATGTTATAAAATAACTAAATAAATAAATAAGGAAGAGGTAACTGATGAGCGGATAATTTATACGCTTTTTGGCATTGTTTTTAGGTAGTTTTTAGTAAGTTCAAGCTACTTTTAGGGATGTTTTCATTAGTTTTTATGTTAAATTCACATTTCTGGACTTTACTATGAGTTTGTGTGTTTTTCTGTGATTTCAGGTAATTTCTGGCTGAAATTGAGGGACTTGAGCAAAACTCTGATAGGAGGCTGACAAAGGACTGCTGATGCTGCTGGAATCTGACCTCCCTGCACTCAAAATGGATTTTCTAGAGCTACAGAACTCCAAATGGCGCGCTCTCAACGGCCTTGGAAAGTAGACATCCAGAGATTTCCAGCAATATATAATAGTCCATACTTTATTCGGGAATTGACGACATAAAGTGGCGCTCAACGCCAAGTACATGCTGCTGTCTGGAGTTAAACGCCAGAAACACGTCATGATTCGGAGTTGAACGCCCAAAACACGTTATAACTTGGCGTTCAACTCCAAGAAAAGCCTCAGCTCGTGGATAGATCAAGCTCAGCCCAAACATACACCAAGTGGGCCCCGGAAGTGGATTTATGTATCAATTACTTACTCATGTAAACCCTAGTAGCTAGTTTAGTATAAATAAGACTTTTTACTAGTGTATTAGTCGTCTTTTGACCACGTTTCATCTTTGGTCTCAGTTTTGTTTTATTCTTCATCTTAGGAGGCCATTGAGCACGTTTTAAGGGGCTGGCCATTCGGCCATGCCTGAACCTTTCACTTATGTATTTTCAACAGTGGAGTTTCTGCACACCATAGATTAAGGGTGTGGAGCTCTGCTGTACCTCAAGTTTCAATACAATTACTATTACTTTCTATTCAATTCTCTTTTATTCTTATTCCAAGATATACGTTGCACAACACTTTGATGAATGTGATGATCCGTGACACTCATCATCATTCTCACCTATGAACGCACGTGACTGACAACCACTTCCGTTCTACTTTAGGCCGGGCGCATATCTTTTAGATTCCCCAACAGAATCTTCGTGGTATAAGCTAGATAGATGGCGGCATTCATGAGGATCTGGAAAGTCTAACCTTGTCTGTGGTATTCCGAGTAGGATCCTGGGAATCCGGAAAGTCTAACCTTGTCTGTGGTATTCCGAGTAGGATTCCGGTATTGAATGACTGTGACGAACTTCAAACTCCTGAAGGCTGGGCGTGATGACAAACGCAAAAGAATCAATGGATTCTACTCCAACCTGATTGAGAACCGACAGATGATTAGCCGTGCTGTGACAGAGCATTTGGACCATTTTCACTGAGAGGATGGGATGTAGCTATCAACAAGGGTGATGCCTCCAAACGATTAGCCGTGCAGTGACAGCGCATAGGACCATTTTCCCGAGAGGATTAAAAGTAGCCATTGATGATGGTGATGCCCTACATACAGCTTGCCATGGAAAGGAGTAAGAAGAATTGGATGAAAGCAATAAGAAAGTAGAGATTCAAGAGGAGCACAGCACCTCCACATGCCTATCTGAAATTCCCACTATTGATCTACATAAGTATTTCTATCCTATTTTATTTTCTTTTTTATTATTAATTTTTGAAATCCATAATCATTTAATCTGCCTAACTGAGATTTACAAGGTGACCATAGCTTGCTTCATACCAACAATCTCTGTGGGATCGACCCTTACTCACGTAAGGTATTACTTGGATGACCCAGTACACTTGCTGGTTAAGTTGAACGGAGTTGTGAGCTTCTCTAACAGTTCCTGGAACTCTTGTATCACAATTTCGTCCACCAGTAACAAATATAAAATATGGAAATATAATTGGATAACTCTAGTAGTAATATTCACTAGAATTACTATATCAATATAATAAATATAATTAATATGTTTAATATATAAGAGAGAGAATAGTAAGAGAGAAAGAGTGAAGAATATTTGATATTCTTATTGTTATTGTTGTATCTTTCGTGAGAGGCAAAGTCTCTATTTATATACATACATAAGGTTACTTTGTCAAACCTTATTAAATGTAGTTTCTTTTAAAAATTGATTCCTTCCGTCTTGAGAAGGTTAGTCCACTTAATACATACATGATCATCCACATTTTCACAACACTAAAACTGAATGTTTGTGAACTGGATATCCTTCTTTCGCTATCTATTTTTCTTTAAAAAAATGCCATTTGTCTCTGTTTTATTTTTATTAAGAGTCTCTATTTAAAGAAAATATAATTAATATTTTTATTTACACAAAATTATAATATAATTCAATATAATTTAATAAAAATAAATATAATATAACACAATTCAAACACAATTTAACATAATTTATCTTAGTAAGTGAATATTTTAATAAATTCTATTTTTTGAGTTTAGCGAATATTTTTGGGACGATCACCTCTGCTCTCATTCCCATGTTAATTTTGTAGATCCTCATTAACCTTTTTATCGCGGATATTTCCTACAAATATTTGTTTTTGCGATTTTTTTTTTTTGCCATCTTGTAATCCCTAACTTCAAGGAGTACCAATTGGGTTGCTATTTAATAGTTTATCTATTTTAAATGATAGTTTTTGTCTTAAAAAATAGATTCATACAAATAAGATAATAGATTTGGTGGATTAATATGTGATATAAATGAGGGTGTTTTTTATAAATAATTAATTTAAATATTTTATTTACAAATACAAATAATTTGTAGCATATTTAATATTTTTTTTACATATTTTATTTACATGACAAAAAAAATTAAATTTTCATATATTTTGTTTATAGTATAAATGAAATATATATATATATATTATTACAAAAATATTATAGTAAAATAATATTTATAGTATAATTTAGATCACTTTACAAATAAAAAGTTATACAATTTATTACTATTTAGATCAAATTAGATAAATTTACAAATAAATTATATTTTCTAGAAACTAAGTCTAGGTCTCGTGAGTGAATGACAACGGTACCAATTTACTTCTATATTTTATTTTGTTTAAATTATATATATTTAAATTTTTTTATAAATTGATCTAATTTGATCTAAATAATAAATTATATCTTTTTTTATGGAAATTATTTTGATCTAAATAATAATAAATTGTATCACTTTTATTTGTAAATCGATCTATATCATACCATAAAAATTATTTTAATCGTAAATTTTTTTAATAATACATATGTCTCGTTTACACTGTAAACGAGATATATAAAAATTTAATCTATTTATAGTATAAATAAAATATGTAAAAAAATAGAAAATAATAAATATACTATAAATTACCTATATTCGTAAATAAAATATTTAAATTATTTATTTATAAAAATTCTATAAATGAGTCGGTCGGCAAATTTTTAATTAAATGAAATAAGATTTTTATATTTATTCTTTCTGTTTTTTGCATTTTAATATTTTAAGATTTTTTAATAATTCAATTAAGATATCTCAAGCTCTAAATACAAACATCTTAAATTGAGAGTTTTTAAATTTATTTTATTTGATTTATTTAAATTATTTATTTATTTATTTAATTTGGTTGAGGTAAATTAAATGTTATATTATTTAGTATTTTATTCGATCAAATTAACTATAACTAATCAATTATATTATTTTTTGATTTGACTAGAATAAATAAATTAATTTTATTTTAATTTATATTATTTTTGTCTTATATATTTTAATTAATAATTTTTAAAAGTGTTATAATTAATTATTTATTTAATTTGATTGAAATAAATATCAAATTATTTAATATTTTATTTGATCACATTAACTATAACTAATTAATTATATTAATTATTTACTTTGACTAGAATATATGCATTGATTTTGTTATAATTTATATTAGTCTTTTTTTCTTATATATTTTGATTAATAATTTGTAAAAATATTATCATTTTTGTGTGGCATATTTATAAGATATTTTTTATTTATTTAACTTACTTTATTGAGTCAAATAATTATAATTAATTTATTATATCAATTGTTCAATTTAATTAATTTAAATATATCTTATTTGATTTAATGTATTGTCACGTTAATATTTGAGTTGTTGTTTGCCAAAAGTTCCTCTTCATTTTCTTCCTTAATCTTAAATATTATGATTTTAAATTTTAGATTTTTATTCATAGTTTATATTTTTATTTTAATATCAAATCTAATATTTTTATTGATATTTTCTAGTAATTTATTGTCTAATATTTTTTAGGAACGAATTTTTACTCATGACTATCGAAAAATTCACTGCTAAATTCTCGAGTAATATCTGTTAGTAAATTCGTTGGTAAATTCAATAATATTCATCGTTTTTTTATAATGATAAATATTTCTTCAATTTATTAAATAAAAAGTTCATTATTTTTTTATTTTACTTATTTCTATATTTCATAACTTATTCAGTGTAAAAATTCATATATGCTAGAAGAGAATATTATTTTTTTTACCAATTATTCTTTCATTCAATAATACTTATTTTTTCTTATATGATACATTATTTTTATTCTTTGATTTTTTTTATAAATTATACAATATTATTATTCGTTATTTATTCTATTTCTTCTATTTTTTTAATTTGTTCCTATTTGTTTTAATTTTTATAACTTTTTATTGTAAATTTTATTATTTTTTATCTTATACAAGTTAATTTATTACGACTCTTCACTTATTGTATTTTTTAATATTTAAATTATATTTTTTATGTGCCTAATTTCATCTTTAATTTAGGAAATTGAGGGATGAAATAATATTGATGATGGTCGTTGGTATGTCTTTTTTTTTTTTATCGTTTTGGCTTATTTTCCTTTTTGTAAAGATTATGAGCAATTATATACAATGATGTTTATGTATAAAGGATAAATATAAATTATTTTAGACTAATAAATCTATTATTGTTATAGACAACTGTACAATTTAAAAAAAATATAATTATTTGATGGTTACTTTATTTAGTCTAATATATTATTAGTTCTTTTAGTTGAATACTCGAACATTTTAACAAAATATATTTAAATACATACAACTTGTAAAACCCGGTTAATTAACGGTTAATTAACCCATAAATGAGAATTTATTCTAGAAAGCCTAAAATGTGATTTTTATGGCTAAATGTGATAGAGGAGATTGAGACGAGAATTTCGGTACCAATTTTATAGAATTCGGACCAAGATTGGACCGAACGGGCCAAACCGGGCCAATTGGACCTAAAGTGGGCCCTTGGCCCAACATAACTTAACCAAAACCCTAGTTTTCAGCACTCTCTCTCCTCATTTGTTACCCACACAAGCTGAAATAGAGTGAGGGGGGAGAAGAACACTCTCTCAAGTTCTCTCCTTTGCTTAATCTTCAAACCACCATAACTTTTGATCTAGAGCTCCGATTGCCGCTCCGTTTGCGGCCATGCGTTCACCGCGGAGAGCTCTACAAAACCCATACACTCAATCTTGAGGTAAGCCACAAGTTTCTGTTCGAAATTCCAGCCCTTATTTTCGAGTTTCATGGGTGAAATGTTGAGATTTTGGGTTCTTTGATGTTATAGGACCCAACTCTCTTGAAGGAGAAGGTTAATCTTGTCTCCTTGGACCTTGGGTGTGGTAAGATTCTCAACCCTAGTGTGATTTGTGATTTTATGATGTTTGGGTTTTGAGATGTTGTGTATGGGTATGATGATTGTGGCTTAGGTTGTGTATATGTGAATATTGGAGCTTGATTGGTGATTTTGAAAAGCTTGAAAAAGGGATTTGGTGGTGAAAAATCTGTTCTTGGAGGTGTTGAGGCCTTGAGAGCTTGTGGATAAGTGGTTTGGAAGTACTCCGGTGGAGCTTGGGAAAATCGGCTAAGGTATGGTTTCGGTTTCCCGTATCTAATATGTAATGTGGTAGGAAATACTTAGGCTAGAGGCCCTAAGATAGGCATTGAATGGTTGATGTTGTTGAATTATTAATATATATGATGTGGTCATATATGTGATGATGATTAATGATGCCTTGGTGGTATGAGGTATGAGAAATATGCATGTTGTGATATATGCTTGATGATTAGTTATGGTTGAATTGTGGGTTGAACCATGTTTATGGTGAGTATGATGTTGATTGTGTACAATGATGATTTATTGGAATTGGTGTTGTTGAGAATTGGCATGAGTAAGAGTATATGATATGTCAATATGTTTGAGTTTGAGCCACTTGGGTGAAGTGGGTTAAAATGATGAGATAGTGATTTTGTAAATTGTGGTAAAGTGTCAATGTGTGAGTTGAGGAGGCTTGATGTTGAATTTGATATATTTTGATTGATTTCAAGGAAAAGGGATGAAATTGGCATGTTTTGATTGATTTTGAAAAGAGTTGAAAATGACTTGTTTTGAAAATGGCATATTGTGGTTTTGTATGAAAATATGGTTTTTGGGCATACTTTGGTGGGACATAACTTTGACTACGGATCTCTGTTTTGTGTCAAACCTGTTTAGAAATGAAATTGGATCCGGGAAGTCCATGCCGTTCGAAGAACGGGTGAAAAACGATTTAAAATGAGGAAGTTATGTTCGTTGGAAGATTGGGGTTTAAATTGGTGAATTCTGCAGCTTTTAACTTAGAAAATTTTTAGCAGAATGACCCCTTGCGCGTGGGCGCACTTGGCGCGTGCGCGCCGTTCTTCCCGAAAATGCCATCCACGCGTGCGCGTGATGTGCGCGGGCGCGCCGATTGTGCTGCACCCAATGCCCAGCCATTTTCCAGAGAGTTATGCCAGAACTGTGCCAGTGTTGTGCCTGGGGCACGAGGACGCCCACGCGTACGCGTGGTTGACGCGTACGCGTCGATTGGCAAATGTTTAATCCACGCGTTAGCGTGCATGACGCTTGCGCGTCGATGAAGTTTTGAGGCCATTCACGCGTGCGCGTGGAGTGCGCGTACGCGTGGACCTGTTTTCATCCCAAAGTTGATTTTTGAGTTTTAAAAGCCAAATTTCATACTTCTAAGCCTCCGATCTCACCACTCATATCTTAAATCAATATGACATGCCTAGCTATTAAAAGGGGGCTAGGGAATGAGGTAACTTGCGAGTGAAGCAAGGGAAAAATGAATGATCATTGAGGATCAAGCATGATTATGTGAGATGCGGAGGATGGTGGTGGAAGTGCTGGTTATGCCATTGGCCGAAGGGCCGTAATTGTTTATATATTGGATGGTTCTGGATTGAACCGTGAGCCGGAATAGCTGTGTATGCTATGAATATTGGCTGGTTATGGATTTAACCGTGAGCCGGAATGGCTGATATGGATGTTGATCCATGGATGAGAATTCATGCATGTTTATGCTGAATTATTGATAATTGTGATTTGCACTTCCACTATCGGAGATACGAGTTTCCCTGGGTAGTAGCAGTGGCTAGCCACCACGTGCTCCAGGTTGAGACTTGATACTCTTTTGACCCTATGTCATAAGTGTGGCCGGGCACTGTGAAAGACCCGGATGAGCTCGCCCCCGTATGTATTCACCAGTGAAGGTGATGGAAATAGATCATGATTATGATCAAGTTTATGATGAGTATAACTCGAGTTGGGGATGCGTGACAGAGGGACAGTCCAATGGTTAGCTACCAGGACTTGTCGGGTTGGCTCTATAACCGACAGATGATATCATCAGCCACTAGGGACAGGCATTCATCATATGCATATTATGTGAATTGTTTGAGATTGCCTATTTGACTGCATATTACTTGCTAATTGTCTAAATGCCTTACTTGTTCCTAATTGTATATTTCTTGCTTGATATAACTGTGTTTGCTACTTTATACTCCTGCTGGTGGTTGGGAGGTCTGAAGGAATTGGAAAGGGAAGTATTAGTTAGACTGAAGAATCTTTAGTCAGATGCCCTTTATGGTTTAGTTTGTTTATAAGCTTTGATATTATTTGGAGGAAGTTCTAGGATTGCCTTCGGCTTTCCTCCATTATTATGTATTATATATGTGGAAGCTGTTACCATGCTGGGGACCTCTGGTTCTCACCCATGCGGATTTTGTGGTTTTCAGATGCAGGACGTGTGGTTTCCCGTTGAGGCATGCTGGAGACTTCTAGATTTGCGAAGATCCTTTGTTCCCGGGGCTATGTTTTGGTTTATATGTTTTGTTTAGATACTTTTATCTCCATTAAATAATACAAACTGTGATGACTCCTCTTATAGGAGATTTTGGAGAATAGGTTTTATGTATTTGTGTCCCTTTGGGTTTCCTTTGGGGTTTTCCTTATTTTATCATATGTATATATTGCTATGCTCGGACCGGTTATCTTCGCGGCCGGATCTTGAGTCTTGATATTCCTGTTTTTGACACTCCTTTGTATATATATAATCTCGCGTTGGTTTATCCTTATTCGTTACGTTGTCGATCGGAGTGTTGTGCTTTAGAGTTGCGATGGTTTTTTTTTTTGTTTACCCCTTTTTCTACAAAGGCTCCTAGTTATAATCAATCATTCATACTACTATATGTACTAAATTTTTTATTTTAGAGGTCGTAATACCTTGCCATCTCTGAATTATGACTTAAGCATAAGACTCTGTATGATAGGGTGTTACACAACTCTTCTTAATTAAAGAATGAATAAATTTGTATGTTTATTAGAATAGCTAACACATTGGACTAAAAAAATTAACATTTTAGAATAATTTAAAGATAATGCACATAGATATTGGATAAATTTTTATTGTGTTTGTTTTTATTATTTTATATTTGATTATTTTTGTTTAAAATTTCTTAATATTATTCCTTTGTATCATGGTATTTTTAAAAAATTTTCGGTATAATGTATTTGTTGTTCGCTTTATTAATTTTTTTTTTTACAGAAAAGACACTAAATTAAACATAAACTAAATTTCAAATTAAAAAGTTATTATTAGTACAAGCTAAGTGTTCTGTATTTAATTAATTTATTTGCACATTAGTCTAATTGATTAAAAATAAATGATAATAAAATTAAAAAATAATTAAAAAATAGAATATTCATAATTACTTTAAAATAGATAATAAAATAAGTTTTAGAATATTATTTTATTGGAATCGTTAATAATTATAAGAATAGAAGGTCAATAATTATATTAAAAAAGACACTGAGTCTGACTGAATTTAAATTTGTCCTTCGTTGTTTGCGTGAGTATTTTAGAGCCAAAATTATTTGGCAAAAGTTGAATTTGGAGATATATGGGCAAAAATTTTGAGATATGGTTACAAAAGAAGATCAATTCTAACGATTTTCTCTTTTTGATGACTATTTGTTGGATTTGGAAAGTTCGTAATAATGATGTTTTCAACTCAATTGACCCGTGAAACATTGATAAGATTTTAGCTTTTATTCAAGCTTCTCAATTTGAATTTTACAATATCTTTTCTATGCATCATGTCTCTACTTTTTTTTTCTATGTTGCTTTCTTGGTCTTCTCTTTCTCTTTTTTTCTGTTAAAGTAAATTGTAATACTAGCATATTAGATGAATCTGCTGGTTTTTAAAGTGTTTACGTGATTCTAAGGGATCTTGGTTGTGTGATTATGCTAGCTCTTTGTCTTCTGCATTTATCATTCCAAGCAAATTATTTGCAATATAGAAAGGTTTATTTTTTGAGTGGAAAATTGGGTTTAAAGATGTTATTTATGAGACAAATTGCTTAATGGCCTTTATTCTTATCAATGAAAGGAATAGTAGGATTTAAAGCATTGATCATGACTTAGTATGTAAGATTATTAAGTTCTTAAGTTGGAATGGAAGACCAAAGATCAATTTTATTCAACAAGATATCAACCAAGTTACTGAAGTTTTTGCCAAATTTATAGCTTTTAATAGCATTCATTAACCGGAGTAGAAAAAGTCTTGGGGAGTTTGTCCATGTTGCTACAATGAGACTACATTTCTAGCTCTTAAAAAGGTCTCTCTTGATTTCGAGTGTTCTTTTCTTTCTTTTAATCTCTTGTCACAAAAAAACAAAAACGTAAGCTTTTAAATAAGTTTTATGTGTTATTTTCTTTCTTTTAATCTCTTGTTACCAAAAAATAAAAAATAAACACTAAAATAATTTTTGATACTAAATTTACTTGGATTATATATTAATATAGTCCTATAAATGATAACTTTGTATAAGAAGATTGTTAATAAAATTTTATAATCTCTATATTTATACCTATTTAATTAATGTATTTTATTTTATTCTACTTTGCATAAAACATGGAGACTATCTTTTTTAATTAATTATTTAAAAAGAATAATAAAATTGGTTATATCACTATAAGAAAAACGCTGAGTATTGTCAGAACTACCGTTAGATTTAGTGTCAAGTTATACCAGCAAAATTATCATCTAATTTTTCAACGGAAAGGAAGAAAAATTTGTTGCCATAAAAGATTACCGTCGGAAAATATTTTTTGTCGCAAAAACTGACGGTAAGTGTTGACACGAAGATATTATTCAATGGCGCCAATGCTACCGTCAGATTTTTCATCGGTATAATCTACTAGTACAAATGTTTATTGAAATGCATCATTTTGGTGATTTACTGTCAGGTAAAGTCGACGGTAAATGTGGCTTAAAATTCAAACACAGAACTCCTCTCTGTAAAACTCGCGAAATTCATAAATAATTAGCCAATAAATTAATTATTAATCTAAAAAATTAGAAAATAAAATTTTATAGTTTTATGAGATAGAGCTAATTAAAATAAGAATTTTCTCACTAATTTTAAAGAATTTGGCCCAACATTAGGCCGAACCAGACGAAGCGGACCCGTATTGAGCCCAAGACTCAACCTGCCACACTTAGCTAAATGAGCTTCAGCTCATTCTCTCTCCCACTTCATGCATAACATGCTGCAAGTGCAGCAAAGGGGAAGAACATATCATAAATCCACAAACCCTAACTTGATCTTCAAATCTAAATAACTTTTGATTCGGAGCTCCGATCGCCACACCGTTTGTGGCCACGCAACCAGAGCGTCGAGCTTTACAAAGTCCAGTCATTGATTAGGTATAGAATCCACTTTTCAGTTATAGTCTCCTCCTCCCTAAATTTTGAAATTTATGAACAAAGATGTTGAAAATTGTTTAATTTCGGTGTTTAGACTCGAATTAGCTTGTGAATTTTGTTGGGTTTAGCTCACTTGAGCTGTGAGCAAGGTCAGCTTTCTCAATCTCTTTGTATAATGTTGAGCTAGTGAACTCTATATTTTAATTATAGTGGTAATTATGATGTTAGATTGAATATTGGTTGTGGGTTGGAGTCAATTTGAGAAAATGGAAGCTTGAGATTAATTTTGGAAGCTAGATTTGTTGTTGAAGGGCTGTGGTTGATAGCTTGTAGTGCAGAGAACGCTTGAGGTGTTTCAGGTTTATCGAAAAATCGGCCAAGCTATGGTTTTGGTTTCTCGTAACTAAAATATAATGTGTCGTGAAAATTTAGGCTAGTTAACCTTAAAATAGGATTGAAATGTTATTGTGATGCTGATTGTGATGGATTGATATGCCTATGTATTAGAGAGTTCGAGGTTGTTGTTGGTGCCATATTGGTTGTGGCGTTGGTATTGTGTTTGATAGAGATAATTGATGATGTTATGATAATGATAATGATGATGATGTATATTGAACTTGAATGGTTGGATATGATAATGGTGATGTATTTTATAGTATATTGTGTTGAATTGAATATGGATTGGCTAAGTCGGTTGTCATTTGGTATGGAAAAGTTGATGGTGTTGATGATGTATATATTTATATATATGTGAGTTGTTGGTATGGATTATATTGTTGTTGGGAATGAATTATTGTGTGAAAGTGACCATATTTGTAAAATTGGTGTAATTGGTATATTGAGTAATGTTGGGACTTGGTTTGATGTGGTTTGGAAAGTTTTAAAAGGGTTGGAATTGAAGTGTTATGAAAATGGAGGTTTAGAAATTCTTGTGAATTTTTGTGAAAAACTTGATTTTAACAAACTTTGGTGGTCCGTAAATTGAGCCTCAAATTTTGGATTGAAATGAAAATTGTTTCAATTAAAGATGGTCTTAAGAGCTTTAAAATGGTATAAATTTTGTGAAAAATAAAATTTTCTAGAGAAAATTATGAACGTCCGAAAGTGGGTACAAAAATCGGATTATCTTAAGTTATAGCAAAACCAGAACTTCTGGTTTGCATGCATACGCACACTGTTGTGCGCACGCACGCCCTGTGATTTTCAGCAAGTGTGTATACGCACACACATAGACATGCTTACTGTTGATTGCGTCCGCACACCCTGGTGCGTACGTATACCTTTAAAAGTTTGTACAAGTGTGCGCATGCACACAAGTGTGTGTACGCACATACCCTATTTTACAGCAACATGTACATGTGATTTAAACATGGTTTCGAACCTCTAAAGCCCCTAAACCTTAGTTGTATGTTGAGTGGTGAGAAGAAGGTAAGGAAGAGTGATAACTTGGAGATGAAGAAAGTTAAAAGGTAGTGATTTATGAATGAAAAGTGTAAAAATGTGATATGTATATGATGAATCTGGCCTTAATGAATGATTTTGAATAATTATGAATGGATATGAATGAATGATTTATAATGAATTTGGAAATGAAATTGTTTTTAGTTTGACCTGGCAAGGTTTGTGGTGGTTTACCGCTTGCCCATCATCAAGATGTATGTGGGGTTCGTGGTGGTGTATCGTCCACATATTTTTAAAGGTGAATGCTTTGTGGGATTCATGGTGGTTTACCACCCACATGTTTTTAAATAAAAATGATTTGTGGTATTTGTGGTGGTTTACCGCCCACGTGTGTGTTGTTTTTCCAATTGAAGATCTTACGAGGTTTGTGGTGGTGTACCACTCGCAATGGTGGGGTTCGTGGTGGTGTACCACCCATCGGTTTTTAAGAAGACGATATCCAGATTAGCTACCGGATGTGTCAGGTTCTAGCAAAGTAACAGACATGTGAGCTTACGGCCAATAGGAAAGGCATGCATCATATGTATTTATGTGACTTACTTGGTTTTTCATTACTTGGGTTTGTTTATTTGAATGCCTATGCTTATTTTCTATATTTGCTATATTTGAATATCTACTTGTGTTTGCCTAGTTTACTTTGTTTGTCTGTGCATCGATATTTTGGAGGATTGGAGAAAAGGTGATGAGCTTAGGGGTTAAGTTAGAAATTGAGATAGAACCAATAATCCTTAGAAACCTCACCCTGTTTATGGTTTACAATGTTAGTTTTAAGTTTGAATCTAATGTCGGAAGTTCTAGGGTCGCTTTCGGCTTTTGAAAGAGTATTATCTTCGGTTAGGAATTTCACACAAATAATTCCGTTGATAGTATAGTTCCCAACCAACAAACAATCCTCAATCAAAGCTTAATTTGTTTGTCACAAGTACAAACCCTAAAATAAACTAAAGTATTTAAACCTCGGGTCGTCTCACAAGGAATTGCAATGAAGTGATCAAGTATTGACAATGAAGAATCAAGGGGGTTTGATTTGATAAAAGAGCAAGAAAGTAAATGACAAAAAAATGTAAATCAAATAACTAAAGAAAGCAATTACTAAAGAGAGACATTCATGGCAAAGATTGAGAATATAGGCTTTCTATCCTAGTCATTAATTATCATATAATAATTAACAAGAGTTAATCCTATTTAGTCATCTCCAACATAGGAAGAAGGTATAATGTTATCTTCACTTGAGAGAAAGTCAAATAAGACTAGTTAATCTCAATCCAAAAGTCCTAATCAACTTACTAATTGAATTAGCAATAGATTAGAGTCAATGGAAATAATATTAACTAACCACTCTAGGTCACCAATCTAAATTGAGTATTGATAACTCAAGATTGTGTAATTTCTCTTTCCAAGCCAAGAATGCTCAAAAACTACTCTAACATCCAACTAAGCATTTTGTCAAACATTTGGAAGGCATAAAAGGAAAGTATGGTAAAAAGACAAGAATAATAAAATCTACAACTACCCACTGCAAGAAAAGTAAGAATAACAAATCAATTAAACAATAAAGGAACATAAAACATGAATTGCATTAAATGAAAATGGAAATTAACAAGAGTGCATAAATATACAAGTAACCAAAATGAAAAATTAATCAAAGAAAGTAGGAAAATCAAGACAATAGAACAAGAAATTGTAAAGAAAATAAGATGAAAACAAGATGAAAACAAGAAATCAAACCTAATTCTAAGAGAAATTACCTTAGATCTACCCTAATTCTAGAGAGAAGAGGGAGCTTCTCTCTCTAGAAAACTACCTACAACATGATCCTAACCTAATCTAATTGCTCTCCCTTGACCCCTCTTGAATTCTACATCAAATAGCCTTAGAAATGAGTTAGATTTGGGCCTGGGCAGCTCAGAAATCTCCCCTAGCGTATTCACTTTAATGAGGTCACGTGCTGATTGTGATGCGTACACATGAGTCACACGTACGCGTCGTTTGGCTTTTTCTTGTCACGCGTACGTGTCATGTCACGCATACGCGTCGCCTTCGACGATGGACCTCTTCACGCGTATGTGTGGGTGACGTGTGCGCGTGGCCTTGACTCCTCTAAATGCTCATTTCTTCATGAATTCTCCACTTTGCATGCTTTTCTCTTCACTTATTCCATCCAACACTTGCCTTATGAACCTGAAATCACTCAACAAACATATCAAGATATCGAATGGAATTAAAGTGAATTAAATTTGGCTATTTAAAGGCCTAAAATCATGTTTTCACTCTTAAGCACAAATTAGGAGAAATTCACAAAACCATGCTATTTCATTGAATAAATGCGAGAAAAGTTGATAAAATCCCCTAAATTAAGCACAAGATAAACCACAAAATTGGGTTTATCAGCTTTCCTGGGACCTTATATGTTAGTTATGTGGGCACCGTTACCATGTTGAGAACCTCTGCTTCTCATCCTATACATATTTTGTGGTTTTTAGATGCAGGACATGAGGCACCTGGGTGAGGCATACTCGAAGCTTTCTGCAAGCGAAGAACTCTACCTGTTTGGGGTTTCATTTTGGTTTAGATGCATAAGTACATAGTTATATATCTCCAATGTATATAAATATCATGTTATGTCCCTCTTAGAGGTTGATTTTGAGAAATAGGTTTTGTAAACTATATTTTTGGGCTCTTTTGGGATGCTTATATGTATGAAAATATATGTATGCTCTGGCCAGTTTTAACTTCATGAGCCGGGTCATAAGCTTTGTTATCTGTATCTTGGATCTCTTTTTGTATATATTCATGTTTAGTTTGCTCTTATCCTGTTTCGTTTACGTTTGTTGCTTACGTGAGTGATGCATTTTTTTATTTAACGCTTTTGTTTAACTTTCCTTCAGAAAGCTCCTAGATATAAATCCTTTTCAACTATATTATGTACATATATATATTATTTTTAGAGGTCGTAGCGCCTCACCACCTCTATTTTACATCCTAGGTGTAAACTTCTGCGTGGTAGGGTGTTACACTCTCCCTCACTTGTCCGAATGCTCTCTCTCTCTTCTTTCTCTCTCTTCTGGGGTGCTCTCATCAAGAAGTCACTGTTGCCACCGCCGAGAGCTCGCCGGGACCTTGTTATCGTTGTCTCCGCCACCTGGAGTACCCACTGAAGCCGCCATTGTATGTCATTGTCGATTATACTACTTTAGCTTATTCCGCCGCATCGTCAGCCGTGGTTGCTCATGTCACTGTCACTGTCACCTCTGTCACTACCACGTTAAAGAGACCCTACAGTTACTATCATCAGATTTATTCTTGGTATGGTTATTTTATTTTAACATATTAATTTGTGACTTTAGCATTTTGTTAGGGTTTAGTTTAAATCAGTGGTTAAATTTGTTTAATGAAGTATGTCATTAGAGTTTGTCGTGTTTTAATTTTTACATCTATTAAATTAATTTGTGACTTTAGCATTTTGTTAGGGTTTAGTTTAAATCAGTGGTTAAATTTGTTTAATAAAGTATGTCATTAGAGTTTGTCGTGTTAATTTAATAGATGTAAAAATCAAATAATTTTAGAGTAGACTAAGTAAGGTGAGACTAAGAGTGCTTGAGTTGTTGAAAGATTTTAGTCGAGTTCAGTGAATGAGTTTCTTTCAATTGCATTAAACTTATGTCGCTTATTTTTTATATGCCTCTTGTTAGTTTGGTGAAATTAGAATTATATTTTAATTAATTGGAATAATGAGTTTTAATTATTCTTTTAAATTAGTTTCTGATTTAGTTTCAACTTGTGATTTTAATACGTTGTCCTTTTTATTAGGACGATGCTATTCTTTCTAAGATCAGTTGGAGTTTGCTTTTTTTGTTGTTTGTGTAGTAATATTCTAGGTTGGTTTTCTATCTATGAATATAATGAATTATTTAAACTTTAAGTCAAACTTACTTTTCTTAGGATAGAGTTTTAGGACGAAAGTGGGAGACGGTCACATAGTGGTGCCTTCTCAAAACCTTTGATTACTTGAAAATTATAGAGTTATTAGGGTTGCGCACTAGAACGGTTAGGATTTGATGTTATATTGAATACGTGTATGTTATAATTTATGCATGCAGCTATTTTCTATGTGAAAACTGTTATATTTATTTGACGGATGTCTCTGAATTAAGGAGAAGTTATGCCGGATTATCGTTTAAATTTTAAAACTTGTTTGGTTTGTCAGAAAATGATAATTTTATTCAGCGGTAGAGTCTAATTACAGGGTACACTCTATCAAATTGTCTAAAAAATTAAATAATTTGTGTTGTTTGTTGAATTTTAGGTGTGTATTTCAATATGATTCTAAGTCATCGTCCATGGATGTATGAAAGGAATAATGGTGGCTGAGAGATTTAAAACCTGAATTCTTTAAGAGGGTTGTCATGCTTGTCGTGCATGTCTTCAGTATGGAATCATTTGGGTCTGAAGGGTATCTAGATGCCCGTGTCAAAAGTGTCGACTGACAAAGTGGTTAGAACCTGCGGACATAATACTTCACTCTACCATAACGGGTTCAAGGGTAGGTATTGGATTTGGACGAAACACGGAGAAGTAGACGAGTAGGGAATTAACCGGTCTGCCTCTAATTTGAATAGGTCCGATTGTCAATCAATGAAGGTTCACATGGTAAGAGACTTAAACATGGATGAAATGACTTGGGAGGCTAACCAAGAGAGATACAACGAGATGGTGTGTAATACAACAGGTGTTATGAAATTGGATGAGGCTGAAGAAGAGCCTAACTCGGAGGCAAAGACATTTTATTATCTGTTAGAATCTGCTGTGAAACCTTTGTACGAGGGGTGTGTTCATTCGGAATTGTCTGTATATGTTAGAATGATGAGTATTAAGTTAGAGTAAAATCATACCCAAGATTCATTTAATAAGTAGGCCACCTTTTGCAATGAACCGGTACCTGTCAGGTCCACTGGCACCCCTCGAAACCACTACAAAGCAAAGAAGCTAGTTTCAAAATTGGGTCTAAATGCGATAAAAATTAATTGTTGTTTAAATGGTTGTATGTTGTACTACAAGATGGATGCAGACCTAATTGAATGCAAATTTTGTAGATCATCGAGGTCCTAAGTTGAGAGGGAAAAGATTGGTAAATGCCGGTTAAAGAGAATTCCAATGAAACAGATGTACTATTTGCCCTTAATCCCTTGGCTGAAACGATTGTATGCATCGATGAGTTCATCTCCTCACATGACTTGGCATAGTGATAACAAGAGAGATCATGGGATCATGATGCATCTATCACATAGAGAAGCTTGGAAGCATTTTGATTGGGGTCATCCCACATTTGCGAGTGAGCATAGAAATGTTAGACTAGCTTTATGCTCTAACTGGTTCGCACCGAATTCCAATTTTGGTAATGCGTACTCTTGTTGGCCTGTAATCATGACACCTTATAACCTGAATCCCGAAATGTTGATGAAAGACCCATACATGATCCTAACTTGCATCATACCTATTTCTAGTAATCCAAAGGTCAAAATAGATGTCTTCTTACAGTCCTTAGTGGATGAGTTAAAGGAGTTATGGATTGATAGTGTAGAAATATATGATATTTTGACGATGGCAAACTTCCTATTATAGGCTACATTAATGTGTACTATTAACGACTTTCCTGCATACAGCATGTTGTCAAGTTGGTCCACTCATGGCAGAATGGCATGTCCTATTTGTTTGGAGGATACGAAGGCATTTTAGTTGTCAAATGGCAGTAAGAATTCATGATTTGATTGTCATCGAAGATTCCTTGACATTGATCATCCTTTTTGGTGCAACAGGAACTCGTTTAAAAAGAATATACTAAACAAGAAGAGGCACATACGAGATTAAAAGGGTAGGCAAGTTTAGTAATGTGTCCGTAGAATCCCAATGATCGTTGATAACGTGGCAGCTCTGAAACCTCCGGGAGTTGCCTTATTGGAAAGACAACTTGGTTCTTCATTGTCTTGATGTGATGCACATTGAAAAAATATGTTTGATAATATCATGCATATAGTAATGGACGATGAGTGAACAAAGGACAACGACAAGGCTAGGTTAGACTTGGTGGACATTAAACAGGCAGCTAGATCTAAACTTAAAGAGATTTGATAACGGGTAGTGGCTAAATCAAAGGTGGTATTTGTTCTAACGAAGGAGCAAAGACAAAATGTTTGTAAGTATATTAGAGAATTAAGGTTTCCTGATGGTTACGCCTCTAACTTGGGTAGGTGTGCAAACGTGTCATAGGGTAAGCTTGTTGAGTTAAAGTGTCATGATTGTCACGTCTTCTTGGAGTCTTTGCTTCTTGTCACCTTTAGAGAACTTCTAACCAACATCTGAAAATCCATCACATAAATAAGTGACTTCTTTAGGGAGTTATGCACTACGAAACTTAGCATTAATGATCTTGGATTGAGGGCAGCATCTGTGAAGCATTCCTAACTAAGAAAATATCCGTATTTTGCTCATTCTATTTTTTGTCTCATGTTGAGTCATGTAGAACAAGAGTTGCAAGGAACGATGAGAGGGGATAATTCTTGTCAAGTGGAACAACATACCTGATGAGCGGATAATTTATACGCTTTTTGGCATTGTTTTTAGGTAGTTTTTAGTAAGTTCAAGCTACTTTTAGGGATGTTTTCATTAGTTTTTATGTTAAATTCACATTTCTGGACTTTACTATGAGTTTGTGTCTTTTTCTGTGATTTCAGGTAATTTATGGCTGAAATTGAGGGACCTGAGCAAAACTCTGATAAGGAGGCTGACAAAGGACTGCTGATGCTGTTGGAATCTGACCTCCCTGCACTCGAAATAAATTTTCTGGAGCTACAGAACTCCAAATGGCGCGCTCTTAATGGCGTTGGAAAGTAGACATCCAGAGCTTTCCAGAAATATATAATAGTCCATACTTTATTCGGGGATTGATGACATAAACTGGCGCTCAACGCCAGTTCCATGTTGCTGTCTGGAGTTGAACGCCAGAAACACGTCACGACCCGGAGTTGAACGCCCAAAACACGTTACAACTTGGCGTTCAACTCCAAGAGAAGCCTCAGCTTGTGGATAGATCAAGCTCAGCCCAAACATACACCAAGTGGGCCCCGGAAGTGGATTTATGCATCAAATACTTACTCCTGTAAACCCTGGTAGCTAGTCTAGTATAAATAGGATAATTTACTATTGTATTAGACATCTTTGGTCTCAGTTTTATTTTATTCTTCATCTTAGGATACTATCGATCACGTTTTGGGGGCTCGCCATTCGGCCATGCCTGGACCTCTCACTTATGTATTTTCAACGGTGGAGTTTCTACACACCATAGATTAAGGGTGTGGAGCTTTGCTGTACCTCAAGTTTCAATACAATTACTATTATTTTCCATTCAATTCTCTTTTATTCTTATTCCAAGATATATGTTGCACAACAACTTGATGAATGTGATGATCCGTGACACTCATCATCATTCTCACCTATGAACACGCGTGACTGACAACCACTTCCGTTCTACCTTAGGCCGGGCGCATATCTCTTAGATTCCCTAACAGAATCTTCGTGGTATAAGTTAGATAGATGGCGGCATTCATGGGAATCCAGAAAGTCTAACCTTGTCTGTGGTATTCCGAGTAGGATTTCGGGAATCTGGAAAGTCTAACCTTGTCTGTGGTATTCCGAGTAAGATTCCGGTATTGAATGACTGTGACGAGTTTCAAACTCCTGAAGGCTGGGCGTTAGTGACAGACGCAAAAGAATCAAGGGATTCTATTCCAACCTGATTGAGAACTGACAGATGATTAGCCGTGCTGTGACAGAGCATAGGACCATTTTCACTGAGAGGATGGGATGTAGCCATCGACAAGGGTGATGCCTCCAGACGATTAGCATGCAGTGACAGCGCATAGGACCATTTTCCCGAGAGGATGAAAAGTAGCCATTGGCAACAGTGACGCCCTAGATATAGCTTGCCATGGAAATGAGTAAGAAGGATTGGATGAATGTAATAAGAAAGTAGAGATTCAAGAGGAGCATAGCATTTCCATACGCCTATCTGAAATTCCCACTATTGATTTACATAAGTATTTCTATCTTATTTTATTTTCTGTTTATTATTTATTTTCAAACTTATCATAAACCATTTAATCTGCCTAACTGAGATTTACAAGGTGACCATAGCTTGCTTCATACCAACAATCTCTGTTGGATCGACCCTTACTCACGTAAGGTATTACTTGGATGACCCAGTACACTTGCTGGTTAAGTTGAACGGAGTTGTGTCCACATATAGTCAATAGCCATTAAATAAATCTCATGCAAATACAAAGAGGATCACAATTTCGTCCACCAAGTTTTTGGCGCCATTGCCGGGGATTGTTCGAGTATGGACAACTGACGGTTCATCTTGTTGCTCAGATTAGGTAATTTTCTTTTCAAAATTTTTCAAAAATCTTTTTCAAAATTTTCTTTTCTTTTTCGTTTTTCCAAAAAAATATTTTCGAAAAAAAATTTATAAAAAAAAATTTATTAAATCATAAAAATCAAAAATATTTTGTGTTTCTTGTTTGAGTCTTGAGTCAATTTTTAAGTTTGGTGTCAATTGCATGTTTTAAAAAATTTTTTGCATTTTTCGAAAAATTTCATGCATTCATAGTGTTCTTCATGATTTTCAAGTTGTTCTTGATAAGTCTTCTTGTTTGATCTTGATGTTTTCTTGTTTTGTGTTGTTTGTTGTTTTTCATATGCATTTTTGCATTCATAGTGTCCATACATTAAAGATTTCTAAGTTTGGTGTCTTGCATGTTTTCTTTGCATCAAAAAATTTTCAAAATTATGTTCTTGATGTTCATCATGATCTTCAAAATGTTCTTGGTGTTCATCTTGACATTCATAGTGTTCTTGCATGCATCATGTGTTTTGATCCAAAATTTTTAAGTTTTGGGTCATAATTATGTTTTTCTCTCTCATCATTAAAAATTTAAAAATCAAAAAAATATCTTTTCCTTGTTTTTCTCATAATTTTCGAAAATTTGAGTTGACTTAGTCAAAAATTTTCAAAATTAGTTGTTTCTTACAAGTCAAGTCAAATTTTCAAAAATTTAAAAATCTTATGTTTTCAAAATCTTTTTCTTATTTTCGAAATTATGCTAACAATTAATATAATTGATTCAAAAATTTGAAGTTTGTTACTTTCTCGTTAAGAAAGGTTCAATCTTTAAATTCTAGAATCTTATCTTTTAGTTTCTTGTTAGTTAAGTAATTAATTTTAATTTTAAAAATTAAATCTTTTTCAAAATATCTTTTTCTTATAAATCTTATCTTTTTATCTTATCTTCTTATCTTTTTATCTTATCTTTTTCAAAATTTGATTTCAAAATATCTTATCTAACTTATCTTCTTATCTTTTCAAATTTGATTTTAATATCTTTTTCAACTAACTCTTTGACTTTGTGTTTATCTTTTTCAAAACCACCTAACTACTTTTCCCTCTCTAATTTTCGAAAATACCTCTCTCTTTTTCAAAAATTCTCTTTAATTGTTTTAAATTTTAATTTTAATCTTATCTTATCTCTAATTTTCGAAAACTACTAACCCACTTTTAAAATTATTTTCGAATTTTCTGTCTCTTCTCTCTTATTCTATTTAATTATTTATTTACTAACACTTCTCTTCACCTCTCTTCATCTAAATATCCGAACCCACTCTTCCTCACTCTTCTCCCCTTTCTTTTTCTACTAACATAAAGGAATCTCTATACTGTGACATAGAGGATTCCTCTTTCTTTTCTTGTTTTCTTCTCTTTCATATGAGCAGGAACAAGGACAAAAGCACTCTTGTTGAAGCTGATCCTGAACCTGAAAGGACTTTGAAGAGAAAACTAAGAGAAGCTAAATTACAACAATCCAGAAGTAACCTTTCAGAAATTTTCGAACAAGAGAAGGAGATGGCAGCCGAACCCAATAATGATAATGCAAGAAGGATGCTTGGTGACTTCACAAAACCAACGTCCAAATTTGATGGAAGAAGCATCTCCATTCCTGCCATTGGAGCAACCAACTTTGAGCTGAAACCTCAGCTAGTTGCCTTAATGCAACAAAACTGCAAGTTCTATGGACTGCCATCTGAAGATCCTTATCAGTTTTTAACTGAGTTCTTGCAGATCTGTGAGACTGTTAAGACGAATGGAGTGGATCCTGAAGTCTACAGGCTCATGCTTTTCCCTTTTGCTGTAAGAGACAGAGCTAGAATATGGTTGGATTCACAACCTAAGGATAGCCTGGACTCCTGGGAGAAGCTGGTCATGGCCTTCTTAGATAAATTCTTTCCTCCTCAAAAGCTGAGCAAGCTGAGAGTGGATGTTCAAACCTTCAAACAAAAAGATGGTGAATCCCTCTATGAAGCTTGAGAAAGATACAAGCAGCTGACCAAAAGGTGTCCATCTGATATGTTTTCAGAATGGACCATATTAGATATATTCTATTATGGTCTATCTAAATTTTCGAAAATGTCATTGGACCATTCTGCAGGTGGATCCATTCACCTAAAGAAAACACCTGCAGAAGCTCAAGAACTCATTGACATGGTTGCAAATAACCAATTCATGTACACTTCTGAAAGGAATTTCGTGAATAATGGGACGCCTCAAAGGAAGGGAGTTCTTGAAATTGAGGCTCTGAATACCATATTGGCTCAGAACAAAGTGTTGACTCAGCAAGTCAACATGATCTCTCAAAGTCTGAATGGATGGCAAAATACATCCAACAATACTAAAGAGGTAGCTTCTGAAGAAGCTTATGATCTTGAGAACCCTGCAATAGCAGAGGTAAATTACATGGGTGAACCTTATGGAAACACCAATAATTCATCATGGAGAAATCATCCAAATTTCTCATGGAAGGATCAACAAAAGCCTCAACAAGGCTTTAACAATGGTGGATGCAATAGGCTGAGCAATAGCAAGCCTTTTCCATCATCTTCTCAGCAACAGACAGAGAATTCTGAACAAAACACTTCTAATTTAGCCAATCTAGTCTCTGATCTGTCAAAGGCCACTTTCAGTTTCATGAGTGAAACAAGATCCTCCATCAGAAACCTGGAGGCACAAGTAGGCCAGCTGAGTAAGAAAGTCATTGAAACTCCTCCCAGTATTCTCCCAAGCAATACAGAAGAGAATCCAAAAGGAGAGTGCAAGGCCATTGATGTGATCAATATGGCCGAATGCACAAGGGAGGAGAAGGACGAAAATCCTAGTGAGGAAGACCTCCTGGGACGTCTCTCAAGCAAGAAGGAGTTTCCTATTAAGGATCCAAAGGAATCTGAGGCTCACATAGAGACCATAGAGATTCCATTAAATCTCCTTCTGCCATTCATGAGCTCTGAAGACTATTCTTCCTCTGAAGAGGATGAAGATGTGACTGGAGAGCAAGTTGCTTAATATTTAGGAGCTATCATGAAGCTGAATGCCAAGTTGTTTGGTAATGAGACTGGGGAAAGTGAACCTCCCTTGCTCATTAATGAACTAGATACATGGATTCAGCAAATTTTACCTAAAAAAAGACAAGATCCTGGCAAGTTCTTAATACCTTGTACCATAGGCACTATGACCTTTGAAAAAGCTCTATGTGATCTGGGGTCAGGGATAAATCTTATGCCACTATCTGTAATGGAGAAGCTGGGGATCATTGAGGTACAACCTACCTTGTTCTCATTACAATTGGCAGACAAGTCATTAAGACAAGCTTATGGAGTAGTAGAGGACGTGTTAGTAAAGGTTGAAGGCCTTTACATCCCTGCTGATTTCATAATATTAGACACTGGGAAGGAAGAGGATGAATGCATCATCCTTGGAAGACCTTTCCTAGCTACAGCAGGAGCTGTGATAGATGTCAACAGAGGTGAATTAGTCCTTCAATTGAATGGGGACTACCTTGTGTTTAAGGCACATGGTCATCCCTCTGTGGCAAAAGAGAGTGAGCACAAAGAGCTTCTCTCAATTCAGAGTAAAGGAGAGCCCCCACAGTCAAACTCTAAGTTTGGTGTTGGGAGGCCACAACCAAACACTAAGTTTGGTGTTAAGACCCCATATCCAAACTCTAAGTTTGGTGTTGGGACTATACAACATTGACCTGATCACCTGTGAGGTTCCATGAGAGCCCACTGTCAAGCTAATGACATTAAAAGAGTGCTTGTTGGGAGGCAACCCAATTTTATTTATCTAATTTTTATTTTATTTTATTTTATTATTATTTTGTGTTTTATTAGGTACATGATCATGTGGAGTCACGAAAAAAATATAAAAATTAAAAACAGAATCAAAAACAGCAAAAGAAAAATCACACCCTAGAGGAAGGACAGACTGGCGTTGAACGCCAGTAAGAAGCATCTGGCTGGCGTTCAACGCCAGAACAAAGCATGAATTTGGTGCTGAACGCCAGAAACAAGCAACATTCTGGCGTTTGAATGCCAGGAATGTGCCTTAAGGAAAGCTGGTGTTGAACGCCAGTAACAAACATGAAACTGGCGTTCAACGCCAGAAACATGCTACATATGGGCGTTGAACGCCCAGAACATGCTTCACATGGGCGTTGAACGCCCAGAACGTGCATCACCTCGGCGTTTAAACGCCAGAATGGTATGCAAAGGCATTTTACATGCCTATTTGGTGCAGGGATGTAATTCCTTGACACCTCAGGATCTGTGGACCCCACAGGATCCCTACCTAACATATTCCTACCTTACCTCCTAATCCTATAACACTCTTCCCCATGTCACACTTCCCAACAACTTCAATCCCTCTTCCCAATCACCCCCTTCACCACTCACATCCATCCACTCTTCCCCATAAACCCCACCTACCTTCAAAATTCAAAAACACTTTCCCACCCAAACCCACCCTACATGACCGAAACTTCACCCTCCCCCTCCCTATATATACCCTTCCATTCTACTTCATTTTCACACAACACACTCCCCTCTTCTATACCTTGGCCGAAACCTACACTCCCCCTTCTCCTGCATATTTTCTTCTTCTTCTTCTTCTCTTCTTTCTTCTCTTGCTCGAGGGCGAGCAATATTTTAAGTTTGGTGTGGTAAAAGCATAAGCTTTTTATTTTTCCATTACCATCAATGGCACCTAAGGCCGGAGAATCCTCTAGAAAAGGAAAATGGAAGACAAAAGCTTCCACCTCCGAGTCATGGGAGATGGAAAGATTCAACTCCAAAAGCCATCAAGACCACTTCTATGATGTTGTGGCAAAGAAGAAGGCGATCCCTGAGGTCCCTTTCAAGCTCAAGAAAAATGAGTATCCGGAGATCCGACATGAAATCCGAAGAAGAGGTTGGGAAGTCATAACCAACCCCATGCAACAAGTCGGAATCTTAATGGTTCAAGAGTTCTATGCCAATGCATGGATCACTAGGAACCATGATCAAAGTATGAACCCAAGTCCAAAGAATTATCTCACAATGGTTCGGGGGAAATACTTAGATTTTAGTCCGGAGAATGTGAGGTTGGCGTTCCACTTGCCCATGATGCAAGGAGATGCACGCCCCTACACTAGAAGGGTCAACTTTAATCAAAGGTTGGACCAATTCCTAATGGACATATGTGTGGAAGGAGCTCAATGGAAAAGAGACTCCAAAGGCAAGCCAGTTCAACTAAGAAGACTGGACCTCAAGCCTGTGGCTAGAGGATGGTTGGAGTTCATTCAACGCTCCATCATTCCCACTAGCAACCGATCTGAAGTTACTGTGGATCGGGCCATCATGATTCATAGCATCATGATTGGAGAGGAAGTAGAAGTTCATGAAGTCATCTCCAATGAAATCTACAAAATAGCCGAAAATCCCTCCACCATGGCAAGGCTAGCTTTTCCTCACCTTATTTGCCATCTATGTTACTCGGCTGGAGTTATCATAGAAGGAGACATCTCCATTGAGGAGGATAAGCCCATCACCAAGAAGAGGATGGAGCAAGCAAGAGAGACCCTCCATGGATCTCAAGAGATGCATGAGGAAGCTCATCATCAAGAAATCCCTGAGATGCCTCAAGGGATGCACTTTCCTCCCAACAACTATTGGGAACAACTCAACACTTCCTTAGAAGATTTGGGCTACAATGTGGAACAATTAAGGGTGGAACATCAAGAGCACTCCATCATTCTCCATGAAATAAGAGAATATCAAAGAGCAATGAGGGAGGAGCAACAAAGGCAAGGAAGGGACATAGAAGAGCTTAAGGACATTGTTGGTCCTTCAAGAAGAAGACGCCACTAAGGTGGATTCATTCCTTGTTCTTATTTCTTTCTGCTTTTCGGTTTTTATGTTGTGTTCATTTATGTTTTGTGTCTCTACTTCATGATCATTAGTGTTTAGTAACTATGTCTTAAAGTTATGAATAATTCCATTAATCCTTCACCTCTCTTAAATGAAAAATGTTTTTAATCAAAAGAACAAGAAGTACATGAATTTCGAATTTATCCTTGAATTTAATTTAATTATATTGATGTGGTGACAATACTTTTTATTTTCTGAATGAATGCTTGAACAGTGCATATTTTTGATCTTGTTGTTTATGAATGTTAAAACTGTTGGCTCTTGAAAGAATGATGAACAAAGAGAAATGTTATTGATGATCTGAAAAATCATAAAATTGATTCTTGAAGCAAGAAAAAGCAGTGAAAAAGCAAAAGCTTGTGAAAAAAAAAAGTGGCAAAAAAATAGAAAGAAAAAGAAAAAGCAAGCAGAAAAAGCCAATGGCCTTTAAAATCAAAAGGCAAGGGTAAAAAGGATCCAAGGCTTTGAGTATCAATGGATAGGAGGGCCCAAGGAAATTAAATCCAGGCCTAAGCAGCTAAATCAAGCTGTCCCTAACCATGTGCTTGTGTCATGAAGGTCTAAGTGAAAAGCTTGAGACTGAGTGGTTAAAGTCGTGATCTAAAGAAAAAAGAGTGTGCTTAAGAGCTCTGGACACCTCTAACTGGGGACTCTAGCAAAGCTGAGTCACAATCTGAAAAGGTTCACCCAGTCATGTGTTTGTGGCATTTATGTATCCGGTGGTAATACTGAAAAACAAATTGCTTAGGGCCACGGCCAAGACTCATAAGTAGCTGTGTTCAAAAATCAACATACTTAACTAGGAAAGTCAATAACACTATCCGAAATTCTAAGTTCCTAGAGAAGCCAATCATTCTAAACTTCAAAGGAAAAAGTGAGATGCCAAAACTGTTCAGAAGCAAAAAGCTACAAGTCCCGCTCATCTAATTAGAATTAATATTCATTGATATTTTGGAATTTATAGTATATTCTCTTCTTTTTATCCTATTTTATTTTTAGTTGCTTGGGGACAAGCAACAATTTAAGTTTGGTGTTGTGATGAGCGGATAATTTATACGCTTTTTGGCATTGTTTTTAGGTAGTTTTTAGTAAGTTCAAGCTACTTTTAGGGATGTTTTCATTAGTTTTTATGTTAAATTCAAATTTCTGGACTTTACTATGAGTTTTTGTGTTTTTCTGTGATTTCAGGTAATTTCTGGCTGAAATTGAGGGACCCGAGCAAAACTCTGATAAGGAGGCTGACAAAGAACTGCTGATGCTGTTGGAATCTGACCTCCCTGCACTCGAAATGGATTTTCTAGAGCTACAGAACTCCAAATGGCGCACTCTCAACGGCGTTGGAAAGTAGACATCTAGCGCTTTCCAGCAATATATAATAGTTCATACTTTATTCAGGAATTGACGACGTAAACTGGCGCTCAACGCCAGTTCCATGTTGCTGTCTGGAGTTGAACGCCAGAAACACGTCATGACCCGGAGTTGAACGCCCAAAACACGTTACAACTTGGCGTTCAACTCCAAGAGAAGCCTCAGCTCGTGGATAGATCAAGCTCAGCCCAAATATACACCAAGTGGACCCCGAAAGTGGATTTATGCATCAAATACTTACTCTTGTAAACCCTGGTAGCTAGTCCAGTATAAATAGCATAATTTACTATTGTATTAGACATCTTTGGTCTCAGTTTTATTTTATTCTTCATCTTAGGAGACTATCGATCACGTTTTGGGGGCTCGCCATTCGGCCATGCCTGGACCTCTCACTTATGTATTTTCAACGGTGGAGTTTCTACACACCATAGATTAAGGGTGTGGAGCTCTGCTGTACCTCAAGTTTCAATACAATTACTATTATTTTCCATTCAATTCTCTTTTATTCTTATTCCAAGATATACGTTGCACAACAACTTGATGAATGTGATGATCCGTGACACTCATCATCATTCTCACCTATGAACGCGCGTGACTGACAACCACTTCCATTCTACCTTAGGCCGGGCGCATATCTCTTAGATTTCCCAACAGAATCTTCGTGGTATAAGCTAGATAGATGGCGGCATTCATGGAAATCTGGAAAGTCTAACCTTGTCTGTGGTATTCCGAGTAGGATTCCGGGAATCTGGAAAGTCTAACCTTGTCTGTGGTATTCCGAGTAAGATTCCGGTATTGAATGAATGTGACGAGCTTCAAACTCCTGAAGGCTGGGCGTTAGTGACAGACGCAAAAGAATCAAGGGATTCTATTCCAACCTGATTGATAACCAACAGATGATTAGCCGTGCTGTGACAGAGCATAGGACCATTTTCACTGAGAGGATGGGATGTAGTCATCGACAAGGGTGATGCCTCCAGACGATTAGCTATGCAGTGATAGCGCATAGGACCATTTTCCCGAGAGGATGAAAAGTAGCCATTGACGACGGTGACGCCCTACATACAGCTTGCCATGGAAAGGAGTAAGAAGGATTGGATGAATGTAATAAGAAAGTAGAGATTCAAGAGGAGCACAGCATCTCCATACGCTTATCTAAAATTTCCACTATTGATCTACATAAGTATTTCTATCTTATTTTATTTTCTGTTTATTATTTATTTTCGAACTTATCATAAACCATTTAATCTGCCTAACTGAGATTTACAAGGTGACCATAGCTTGCTTCATACCAACAAGCTCTGTGGGATCGACCCTTACTCACGTAAGGTATTACTTGGATGACCCAGTACACTTGCTGGTTAAGTTGAACGGAGTTGTGTCCACATATAGTCAATAGCCATTAAATAAATCTCATGCAAATACAAAGAGGATCACAATTTCGTCCACCAATACCCAATCTTTTTGTCGGAAGGAGCTGCAATGGGTGTAGATAGTGACTACTGGTTAGAGCAGAAGAAAATCAATGGTGCACATCTGCATGTATTACTTAAGTGTGACAAAATTTTACCATACCTCATGTGAATTTTTTAAGTCTTCGTAAATACTGCAATCAATAAGATACTAACTTCTTAATCTAATTAAAACATCTTTATCCTATGATGAATCATATAGGTTATTCCAAGAGGCAAATCTTGATACCTTATTGAACAATTTTTTACGTTGGTTCAACGAATACGTCAGCGTGCAGCTAATTGACACAACAGATTTAAAACTAGTTGCACTTAGTTAGAGCCTAATGAATAAGGGAACTAGCTATCTGATGTACACTGTTAATAGATATCGATTCCATACCTTACAGTGGGCGATTAGAAAGAAAACAGATAACACCGGAGTTTGGGTTACTAGTGATTCAGGCGGGGGTCACTCTGATTGGTTTGGTGTGTTACACAATATAATTGAATTAGTATTTTTGTCACACTATGTACAAGGTGTTCGTGTTTAAATGTGAATGGTATGATCCAAGTTCGCGTTAAGGAACATGAAAGCACAAGGACTATGATATCACTGAAGTTAATGTAACTGGGAAATATAGGCACTACGATCTTTTTATTCTATTTAAAAATACACGACATGTATACTATTTGCCTTATCCGGGTTAATGCAAGTCTAGTTGGGTAGTTATGGTTAAGACTAAGCCAAGATGCCGCGTCGAGTTTGATGATAGGACAGAGGATCAGGAACCTTACCAAATTGACAACCCAACTCCTTCGAAAATAGTGATTAATACTGATGAACCAATCACCCTTAGGTCTGCTGTTATAGATGATGATATCATTGACTTTGGAATAGATGCCAACATATTTCCACCAGAGGATGAAGATCTTCAAGAAGAAGATAGCGTCAATGGCAACAAAGAAGAGGAAGACGAGTTTGATAATAATCAGGAAACCACCTCAGAAGAGGAGGATGGTGAATTAGAGGAAGAAGATGATGAATTTGAATAGAATTATGTACATAATTCTATGAGATGTATTTCTTTAAGAAACTTTATGAATAATGTAATATAGTTAGCATTATTTTAGATATTTTAATTCTAAGTCATTCCGTATTTTTAATTTATATTTTTGATATTTCACATCAGTTTTAAAGCACTATTTCAATTATTAATTATCAGTGCTACATTATAGACGAAGAAAAAAAGATTATTTTTAAAAAATAAAAAGACTACTGTCGGAATATTTCGATGGTAATAGCCCAACCAATTTATTTTTTTAAAAAAAACAAAACTATTTCTGTCGGAATTACCATTGGATTAATTTGACGGTAAATTGGCAGGGAGATGTATGACATGGCGCCAATGTTACTGATGAGCGGATAATTTATACGCTTTTTGGCATTGTTTTTAGGTAGTTTTTAGTATGATCTAGTTACTTTTAGGGATGTTTTCTTTAGTTTTTATGCTAAATTCACATTTCAGGACTTTACTATGAGTTTGTATGTTTTTATGTGATTTCAGGTATTTTCTGGCTGAAATTGAGGGTCCTGAGCAAAACTCTGATAGGAGGCTGACAAAGGACTGCTGATATTGTTGGAATCTGACCTCCCTGCACTCAAAATAGATTTTCTGGAGCTACAGAACTCCAAATGGCGCGCTCTCAACGGCTTTGGAAAGTAGACATCTAGAGCTTTCCAGCAATATAAAATAGTCCCTACTTTATTCGAGATTTGACAACGTAAACTGGCGCTCAATGCCAGTTTCATGCTGCATTCTGGAGTCAAACGCCAGAAACACGTCACGAACCAGAGTTGAACGCCCAAAACACGTTACAACTTGGCGTTCAACTCCAAGAGAAGCCTCAGCTCATGGATAGATCAAGCTCAGTCCAAGCACACACCAAGTGGACTCCGGAAGTGAATTTATGCATCAATTACTTACCTCTGTAAACCCTAGTAGCTAGTTTAGTATAAATAGAACTTTTTACTAGTTTATTAGATATCTTTGATTGTATTATTCAATCTTGGGACGTTTAGTTCTCAGATCATGGGGGCTAGCCATTCGGCCATGCCTGGACCTTTCACTTATGTATTTTCAACGTTGGAGTTTCTACACACCATAGATTAAGGGTGTGGAGCTCTGCTGTACCTCAAGTTTTAATGCAATTACTATTATTTTCTATCCAATTCGATTCATTCCTGTTCTAAGATATTCGTTGCACTTCAACTTGATGAATGTGATGATCCGTGACACTCATCATCATTCTCACCTATGAACGCGTGTGATTGACAACCACTTCCATTCTACCTTAGACCGGGCGCATATCTCTTAGATTCCTTAATTAGAATCTTCGTGGTATAAGCTAGAATTGATGGCGGCATTCATGGGAATCCGGAAAGTCTAACCTTGTCTGTGGTATTCCGAGTAGGATTCCGGGATTGAATGACTGTGACGAGCTTCAAACTCCTGAAGGCTGGGCGTTAGTGACAGACGCAAAAGAATCACTAGATTCTATTCCAACCTGATTGAGAACCGACAGATGATTAGCCGTGTTGTGACAGAGCATTTGGACCTTTTTGACTGAGAGGATGGGATGTAGCCATTGACAACGGTGATGCCCTACATACAGCTTGCCATAGAAAGGAATGATGAAAAACTAGAAGGAAGAAGTAGGGAAGCAGAGATTCAGAAGGAACACAGCACCTCCATGCACCTATCTGAAATTCCCACCATTGGATTACATGAGTAACTTTATCTTTATTTCCTGTTTATTTTATTTATCTTTTGAATATCTAATCCAATCACATTTGAATCCGCTTGACTGGAATTTACAAGAAGACCATAGATTGCTTCATACCAACAATCTCTGTGGGATCGACCCTTACTCACGTAAGGTTTATTACTTGGACGACCCAGTACACTTGCTGGTTAGTTGAGCGAAGTTGTGGAAAGAAAGTGCTGAGTTAACAGATGCACATACCAAAGAGCCATTATTGATGATCACAATTTCGTCCACCAAGTTTTTGGCGCCGTTGCCGGGGATTGTTCGAGTTTGGACAACTAACGATTCATCTTGTTGCTCAGATTAGGTAATTTTCTTTTTATTTTCTTTTCAAAAAAGCTTTTCAAAATTCTTTCAAAATTTTTCTTTATTTTCATTTTTCAAAAATACAATTTTCGAAAAAATAATAAAAATACAAAAAAATTCATAAAATCATAAAAACAAAAAATATTTTGTGTTTCTTGTTTGAGTTTTGAGTCAATTTTTAATTTTGGTGTCAATTGCATGCTTTAAAAATTTTTTTTCTTGCATTTTTTGAAAATTCATGCACTCATGGTGTTCTTCATGATCTTCAAGTTGTTCTTGGTAAGTCTTCTTGTTTGATCTTGATATTTTCTTGTTTTGTGTTGTATGTTGTTTTTCAAGTGCATTCTTGCATTCATAGTGTCTAAGCATTAAAGAATTCTAAGTTTGGTGTCTTGCATTTTTTCTTTGCATAAAAAATTTTTCAAAAATATGTTCTTGATGTTCATAATGATCTTCAAAGTGTTCTTGGTGTTTATCTTGACATTCATAGTGTTCTTGTATACATCATGTGTTTTGATCCAAAATTTTCATATTTTAGGTCATGTTTGTTATTTTTCTCTCTCATCATTAAAAATTCAAAAAATCAAATAAAATATCTTTTCCTTAATTTTCTCATAATTTTCGAAAATTTGAGTTGACTTAGTCAAAAAATTTTAAAATTAGTTGTTTCTTACAAGTCTAGTCAAATTTTCAATTTTAAAAATCTTATCTTTTCAAAACTTTTTCAAAAAAATCAAATCTTTTTCATTTTTATCTTATTAATTTCGAAAATTTTAAAATTATTTTCAAAATCTTTTTCTTAATTTTATTTCAAATTTTCGAAATTAAACTAACAAATTTTGTTAAGAAAGGTTCAATCTTTAAATTCTAGAATCATATCTTTTAATTTCTTGTTAGTCAAGTAATTAATTTTAATTTTAAAAATTAAATCTATCTTATCTTATCTTTTATATCATATCTTTTTCAAAATTTTATCTTTTTCAAAAATATGATTTTAAAATATCTTTTCTAACTTCTTATCTTCTTATCTTTTCAAATTTGCTTTTAATATCTTTTTCAACTAACTATTTGACTTTTTGTTTGTTTCTTATCTTTTTCAAAACCACCTAACTACTTTTCCCTCTTTAATTTTCGAAAATATCTCATCTTTTTTTCAAAAATTCTTTTTAATTGTTTTAAATTTTAATTTTAATTATATCTTATCTTTAATTTTCGAAAATCATTAACTCCTTTTCAAAATTAATTTTTGAATTCTTTCTCTCTTCTCTTCTTCTATTTATTTATTTATTTACTAACACTTCTCTTCACCTCTCTTCATCTCCAATCACTGCCTCTATCCTCACCCTTGTGATTGGATTCTCCACTCTTATTCCTTTCTTCTTCTACTAATAATAAGGATCCTCTTTGTCCAGATATAGAGGATTTCTCTTCCTTTTTCTTTTTCTCTTCTCTTTCATATGAGCAGGAATAAGAAAAAAGGCATCTTTGTTGAAGCGGATCCAGAACCTGAAAGGACTCTGAAGAGGAACTAAGAGAAGCTAAATTACAACAATCCAGAGGCAACCTTTCTGAAATTTTTGAACAAGAGAAGGAGATGGCAGCCGAACCCAACAACAATAATGCAAGGAGGATGCTTGGTGATTTCACTAAACCAATGTCCAAGTTTGATGGAAGAAGCATCTCAATTCCTGCCATTGGAGCAAACAATTTTGAGCTGAAATCTCAATTAGTTGCTTTGATGCAACAGAACTGCAAGTTTCATGGACTTCCATCTGAAGATCCTTATCAGTTTTAACTAAATTCTTGCATATTTGTGAGACTGTTAATTAAGACAAATGGAGTAGATCCTGAAGTCTACAGGCTCATGCTTTTCCCTTTTGCTGTAAGAGACAGAGCTAGAACATGGTTGGACTCACAACCTAAAGATAGCCTGGACTCCTGGGATAAGCTGGTCACGGCCTTCTTGGATAAATTCTTTCCTCCTCAAAAGTTGAGCAAGCTTAGAGTGGATGTTCAGACCTTCAAGCAAAAAGATGGTGAATCCCTCTATGAAGCTTGGGAAAGATACAAGCATATGACAAAAAAGTGTCCTTCTGACATGTTTTCAGAATGGACCATATTAGATATATTCTATTATGGTCTATCTGAGTTTTCCAAAATGTCATTGGACCATTCTGCAGGTGGATCCATCCACTTAAAGAAAACGCCTGCAGAAGCTCAAGAACTTATTGACATGGTTGTAAATAACCAATTCATGTACACTTTTGAGAGGAATTCCGTGAATAATGGGACGCCTCAGAGGAAGGGAGTTCTTGAAATTGATGCTCTGAATGTCATATTGGCTCAGAACAAAGTGTTGACTCAGCAAGTCAACATGATCTCTCAAAGTCTAAATGGATGGCAAAATGCATCCAACAGTACTAAAGAGGCAGCTTCTGAAGAAGCTTATGATCCTGATAACCCTGCAATAGTAGAAGTAAATTACATGGGTGAACCTTATAGAAACACCTATAATTCATCATGGAGAAATCATCCAAATTTCTCATGGAACGATCAACAAAAGCCTCAACAAGGCTTTAATAATAGTGGAAGAAACAGGCTCAGCAATAACAAGCCTTTTCCATCATCTTCTCAGAAACAGACAGAGAATTCTGATCAAAGTCACTCTAATTTAGCAAACTTAGTCTCTGATCTGTCAAAAACCACTTTAAGTTTCATGAGTGAGACAAGATCCTCTATTAGAAATTTGGAGGCACAAGTGGGCCAGCTGAGTAAGAAAGTCATTGAAACTCCTCCCAGTATTCTTCCAAGCAATACAGAAGAGAATCCAAAAGGAGAGTGCAAGGCCATTGATGTAATTAATATGGTCGAATGCACAAGGGAGGAGAAGGACGAAAATCCTAGTGAGGAAGACCTCCTAGGACGTCTCTCAAACAAGAAGGAGTTCCCTATTAAGGACCTAAAGGAATCTGAGGCTCATATAGAGACCAAATCTCCTTCCGCCATTCATGAGCTCTGAAGACTATTCATCCTCTGAAAAGGATGAAGATGTAACTGGAGAGCAAGTTGCTCAATATTTAGGAGCTATCATGAAGCTGAATGCCAAGTTGTTTGGTAATGAGACTTGGGAAGGTGAACCTCCCTTGCTCATTAGTGAACTTGATACATGGGTTCAGTAAACTTTACCTCAAAAGAAACAAGATCTTGGGAAATTCTTAATACCCTGTACCATAGGCACCATGACCTTTGAGAAAGCTCTGTGTGACCTAGGGTCAGGCAAAAATCTTATGCCACTCTCTGTAATGGAGAAGCTGGGGATCATTGAGGTACAACCTGCCTTATTCTCATTACAATTGGCAGACAAGTCAGTAAGACAAGCTTATGGATTAGTAGAGGACGTGTTAGTAAAGGTTGAGGGCATTTACATCCCTGCTGATTTCATAATCTTAGACACTAGGAAGGAGGAGGATGAATGCATCATCCTTGGAAGACCTTTCCTAGCCACATCAGAAGCTGTGATAGTTGTTAACAGAGGAGAATTAGTCCTTCAATTGAATGCGGACTACCTTGTGTTTAAAACCCAAGGGTGTTCTTCTGTAAACATGGAAAAGAGGCACAGTAAGCTTCTCTCAATACAGAATCAAACAAAGCCCCCACAATCAAACTCTAAGTTTGGTGTTGGGAGGCCACAACTAAACTCTAAGTTTGATGTTGAGAAGCCCCCACATTCAAACTCTAAGTTTGGTGTTGGGAGGCCCTCATCATGCTCTAAACATCTATGAGGCTCCATAAGAGCCCACTGTCAAGCTATTGACATTAAAGAAGCGCTTATTGGGAGGCAATCCAATTTTTATTTATCTAATTTTATTTTATTTTCATTGTTCTTTTATGTTTTATTAGGTTCATGATCATGTGGAGTCACGAAAAAAATATTAAAATTAAAAACAGAATCAAAAACAGCAGAAGAAAAATCACACCCTGGAGGAAGGACCTACTGGCGTTTAAACGCCAGTAAGGAGCATCTGGCTGGCGTTCAACGCCAGAACAGAGCATGGAGCTGGCGCTGAACGCCAGAAACATGCATGGAATTGGTGTTCAACGCCAGAAACATGCTGTAGTTGGGCGTTGAACGCCCAGAACATGCATCACCTAGGCGTTTAAACGCCGAATTGCATGCAAAGGCATTATACATGCCTAATTGGTGCAGGGATGTAAATCCTTGACACCTCAGGATCTGTGGACCTCACAGGATCATCTCAGGATCTGTGGACCCCACAAGATCCCCACCTACCTCCACTTACCTTCCCTCCTCATAATCCTATAACACACTTCCCTATATAAACCCCTCCATTCTTCTCCATCTTCACCACTCACATCTATCCACTCTTCCCCACCCAAACCCACCCTATATAGCCGAATACACATCTCTCTCCCTCTCCTCCATATTTTCTTCTTCTTCTTCTATTCTTTCTTCTTTTGCTCGAGGGAGAGCAACATTCTAAGTTTGGTGTGGTAAAAGCATAGCTTTTTGCTTTTCCATAACCATTGATGGCACCTAAGGCTAGAGAAACCTCAAAAAAAAAAGAGAAGAAGAAAAAGGGAAGACAATTGCTTCCACCTCTGAGTCATGGGAGATAGAGAGGTTCATCTCAAGGGTCCATAACTCAGTAATAGAGCATTTGACTGCACATCAAGAGAGCATGAGGAATTCCCTCATCAAGAAATTCCTGAGATACCTCAGGGGATACATGTTCCTCCACATAATTATTGGGAGCAACTAAGGATAGGAGCACCAAAATCACTAGGGATCATGCAACAAAGGCAAGGAAGAGACATAAAGGAGCTCAAAAAGCATCATTGGCTCTTCAAGAAGAAAGCGCCACCATCACTAAGGTGGACTCATTCCTTGTTCTTAATTTTTCTATTTTTCTGTTTTTATGCTTTATGTTTGTTTATGTTTTGTGTCTCTACTTCATGATCATTAGTATTTAGTAACTATGCCTTAAGGCTATAAATAATTCCATGAATCCTTCACCTCTCTTAAATGAAAAATGTTTCTAATTCAAAAGAACAAGAAATACATGAATTTCAAAATTATCCTTAAATTTAGTTTAATTATATTGATGTGGTAACAATACTTTTTATTTTCTGAATGAATGCTTGAACAGTGCATAATTTTGATCTTGTTATTTATGAATGTTAAAATTGTTGACTCTTGAAAGAATGATGAACAAAGAGAATGTTATTGACAATTTGAAAAATCATGAACATTGATTCTTGAAGCAAGAAAAAGCAGTGAAAAAGTAAAAGCTTGTGAAAAAAAAAAAGTGGCGAAAAAAATAGAAAGAAAAAGAAAAAGCAAGCTGAAAAAGCCAATAGCCCTTAAAACCAAAAGGCAAGGGTAAAAAGGATCCAAGGCTTTGAGCATCAATGGATAGGAGGGCCCAAGGAAATAAAATCCAGGCCTAAGCGGCTAAATCAAGCTGTCCCTAACCATGTGCTTGTGGCATGCAGGTCCAAGTGAAAAGCTTGAGATTGAGTGGTTAAATTCGTGATCCAAAGTAAAAAGAGTGTGCTTAAGAGCTCTGGACACCTCTAACTGTGGACTCTAGCAAAGCTAAGTCACAATCTGAAAAGGTTCACCCAGTCATGTGTCTGTGGCATTTATGTATCCGGTGGTAATACTGGAAAACAAAGTGCTTAGGGCCACGGCCAAGACTCATAAAAGTAGCTGTGTTCAAGAATCAACATACTTAACTATGAGAATCAATAACACTATCCGAAATTCTAAGTTCCTAGAAAAGCCAATCATTCTAAACTTCAAAGGAAAAAGTGAGATGCCAAAACTGTTCAGAAGCAAAAAGCTACAAGTCCCACTCATCTAATTAGAATTAATATTCATTGATATTTTGGAATTTATAGTATATTCTCTTCTTTTTATCCTAATTAATTTTCAGTTGCTTGGGGACAAACAACAATTTAAGTTTGGTGTTGTGATGAGCGGATAATTCATACACCCAAACACAGACTATAATTTCACGTTTTCTACTTTAACCCATTGCAGATTATACACGAACACATATATAGCATAAACTGCTACAACTTGTAGCAGTTTATGATGACATGAGGAAGAAGCACAAATTACAACTACCAGCAACAATTTATAGGAGAAATAGAATAGTTTTAATCCACAACGAGTTGTAGAGGTGCATACTTAAATGTTGATGCCAATGGTGGTGGTAATGAGACTGGCGTTGTGAGGTGGGATCAAGGTTAAAACCATGGTTAATTTGATAAAATTGGATTTCAAAATTGACTAATTGTTTATTAATTGAAAAATTCTTGCTAAATAATAATAATAATAATAATAATAATAATAATAATAATAATAATGATGATATTATTATTATATAATATTATTATTATGTAACAAATTAACATATTAATGTAAAATTTAAATTTAATAATAAAATAATAATGTTAGATTATATTCTGTGATTTTGATTGGATTAGTTCGATATTGAAAAGTGGATATGAAATTTAATTCAATTTATGCAATTTGTCAAAAATAGAATATAATTTAAATCAAATTAGTACAATTTTGATTGATTTTTTATTTTGGATTAAACAATAACTTTGTTTAGATTAGTTTAAATTTAAACACCCTATTTATAAATAATGATAAATTTATATTCAACTTATTTTTTTTATGACTTCACATTTAAATTTATTTTCATATGTTTAATGATTTATTTTGAAGTCTTAACATACATTCCGAATTTATTTTATTTGATTTGTTGATACTACAAAAATATTATTCATATAACTTTTAGATATTATAATTTAGTGCTATATACACTATATTATTTCTCATTTTATCAGAAAAATATTATATATATATATATATATATATATATATATATATAATTTTCTCATAAGTGTCTTAAAAAGTGAAATTTTAACTGATGTTTTTTTTAAATGCTAAAAATTATTACTAGCGACTTCTCTTAAATTATCAAAAAATGTATGACTTTTCAAGATATAAGAACACTAAAACTAATACTTCAAGCTATTTATACAGATGCATATTTACTTTTGGATTGATACAATAAGAGATGGAAAATTTAATATGCCATTAAAAAAGCAAGCACATATGCTTTAATATCATATGTCAAAAGGTTATTTCTAACAATATCTCAAGACCAAAATATGTATAGAATAATTATTGGCATGAGTTTTTAATGATATTTTACATTGAAGGTTTTATAGGTATTGAAAAAAGAGAGGTTTAAATCAAGACACTCTTTTTAAATTTATTTGTGTTACCTATGAGATTTCTTTAATTTAGTCTGTTGCAATTTTAAAAAATAAAAAAAAGAATAGAAAAAATAACATTAGCATATATTCTAATTCAACTTCGAGATATAATGAGATCTATGTTCAATCTCTACAATAATTATGATGAAATTTCATTAAAATAATCTTAAGATTACAATCACTCATTTCAATATCAAAACAAATTAAAGACAAAAACGAACTCTATTTATATTGATGTATGTCCTAATTTAGATTTATTTTTTATATTAATAAAATATCTTGCTTTTAGGAAAAAAATTTAAATATTAAATTTTAAATCTTAAATTTTAATAGTACAAAAGTAAAATATTGATTCAAAATAAGATTGACTAATATTAATGAAAATTTTTAACTCTTTATCATTTCTCTTTTTTATAATTTTTTAATTTATAACTTCAATATATACTCTATAATATGATAGCTAAATTATATATTTAATTTGGATTGGCTCCACGAGCCATGTCTTAGCAATAACAACATAGCCACAGTTGTTAAGCCAAATCAATTGGATTTAAAATAAATAAATGAGAAAATATATATATATATATATATATTTAAAAAAATTTAACAACATTGAAATTTGTGAAATTTAAAAAAAAAATTAACAAATACTCTCCTCATTCAGAAGTAAGTCAAGTAACTATATTTTTTATAATATATTTGGATATATTTAATTTGAAATTATAGTTTATTGAACCGTTGTATGTTCCATTGGGATGGCAAGATCACGTTGTATAAAATTTTTTTATTTAAATACACCCTTCCAACTTCCAAGCTCTCTAAATAAAGAATACTATGATGATTTGAAATGGGTCTTTGAATGGATATGGATAAACTGCAGAGGCACATTGTTGTTACGAGTGATAAAAATGAATGACACACTTTCCGCGCATTCCAAAGCCAATACTTACAAAACATGTGAATCGCATTAAAAGTAGACATGCTTTCAGTTTTCACATGAAAATGTGAAGTAAAGGTAAGAGCAAATTGTATATTTAAATAAAATAGAATTTCAAATTATTTAATTATAACACTCGGAAAATTATTGCGTTTCGATTCTGTATTTATTTTATATAAATTGCAGTAGGATAAAGATTTTTAAAATTTATACATAAATAAGAATTTATGTGAAGATTGATTTATTATTATTATTATTATTATTATAAAATTTTAAAAGAGTAAAATATATTATTTTAAAAATATTTTTAAATTTTATTTTATTTCAGTGTTCTATAAATTTTTTATTATATTAAATATATCTCTAATAGTTAAATTTTAAAAAAATTTAGAATTAATTCAATAATAATATATGACAATTATATCTGATCTGATTATGTTAAAAGTTATTTTTTTGAAATTATTATTGAATTGATCTTAAATTTTTTAAAAATTTGTCAATAATATATTTGATGCAAATAAAAGTTTTACGACAAAATTGAAATAAAATAAAATTTAAAAATATTTTTAAAATTTTTAATAAATTTTATAAATAAAAAATACTTTTTATTCTTTTTAAAAATACTAAAATTTATATAAAATCCGACTACTATCATAAATTTCTAGAAACCGTAGGAATTTACGTGTAAAAAATGGAAATATGAAATCGTTGGTAGGTCTAACCGTTTATGTACATTTTCTTTGTGTGTATATTTTGTTTTCTTTTTTTGAAATTTTTTAAATAAATAAAATAAATATATTAATTATCGAAATATGTATTTATGAGTGTTTTTTTTTATCAAAAAGCATTATATCACTTATCTCGTTTACAGTATAAATAAAATAAGTTAATACTGTAAATGAGATAAAGTTGAAGAAGACGTGGTTGTATTACGTTTATACACATGTTTGTAGAAGCGTAGGCCTATATATGTATCTCATCTACAGCATCCATTTTAACCCTTTGACTTCCATTTTTGGCCTTTTCTCGCATTGTTAACCCTTTCTAATCATATTTCCGAGTTACTCGAAGAATATGCCGCACCACTACAAAAAATACGCTAATTTGCAGCGATTTTTAATCCCGGCAAATTGCGTTACGGCGGTTTAGTAAAATGATGCAGTTAGGTGTCCTACAGTAAATTACGGGAACTTTATCAGAATCGACGCTACTTTAAACTCCGAATTGCGGCAGTTTTTTACCTTTCGCTGTTTGCGGCGGTTTCAACTAAATTGCGCTGGTTCCCAAAGATTTCCAACAATTCTATGTTGCAGCAGTTTTTATTCATGTTATGGGGGGTTTTAAACCCTCGCAAATATGATAAATTTAAAACAAATTTTTCTTTTGTTGGAGTTGTAAACTCCCATAATTTGAAATGTAACGCCAAAATATTTATACTATGATATATATAGTTTTTCTTATTTTATAAAATATTAATTAGAATGCAAAATTTAATAAAAGTAAAATTATTTAAAGGATAAATCTAAATTATAACCCATTAAAATAAATAATAATTTTTATATATTATAATTAAATGCATAATATCTGAATTATCACTGTCTTTATATATATAATCCTAAAAATTAAACAAGCTAAAATAATATAAACTCACAACTACTACTAATGAGTTCACTAATTGAATAAGTTTGTTTAGTAAAAAAATGCAACATAATACTTGGTACACGAAATCGTGATCTCACACACTTTCTTCACAACTCCGCGTAGCTGGCCAGCAAGTGCATTGGGTCGTTCAAGTAATACCTTACGTGAGTAAGGGTCGATCCCACGGAGATTGTCGGCTTGAAGCAAGCTATGGTCACCTTGTAAATCTCAGTCAGGCAGATTCAAATGGTTATGGGGTTTTACTACTTAAAAGCTGAATAAGACATAAAATAAGATAGAGATACTTATGTAATTCATTAGTGGGAATTTTAGATAAGCGTATGAAGATGCTTTGTTCCCTCTGAACCTCTGCTTTTCTATTGTCCTCATCCAATCTTGCATACTCCTTTCCATGGCAAGCTGTATGTAGGTGGATCACCGTTGTCAATGGCTACCATCCATCCTCTCAATGAAAATGGTCCGGCTACGGGTTACGTAGGGCTAATCATCTGTCGGTTCTCGATCATGTCGGAATAAGATCTATTGATCCTTTTGCGCATTGTTACTGTGCCCCACAGTCGCGAGTTTGAAGCGTGTCACAGTCATCCCATCCCAGATCCTACTCGGAATACCACAGACAAGGTTTAGACTTTCCGGATCTCAAGAATGCTACCAATTGATTCTAGCTTATACAACGAAGACTCTGATCGCATAGAATGGAAGGCTTTGTTGTCAGGAGAGGCAACCATGCGTCGTGAACCAAGAGGCCAAGAGATACACACTCAAGCTATAGCATGTAGAACAGAAGTGGTTGTCAGGCACGTGTTCATAAGGGAGAATGATGATGAGTGTCACGGATCATCACATTCTTCAGGTTGAAGTGCGAGTGAATATCTTAGAATAAGAATAAGCTTGAATTGAATAGAAGAACAGTAGTAATTGCATTTATTCATGAGGAATAGCAGAGGTCCACACCTTAATCTATGAGGTGTAGAAACTCCACCGTTGAAAATACGTAAGTGAAAAAGGGTTCAAAGACATGATCCCAAGATCAAAGATGATCAAAAGATGAAAATGTAATAGCAAACGGTCCTATTTATAATGAACTAGTAACCTAGGGTTTACAAAAATAAGTAAATAATGCAGAAATCTACTTTCGGGGCCCACTTGGTGTGTGCTTGGGCTGAGCATTGAAGCTTTCACGTGCATAGGCTTCTCTTGGAGTTAAACGCCAGCTCTGGTGCCAGTTTGGCCGTTTTACGCCAGAATTTTTATGCTGACTTGGAACACCAGTTTGGGCCATCAAATCTCGGGCAAAGTATGGACTATTATATATTGCTGGAAAGCCCAAGATGTCTACTTTCAAACTCAATTGAGAGCGCGCCAATTGGACTTCTTTAGCTCTAGAAAATCCATTTTGAGTGCAGGGAGGTCAGAATCCAACATCATCTGTGGTCCTTTTTCAGCCTCTGAATCATATTTCTGCTCAGGTCTCTCAATTTCAGCCAGAAAATACCTGAAATCACAAAAAAACACACAAACTCATAGTAAAGTCCAAAAATGTGATTTTTGCATAAAAACTGATAATTATATACTAAAAACTAACTAAATCATACTAAAAACTACCTAAAAACAATGCCAAAAAGCGTATAAATTATCCGCTCATCACAACACCAAACTTAAATTGTTACTTGTACCCAAGCAAATGAAAACAAAATAGAATAAAAAGAAGAGAATATACAACGAATCTCACAATATCAATGAAACTTAGTCCCAATTAGATCAGCGGAGCTAGTAGCTTTTTTGCTTCTGAACAGTTTTGGCATCTCATTTTATCCTTTAAAATTCAGAATGATTGGCATTTTATAGGAACTTAGAATTTAGATAGTGTTATTGATTCTCCTAGTTTAGTGTGTTGATTCTTGAACACAGCTACTTTATGATTCTTGGCCGTGACCCTAAGCATCTTATTTTCCAGTATTACCACCGGATACATAAATGCCACAAACACATAACTGGGTGAACCTTTTCAGATTGTGACTCAGCTTTGCTAAAGTCCCCAGTTAGAGGTGTCCAATGTTCTTAAGCACACTCTTTTGCTTTGGACCACGACTTTAACCACTCAGTCTCAAGCTTTTCACTTGGACCTTCATGACACAAGCACATGGTAGGGACAGCTTGACTTAGCTGCTTAGACCAAGATTTTATTCCTTTGGACCCTCCTATCTACTGATGCTCAAAGCCTTGGATCCTCTTTACCCTTACCTTTTGGTTTAAAGGGCTATTGGTTTTTTCTGCTTGCTTTTTCTTTCTTTTCTTTTTTTTTTGCTCCTTTTTTTCTTTTTCACTGCTTTTTCCTGCTTCAAGAATCAATTTTATGATTTTTTAGATTATCAATAACATTTCTCTTTGTTCATCATTCTTTCAAGAGCCAAAAATGTTAACATTCATAAACTTCACTATAAAAAATATGCACTGTTCAAGCATTCATTCAGAAAACAAAAGTATTGCCACCACATCAAAATAATTAAACTAATTTCAAGATAAAATTTGAAATTCAAGTACTTCTTGTTCTTTTGTAATTAGGCACATTTGTCATTTAAGAAAGGTGACAGATTCATGGAATTATTCATAGCTTTAAGATATAGATACTAGACACTAATGATCATGTAGTGAAGACACAAACATAGATAACACATAAAGCATAAAAATTGAAAAACAGAAAGATAAGAACAGGGAAATCAAAGAATGCGTCCACCTTAGTGATGGCGGCTAGTTCTTCCTCTTGAAGATCCAATGGAATGCCTGAGCTCCTCTATGTCTCTTCCATGCCTTTGTTGCTCTTCCCTCATGGCTATTTAATCCTCTCTAATTTTATGGAGAATAATGGAGTGCTCTTGGTGCTTCATCCTTAGTTGCTCCATGTTGGAACTCAAATCTCCCAAAGAGGTGTTGAGTTGTTCCCAATAGTTGTGTGGAGGAAAATGCATCCCTTGAGGCATCTCAGAGATTTCTTGATGAGGGTTTTCCTCATGCTCTTGTTGAGGTCCATGAGTGGGCTCTCTTATTTGCTCCATCCTCTTTTTAGTGATGGACTTGTCCTCTTCAATGAGGATGTCTTCCCTATGACAATTTCAGCTAAACTGCATAGGTGACAAATGAGATGAGGGAAGGCTAACCTTGCCAAAGTGGAAGGTTTGTCAGCAACCTTGTATAGTTCTAGAGGTATGATCTCATGAACTTCCACTTCCTCTCCAATCATGATGCTATGGATCATGATAGCCCGATCCACAGTCACTTCGGACCGGTTGCAAGTAGGATTAATAGAGCGTTGGATGAATTCTACTTTCCTCTAGCCACGGGTTTAAGGTCATGCCTTCTCAATTGAACCGGCTTGCCTTTGGAGTCTCTTTTTCATGAGCTCCTTCCACACATATGTCCATGAGGACTTGGTCCAACCTTTGATGAAAGTTGACCCTTCTAGTGTAGGGGCGTGCATCTCTTTGCATCATTGGCAAGTTGAATGCCAACTGATAAACCATTATTTTATGATTTATATTGTGTTTAATTGAGTGATTTTATCAAGTCTTTAGCCACTTATTCATATAATTAGCATGTATTTACAATTCCTTCCCAAAATTATTCCATGGTTGAAAACTTGCTTCCTAGAGATCTTTTAATTACGTATTTTAATTCTCCTTTATACCATTCGATGCCATGATCCGTGTGTTAAGTATTTCAGGCTTCATAGGGCAGGAATGGCTTAGAGAATGGAGAGGAAGCTTGCAAAAATAGAAGGAGCACAAGAAACTAAGGAGAGGACCAGCAAACAGCGACGCGCACGCACGCGTACGAGTGGATTGGAGTTCGCGCAAACGATGCGAGCGCGTGCCTGATACGCACGCATGGAGGGGAATCGTCAAATGACACGTACGCGTGACCGACGCATACGCGTGATAAGCGCGATCTGCAGAATTAACAGAAATTGCTGGGGGCAATTTCGGGCCACGTTTTGACCCAGTTTTTGGCCCAGAAACACAGAATAAAGACAGGGAACATGCAGAGACCCAAGACACACAAAAAACAACATTCATATTCACAATTTTAGGATTATATGTAGTTTCTAGAGAGAGAGAGATGTTCTCTCCTCTCTCTTAGGTTTTAGGATTAGGATTTCTTTTAGTCATTAGGATTGTTTCTTCATAACAGGTTCAATATTCCATTATTTTGATTTCTCTTCTACTTTTAGATACTATAATGCTTTTATTTATTAATGACTTATGTTGCCAAATTGGCTTATGAACTTTTCCATGTTAGATTTGATTTCTTTTATTAATGCAATTTGAGGTATTTCAGATATATGATTTTTATTTAGCTTTCTATATTATTGGCTTTGGTTGAGTAATTAGAGACTCTTGAGTTATCAAACTCTTTTGTTGATTGATAATTGGAAGTTGCTAATTGACTTGAATTCCACTAACTCTAGTCTTTCTTTGGGAATTGACTAGGACTTGAGGATTCATATTGATTTATCCACTTGATTTACCTTCATAGTTAGAGGTTGACTAAGTGGGAGCAACGGGTAATTCTCATCACAATTGATAAGGATAACTAGGATATGACTTCTAATTTTCATATCTTGCCAAGAGTTTTCTTAGCTATTGATTTTTTAATTCCTGAAATTTATTTCTCTTGTTCAAACCTTTTAAAAACCCAAAAATACTATTTTCCATAACCAATAATAAAACATACCTCCCTGCAATTCCTTGAGAAGACGACCCGAGGTTTGAATACTTCGGTTTATAAATTTTACTGGGTTTGTTACTTGTGACAACCAAAACTTTTGCACGAAAGGATTCTCCATTGGTTTAGAAACTATACTTACAACGCGGTTATATTTTTTAATTTCTTTACCAATAGAAATCCGATCGTCAAAATGGCGCCGTTACCGGGGAATTGCAAACGTGTGCCTTATTATTGATTATTGTAAATATTTGCTTTTGCTTGTTTATTTATTTTTGTTTTTGTTTTTAATTTTCATTAGCTACTATGAATTCTCACCCCTCTGGTTTCAAGTTTGGTTCCAATGTTGTTGTAAGAAATGGAAGCTATAACAGGAATATACATCAAGGTCAAAGCAATCAAAGATGGAAGGAGCCACGAAGATCTGATCAACCCTTTCGGCAACAACACCTTCCAAAGTACCATGGACGATGAGCATCCTATGATGCATACGAAGACAATAGTTATGGTGGACCTTCTCGTGACAACCAACACCCACCAAATTACTATGGTCAAGAGCCATTCCGAGGTGCGTACCAAGATGATAGATACGGTGGACCCCCTTGTAGTTACCAACAAGCCCCACCCTATGCTTATGAACCACCTCCACAACATACCTTCGAACCACCAAACTCACAAGTCCCTTACCACCAAACACCCCCATATGACCCTAACCCTTATCCACCACACCAACCACCATATGACCTATATATAGAACCACCCCAATTCCAACCCAATTACTCCCAAGGACCACCACCTCCATATGCACCATATCCATATCCATCAATCCAAGAGCCTTTTGGTCCTACTTATGATACCCAAGCGAAACAAGAATCAAAGGATCATCTCAAGGAAACAGTGGAAAAAATTCATGCAACCCTTCACCAACTGGATCAAGCGATCAATCGATTACCTTCCCGATATTTGGATACTCAAGGAACCCCGATGGCTTCATGTAGACAATCTAACGATAAAGGTAGCATGAAGGAGATACTAGAAACTCCGGTGGACAATAAGGAGCATGACTTTGTACTGGAAGAATTGGAGGAAGCCGAAATTATCAAAGAAAAAGAAGTGGTCGAAGACTTAGGAGATGCAGAACGTCCATGGGAAAGCCCAGTCATAGAGCCCCCTTCTAAGGAGTTTGAATTTGATGTTGAGGAGGGTGTACAACCTCTAAGGCATATCATGGTTGAAGACTTTGAAGGGGGTGATCAAGAGATGGATTCAATCATTGATGAATTCTTATCTACGTTTGAATCCTCTTCTATTGGACTTGATATGGAGTTTAAAGAAGAAGAAGCACAACCTCCTATGCTCTTGGTGAAAAATGATGAAGAGATCGAATTGGAAGAAAGCTACCAAGAGGAAGAGGTTGATATTGAAGAAGCTTGCAAAGAGGTGGAAGTTGTCAAGGAAGATCACAAGGGAGTGGAGCTTGCAAGATCATTAGAAACACCTCTCCCAAAGCCATTACCGTCCAATACAACATTCAAGTGGGTAAAACTCTTATCCTTAACCTTTACTTTTCCACTTGAATATGGGCTTCTAGAGACAGATGGTCAACTTAGAGCTCTTTGTGGCATTAAGAGCAAGAGGAAAATGGTTAGTGGTTGGAGTTGTCAAGCAAGGTTCAACATGGTTGTATGCTCCAAGTTGAAATGCAAGGTTTGGTGTAAAGCTCAATTGAATGTGTCTAGGAAGCTGTTTGGATGCCTTAGTGAGAATTTCAATTGCGTGCCACCCGGATGGAATCATGATAATCAAAGAAGACGGGTGCAAAAACAAGATTTGGGACCCCAGAATTCAGTCTAGCAATCAATACTCTTGGGGCCTTGTCACTTGCTTTAACTTGCTTGAAGGCTTTCTGCGCCTAGTTTGGGATCCCGGAGGCTACTGGAATTCCAAACATTGGTGGATATTTTTGGATGAATTCAAGCACAAGCCACCATAACAGGGAGCTCACCAAATGTCCAACTTAAGGACTTTAACTAAAAATGCTAGGTGGGAGACAACCCACCATGGTATGATCGTTCCTTTTTCAATTTCAATTTTTATTTCGTTTTGTTTGTTTTTAAGTTTTATTTTATTTTATTCTATTTCATTGAACCTGGAATTATTTATAACATCCAAATCAGCATTGCATTCTGCATAGTACACAAAAAAATTCACACATGACGCGTCAGCGACGCTGACGCGTCCGCGTCAAAGGAGAATTAGTGAAAAAGGCGATTTGAATAGAAAGTCACGCGGGAGCGTGGCTGGAAGTGTGCCTTTGGCACCAACACATGCACGCGAACGCATCCCTGACGCGTCCGCGTCGTTTGTAAATCCTGCCCACCACGCGTGCGCGTCACCCACGCGCACGCGTGACCCCGCAAAATCGACGTAAATGGGTGCATGGCAGAGAGTTAGGATAGAGTGGGGCTGGAATGGTGCTAGAAGCACAAAGCCCCATCGCGCGAACGTGTACCTTACATGTTCGCGTCAATTTGGAAGTAAGGCCATCCACGCGTGCGCGTCACCCTAAATTTTGGCAATGTGCAAAAGAAACAGAAAGTTGCACGAACGCGAGGCAGCTCTCGCACCACTAGTTCAAATCAAGTCACGCGTCCGCATGACCGACGCATCCACGTCACTTGAAAATATCGCAACTCATGCGAACGTGTGACCCACGCGTCCGTGTCGCATGCAACGCACAGTTTATCCATATCAGTGCTAGAATTCCCCAATGCTAATTTTTCCTTCCTCTTTTCTTACTTACTTATTATATTTCATTCTATTTTACTTAATTTGTTTGCATATTTTTATTCATTTCATTTTAACTTTATGCATGTTTATATTTTCTTTTCTAAATTTATTATTTTTTCATTGGTGTTACTTGTTCATATTCAACTGTTATATCTTTTTTGGTATTATTTTGGTGCTTAGTGACTTATTTTCCAATGTTGGGTGATATTATTTTTCTGTCAATGTCAATCTTTTACGACATCTGTATTCCTTTTGCATTGACATGAACTTACACGGTCTTTCATTACCCACACTCTTCCTCTTTGTTGCAATGTTTGCACTACTGATATGCCGTTTGCTTCTATTGTTTTCTCAATTGCATATTGTAGCTACCATGTACTTGAGACCCTCATTATTTGGCATTAACCCAACCATATTTTATTTGTTTTCTATCTTTATTTTTGGGTTACTTTTCTTCCCTTTTCTCTTTTTTCAGGATGGCCACCGGGAAGAGAACCGGAAGACGTCTAAATAGGGAGACAAACAAGTCCATCTGCATAATCTTCGGAAAAAAGCGTCAGTTGGAGCCACCCATCCACTTGTACATCTTAGCATGCACCAAGGATAGTGCAATCTTTAAGTGTGGGGAGGTCGATACCGATCTCCATGGGTTAGTTATTCTCTTCTCAACACCAATGTCTTATTTTCTTTATTAGTTCATTGTTGTATTGCATAATAGATTACATGTGTAGTTGATTATTTGCATTTAAGTACGACTTGGTTGAAAAATAATGAGTTTCTTTCTAGGACCGTATGTTTGAAAATTTCACTAATTTAAATTATAAACTTTTTGTGTTAAATTTGTTTGAAGTTGTATTTGGAACATGGTTTTTGAGCCAAAGAACACACAACCTGTGAGATTTTGAGCTTATTTACATGGTTACATTATTTAACCATAAATATTTTATTCTTGTGTGTTTACTTCTCTATGATTGTAATCTATATTTTGTTTCATCCTATATGTCCAATGTTTAATGTGTTATATGCATATGTATATGATTGAGGCCATTATTTGCTTAGCTCACTTATCCCAAATAAGCTTAACCTTTAAATTACCTTTGTTAGCCACTTTGAGCCTTTTAATCCCATCTTTCTATATTATACCACATTACTAGCCTTAAGCAAAAAAAATAATTAAATATTCCAATTGAATCTTTGGTTAGCTTAAGATAGAAATTGTGTGTTAATTGAGTATGGGAAGATTGTGGGAACAAGAGTTAATAAGGAAATGTGTTATGATAAAATAATGGGAATTTGGGTACCTACTCATGTAAAACTAAAAAAATTAAAAATCCATGTGCATTGATAAGCTATGTTTATTTTTCTATTTAAAAAAATCCAAAAATATTCAATAAATATATAAATAAATAAGGGGACAAAATTACCCCAATGCTAAGTTAAGTTGATAAAAAAATCAATGCATATGTGATACAAGTTAAGAGAAAAAGTTAATACATGAGTATGGAATGTAAAAGTGGGAAATTATGGGTAGCTAGGCATGATTCTAGAGTTATATAGAGTATATGTATGTTAGGTAAAAGTTTAGGTTAATTAAAGATTCAAATTATAGCTCACTTAGCCATATATATATATATACCCTTACCCTTACCTTAGCCCCATTACAACCTTGAAAAGACCTCATGATGTTTGCATTGGTACATCAAATATTGTTGATTAGTTAGGTGAAGAACAAAATTTAGAAAGCATGATTAGAGAAGGATAGAGTGATTACCTTATACACTTGAGAGACTAGAGTGCACATACACCATCAGTGAGGGTTCAATGTTTGATTCTATGTTCCCTGTTTTCATGAGCTATCTTCTTACAAGTTTACTTGTTTTCACTATATAATTTGAACTAGTGGAATTTTGATTTATGTTTGTCTTGAAGAACTTATTTGCTTTTAACCAAGTGGACAAGAATCATATAGTTGCATTCATATATATAGGTTGCATTGCATTGCATGAGTCTTGCAATTTCCTACTCATTTATTTTATCTCCTTAAGCTAAGCACGAGGACATGCTAATGTTTAAGTGTGGGGAGGTTGATAAACCATTATATTATGATTTATATTGTGTTTAATTGAGTGGTTTTATCAAGTCTTTACCCACTTATTCATATGATTAGCATGTATTTACAATTTCTTCCCAAAATTGTTCCATGGTTGAAAACTTGCTTCCTAGAGATCTTGTAATTACGTATTTTAATTCTCCTTTATACCATTCGATGCCGTGATTTGTGTGTTAAGTATTTCAGGCTTCATAGGGTAGGAATGTCTTAGAGAATGGAGAGAAAGCTTGCAAAAATGGAAGGAACACAAGAAACTAAGGAGAGGACCAGCAAACAGCGACGCGCACGCATGGTTGACGCGTGCGTGCGAAATTAAGAAAATCACAGCGACGCGTGTGCGTGCTTGACGCGTACGCGTGGATTAGAGTTCATGTAAATGACGCGAGCACGTGCCTGATGCGAACGCGTGGAGGTGAAATCGTCAAACGACGCGTACGCGTCGGTGACAAGCGCGATCTGCAGAATTAACAGAAATCACTAGAAGAGATTTCGGGCTGCGTTTTGACCCAGTTTTCGGCCCAGAAACACAGAATAAAGATAGGGAACATGCAGAGACTCAAGACACACAAAAAACAACATTCATATTCCCAATTTTAGGATTAGATGTAGTTTCTAGAGAGAGAGGTTTTCTCCTCTCTCTTAGGTTTTAGGATTAGGATTTCTTTTAGTTATTAGGATTGTTTCTTCATACCAGGTTCAATATTCTTTTATTTTGATTTCTCTTCTACTTTTAGATATTATAATGCTTTTATTTATTAATAACTTATGTTGCCAAATTGGCTTATGAACTTTTCCATGTTAGATTTGATTTCTTTTATTAATGCAATTTGAGGTATTTCATATATATGATTTTTATTTAGCTTTCTATATTCTTGGCTTTAGTTGAGTAATTAGAGACTCTTGAGTTATCAAACTCTTTTGTTGATTGATAATTGGAAGTTGCTAATTGACTTGAATTCCACTAACTCTTGTCTTTCTTTGGAAATTGACTAGGACTTGAGGATTCATAATGATTTATCCACTTAACTTACCTTCATAGTTAGAGGTTGACTAAGTGGGAGCAACGAGCAATTCTCATCACAATTGATAAGGATAACTAGGATAGGACTTCTAATTTTCATACCTTGCCAAGAGTTTTCTTAGCTATTGATTTATTAATTCCTGCAATTTATTTCACTTGTTCAAACCTTTCAAAAACCTAAAAATACTATTTTCCATAACCAATAATAAAACACACCTCCCTGCACTTCCTTGAGAAGACGACCCGAGGTTTGAATACTTTGGTTTATAAATTTTACTGGGTTTGTTACTTGTGACAACCAAAACTTTTGCACGAAAGGATTCTCCGTTGGTTTAGAAACTATACTTACAATGCGATTATATTTTTAAATTTCTTTACCAATAGAAATCTGATCGTCACCAACCTTACATTTTCCAGACTGAAATCTAAGTATTTCCCCTGAACCATGGTAAGCCAATTCTTCGGGTTCGGGTTCACACTTTGATCATGTTTTTTAGTGATCCATGCATTAGCATTGAACTCTTGAACCATTAAGATTCCAACTTGTTGAATGGGGTTGGTGAGAACTTCCCAACCTCTTCTTCGAATCTAATGTCGGATCTCCGGGTACTCATTCCTTTTGAGCATGAAAGGGACCTCAGGGATCACCTTCTTCTTGGCCACAACTTCATAGAAGATGTCTTGATGGACCTTGGAGATGAATCACTCCATCTCCCATGACTCGAAGGTGGAAGCTTTTGCCTTCCCTTTCCTCTTTCTAGAGGTTTCTCCGGCCTTAGGTGCCATAAATGGTTATGGAAAAATGAAAAGCAACGCTTTTACCACACCAAACTTAAAAAGTTTGCTCGTCCTCGAGCAAAGGGAGAAAGAAGGACAGAGAAGAAGATGAAATGGAGGAGAATGAGGAGGAAGAGAGGTTCGTCCAAGGAGGGGAGAAGTGTGTATGATGTGTGAAAATGAAGGAGTGATGAGGGGTTTATATAGGAGTGGAAGAGAGGGGAGGCCGTGTGTGAGGGTTGGGCTTGAGAGGGAAAGTTTTTGAATTTTGAATGGTGGTGTAGGTGGGGTATTTGGGAAAGAGTGGATGGAGGTGATTGGTGAGGGGTATTTGGGGAAGAGAAATGGAGGTGATTGGTGAGGGTATTTGGAGAAGAGTGTTATTGGAATGTGTGAAGAAGAGAGAGTGAGTTGAGGTAGGTGGGGATCCTGTGGGTCCACAGATCCTGAGGTGTCAAGGATTTCTCATCCCTACATCATTCTGGCGTGTAAACGCCCTCTGAGTGCTAATCCTGGCGTTAAACACCAGGTTGCTACCCATTCCTGGCGTTAAACGCCAGCTTTTCTTCCCTTTCTGGCGTTTAACGCCAGCTTTGTGCCCTGTTCTAGCATTAAACGCCAGTCTGGTGCCCTTTTCTGGTGTTAAATACCCAGAATAGTGCCAGACTGGGCGTTTAACACCCATTCTGCTACCTTTACTGACGTTTAAATGCCAACAAGCTCTTCCTCCAGGGTATGCTATTTTTAATGCTATTTTTGAATTTGCTTTGATTTTTGCAGTTGTTTTTGTGACTCCACATGATCATCAACCTAAAGAAAACATAGAATAACAATGGAAAATGGAAACTTAACATAGATAAATAAAAATTGGGTTGCTTCCCAATAAGCACTTCTTTAATGTCAATAGCTTGACAGTGAGCTCTCATGGAGCCTCACAGATTCTCAGAGCATGGTTGGGGCCTCCCAACACCAAACTTAGAGTTTGAATGTGGGGGCTTTGGTTGACTCTGTATTGAGAGAAGCTTTTCATGCTTCTTCTCCATGTGTTCAGAAGGAGATCCTTGAGCCTTAAACACAAGGTAGTCCTCATTCACTTGAAGGACCAACTCTCCTCTGTCAACATCAATCACAATTTTTGTTGTGGCCAGGAAGGGTCTGCCAAGGATGATGGATTCATCCTTATTCTTCCTAGTGTCTAGGATTATGAAGTCAGCAGGGATGTAAAGGCCTTCAACCTTCACTAAGACATCCTCTACAAGTCTATAAGCCTGTTTCCTTGAATTGTCTGCCATCTCCAGTGAGATTCTTGCAGCTTGCACCTCAAAGATCCCTTGTTTCCCCATTACAGAGAGTGGCATGAGGTTTACACTTGACCCCAGGTCACACAGAGCCTTCTCAAAGGTCATGGTGCCAATGGTGCAAGGTATTAAGAACCTTCCGGGATCCGGTTTCTTTTGAGGTATCTTCAGCTGAGCCAAGGTGTTTAGTTCATTAACGAGCAATGGAGGTTCATCCTCCCAAGTCTCATTACCAAATAATTTGGCATTCAGCTTCATGATTGCTCCAAGGTACTTAGCAACTTGCTCTTCAGTAATATCTTTATCCTCTTCAGAGGAAGAATACTCATCAGAGCTCATGAATCGTAGAAGTATGTTCAATGGAATCTCTATGGTCTTTGTATGAGCCTCATATTCCTTTAGTTCCTCAAAGGGGAACTTCTTTTCATTCAGAGGACATCCCATGAGGTTTTTCTCACTGGGAATCACGTCCTCCTCACTTTCTCCAGGTTCAGCTATGTTGGTCATGGTTATGGCCTTGCACTCTCTCTTGGGATTTTCTTCTGTATTGCTTGGCAGAGTGCTAGGAGGAGTTTCAGTAACCTTTTTACTCACCTGACCCACTTGTGCCTCCAAATTTCTAATGGAGGATCTTGTTTCATTCATGAAACTTAGTGTGGTCTTAGATAGATCAAAGACTATGGTTGCTAAGCCAGAATGATTCTGCTTAGAGTTCTCTGTCTATTGCTGAGAAGATGATGGGAAAGGTTTGCTATTGCCAAACCTGTTTCTCCCACCACTATTGTTATTGAAGCCTTGTTGAGGCTTCTGTTGATCCTTCCATGAGAAATTTGGGTGATTCCACCATGAAGAATTGTAGGTGTTTCCATAGGGTTCTCCCATGTAAATCACCTCTTCCATTGCAAGATTCTCAGGGTCATAAGCTTCTGCTTCAGAGGAAGCTTCTTTAGCACTGCCAGATGCAGCTTGCAATCCACTCAGATTCTGAGAAATTATATTGACTTGCTGAGTCAATATTTTGTTCTGAGCCAATATGACATTTAGAGTATCAATCTCAAGAACTCCTTTCTTCTGAGTTGTCCCATTGCTCACAGGATTTCTTTTAGAAGTGTACATGAACTGGTTATTTGCAACCATTTTAATGAGTTCCTGGACTTCTGCAGGCGTTTTCTTCAGATGAATAGATCCACCTGCAGAATGGTCCAATGACATCTTGGATAACTCAGACAGACCATCATAGAAGATAGCTATGATGCTCCATTCTGAAAGCATGTCAGAGGGACACTTTCTGATTAATTGCTTGTATCTTTCCCAAGCTTTATAGAGGGATTCACATTCCTTTTGTTTGAAGGTTTGAACTTCCATTCTAAGGTTACTCATCTTTTGAGGTGGAAAGAATTTAGCTAAGAAGGCATTGACCAACTTTCCCAAAAGTTCAGGCTGTCTCTAGGTTGTGAGTTCAACCATATACTAGCTCTGTCTCTTACAGCAAAAAGGAAAAGCATAAGTCTGTAGACCTCGGGATCAACTCCATTGGTCTTAACAGTGTCACACATTTGAAAAAATTCAGCTAAGAACTGATGAGGATCTTCCAATGGAAGTCCATAAAACTTGCAATTCTATTGCATCAGAGAAACTAATTGAGGCTTAAGCTCAAAGTTGTTTGCTCTAATGGCAGGAATAGAGATGCTTCTCCCATAGAAATCGGGAGTTGGTGCAATAAAGTCACCAAGCACCTTCCTTGCATTGTTGGCATTGTTGTTATTTTCGGCTGCCATGTCTTCTTCTTTTTCAAAAGTTTATGTCAGGTCCTTTCCAGAGAGTTGTGCTTTAGCTTCTCTTAGCTTCCTATTCAGAGTCCTTTCAGGTTCAGGATCAGCTTCAACAAGAATGCCTTTATCTTTGTTCCTACTCATATGAAAGAGAAGAAAACAAAAAAAGTATGGAATCCTCTATGTCACAGTATAGAGATTCCTTGATATGTCAGAGAAAAAGAAGAATAGAAGGATGAGGTAGATAAAGAAGAATTCAAACTTATAGAGAGAGAGGCGGTCCGAATTATCAAAGAAGGATAAGTGTTAGTGATTAAATAGAAAGGGATGGGAGAGAGAAGAAATTTGAATATTAAAATTAAAATGATTAATTAATTAAAAAGATTTTTGAAAAAGTGGTTAGTGATTTTTGAAAATTAGAGAGAGAAAGATAGTTAGGTGGTTTTGAAAAAGATGAAAAATAGTGAAAAGATTTGAAAATCAATTTTTGAAAAGATAAGAAGTTAGAAAAGATTTTTGAAATCAAAATTTGAAAAAGATATGATTTGAAAAAGATTTGATTGAAAAAGATATGTTTGAAAAGATATGATTGAAAAACAAATTTAAAAAAAAGATTTGATTTTTAAAATTGATGACTTGACTAACAAGAAATTAAAAGATATGATTCTAGAATTCAAATATTGAACCTTTCTTAACAAAAAAGTAACAAACTTGAAATTTTTGAATCACAACATTAATTGTTAGCAAGAATTTTCAAAAATATTAAAAGAAAAATGAAAAAGATTTGATTTTGAAAAAGATATGATTGATAAGAGAAGATATGAAAAAGATAAGATTTTGAAAAATTAGTTTTAAAACTTGAAAAATTGAAAAAGATTTGAATTGAAAACAAAATTACCTCCTTGGTGCTATCATGGCGTTAAACGCCCAGAATGGTATCCATTCTGGCGTTTAACGTCCACTTGGCTACCTCCTTGGGCGTTTGGTGGACGAAATTGTGATCATCAATGTTGTATTCTTTGTTGTTGTATGGAATAATTATAATGGCTCTTTGCTATGTGTGGACACAACTCCGTTCAACTAACCAGCAAGTGTACTGGGTCGTCCAAGTAATAAACCTTACGTGAGTAAGGGTCGATCCCACAGAGATTGTTGGTATGAAGCAAGCTATGGTCATCTTGTAAATCTCAGTCAGGCGGATTATAATTGATTATGGATTTTCGAATAATAATAAATAATAAGCAGAAAATAAAGATAAATAACATAAGATAGAAATACTTATGTAAATTAATGGTGGGAATTTCAGATAAGCGTATGGAGATACTGTGCCCTTTCTTTTTCTACTTTCCTACTTCTTCCTTCAATCCTTCTTACTCCTTTCCATGGCAAGCTGTATGTAGGGCATCACCGTTGTCAATGGCTACATCCCATCCTCTCAGTGAAAAAGGTCCAAATGCTCTGTCACAGCACGGCTAATCATCTGTCGGTTCTCAATCAGGTTGGAATAGAATCCCTTGATTCTTTTGCGTCTGTCACTAACGCCAGCCTTCAGGAGTTTGAAGCTCGTCACAGTCATTCAATCTCGGAATCCTACTCGGAATACCACAGACAAGGTTAGACTTTCCAGATTCCCATGAATGCCGCCATCTATCTAGCTTATACCACGAAGATTCTGTTTAAGGAATCCAAGAGATATGCGCCCGGCCTAAGGTAGAACGGAAGTGGTTGTCAGTCACGCGCGTTCATAAGTGAGAATGATGATGAGTGTCACGGATCATCACATTCATCAAGTTGAAGTGCAACAAATATCTTAGAATAGGAATAAAGAGACTTGAATAGAAACAGTAGTAATTGTATTAAAACTTAAGGTACAGCAGAGCTCCACACCCTTAATCTATGGTGTGTAGAAACTCCACCGTTGAAAATACATAAGTGAAAGGTTCAGGAATGGCTGAATGGTCAGCCCCCAAAACGTGATCAATAGCCTCCTAAGATGAAGAATAAAATAAAACTGAGACCAAAGATGTCTAATACAATAATAAATTATCCTATTTATACTAGACTAGCTACTAGGGTTTACATGAGTAAGTAATTGATGCATAAATCCACTTTCGGGGCCCACTTGGTGTGTGTTTGGGCTGAGCTTGATCTATCCATGAGCTGAGGCTTCTTTTGGAGTTGAACGCCAAGTTGTAACGTGTTTTGGGCGTTCAACTCCGGGTCATGACGTGTTTCTGGCGTTTTACTCCAGACAGCAACATGGAACTGGCGTTGTGTGCCAGTTTACGTAATCAATTCCCGAATAAAGTATGGACTATTATATATTTCTGGAAAGCTCTGGATGTCTACTTTCGAACGCCATTGAGAGCGCACCATTTGGAGTTCTGTAGCTCCAGAAAATCCATTTCGAGTGCAGGGAGGTCAGATTCCAACAGCATCAGCAGTCCTTTGTCAGCCTCCTATCAGAGTTTTGCTCAAGTCCCTCAATTTCAGCAAGAAATTACCTGAAATCACAGAAAAAAACACACTCATAGTAAAGTCCAGAAATGTGAATTTAACATAAAAACTAATGAAAACATCCCTAAAAGTAGCTTGAACTTACTAAAAACTACCTAAAAACAATGCCAAAAAGCGTATAAATTATCCGCTCATCACAACACCAAACTTAAATTGTTGCTTGTCCCCATGCAACTGAAAATCAAATAGGATAAAAAGAAGAGAATATATTATAAATTCTAGAATATCAATGAATATTAATTATAATTAGATGAGCGGGACTTGTAGCTTTTTGCTTCTGAACAGTTTTGGCATCTCACTTTTTCCTTTGAAGTTTAGAATGATTGGCTTCTCTAGGAACTTAGAATTTTGGATAGTGTTATTGACTTTCCTAGTTAAGTATGTTGATTCTTGAACAAAGCTACTTATGAGTCTTGGCCGTGGCCCTAAGCACTTTGTTTTCCAATATTACCACCGGATACATAAATGCCACAGACACATGACTGTGTGAATCTTTTCAGATTGTGACTCAGCTTTGCTAAAGTCCCCAGTTAGAGGTGTCCAGAGCTCTTAAGCACACTCTTTTTGCTTTGGATCACGACTTTAACCACTCAGTCTCAAGCTTTTCACTTGGACCTTCATGACACAAGCACATGGTTAGGGACAGCTTAATTTAGCCGCTTAGGCCTGGATTTTATTTCCTTGGCCCCTCCTATCCATTGATGCTCAAAGCCTTGGATCCTTTTTACCCTTGCCTTTTGGTTTTAAGGGCTATTGGCTTTTTTGCTTGCTTTTTCTTTTTCTTTCTATATTTTTTTCACCACTTTTTTTTCGCAAGCTTTTCTTTTTTCACTGCTTTTTCTTGCTTCAAGAATCAATTTTTTTTGATTTTTCGGATTATCAATAACATTTCTCTTTGTTCATCATTCTTTCAAGAGCCAACAGTTTTAACATTCATAAACAACAAGATCAAAAATATGCACTGTTTAAGCATTCATTCAGAAAACAAAAAGTATTGTCACCACATCAATATAATTAAACTAAATTCAAGGATAAATTCGAAATTCATGTACTTCTTGTTCTTTTGAATTAAAACATTTTTCATTTAAGAGAGGTGAAGGATTAATGGAATTATTCATAGCTTTAAGACATAGTTACTAACTACTAATGATCATGAAGTAGAGACACAAAACATAGATAAACATATAACATAAAAACCGAAAAATAGAGAGATAAGAACAAGGAAGTTAAGGAATGAGTCCACCTTAGTGAGGGTGGCACCTTTTGAAGGTCCAATGGTACTTTTTGAGCTCCTTTATGTCTCTTCCTTGCTTCTGTTGCATGATCCCTAGTGATTTTGGTGTTCCTACCCTTAGTTGCTTCCAATAATTATGTGGAGGAACATGTATCCCCTGAGGTATCTCAGGGATTTCTTGATGGGAGAATTTCTCATGCTCTCTTGATGTGCAGTCAAATGCTCTTCTACTGAGTTATGGACCCTTGAGATGAGTCTTTCTATCTCCCAAGACTCAGAGGTGGAAGCTTTTGTCTTCCCTTTTCTCTCTCTCTTTTTTTGGATATTCTCTGGCTTTGGGTGCCATCAATGGTTATGGAAAAACAAAAAGCTATGCTTTTACCACACCAAACTTAGAAAATTGCTCGCCCTCGAGCAAGAGAAGAAAGAAAAGATGAAGAATAAGAAGAAGATATGGAGAAGAGGGGGAGAGGTGTATTCGGCCATGTAGGGTGGGTTTGGGTGGGTAAAAGATGGATGGATGTGAGTGGTGAATGGAAAACAGAAGGGATGACCATGAATGGAGAGAAAGGGTGAGGTAGGTGGGGATCCTGTGAGGTCAACAGATCCTGAGGTGATCCTATGGGGTCCACAGATCCTGAGGTGTCAAGGATTTACATCCCTGCACCAATTAGGCATGTAAAATGCCTTAGCATACCATTCTGGCATTTAAACACCGAAGTGGTGCACGTTCTGGGCGTTCAACGCCCATGTGTAGCATGTTTCTGGCGTTGAACGCCAGTTCTATGCTTGTTACTGGCGTTCAGCGCCAGCTTTCCTCAGAGTGTATTCCTGGCGTTCAAACGCCAGGATGTTGCTTATTTCTGGCGTTCAGCGCCAGATCCATGCTCTGTTCTGGCGTTGAACGCCAGCCAGATGCACTTTACTAGAGTTTAAACGCCAGTAAGTCCTTCCTCCAGGGTGTGATTTTTCTTCTACTGTTTTTGATTCTGTTTTTAATTTTAGAATTTTTTCGTGACTCCACATGATCATGAACCTAATAAAACACAAAAGAACAATAAAATAAAATTAAAATTAGATATATAAAAATTGGGTTGCCTCCCAACAAGCGCTTCTTTAGTGTCATTAGCTTGACAGTGGGCTCTCATGGAGCCTCACAGATATTCAGAGCATGATGAGGGCCTCCCAACACCAAACTTAGAGTTTGAATGAGGGGGGTTCTCAACACCAAATTTAGAGTTTGGTTGTGACCTCCTGATAAACCCATACTTCATGAGTTCTTTTGTGCTTAATTTGAGTGATTTATTCAATCCTTCACCTACTTATTCACATTAATTGCATGATTTTACTTTCCCTTCCTTATTATGTCATATTGTGAAAAACATGTTTCCTAAGCTTTAAAATTAATTGTTTTAATTACCTTTATTTCCATTCGATGCCATGATTAGTGTGTTGAGTAGTCTCAGGTTTTCTAATGCTGAATGACTTAAAGGATGAAAAAGGAAACATACAAAAATGGAAGGAAAAGGCAAAATGGAGCTTTAAGGAAACTGATATCCACGCAATCGCATGGACGACGCGATCGCGTGCCAGAAGCGAAGAAGCAGCGACGCGGCCGCATGACTGACGCGACCGCGCACCTCAAGTAGAACACCTACGACGCGGACGCGTGACCGACACGACCGCATGGCAAGGAAAAGCTCCAGACGACGCGGTCGCGTGACCCACGCGGACACGTGACAGAGGCCACGTATCAGAATTCACAGAATACGCCCCCAACGATTTCTGAAGTCCTTTTTTGGCCCAGATCCAAGCACAGACAGCATAGATTAGAGGTTATAAAGTGGAGGAATGCATCCATTCAGAGAGAGCTCGCCAATTTCTGGTTTTCATGATTTAGATTTAGTTTAGAGAGAGATTCTCTCTCTCTCTTTAGGATTTAGGATTTCTTCTTGTTTTGAGAGTAACTCTGGATCCAGGTTTAATGTTCTTTTATTTTCAGTTTACTTTTATTTATTTATTTGTTTTTAATATTTGAATTGATTTATGAATTATTCCATGTTACAGATCTCTATTTTGAATTAATGATATTTGAAGTATTTTCAGTTAAGATTGTTCTCTTTAATTTAAGTTACTATTGCCTTCCATCTAAGGTCACCTCTATTATTCTAGCAATTTCACTTTTTTCCCTTTTGGTTTTGGTTAAGAAATCAGTAACTCAACAGTTATTAAACTCAACATATTTGATAATCGTTATCTTGCTAATTGAGCTGAACTTAAGTAATCCCAACCTTTTCTTTGAAAATAAATAGGATTCAACGTTCAATTTAATTAGTCCCTTGACTTTCCTTTGCTTTAGTAAAGGTTGATCAAGTGGAGTTTAGATTCAACTTTCCTTATAGTTGAGAGAGAGATAACTACGTTGGACCTCCAATTTCTCATACCTTGCCCAAAAGTTTGCTTTACAGTATTTATTCATTTTTAATTTCCATTTAAATTATTTTTCATATAACATATTCCCACCTTACTTCCAAAACCCCAATTTACAAACTCATAACTAATAATAAGAACATACCTTCCTCGCAGTTCCTTGAGAAGACGACCCGAGGTTTAATACTCGGTTATCAATTTTAAAAGGGTTTTGTTACTTGTGACAACCAAAACGTTTGTACGAAAGGGATTTCTGTCGGTTTAGAGACTATATCTACAACGCGACTGTTTTTATGAAATTCTTTACTGGCAAAAATCCTAACGTCAAAATGGCACCGTTGCCGGGGAACTGCTAACGTGTGCCTTATTATTGGTTATTGTAAATACTTTTCTTTCGCTTGCTTATTTATTTTTATTTTTATTTTTCCTTTTTACCTTTATTTGCTACTATAAACTCTCACTCCTCTCGCTTTGAGTTTGGTTCTAATATTATTAAAGGAAATAGAAGTTACAGCAGGAATGTGCATCAAGGTCAGACCAATCAAGGATGGATGGAACCAAGAGGATCTAATCAACCTCTTTGGCAACAACACCCTCTAAGATATCCTGGACAAAGACCATTCTACCGTGCATACCCAGCTGAAGGACATGGTGGACAACCTTGTAACTACCAACAAGCCCCACCCCGTACATATAGACCGTCCTTTCAACATAACCTCGAACCACCACACTCACAAGCTTCTCTTCACCATTCGCCACCATATGATCCTTCCTTGCCCCAATACCAATCCCATCGTTCCCAATCATCACCACTTCCCTTTGTATCATGTCTAAGTCCAGCAAACCGCGAAGCAGAGGATCGCCTCAAAGAAACAGTAATTAAATTTCAAACAACCGTTCAACAACTGGAGCAAGCATTAATTCAATGGGCTTCTAGGCGCTCAAATATACAAGGATCAACCACAGCTCCATGTGGACAGTCTAACGAAGACCGTAGCATGAAAGAAATACTAGAGACTCCAGTGGACAAGACAGAGAATGAATTTGTACTAGAACAATTAGAAGAAGCTGTCATTGTTCAAAAAGAAGAGTTGGTTAAAGATCTAGGAGATGCTGAACTTCCATGGGAATCAAGAGTTGAGGAGAACCCCGTCAAGGACATCACAGTTGATGCTAAGGAGGATAAAGTACAATCTCCAAAGCAAGTCGTTTATGAGGAATCAGACGGAATAATCCAAGAAGCAATTTCCCTTGATGATGATAGTCACAAGTCTAGTTCTCTTAGTGATGAACTTGCATCCGCAAGAGAATTCTCTGAGATCGAAGAATCTTCCCCAGGTGAATATGAAGATGATGCGGAGCTAGATTTCTCTCAACCTCCAATCTATGACTCAAGTGATGAGGAAGACACAGAAGACTTTGACCAGGATACAGATACAATTGAAGATCCTTGCAAGGAAGTGGAGGAATTCACAGAACAGCACAAGGAAACGGAACTTACAGAACCACCAAAAACACCTATCCCAAGGCCATTACCACTTAATACAAGCTTCAAGTGGGTACAATCCTTAACTTTTAACTGCATTTTTTCACTTGAATATGGTTTACTTGAAACAGATGGCCAGCTTAGAGCTCTCTGCGGCTTTAAGAGTAAGAGGAAAATGGCTCGTACTCAGAGCTGGTGCAAAAGGTTTAATAAGGTTCCACGCTTCACCTCGAAGTACACGGATTGGTATCATGCTCAATTGCATGGATCACGGAGGATGTTTGGTCACCACGGTGAGATTCTACCTCTTAACCCACCCGAATGGAAACGTGTAGATCAAAACGGAGGCGGATTTAAAAGCAAGGCTCGGAATCATGGACTCTATCCTGACATTTCTCATCCCGGGAGCCTGAAAATCTGCTTGAAGCTGCTCAGAAGCTTCACATGCCTAGTTTGGGACCCCGGAGGCTATTGGCATTCCAAGCATTGGGGGAGATTTTTGGACGAATTTAAACATAAGCCGCCATAGCAGGAAGCTCTTCCAATGTCCAACTTAAGGAATTTAACTAAAAGTGCTAGGTGGGAGACAACCCACCATGGTATGGTCGCTTCTTTTTCAATTTATTTCTTGTTTATTGTTTTCATTTTTCCTTTTTCATCTTAACATTAACCTGGAATCATGCATAGCATTCATGTTAATCACTGCATCCTACATTTTTCAGTTAAAAAAAAAGGGTGCACGACGCGACCGCATGCCCCATGCGATCGCATCGAATCACGAAAAATACCACCCATGCGACCGCGTGAGGCACGCGGCCCCGTGATATACATATCGGCGTAAGGATCCAACGAGCAGAAAGTTGGGTTGGAATCGTGCGGCCCTTGTGCGATTCGCACAAATTGGCCCACGCGATCGCATGCACCATGCGATCGCGTCACTTACCCAAACCGAATCCCACGCGACCGCGTGAGCGACGCGGTCGCGTCGCATGGATTACCCATCACCCTAAAAGGAGACAGAGAGTTGTGCTGAAACGGTGCTGGAGTCGTGCGTTTAGCACGAATTCCAGCGACGTGATCGCGCGACCCACGCAATCGCGTCACCCCTCTTTTCCCCCTCTCATGCGATCGCGCTCCCCACGCGATTGCCTCCCTCTCATTTTTCACCCTAACCACGCGACTGTGTGCCCCACGCGGCCGCGTGGATCCGAAAATATAACCCTCCCAGCCACGTGAACCCTATCATTTGCGTAGCCCCCAACCCCCAACCCCCCTCCCCTTCTCTGCCTCCTCTCCCTCCAGCCACCACCCACCACCTCCCAGCCGCCACCGCCCCATCACCCAAACGCCGCCGCCGACCCGCCACCACCGCCGTACCATCCCCTCCCCTTCTCTCTCCTTCCTTCTTCTTCCCACCGCCCCCCTCCGCCGCCACCACAACGCCGTGCCCCACCACCGCGCCGGATGCCGCCGCGGCCATTTTCTTCCTTGTTCCACCCCTTCCGCTTACCAGGTTCCGCAATACGCAGCCCTTTTTATCCGTTCGTCATTTTTTGTATTCTTTTTCCCGTTTATGTTCATGATTAGGATAAATAGTCTTAGTGGATTTTTAGGTTGTTAGGTAGCTTAGGCTGTGGTTAGTGGATCTAGGTCTGTTTACTTGCACTATTCTTACTTCTGTTTTATCCTATGTGCATCTCTGTGCTGCTATAATCCTAATTCATATGCTACATTTCTTGTATGTTGCTGCTGTTACATTGAGTTTTTATATTTATTTTACATCTATGTACATGCAGCTTTATTTTTAAACTACTGTGATTGCTGTTTGTTTTCTGGGACATTCCAATTTTAGCTAGAATGCTGCCCAAATTTTTAAAAATTGTTTTCATTCTTGTTTTGGTTTGGCATTTCTAAACTCTTATTTACTCTACTTTACCCAAACCAATTCATGAATGCTATGGCCAGCTTTCTTATCCTTTTTGTTTCCTGGTTCATAAACTGCATTTGTAATTCACTGATTCCAATTTTTGCCTTCTTTATTTTTTATTCGAATCAGCATCACCCTGTTTTCTTTATTTGATTATGAGTACTTCTATTCTTACCTGTGAATCCTTGTTATATGGAATTTTTCTATGCCACTTACTTTACTAACTCCTTATTTTAATTTACTAACTCCTTTTTTACCATACTAACCCTTTTGTTCTCTTGTCTGATTATTTTCCCTTTCTTTAACTTTCTCACCTTGGCATATTGACTATTTCTTCCATTTAACATATATTCCATCACATTTCATTTACTCATTTTCCTTATTCTCCCTTGCCGCTTTGAGTTTCCTTTGTTTATATTGTCTTTTGCTTCCCTATTTTATCCATTCCCTGGTTTTCTGTTTTTCAGGATGTCTGTCTCACAGAGAAAAGGGAAAGGCAAGGCTACTGGAAAGCGCAAGCGAGGAGATTCCTCCCAGTCCATTATTGACCTCATGCACGATTCCTCCTGGCGGGAGAAGAACTTCACACCGCAGGAAAATGCTGACCAGCTGCTCCCTTCGACTGATCCTATAAAATTTGCAAACCGGTACTGTGAGCTGAAGTACCCGGTATTTGCAAACTCCAGGAATCTATACCTGGAGAGAACTCTGAGGATTCTAGAAGCCCTCCAGCAGTACACCACTGAGCAAATCAAGCAGAGAGGCTGGTTCTTTCTGGAAAGAGCACTGACAAAGGTCAATGCATCTTGGGTACGGAAATTCTATTGCAACTACTACCTTACTACCCTAGATGCAGTAAACCTGAGAGGAAAGCAAATTCTGGTCATTGAGGAGGCCATAGAGGACATTCTCCGGCTCCCAGCCAAATCCGACCAGCCTGATGGTTATGCAAAGGCTGAGGAGGACATGGGCCGAATGAGGTTTGATTGGGATGCTGTAAAGGCCCGGATAGCTCTCGACCCTGTTATTCCTTGGGAGATGGGTCAGGACACCACTATGCCTCACGAGATCCAGAGAGTGTACTTAAATGATGAGGCTCGGCTTTGGCATCAGATCTTAAGCAACTTTGTGATGCCAAGTACTCATGAGACAAAGATCCCGGCTGCCATGATCACCCTCCTATGGTGAGTGCTGGAGGGTAAGGACCTGTACTTGCCACGTTTTATCCGGCTTTATATGGCCAGGGTCCACGTCCGAGGCACCCTCGCCTTTCCTTACCTAGTTACACAGCTAGGCCGTCGAGCTGACGTGCCATGGGAGGATGCCGATGAGAGACCACCAGCAGCGGACTGCAAGAAGATCATTCCTCACAGCAGGAACTTCCTCGCTTTGGGCTACAGACCACCACCTTTCACTGCTACTGATGAGACAGCCCCTCTGTCTGTTGGACCCTCTTCATCCACTTCTGCACCTGCTGCCACCACTGCACTTCCACCCACCTCTGAGCCGGTATACCGCCTCGTGCACCGCCTATTCCGCCAGCTCGATCAGATGGAGCGCCGTAACAGGCGCCGGTATGAGAGACTGGAGCGTCGCAGCAGGCGACGTTATTCGCATCTGTAGCTGATGATCAGACAGGGTGCCGACATCCCCTCCGAGCTCGACACACCATCAGAGCCATCAGAGGAGGAGGAGGATGAGCACGAGGAGGAGTCTCACCCCCAGGCGGAAACTCATCAGCAGGCAGGTGCAGAACAGCTTGCACCACACCAGGAGGTCCCACATCAGCTTGAGGTTGCAGACCCGGAGATCCCGATCCAGTCCGTCCCTCCTCTACAGCAGCCAGACTCTCAGCCCACCACCACCACAGAGACCCCAGCTACCATCCCTACCAGTGATGACACTCCTTCACACCCGGCTTGATTGAGCATCGGGGACGATGCTTCATTTTAAGTGTGGGGAGGTCGCCATCTCTAGCGTTTATCTTGGTAAACCACTACATACTTTTCTTTTATTTTGGATACTTTTCTGTATTTTTCTCTTTTTTCTTTTATTTGTTATTTTCTGAGTACTTATACATTGCTACTTGTGTATTGTTACTCTATTTTATGCATTTTGCATTTTTAGTTCATATTTTAAGTTATTTAGTTCATTAGTTTAGTTGTAATTCTAACTTATTAGCGGATCAATTAGTATAGTTTACCCTTTTGACATAAGATAGCTTAATTATAGCTTAGTTTAAATTGACAAAAATAATAAAGAGTAAGCTAGGAAATTGAACATAATAAATTTAGATCCATAAAACCTTGTATATATAGCATTACATGATGTAGTTAAACTGAAAACATTTTATCAAGGAGAAACATTAAAATTTCAAAGGCTACCCTAAATTACTTTTTAAGAGAATAATGAGAATTTTTAAACCTGCATGACATACATAAGTGATAAATGATTTTTCAGCTAGAGAACACATAGCCTGTGAGTTTTGAGCTTAACTGTATGGTTACATTCAAACCATAATTTTGATTCCTGTGTGTTCCAACCTTCTTTCTTATTCTGGTGTTCTTTACTTTGTTTTAGTCTATATGTCCGATTGTAGAATATAGGTACATCCCAAAATAATGATTGAGGCCATTATTTGATTTTATCTCACTTACCCCAGATTAGCCTACCTTTTACATTACCTTTGTTAGCCCCCTTGAGCCTTTTAAAACCTCTTTATTCTATTTAGCCAAATTACTAGCCTTAAGCAGAAAAACAAAAGAAAATCCCAAGTGAATCATTGGTTAGCTTAAGATAGAAAATTATTAATAGAGTAAAATGTGGGAAACCTTATGGGAACATAGTTGATAAAAACAAAAGGTAGAAAAATTAGAAAGAATAAAGCAACTCAAAAATTTTGGGAAGCATGCTCATGAAAATTCAAATTAATTAAAATTACCATGTGTATTAAAAAAAAAGGTTATTTTTCAAGCATGTAAATAAGGGGATACAAAAAGAACTCCCCAATGCAAAATAAAAATAAATGCACATGGGATAAAAACAAGAACTGAAACATGAGCATGTCACATCAAAAGTGAGAAAATAGGGAGAATAGGTAAAGAAGCATTATTTTACTAAATATGTATGTTAGGTGAGATCTTAGTCTAATTAAGGATTCACTTATTAGCTCACTTAGCCTTATACATATATCCTTACCTTTACCTTGACCCCATTACAACCTTGATTAAAGACCTCATGAGTTTTGGTACGACTATGTTCTATAATTGTTGATTGGTTAGACGAAAAACAAAGTTATAGAAGGGAAGAATAAAAAGAAGAATAGAGTGATTAACCCAGTAAACACAAAATTCAGTAAGGGTTCAATAGCTCATTAACATTTATCTCTATTCAAATTAATAATTGTCTTGCAAGTTTTAATGTTTTCTTTCTCATCTCACTTGCGTTATTATTTGAGGGTTAGCTATATATGTATATATAACTCCTTGAGAATGCGAAATAATTTAACTACATGTAGGCTTTATATATGAGTGGATAAATTAGAATTGCATGACTCATTAGGTAGATGCATTTAGAATAGGTTGCATTTCATAACATTCCATCACTTTAACCTTAATTATTTACCTTGGATTTAACATGAGGACATGCTAGTGTTTAAGTGTGGGGAGGTTGATAAACCCATATTTCATGAGTTCTTTTGTGCTTAATTTGAGTGATTTATTCAATCCTTCACCTACTTATTCACATTAATTGCATGATTTTACTTTCCCTTTCTTATTATGTCATATTGTGAAAAACATGTTTCCTAAGCTTTAAAATTAATTGTTTTAATTACCTTTATTTCCATTCGATGCCATGATTAGTGTGTTGAGTAGTCTCAGGTTTTCTAAGGCTGAATGACTTAAAGGATGAAAAAGGAAACATACAAAAATGGAAGGAGAAGGCAAAATGGAGCTTTAAGGAAACTGGTATCCACGCGATCGCATGGATGACGCGATCGCGTGCTAGAAGCGAAGAAGCAGCGACGCGGCCGCATGACTGACGCGACCGCACGCCTCAAGTAGAACACCCACGACGCGGACGCGTGACCGACGCGACCGCATGGCAAGGAAAAGCTCCAGACGACGCGGTCGCGTGACCCACACGGACGCGTGACAGAGGCCACGTATCAGAATTCATAGAATACGTCCCCAGCGATTTATGAAGCCCTTTTTTGGCCCAGATCCAAGCACAGACAGCATAGATTAGAGGTTATAAAGTGGAGGAATGCATCCATTCAGAGAGAGCTCGCCAATTTCTAGTTTTCATGATTTAGTTTAGAGAGAGCTCTCTCTCTTTAGGATTTAGGATTTCTTCTTGTTTTGAGAGTAACTCTGGATCCAGGTTTAATGTTCTTTTATTTTCAGTTTACTTTTATTTATTTATTTGCTTTTAATATTTGAATTGATTTATGAATTATTCCATGTTACAGATCTCTATTTTGAATTAATGATATTTGAAGTATTTTTAGTTAAGATTGTTCTCTTTGATTTAAGTTACTATTGCATTCCATCTAAGGTCACCTCTATTATTCTAGCAATTTTACTTTTTTCCCTTTTGGTTTTGGTTAAGAAATCAGTAACTCAACAGTTATTAAACTCAACATATTTGATAATCGTTATCTTGCTAATTGAGCTGAACTTAAGTAATCCCAACCTTTTCTTAGAAAATAAATAGGATTCAATGTTCAATTTAATTAGTCCCTTGACTTTCCTTTGCTTTAGTAAAGGTTGACCAAGTGGAATTTATATTCAACTTTCCTTATAGTTGAGAGAGAGATAACTACGTTGGACCTCCAATTTCTCATACCTTGCCCAAAAGTTTGCTTTACAGTATTTATTTATTTTTAATTGCCATTTAAATTATTTGTCATATAACATATTCCCACCTTACTTCCAAAACCCCAATTTACAAACTCATAACCAATAATAAGAACATACCTTCCTCGCAGTTCCTTGAGAAGACGACCCGAGGTTTAATACTCGGTTATCAATTTTAAAAGGGGTTTGTTACATGTGACAAAAAAAACATTTGTACGAAGGGGTTTCTGTTGGTTTAGAGACTATATTTACAACGCGACTGTTTTTATGAAATTCTTTACTGGCAAAAATCCTAACGTCACCTCCCAACACCAAACTTAGAGCTTGACTGTGGGGGCTCTTTTTGACTCTGTATTGAGAGAAGCTTTTCATGCTTCCTCTCCATGGTTGCAGAGGAAGGTCCTTGAGCTTTAAACACAAGGTAGTTCACATTCAATTAAAGGACTAATTCTCCTCTGCTAACATCAATCACAGCTTCTGCTGTGGCTAGGAAGGGTCTTCCAAGGATGATGCATTCATCTTCTTCCTTCCTAGTGTCTAAGATAATGATATCAGCAGGGATGTAAAGGCCTTCAACCTTTACTAACACGTCCTCTACTAATCTATAAGCTTGTCTTACTGACTTGTTTGCCAATTGAAGTGAGAATAAGGCATGCTGTACCTCAATGATCCCTAGTTTCTCCATTACAGAGAGTGGCATAAGATTTATGCCTGACCCCAGGTCACACAGAGCCTTGTTAAAGGTCATGGTGCCTATGGTACAGGGTATTAAGAATTTACCAGGATCTTGTCTCTTTTGAGGTAGAGTTTTCTGAATCCATGTATCTAGTTCACTAATAAGCAAGGGGGATTCACCTTCCCAAGTCTCATTACCAAACAACTTGGCATTCAGCTTCATGATAGCTCCTAGATATTGAGCAACTTGCTCTCTAGTTACATCTTCATCCTCTTCTGAGGAGGAATAGTCTTCAGAGCTCATGAATGGCAAAAGGAGATTTAGTGAAATCTCTATGGTCTCTATATGAGCCTCAGATTCCTTTAGGTCCTCAATAGGGAACTCCTTCTTGCCTGAGAGATGTCCCAGGAGGTCTTCCTCACTAGGATTTTTGTCCTTCTCCTCCCTTGTGCATTCGGCCATATTGATTACTTCAATGGCTTTGCAATCTCCTTTTGGATTCTCTTCTGTATTGCTTGGGAGAATACTGGGAGGAGCTTCAATGACTTTCTTACTCAGCTGGCCTACTTGTGCCTCCAGATTTCTAATGGAGGACCTTGTTTCACTCATGAAACTTAAAGTGGCTTTTGACAGATCAGAGACTAAGTTTGCTAAATTAGAGGGGCTCTGTTCAGAATTTTCTATCTGTTGCTAAGAAGATGATGAAAAAGGCTTGTTATTACTGAGCCTATTTCTTCCACCATTGTTAAAGCCTTGTTGAGGCTTTTGTTGATCCTTCCATGAGAAATTTGGATGATTTTTCCATGATGAGTTATAGGTGTTTCCATAAGGTTCACCCATGTAATTAACCTCTGCCATTGCAGGGTTCTCAGGATCATAAGCTTCTTCAGAAGCTGCCTTGATGAGAGAACTTTTGCGTGGTCTAGAAAATTACGGATAAATCCTCGTTGCAAGTATAGTTTCTAAACCTTCAAAAGTCCTTTCATACAAACGTTTTGGTTGTCACAAGTAACAAACCCCCTTGAAATTGATAACCGAGTATTCAAACCTCGGGTCGTCTTCTCAAGGAATTGCAGGGAGGTATGTTCTTATTATTGGTTATGAGTTTGTAAATTAGGGGTTTTAGAAATTAGGGAGCAGTATGTTGCATAAGAAGAAATAAAATAAATAAATAACTATAAAATAAACTCTTGGCAAGGTATGAAAACAGGAAGTCCTATCCTGGTTATCCTTATCAATTGTAAAGAGAATTGGATTCTTCTCCCACTTTGTTAACCTCTAACTATGAAGGTAAGTTAGGTGGATGAATTAATTCTGATTCCTCAGGTCCTAGTCTTTCCTTGGGAAAGACTAGATTTATTGGAACTTGAATTAATTCTTGAAGAATTCCAATTTTCAATCAACAATGAGTTTGATAACTCAAGGGTCACCAATTATTTAACCAAAGCCGAAAGGGAAAAATAAATCTAAATTGAATTGAAAGCAATCTTAAACAAAATAAAACAATCATAATCTGAAATACCTCAAAATACATTAATAAAAGAAATCAATTCTAACATGAAGTTCGTAAACCAACATTAACAAACTGAAATAAAATAATAGAATAAATAAAGAACCTGGGATTGAGAGCCACTCCTAAAACTAAGAGAAATCCTAAATCCTAATACTAAGAGAGAGGAGAGAACCTCTCTCTCTAAAAACTACATCTAAAACATGAAAAGTGAATTATGAGAGCCTCCTCACGAATGAATGGATTCCCCCACTTTATAGCCTCTAATCTGTGTTTTCTAGGCCGCAAACTGGGTTAAAAACAGCCCAGAAATCGCCCCCATCGTATTCTGGTACGTACAGGTTGCGGAAAAGTGACGCGGCCATATGGCTTACGCGGCCGCGCGGGTTGTGTTCCTGCCAGGTCACGGGTCTGCGTGACCCACGCATTCGCGTCGTCTGACGTCGAGGCAGCTATGGCAAATTATATATCAAATCAAACCCCGGACGTTAGCTTTCCAACGCATCTGGAACCGCGTTGTTTAGACCTCTGTAGCTAAAGTTATAGCCGTTTGAGTGCAAAGAGGTCAGGCTGGACAGCTTAGCAATTTCTCCAACTTCTTGTATTCCTTCCACTTTTGCATGCTTCCTTTCCATCCTCTGAACCATTCCTGCCCTGTAATCTCTGAGATCACTTAACACACATATCAAGACATCTAATGGTAATAAGAGAGGATTAATAATAAGCAAATATAAGATCAAAGAAGCACGTTTTCAATCATAGTACAAAATCAGGAAGGAAATATAAAACTATGCAAATATTATGAATAAGTGGGTAAAGAGTTGATAAAATCCACTCAATTGAGCACAAGATAAACCATAAAATAGTGGTTTATCAACCTCCCCACACTTAAACACTAGCATGTCCTCATGCTAAGCTCAAGAGAAACTATAAAGATGAAGAGGAATGGTAGATTAATATGAAATGCAATCCTATCTATATGAATACAACTACATGCAGAATGTTTCTACCTACTTGGTTAAAAATAAATAAATCTTTCAAGAACATATATGAACTGGATTTCACTGATTCAAATCATAAAAATGAAGTAAAAGTAAACTTGCAGAAGAAAATAGCTCATGAAAGCCGGGAACAAAGAATCGAGCATCGAACCCTCATTGGAAGTGTATACACTCTAATCATTCAAGTGTTTAAGGTTCGACTCTCTCAATTCTCTACTAACCTTGCTTTCTAAGGCTTGCTCTTCATCTAACAATCAATAAAAATTTAATGCATAAATACACATATCAAGAGGTCTTTTAAGGGTTGTAATGGGGTTAGGGTCAAGGTAGGATTGTATTTGGCCAAGTGGACTAAAAATCTTAATCCTTAATTAACTTAAACTTTTTCACCTAACTTAGACAATCCATGTAATAATAATACAACATCTAACCATCCATTAACTATGTTTTTCACATATTCATACATTCTAATTTCAAGTACAACTCATATGCATTGCTTTCACCATTCACTTGGGGCATTTTGTCCCCTTTTATTTGCTCTTTTTCTTTTCTTTTCTTTTCTTTTTCTTTTATTTTTCTCTCTTTTTTTTATATTATTTTTCTTTTGTTCTTCTCAATGCATATGATTAAATTATTGAATGCATAAACATGTCCTAAATATTTCTTTCACATTTTCAGAAATTTCTAACATACTCAATTCTCAAACCAAATGTTTCCAAACACAATTTTTCCACACTTAAATCATAAGCACTTTCACTAGTCTAAGCTAACCAAGGATTCAAATTAAGGACATTATTGTTTTTCGCTTAGAGTTGATGATGTGCTAAAATAAAGAACAAATGGGTATAATAGGCTCAAAATTGGTTTGCAAGGGATAATGAAAGGTAAGGCCATATGGGTATATGAGCTCAGTGAAACAAAGGCCTCAATCATGTAAGTGCATGTATACATCAAATAATGGAAATATAGAATTAAGCAAGACAAATATCACAATTTTAGAGAGAAAAACACACATAAAAAATAAATTATTGGTTGATAAAATGCAACCAATCAATTAGGCTAAAAAATCTTACAGGTTTGTGTGTTCGAGCTCTAAACCATGTTCCAATATAATATTTCTTCAAACAAGTGTAACAAAAAATTTTATTCAAATTAGTGAAATACTTTAAAAGGTTTCTTGGAAAAGAAAATATTACTTCAACCAAGTGGTAAAATATGCAAAAAATCAAACAAATATGCAATCAATTATGCAAATGCAACAATGAACAAACAAATAAAATAAAAAAAATTTTTGGAGTTGAGTCAAGAAATAACTAACCCATGGAGATCGGTATCGACCTCCCCACACTTAAAGATTGCATCGTCCTCGGTGCATGCTGAGATGTGCAAGTGGATAGGGGTTGTGGTTTCTCAGCTGAGCTCTTTTTGTTCCTTTCCTTGCCGGCGGTTTGGGAGTAGCTTTCTCCTTTCCTTCCTTGGTGGCCATCCTGAAGAAGGGAAGAGAAAGTAAATTAAATTCAAATAGATATATAGCAAGGAAGAGAACGGAAGAGTGGTGATGGATGCACATTAGGGTGTAATTGACATTAACACATGCTCGCGAGTACATGTGAAAAGCCATCAATTGAAAATAGCTAGTTCATATAAGGACAAGTGAATGCAAGGTGTTTATTGGCATGCCGGCAAAGGACATGAGTAGCATAGACCAAGCATCACTTGTAATAAATCACCATGTTTGTATTGACAATTATATTCAATTAATAAAATAGTAAAGGGAGTTTATGAAAAGCAAGCATTGAATAGTATAAAGTATAATAGAGAAGTGCATAATGCCATATGGGCTTTTTAACAAACACATAGCATGTATGGTAAATAAGCTATTGAAAGTATTAAATTGAACATGCAAGCAACCCTTCAAAAAGTAATATATAATTGTCAAACAATTTCATAATAATTTACAAGAAAATAATTTCCCAATTAAATTTTTAACACCAAAATAACAAATTTAGAAAAGAAAATAAAAATATGCACAAAATAAAAAAATGCAATGAAAGAAAGTATGCAAATAAATTAAATAAAATAGAATGGAAGTGAGAGAAAATAAGAAAGGAAGAAGAAAGAAATAAGAAAAGATAAGAAGAATAAAGATTCGGAGAAGAAGAGATAATAAAATTGGCACTAATCTGGAGAGGTTGTGCGACGCTGGCGACGCGGTCGCGTGGGTGACGCGGTTGCGTGGTGCGCAATAAGGTTAGGCAACGCGGACGCGTGGGGCACGTGATCGCGTGACTTGATTTGTGCTAGTGGCGCGAGTGCAGCCTCGCGGTCGCACAACTCTATGTTCAAAACTTAGTATTGCCAAAATCCAGGGTGACGCGGTCGCGTGGTCAACGCGATCGCGTGGGTGGCCTTTTTCTTAAAATGACGCGGCCGCATGGGGAACGCGGTCGCGTGGTAGGGCTTGGGCTTCCAGCACGAGTCCAGCCCAATTCCAGCTCAACTTTCGGCCATACACCTTGTTACGTCGAAATCCAGGGCCACGCGGTCGCGTGGGTGACGCGGACGCGTGGGGAATCCATTTTGCAAATGACGTGGCCACATCAGCGATGCGGTCGCGTGGGACGATTTGTGCCCTTGGCACGCCTCCAGCCCTGCTCCTGCGTAACTCTCTGTTCAATTTCTTTTCCTCCTAACACACATACGACGCGGACGCGTCAGCGACGCTACCGCGTCGCATGCGTAAATCCCTTTTTTTTTTTGAAAAATGAAGAATGCAGTGTTAATATGAATGTGACGCAAAACTCCAGGTTCAATATAATAAAATAAAGTAAAACTAGAAAACAAATAAAACTAAATAAAAATGAAAAATGAACGATCGTACCATGGTGGATTGTCTCCCACCTAGCACTTTTAGTTAAAGTCCTTAAGTTGGACATTTGGTGAGCTTCCTATTATGGTGGCTTGTGTTTGAACTCATCCAGGAATCTCCACCAATGTTTGTGATTCCAGTCTCCTCCGGGATCCCAAACTAAGCATGTAAAGCCCTTAAGAAGCTTCAAACAGATTCTTAGGCTCCCGAGGTGACAAATGCCAGAACAGATTCTAGGATCCCAAACTTTACTTTTACACCCGTTTTTGTCTCGATCTTCATTTTTCCAGCCGGGTGAAAGGTGATCTGAATTCTCACTGCAGCGACCAAACAGCTTCCTAGACCCATTCAGTTGAGCTTTATACCAACCTTTGCGTTTAAACTTAAAGCTTCCAACCATGATGAACCTTGCAGGACAATTCTTACCACTGACCATCTTCCTCTTACTCTTGATGCCACAAAGAGCTCTAAGTTGACCATCCGTCTCCAGTAGCTCATATTCAAGTGGGATTAGAAAGCTAAGGGATATGAATTTTACCCACATGAATGTTGTGAAGGATGATGGCAACTTAGGGGGAGATATTTTTAATGAAATTACAAGCTCCACTCCCTTGTGCTCCTCTCTGATAATTACCACCTCTTTGCAAGCTTCTTCAATTTCAACCTCTTCCTCTTGGTAGCTCTCTTTCAATTCAATCTCCTCTTCATTGCTTTCCAAGGGCATGGTAGGTTGTGCTTCTTCTTCTTGAATCTCCATCTCTTGATCAACCTCTTCCAAGTCTTCAACTATGATATGCTTTGGAGGTTGTACACCCTCCTCAGCATCAATTTCAACCGTCTTTTAAGGAGGCTCTATGTCTTGACTTTCCCATGGAGGTTCTGCATCTCCTAAGTCTTCAACCACTTCTTCTTCTTCTTGAACAATGACAGCGTCTTCTACTTGTTCTTGTACGAATTCATTCTCTGTCTTGTCCACTGGGGTTTCTGGTATCTCCGTCATGCTACGCTCTTCAGTAGACTGTCCACATGGAGCTGTGGCTGATCCTTGTATATTTGAGCGCCTAGAAACCCATTGAATTACTACTTGCTCCAGTTGTTGAATGGTTGCCTGAAATCGATCCATTGTTTCCTTGAAACGATCCTTTGTCTCTTGATGTACTCGGCTTTCATAAGTAGGATCATAGTGCTCTTGGATTGATGGATATGGAGATGATGAATATTGAAGTGGTGCTTCTTGGGAGTAATTGGGTTGGAATTGGGGTGGTTCTATATATGGTTCATATGGCTCATAAGGTGGTTGGTATGGTGGTTGAAGGTTAGGGTCATATGGAGGTGAATGGTGGAAAGGGGCTTGTGAGTTTGGTGGTCCAAAGTTATGTTGAGGAAAGGGTTCATAGGCATATGGTGGTGGTTGTTGATAGTCCATTGGAGGTGGTTGTTGCCATGAGGATTGATCAAGTCCTTGTGGCTCCTCCCATCTTTGATCGTTCCAACCTTGATGCCTGTTCTCATTGTAATTTCTTCTTCCTGCAACATTATTGTAACCAGACTCATAGCCAAAGGGGTGAGAGTTCATAATAGCAAATAAAAAAAATTAAAAACAAAAATAAAAACAAATTAAAATTAAAAGGTTATTTAAATTTTGAATTTGAAAATTAAATTTTGAAATTTGAATTTTAAATTTTGGAATTTGAATTTTTAATTTTTGAAATTTGAAAATTAAAAATTTTTAAATTTGATTTTTGAAATAAGATAAGATAAGATAAAAATTTTAAAATAAAAATCAATAACCTCTTAATTTACGAAAAAACAAATAAAAATAAAAAATAAAAACAAATCAAAAAGCAAATATTTACAATAACCAATAATAAGGCACATGTTTGCAATTCCCCGGCAACGGCGCCATTTTGATGAGAGAACTTTTGCGTGGTCTAGAAAATTGCGGATAAATCCTCGTTGCAAGTATAGTTTCTAAACCTTCAAAAGTCCTTTCATACAAACGTTTTGGATGTCACAAGTAACAAACCCCCTTGAAATTGATAACCGAGTATTCAAACCTCGGGTCGTCTTCTCAAGGAATTGCAGGGAGGTATATTCTTATTATTGGTTATGAGTTTGTAAATTAGGGGTTTTAGAAATTAGGGAGCAGTATGTTGCATAAGAAGAAATAAAATAAATAAATAACTATAAAATAAACTCTTGGCAAGGTATGAAAACAGGAAGTCCTATCCTGGTTATCCTTATCAATTGTAAAGAGAATTGGATTCTTCTCCCACTTTGTTAACCTCTAACTATGAAGGTAAGTTAGGTGGATGAATTAATTCTGATTCCTCAGGTCCTAGTCTTTCCTTGGGAAAGACTAGATTTATTGGAACTTGAATTAATTCTTGAAGAATTCCAATTTTCAATCAACAATGAGTTAGATAACTCAAGGGTCACCAATTATTTAACCAAAGCCGAAAGGGAAAAATAAATCTAAATTGAATTGAAAGCAATCTTAAACAGAATAAAACAATCATAATCTGAAATACCTCAAAATGCATTAATAAAAGAAATCAATTCTAACATGAAGTTCGTAAACCAACATTAACAAACTGAAATAAAATAATAGAATAAATAAAGAACCTGGGATTGAGAGCCACTCCTAAAACTAAGAGAAATCCTAAATCCTAATACTAAGAAAGAGGAGAGAACCTCTCTCTCTAAAAACTACATCTAAAACATGAAAAGTGAATTATGAGAGCCTCCTCACGAATGAATGGATTCCCCCACTTTATAGCCTCTAATCTGTGTTTTCTAGGCCGCAAACTGGGTTAAAAACAGCCCAGAAATTGCCCCCAACGTATTCTGGTACGTACAGGTCGCGGAAAAGTGACGCCGCTGCATAGCTCACGCGGCCGCGCGGGTTGTGTTCCTGCCAGGTCACGCGTCCGCGTGACCCACGCGTTCGCGTCGCCTGGCGTCGGGGCAGCTATGGCAAATTATATATCAAATCGAAGCCCCGAACGTTAGCTTTCCAACGCAACTAGAACCGCGTCGTTTGGACTTCTGTAGCTAAAGTTATAGCCGTTTGAGTGCAAAGAGGTCAGGCTGGACAGCTTAGCAATTTCTCCAACTTCTTGTATTCCTTCCACTTTTGCATGCTTCCTTTCCATCCTCTGAGCCATTCCTGCCCTGTAATCTCTGAGATCACTTAACACACATATCAAGGCATCTAATGGTAATAAGAGAGGATTAATAATAAGCAAATATAAGATCAAAGAAGCACGTTTTCAATCATAGTACAAATTCAGGAAGGAAATATAAAACTATGCAAATATTATGAATAAGTGGGTAAAGAGTTGATAAAATCCACTCAATTGAGCACAAGATAAACCATAAAATAGTGGTTTATCATGCCTCTTTAGTACTGTTGGATGCATTTTGCCATCCATTCAGACTTTGAGAGATCATGTTAACTTGCTGAGTCAACACTTTGTTCTGAGCCAATATGCCATTCAGAGTATCAATTTCAAGAACTCCCTTCCTCTGAGGCGTCCCATTATTCACGGAATTCCTCTCAGAAGTGTACATGAACTAGTTATTTGCAACCATGTCAATAAGTTCTTGAGCTTCTGCAGGCATTTTCTTTAGGTGAATGGATCCACCTGCAGAATGGTCCAGTGACATTTTCGAAAACTCAGATAGACCATAATAGAATATATCTAATATGGTCCATTCTGAAAACATGTCAGATGGACACCTTTTGGTCAACTGCTTGTATATTTCCCAAGCTTCATAGAGAGATTCACCATCCTTTTGCTTGAAGGTTTGAACATCCACTCTAAGCTTGCTCAGCTTTTGAGGAGGAAAGAATTTATCCAAGAAGGTCGTGACCAGCTTTTCCCAGGAGTCCAGGCTATCTTTAGGTTGTGAATCCAACCATGTTCTAGCTTTGTCTCTTACAACAAAAGGGAAAAGCATGAGCCTGTAGACTTCAGGATCTACTCCATTCGTCTTTGCAGTCTCACAAATCTGCAAGAACTCAGTTAAAAACTGATAAGGATCTTCAGATGGAAGTCCATGAAACTTGTAGTTTTGTTGCATTAAAGCAACTAGCTGAGGTTTCAGCTCAAAATTGTTTGCTCCAATGGCAGGAATAGAGATGCTTCTTCCATCAAATTTGGACGTGGGTTTAGTAAAGTCACCCAGCATCCTCCTTGCATTATTATTATTTTCGGCTGCCATCTCCTTCTCTTGTTCGAAAATTTTTGAAAGGTTGTTTCTGGATTGTTGTAATTTAGCTTCTCTTAGTTTCCTCTTTAGAGTCCTTTCAGGTTCTGGATCAGCTTCAACAAGAGTGTCTTTTTCCTTGTTCCTGCTCATATAGGGAAGAAGAGAACAAGAAAAGAAAGAGGAATCCTCTATGTCACAGTATAGAGATTCCTTTATGTTAGTAGAAGAAGAAATGGAATAGGAGTGAAGAAGAATGAATAGTCTAAATAAAGGGTAAAGGTAGGGGCAGTGATTTGAGATGAAGAGAGGTGAAGAGAAGTGTTAGTAAATAAATAAATAAATAGATAGAAGGAGAGATAGAGAATTTCGAAAATAATTTTGAAAAAGTGGTTAGTGATTTTCGAAAATTAAAGATAAGATATGATTAAAATTAAAATTTAAAATAATTTTTTTGAAAAAGAGAGAGGTATTTTCGAAAATTAGAGAGGGATAGGTAGTTAGTTGGTTTTGAAAAAGATAAGAAACAAACAAAAAGTCAAAGAGTTAGTTGAAAAAGAAATTAAAATTAAATTTGAAAGGATAAGAAGATAAGAAGTTAGATAAAATATTTTTTTAAATCAAATTTTTGAAAAAGATAAAATTTTGAAAAAGATAAGATAAAAAGATAAGATAAAAAGATAATATTTTTAAGAAAAAGATTTAATTTTTAAAATTAAAATTAATTGCTTAACTAACAAGAAACTAAAGATAAGATTCTAGAATTTAAAGATTGAACCTTTCTTAACAAAAAAGTAACAAACTTCAAATTTTTGAATCAATCATATTAATTGTTAGTGTAATTTTCGAAAATCATGAAATAATATTAAGAAAAGGATTTTTTTTTTGAAAAAAAATTTTAAAATTTTCGAAATTAATAAGATAAAAATGAAAAAGATTTGATTTTTGAAAAAGTTTTGAAAAGATAGGATTTTTAAAATTGAAAATTTGACTTGACTTGTAAGAAACAACTAATTTGAAAAATTTTTGACCAAGTCAACCCAAAATTTTCGAAAATTTGGAGGGAAATAAGGAAAAGATATTTTTTTGATTTTTGAATTTATAATGAGGAGAGAGAGAAACACAAACATGACCCAAAACATAAAAAATTTGGATCAAAACACAAGATGCATGCAAGAACACTATGAATGTCAAGATGAACACCAAGAACACTTTGAAGATCATGATGAACATCAAGAACATAATTTTGAAAAAATTTTGATGCAAAGAAAACATGCAAGACACCAAACTTAGAAATCTTTAATGCATGGATTCTAACAAACGAAAAATGCATATGAAAAACAACAAAAGATGCAAAACAAGAAAACATCAAGATCAAACAAGAAGACTTACCAAGAACAACTTGAATATCATGAAAAACACTATAAATGCATGGAATTTTCGAAAAAAAATAATGCATAAATTTTAAAACATGCAATTGACACCAAACTTAAAAACTGACTCAAGACTCAAACAAGAACACAAAATATTTTTGGTTTTTATGATTTTATGATTTTTTTGGATTTTTATTAATTAAAAAAATTTTTTTTTCGAAAATATTTTTGGAAAAACGAAAAAGAAAAGAAAATTTTGAAAAATATTTTTGAAAAATTTTGAAAAGAAAATTACCTAATCTGAGCAACAAGATGAACCGTCAGTTGTTCAAACTCAACAATCCCCGGCAACGGCGCCAAAAACTTGGTGGACGAAATTGTGATCATCAATGTTGTATTATTTGTTGTTGTATGGAATAATTATAATGGCTCTTTGCTATGTGTGGACACAACTCCGTTCAACTAACCAGCAAGTGTACTGGGTTGTCCAAGTAATAAACCTTACATGAGTAAGGGTCGATCCCACAGAGATTGTTGGTATGAAGCAAGCTATGGTCATCTTGTAAATCTCAGTCAGGCGGATTATAATTGATTATGGATTTTTGAATAATAATAAATAATAAGCAGAAAATAAAGATAAATAACATAGGATAGAAATATTTATGTAAATTAATGGTGGGAATTTCAGATAAGCGTATGGAGATACTGTGCCCTTTCTTTTTCTACTTTCCTACTTCTTCCTTCAATCCTTCTTACTCCTTTTCATGGCAAGCTGTATGTAGGGCATCACCATTGTCAATGGCTACATCCCATCCTCTCAGTGAAAAAGGTCCAAATGCTCTGTCATAGCACGGCTAATCATCTGTCGGTTCTCAATCAGGTTGAAATAGAATCCCTTGATTCTTTTGCGTCTGTCACTAACGCCCAGCCTTCAGGAGTTTGAAGCTCGTCACAGTCATTCAATCTCGGAATCCTACTCGGAATACCACAGACAAGGTTAGACTTTCTGGATTTCCATGAATGCCGCCATCAATCTAGCTTATACCACGAAGATTCTGTTTAAGGAATCCAAGAGATATGCGCCCGGCCTAAGGTAGAATGGAAGTGGTTGTCAGTCACGCGCGTTCATAGGTGAGAATGATGATGAGTGTCATGGATCATTACATTCATCAAGTTGAAGTGCAACGAATATCTTAGAATAGGAATAAAGAGAATTGAATAGAAACAGTAGTAATTGTATTAAAACTTGAGGTACAGTAGAGCTCCACACCCTTAATCTATGGTGTGTAGAAACTCCACCGTTGAAAATACATAAGTGAAAGGTTCAGGCATGGCCGAATGGCCAGCCCCCAAAACGTGATCAATAGCCTCCTAAGATGAAGAATAAAATAAAACTGAGACCAAAGATGTCTAATACAATAGTAAATTATCCTATTTATACTAGACTAGCTACTAGGGTTTACATGAGTAAGTAATTGATGCATAAATCCACTTTTGGGGCCCACTTGGTGTGTGTTTGGGCTGAGCTTGATCTATGCATGAGCTGAGGCTTCTTTTGGAGTTGAACGCCAAGTTGTAACGTGTTTTGGGTGTTCAACTCCGGGTCGTGACGTGTTTCTGGCGTTTTACTCCAGACAGCAACATGAAACTGGCATTGTGTGCCAGTTTACATCGTCAATTCCCGAATAAAGTATGAACTATTATATATTGCTGGAAAGCTCTGGATGTCTACTTTCGAACGCCGTTGAGAGTGCACCATTTGGAGTTCTGTAGCTCCGGAAAATATATTTCGAGTGTAGAGAAGTCAGACTCCAACAGCATCAGCAGTCCTTTGTCAGCCTCCTATCAGAGTTTTGCTCAAGTCCCTCAATTTCAGCCAGAAATTACCTGAAATCACAGAAAAATACACAAACTCATAGTAAAGTCCAGAAATGTGAATTGAACATAAAAACTAATGAAAACATCCCTAAAAGTAGCTTGAACTTACTAAAAACTACCTAAAAACAATGCCAAAAAGCGTATAAATTATCCGCTCATCAGCGTTAAACGCCCAGCCTGGAACCCTGGTCGGTGTTTAAATGCTAGAATTCCTTTTTCACTGGGCGTTTTGAACGCCCATCTTTTTCTCTGTGATTCCTCTGCTGTGTGTTCTGAATCTTCAATTCTCTGTATTATTGACTTGAAAAGACATAATTTTGAAATTTTTTTTGAATTTTTTTAATGGAAGTGGTTGTCAGGCACGCGTTCATAAGGGAGAATGATGATAAGTGTCACGGATCATCACATTCTTCAGGTTGAACTGCGAGTGAATATCTTAGAATAAGAATAAGCTTGAATTGAATAGAAGAACAGTAGTAATTGCATTTATTCATAAGAAACAGTAGAGCTCCACACCTTAATCTATGAGGTGTAGAAACTCCACCGTTGAAAATACATATGTGATAAAAGTCCAAGCCATGCCTCCTAAATAACATGAAACAATCGAAAAAGGGTTCAAAGACCTGATCCCAAGATCAAAGATGATCAAAAGATGAAAATACAATAGCAAAAGGTCCTATTTATATTGAACTAGTAACCTAGGGTTTACAAAAATAAGTAAATGATGTAGAAATCCACTTCCGGAGCCCACTTCGTGTGTGCTTGGGCTGAGCATTGAAGCTTTCACGTGCATAGGCTTCTCTTGGAGTTAAACGCTAGCTCTGGTGCCAGTTTGGGCGTTTAACTCCAATTCTGGTGCCAGTTTGGGCATTTTACGCCAGAATTTTATGCTGACTTGGAACACCAGTTTAGGCAATCAAATCTCGGGCAAAGTATGAACTATTATACATTTCTGAAAAGCCCAAGATATCGACTTTCTAACGCAATTAAGATCGCGCCAATTGGGCTTCTGTAGCTCCAGAAAATATATTTTGAGTGCAGGGAGGTCAGAATCCAACAGCATCTGTAGTCCTTTTTCAGCCTCTGAATCATATTTTTGCTCAGGTCCCTCAATTTCAGCCAGAAAATATCTGAAATCACAGAAAAATACACAAAATCATAGTAAAGTCCAGAAATGTGATTTTTTCATAAAAACTAATAATTATATACTAAAAACTAACTAAATCATACTAAAAATTACCTAAAAACAATGCTAAAAAGCGTATAAATTATCCCCTCATCAATACCCTAACAAATGTGCAATAATAAACAACTAATCAATCTTTAAAGCAATATTAAACAATGTCTTAATGATTTTCACTGCTTCCGCCTGATGATGTTCTTCTTGTTGTCGATGTAATAGTTTCGTTCTCAACATTATTAGCCTAAAATAAATTAAAAACAGAAATGTCAACATAAAAATTGCCACATCTATGACACTATAACGATAATTCAAAGAAAAAATGTTAAAAAAGCATTAACCTTTTTTTGTGTCAAAAACTTGAACAACAAATTAATAAGAGTAGGGGTGTAAAGTTAGAATATACGAGACTAATACCATGCTAGAACATTAGATAATATAACAGTTATCATTTATTATAATTTTCAAAAGTATTAGTCCAACATAAATTCAACAAGAGAAGGTAATTTACCTGAGTTTTATGGTCAAATATACTAGTAAGTTCAATAGAAATTCTTCCTTTTTTAGCAAGAAAATAAGCCTTGAATGCAGTCAATGTCCCATCAAATTTAGACTCCAAACATTTGCTTGGGAGTAATTGGTAGTAGATGACATTGAAGTTGAAGAATTAGCTAACTGGCTAGGATGATTGGCATTTTTGAAAGTATTAGTAGGTGTTGCTCCCATTCCCATGTATTGCACCCTGCCAGAATGCTCCTCCCCAAACACTTTGCCAATAGCATCATTTATGGATGGTCCAGATTAATCTTTATCATTTTGAGTCATAAGTACTTCAATTTGTTCCTACATTTGAGATTTAAACAACAAAAAATTAACAAAATAACATTAAGATTTGGCAGATTTTGAAGTAATACTTTATACTAAAATAAACTAAAAAGTACAACTTACCACTATATCCCTTGCTTCATCAGTCCCTAACGACCCATCTTTCTTCTTATGAGTTTTTATGTACATTTCTCCATGGCTAATTTTTCGACCAGTTTCTAAAAACTATGCAAAAGAATATAAAAAAATTTAAGAGCATATGATAATTTAGTAAAAACAAAAAATGGCTGATTGTTCATACTATTTCATGTCTTTTCCTTGGGATGGGTTTCGAGCCACCAGTATGAAAAATTATTTGCTTCTTGCGAACTTCCTTATTTCTCCTACACATCTCATATGAAAAAAAGAAAAAAGATTAGAAAAGTGATTACGTATTAATATTATATTTTAAAAACTTTAGCATGTTACCATTGTAAAAGATAGAAAACAATACTGAACAAAGGATGCTCATTGATCTCTGTCGATGCCAACTGGGACATTATCAATGATTGCTTGTCTACTCATGCATAGATCATAAAACTCTTTTCATAACTTAATTCTATGTTGTGACCACTTTTTTACAAGGCTCAATTTGCAATATTGCTTTGCAATGCCCTCAAAAATTTTGAAATAAAATTTTGGCTATAAAAAAGAATCATACATAAATAACAAGATATCATTAACAATAGAAATTTTTAATAGGAATTTGATAAAAATAAATATTTCAAATACATACCTTCAGCAAGTTACTAAAACACTCTTCAAATCTAGATCAAGGTATGCCTAAAGATCCTGACCACTATGAGAAATTGATTGGAAATAACTTACAAACAGTTGTCAATGTTCCTAGATATCCAGCAAGCAAACCTTGAGCTTCTCTAATAGCTTGTTGATCTTCAAAGTTTACAACAACTTGCTCATCTCTAGATAAGTTATCCATTTCTTTAACTTTTTGCCTTTTAGTCTTAATAGTTCTATCTGTGCCTTTATTTAAAAAGTTTTAAACTAAATTAAAAATTTAAACACAAAGTATTTACATATAAAATTAATTATATGTAAGTACATATTTACTTTTAAAAATTAAATTTTAAACATTTTACAATTGAAAGCTTTTAAATTTTAAACAATTATGAAGAATTCACATATAACACAAAGGATAGCACAAATCCCAAAATAAAATTTCACTCCTAGACACATTACGATCAAGAAAGAAACAGATCATTTGGGCAAAGGAAGACTAAGATTGCAACAGAACATTAGTTAAGTACCTCTAAAAAAAATAAAAATGAGCTCTCAAGAATCTAGAATATTTTGCAGTTAAGGCTTAGAACTTAAGTAAAAACGAAAAACAGCAAATTTATCAAAAACTCGTGTAAATCATATGAACACCACTGTTCAGCTGTGGATTAGATCCTAAAAATAAACAAATTGAAAACCATATATCACTGAATAAAAATACATAAATAAATTATTTAAAAAAACCATTTCCCAAAAGAAACATTGCATTAATGGTACGATATTGATCTATGCATCAAGGAAAAAATGGAACCACGTTGGACAACAACAAATTTAATCGTAAAAAAATCAACCATATAAGTAGAGCTTACTTTTTTTTGTCCAATGTAGGGATGTCTGTCCTTGTATATTTGTCAATGATGACCTACAACATATAATGCATCAAAAGTTAGAAGAAAAAAAAAGAAACAGAAATGAAATAAAAGAAAAACCAGTAGTCATTACTAAGAAAAAGTCAGAAATTCATAAAACAGTAACCATAAGAAATAATTTTCAACCAATAGTGGTAACTGATTTTGTGTTAGTATCAATAATGTTAAAATCAAAGCCAAATGTGAAAATGTGAAATAGCAAAATTTGAAGAAATATCATTAAGGAACTTGATCGGAAAAATTGATTATGATGCTTGTAGATTCCTTTTTCCGTTCCTTTTCAACAATAAAAAACCAACAAAAAAATCAGCAATGCACTATAATAATAATAATAATAATAATAATAATAATAATAATAATAATAATAATAATAATAATAATAATGTGCCCATGCAAATAGAAGACACAAAAATTGGAATAACAATTCCCCACCGAAATGGAATTAAAAATTACAAAAACACAATTAAACTTAAATTTAGAGCTAGAAATTTATGATATTGTGATACAAAACACTAATCAGAAAGGGGATAAATAGTTTATAAACCCTAATTAGTTCATATACATACCTTTCTTATGGAAGAACAGTTGCAACTATGAACGCAAACATCAATATCAATTGAACACTGATGAGCGGATAATTTATACGCTTGTTGGCATTATTTTTAGGTAGTTTTTAGTAGGATCTAGCTACTTTTAGGGATGTTTTCATTAGCTTTTATGCTAAATTCACATTTCTGTACTTTACTATGAGTTTGTGTATTTTTCTGTGGTTTCAGGTATTTTCTGGCTGAAATTGAGGGACCTGAGCAAAACTCTGATAAAAGGCTGACAAAGGACTGCTGATGCTGTTGGATTCTGACCTCCCTGCACTCGAAATAAATTTTCTAGAACTACAGAACTCCAAATTGTGTGCTCTCAATGGCGTTGGAAAGTAGACATCGAGAACTTTCCAGAAATATATAATAGTCATACTTTATTCGAGATTAGATGACACAAACTGGCGCTCAACGCCAGTTCCATGCTGCATTCTCGAGTCAAACGCCAGAAACACGTCACAAACCAGAGTTTAAACGCCAAAAATACGTTTCAACTTGGCGTTTAACTCCAAAAGAAGTCTCTGCACATGTAAAGCTCAAGGTCAGTCCAAGCACACACCAAGTGGACCCCAGAAGTGGATTTCTGCATCAATTACCTATTTCTGTAAACCCTAGTAGCTAGTCTAGTATAAATAGGACATTTTACTATTGTATTAGACATCTTGGTTCCATCTTGGTTTTTGTCTTTTATCTTAGATCCATCTTTGGACGTTTGGTTCTTAGACTTTGGGGGCTGGCCATTTGGCCATGCCTGAACCTTGATCACTTATGTATTTTCAACGGTGGAGTTTCTACACACCATAGATTAAGGGTGTGGAGCTCTGTTGTACCTTGAGTTTTAATGCAATTACTACTATTTTCTATTCAATTCAATTTATTCCTGTTCCAAGATATTCGTTGCACTTCACCATGACGAATATGATGATCCGTGACACTCATCATCATTCTCACTTATGGACGTGTGACTGACAACCACTTCCATTCTTCTTTAGACCGAACGCATATCTCTTGGATTCCTTAATCAGAATCTTCATAGTATAAGCTAGAATTGTTGGCGGCATTCATGAGAATCTGGAAAGTCTAAACCTTGTCTGTGGTATTCTGAGTAGGATTCAGGGATTGAATGACTATGACGAACTTCAAACTCGCGATTGTTGGGCGTGATGACAAACGCAAAAGAATCAACGGATTCTATTCCGACATGATCGAGAACCGACAGATGATTAGCCGTGCTGTGACAAGAGCATTTGGACCTTTTTCACTGAGAGGATGGGATGTAGCCATTGACAACGGTGATTCCCTACATACAGCTTGCCATGAAAAGGAGTAAGAAGGATTGAAGGAAGGCAGTAGGAAAGCAGAGATTCAATAGGGACAAAGCATCTCTATATACTTATCTGAAATTCTCACTAATGATTTACATAAGTATTTCTATCTTTATTTTCTGTTTTTTATTATTATTCGAAAATTCCACAACCATTTATTATCCGCCTAACTGAGATTTACAAGATGACCATAGCTTGCTTCATACCAACAATCTCCGTAGGATCGACCCTTACTCACGTAAGGTTTATTACTTGGACGACCCAGTGCACTTGTTGGTTAGTTGTGCGAAGTTGTGAAGAAAGTGCTGAGTTAGTAGATGCGCACACCAAGTTGAATGCCATTATTAGAGATCACAATTTCGTGCACCAAGTTTTTGGCGCCGTTACCGGGGATTGTTCGAGTTTGGACAACTGGCGGTTCATCTTATTGCTCAGATTAGGTAATTTTATTTTTGTTTTATTTTCAAAAATTTTTTCAAAAATCTTTCAAAAAATTTTTCCCTTTTTTTCGAAAATTATTCTAAATTTTTAAGAATGAATTCTAGAGTTTCATGGTAACACGTTGAAGCCTGGCTGGCTGTAAAGCCATATCCAAATTCTTTTGAATTGAGGCTTCCACTTGTCAACATAAAAGGCATGTATATGGAGTTGGATGAAGTATCAGCTATTGCATGCCTGATTTATATCCTAAAGCTGGCTGGCTATTAAGCCATGTCCAACCCTTGGATTAGAGCTTTAGGCTAACATTGAAATATTCCTGGAATTCCTATTAAAAATTTTGAATTTCTTATTTTCTTTTTCCTATAAAATTTCAAAAAAAAATTAGAAAATCATAAAATCAAAAATATTTTGTGTTTCTTGTTTGAGTCTTGAGTCAATTTTTTAAGTTTGGTGTCAATTGCATATTTCTAAAAATTTATGCATTTTTCGAAAATTCATGCATGGTGTTCTTCATGATCTTCAAGTTGTTCTTGGTAAGTTTTCTTGTTTGATCTTGATGTTTTCTTATTTTGTATCTTTTGTTGTTTTTCATGTGCATTTTTGCATTCATAGTGTCTAAGCATTAAAGATTTCTAAGTTTGGTGTTTTGCATGTTTTCTTTGCATCAAAAATTTTTCAAAAATATGTTCTTGATGTTCATCATGATCTTCAAAGTGTTCTTGGTGTTCATCTTGACATCCATAGTGTTCTTGCATGCATCATTGGTTTTGATCCAAAATTCTCATGTTTTAGGTCATATTGGTGTTTTTCCCTCTCCTCATTAAAAATTCAAAAATAAAAAAAAATTATCTTTTCCTTATTTTGCTCATAAATTTCGAAAATTTGGGTTGACTTAGTCAAAATTTTTTAAAACTTAGCTATTTCTTAAAAGTCAAGTCAAAATTTCAAATTTAAAAATTTTATCTTTCCAAAATCTTTTTCAAAAATCAAATCTTTTTTATTTTTCTTATTAATTTTCGAAAATATTTAAAAATAATTTTTTAAAAATCTTTTTCTTAATTTTATTTCAAATTTTCGAAACTTTATTAACAATTAACGTGATTGATTCAAAAAATTTGAAGTTTGTCACTTTCTTGTTAAGAAATGTTCAATCTTTAAATTCTAGAATCATATCTCTTAGTTTCTTGTTAGTCAAGTAATTAATTTTAAATTTTAAAATTCAAATCTTTTTCAAATATTCTTTTCAAATAATATCTTTTTCAAAAAATTTTGATTTCAAAATATCTTTTCTAACTTCTTATCTTTTTAAAATTGAATTTCAAATCTTATTCAACTAACTCATTGACTTTTTGTTTGTTTCTTAACTTTTTCAAAACCACCTAACTACTTTTCCCTTTCTAGTTTTTGAAAATTCCTCCCTCTTTTTCAAAATTTTCTTAATTAACTAATTGTTTTAAATTTTAATTTTAATTTTATTTCTTCCTTTAATTTTCAAAAATCACTAACTTATTTTTCAAAATTAATTTTCGAAAACTCCTCTCTCTCTTCTTCTTCTATTTATTTATTTATTTACTAACACTTCTCTTCATCTCAAGAATTCGAACCTATCTTCCCCTTTGTGTTTGGATTCTTAACTCTTTTTCTTCTTTTATCCCTTTCTTCTTCTACTAACATAAAGGAATCTCTCTACTGTGGTAAAGAGGATCCCTATTATTATTTTCTGTTCCCTTATTTTTTATATGAGCAGGAGAAAGGATAAGAATATTCTTGTTGAAGCAGATCTTGAACCTGAAAGGACTCTGAAGAGGAAACTAAGAGAAGCTAAATTACAACAATCCAGAGACAACCTTACTGAAATTTTTTAAAAGGAAGAGAATATGGCAACCGAAAATAAGAATGCAAGGAGGATGCTTGGTGATTATACTACACCTACTTTCAAGTTTGATGGAAGAAGCATCTCAATCCCTGCCATTGGAGCAAACAATTTTGAGCTGAAACCTCAACTAGTTGCTCTAATGCAACAGAACTGCAAGTTCCATGGACTTCCATCAGAAGATCCCTACCAGTTTTTAACTGAGTTCTTGCAGATCTGTGAGAATGTTAAGACTAATGGAGTAGATTCCGAAGTCTACAGGCTCATGCATTTCCCTTTTGTTGTAAGAGACAGAGCTAGAACATGGTTGGATTCACAACCTAAAGATAGCCTGGACTCATGGGATAAGCTGGTCGTGGCCTTCTTGGCTAAGTTCTTTCCTCCTCAAAAGTTGAGCAAGCTTAGAGTGGATATTCAGACCTTCAAACAAAAAGATGGTGAATCCCTTTATGAAGCTTGGGAAAGATACAAACAGATGACCAAAAGGTGTCCTTCTGACATGCTTTTAGAGTGGACCATTTTGGATATATTCTATTATGGTCTATCTGAGTTCTCCAAGATGTCAATGGACCATTTTGTAGGTAGATCCATTCACCTAAAGAAAATGCCTGCAGAAGCTCAAGAACTCATTGACATGGTTGTAAATAACCAGTTCATGTACACATCTGAGAGGAATTCTGTGAGTAATGGAACGCCTCAGAGGAAGGGAGTTCTTGAAATTGATGCTTTGAATGCCATATTGGCTCAGAACAAAATGTTGACTCAGCAAGTCAACATGATTTCTCAAAGTCTAAATGGATGGCAAAATGCATCCAACAGTACTAAAGAGGCATCTTCTGAAGAAGAAGCTTATGATCCTGAGAACCCTGCAATAGCAGAGGTAAATTACATGGGTGAACCTTATGGAAACACCTATAATTCTTCATGGAAAAATCATCCAAATTTCTCATTGAAGGATCAACAAAAGCCTCAACAAGGCTTTAATAATGGTGGAAGAAATAGGCTCAGCAATAGCAAGCCTTTTCCATCATCTTCTCAGCAACAGATAGAAAATTCTAAGCAGAGCACCTCTAGCCTAGCAAATATAGTCTCTGATCTGTCTAAGGCTACTTTAAGTTTCATGAGTGAAATAAAGTCCTCCATCAGAAATTTGGAGGCACAAGTGGGCCAGCTGAGTAAGAAAATCACTGAAATTCCTCCTAGTACTCTCCCAAGCAATATTGAAGAGAATCCAAAAAGAGAGTGCAAGGCTATTAACATAATCAACATGGCCGAACCTAGAGAGAAAGGAGAGGACGTGAATCCCAATGAGGAAGACCTCATGGGACGTCTCTCAAGCAAGAAGGAGCTCCTTATTGAGAACCCAAAAGGATCTGAAGGTCATATAGAGACCATAGAGATTTCATTAAACCTCCTTCTACCATTCATGAGCTCTGAAGACTATTCTTCCTCTGAAGAGGATGAAGATGTAACTGGAGAGCAAGTTGTTCAATATCTAGGAGCCATCATGAAGCTGAATGCCAAGTTATTTGGTAATGAGACCTGGGAAGGTGAACCTCCCTTGCTCATTAATGAACTAGATACATGGGTTTAGCAAACCTTACCTCAAAAGAGACAAGATCATGGTAAATTCTTAATACCCTGTACCATAGGCACCATGACCTTTGAGAAGGCTCTGTGTGACCTAGGGTCGGGCATAAATCTTATGCCACTCTCTGTAATGGAGAAGCTGGGGATCATTGAGGTACAGCCTGCCATATTCTCATTACAAATGGCAGACAAGTCAGTAAGACAAGCTTATGGATTGGTAGAGGACGTGTTAGTAAAGGTTGAAGGCCTTTACATCCCTACTGATTTCATAATCTTAGACACTAGGAAGGAGGATGATGAATGCATCATCCTTGGAAGACCTTTCCTAGCCACAGCAGGAGCTGTGATAGATGTTAACAGAGGAGAATTAGTCCTTCAATTGAATAGGGACTACCTTGTGTTTAAGACCCAAGGGTGTTTTTTTGTATACATAGAGAAGAAGCATGAAAAGCTTCTCTCAGTACAGAGTCAAACAAAGCCCCCACAATCAAGCTCTAAGTTTGGTGTTGGGAGGCCACAGCCAAACTCCAAGTTTGGTGTTGAATCCCCACATCCAAACTCTAAGTTTGTTGTTGGGAGTCTACAACATTGACCTGATCCCCTGTGAGGCTCCATGAGAGCCCACTGTCAAGCTATTGACATTAAAGAAGCGCTCATTGGGAGGCAACCCAATTTTTATTTATCTAATTTTATTTTTCTTTTATTTTTCTTTTATATTTTATTAGGTTCATGATAATGTAGAGTCACAAAATAAATACTAAAATTAAAAACAGAATCAAAAACAGCAGAAGAAATAGCACACCCTGGAGGAAGGGATTACTGGCGTTTAAACGCCAGTAAGGAGCATCTGGCTGGCATTCAACGCCAGAAACATGCTGCAGATGGGCATTGAACGCCCAAAACAAGCATGAAGCTGGCGTTCAACGCCAGAAACAAGCATCAATCTGGCATTGAATGCCAGGATTGCATGCAGAGGGTGTTTTACACGCCTCATTGGTGTATGGATGATAATCCTTGACACCTCAGGATCTGTCGACCCCACAGGATAATCTCAGGATCTGTGGACCCCACAGGATCTCTACCTACCTCAACTCACCCTCTTTCACACAATCCAATAAACATTCTTCCCCAAAACCCTTCACCAATCACCTCAATCACTCTTCCCCCATCACCTCTTCACCACACACATCCGCCCACTCTTCCTCATAAACCCCACCTACCTTCAAAATTCAAAATTTCTTTCCCACCCAAACCCACCCTAAATGGCCGAAACTACTCCTCTCCCTTCACTATATAAACACCTCTATCCCTCTTCATTTTTGCACACCACAACCCTCTCTTCTTCACCTTGGCTGAAACCAAACACTTCTCCCTTTCCTCTATATTTTCTTCTTTTTCTTCTTCTTCTTTCTTCTCTTGCTCGAGGGTGACCAATATTCTAAGTTTGGTGTGGTAAAAGCATAGCTTTTTTGTTTTTCCATAACCACTTATGGCACCTAAGGCCGGAGAAACCTCTAGAAAAGGGAAAGAGAAGACAAAAGCTTCCACCTCCGAGTCATGGGAGATGGAGAGATTCATCTCTAAAGCCCACCAAGACCACTTCTATGAAGTTATGGCCAAGAAGAAGGTGATCCCTGAGGTCCCTTTCTAGCTCAAAAAAAATGAGTATCTGGAAATCCGACATGAGATTCAAAGAAGAGGTTGGGAAGTTCTTACCAATCCCATTCAACAAGTCAGAATCTTAATGGTTCAAGAGTTCTATGCCAATGCATGGATCACTAGGAGCCATGATCAAAGTATGAACCCAAATTCAAAGAATTATCTTACAATGGTTCGGGGGAAATACTTAGATTTCAGCCCAGAAAATATGAGGTTGGCATTCAACTTGCCTATAATGCAAGAAGATGCACGCCCCTACACTAGAAGGGTCAACTTTGATCAAAGGTTGGACCAAGTCCTTATGGACATATGTGTGGAAGGAGCTTAATGGAAAAGAGACTCCAAAGGCAAGCCGGTTCAATTAAGAAGACTGGACCTCAAGCCTGTGGCTAGAGGATGGTTGGAGTTCATCCAACGCTCCATCATCCCCACTAGCAACCGATCTGAAGTTACCGTGGATCGGGCCATCATGATCCATAGCATCATGATTGGAGAGGAAGTAGAAGTTCATGAAGTCATCTCCCTTGAATTCTACAAAATAGCCGAAAAGCCCTTTACCTTGGCAAGGCTAGCTTTTCCTCATCTTATTTGCCATCTATGCTACTCAACTGGAGTTGTTATAGAAGGAGACATCCTCATTGAAGAGGACAAGTCCATCACAAAGAAGAGGATGGAGCAAACAAGAGAGCCCACTCATGGATCCCAAGAGACGCATGAGGAAGCTCATCACCAAGGAATCCCAGAGATGCCTCAAGGGATGCACTTTCCTTCCAACAACTATTGGGAACAACTCAACACTTCTCTAGAAGACTTGAGTTATAACATAGACCAACTAAGGGTGGAACACCAAGAGCACTCCATCATTCTCCATGAGATTAGAGAAGATCAAAGAGCAATGAGGGAGGAGCAACAAAGGCAAGGAAGAGACATAGAAGAGCTCAAGGACATCATTGGTTCTTCAAGAAGAAAGCACCACCATCACTGAGGTGGACTCATTCCTCGTTCTTATTTTCTCTGTTTTTCGATTTTTATGCTTCATGTTTATCTATGTTTGTGTCTTTCCTACATGATCATTAGTATTTAGTAACTATGTCTTAAGGCTATGAATAAATCCATAAATCATTCACCTCTCTTAAATGAAAAATGTTTCTAATACAAAAGAACAAGAAGTACATGAGTTTCGAATTTATCCTTGAAATTAGTTTAATTATATTGATGTGGTGACAATACTTTTTGTTTTCTGAATGAATGCTTGAACAGTGCATATTTTTGATCTTGTTGTTTATGAATGTTAAAATTATTGGCTCTTGAAAGAATGATGAACAAGAGAAATGTTATTGATGATCTGAAAAATCATAAAATTGATTCTTGAAGCAAGCAGTGAAAAAAAATGGTGAAATATATATATAGAAAGAAAAAAGAAAAAGCAAGCAGAAAAAGCCAATAGCCCTTAAAACCAAAAGGCAAGGGTAAAAAGGATCCAAGGCTTTGAGCATCAATGGATAGGAGGGCCCAAGGAAGTAAATCCAGGCCTAAGCAGCTAAATCAAGCTGTCCCTAACCATGTGCTTGTGGCATGCAGGTCCAAGTGAAAAGCTTGAGACTGAGTGGTTAAAGTCGTGATCCAAAGCAAAAAGAGTGTGCTTAAGAGCTCTGGACACCTCTAACTGGGGACTCTAGCAAAGCTGAGTCACAATCTAAAAAGGTTCACCCAGTCATGTGTCTGTGGCATTTATATATCCGGTGGTAATATTGGAAAACAAAGTGCTTAGGGCCACGGCCAAGACTCATAAAAGTAGCTGTGTTCAAGAATCAACATACTTAACTAGGAGAATTAATAACACTATCTGAATTCTGAGTTCCTATAGATGCCAATCATTCTAAACTCCAAAGGATAAAGTGAGATGCCAAAACTGTTCAGAGGCAAAAAGCTACAAGTCCCGCTCATCTAATTAGAACTAATATTCATTGATATTTTGGGATTTATAGTATATTCTCTTCTTTTTATCCTATTTGATTTTTAGTTGCTTGGGGACAAGCAACAATTTAAGTTTGGTGTTGTGATGAGCGGATAATTTATACGCTTTTTGGCATTATTTTTAGGTAGTTTTTAGTAGGATCTAGCTACTTTTAGGGATGTTTTCATTAGTTTTTATGCTAAATTCACATTTCTGGACTTCACTATGAGTTTGTGTGTTTTTCTGTGATTTCAGGTATTTTCTGGCTGAAATTGAGGGACCTGAGCAAAACTCTGATAAAAGGCTGACAAAGGACTGCTGATGCTGTTGGATTCTGACCTCCCTGCATTCGAAATGGATTTTCTAGAGCTACAGAACTCCAAATGGCGCGCTCTCAATGGAGTTGGAAAGAAGACATCCAGAGCTTTCCATCAATATATAATAGTCAATACTTTATTCGAGATTAGATGACGCAAAATGGTGCTCAACGCCAGTTTCATGCTGCATTCTGGAGTCAAACGCCAGAAACACATCACAAACCAGAGTTAAACACCAAAAATACGTTACAACTTGGCGTTTAACTCCAAAAGAAGCCTCTGCACATGTAAAGCTCAAGCTCAGCCCAAGCACACACCAAGTGCGCCTCGGAAGTGGATTTCTGCATCAATTACCTATTTCTGTAAACCCTAGTAGCTAGTCTAGTATAAATAGGACATTTTACTATTGTATTAGACATCTTGGTTCCATCTTGATTTTCATCTTTTATCTTAGATCCATCTTTGGACGTTTAGTTCTTAAACTTTGGGGGCTGGCCATTCGGCCATGCCTGAACCTTGATCACTTTTGTATTTTCAATGGTGGAGTTTCTACACACCACAGATTAAGGGTGTGGAGCTCTGCTGTACCTCGAGTTTTAATGCAATTACTATTATTTTTTATTCAATTCAGTTTATTCCTGTTCCAAGATATTCGTTGCACTTCACCATGACGAATGTGATGATCCGTGACACTCATCATCATTCTCACTTATGGACGCGTGACTGACAACCACTTCCGTTCTACTTTAGACCGAACGCATATCTCTTGGATTCCTTAATCAGAATTTTCGTGGTATAAGCTAGAATTGTTGGCGGCATTCATGAGAATCTGGAAAGTCTAAACCTTGTCTGTGGTATTCCGAGTAGGATTCGGGGATTGAATGACTGTGACGAGCTTCAAACTCGCGATTATTGAGCGTGATGACAAACGCAAAAGAATCAACGGATTCTATTCCGACATGATCGAGAACCGACAGATGATTAGCCGTGCTGTGACAAGAGCATTTGGACCTTTTTCACTGAGAGGATGGGATGTAGCCATTGACAATGGTGATGCCCTACATACAGCTTGCCATGGAAAGGAGTAAGAAGGATTGAAGGAAGGCAATAAGAAAGCAGAGATTCAATAGGGACAAAGCATCTCCATATACTTATCTGAAATTTTCACTAATGATTTACATAAGTATTTCTATCTTTATTTTCTGTTTATTTATTATTATTATTATTCAAAAATTCCACAACCATTTATTATCCGCCTAACTGAGATTTACAAGATGACCATAGTTTGCTTTATACCAATAATCTCCGTGGGATCAACCCTTACTCACGTAAGGTTTATTACTTAGACGACCCAGTGCACTTGCTGGTTAGTTGTGCGAAGTTGTGAAGAAAGTGTGAGTTAGTAGATGCGCACACCAAGTTGAATGCCATTGTTAGAGATCACAATTTCGTGCACCAAACATGAACATCAGCAGTAACACAAATGGAAACACAAATACTAGCAGGAACCGCTTCGCCAACAGCAGCAGTAACCGGAACGCTAATAGCAGCAGTATTATGAACGGGAGTTGCAGTGGCACAATCTCGAACAGCAGCAACAATCAATGAAGAAATGTGAACAACTGAGAATGAAGCAGTTACTATATCAGGAGAGTGGGAGCAGAAAAGGGTGTGAGCGAGGTGGAAAAATGTGTTCCGTGGGAAGAAAGAGCTTTTTGCTTTGCCAAATTGTTTGGGGAATTGATATAGTTTTGGGGGAGTTTCAAAAATCTTACTATTCAAAATAAAGACTGCTGTTAATAAAACTCTTAACAAAATAAAAGATAATTTTTTATTCTAAAAATTAAATTTGTAGGATTTTTTAAAACTTCCGGTAATAAACTCCTACAATATAGCCTTTTTTTGTCGTGCGCGTTGATAACCGCGATGGAGACATTAACAAACTTAACGCAACTTGGCAAATTGCAGGAGTAGAGGACTTTGAGATTGGTATTATTTTTTGTTTTATGGTTATGTTAAAGCATAGATGTAATTTCTTAATTAGGATAGTTTTATGTAGGTAGTATGCAGTACATGTTATGATCGGTATAAATGTTAGGATATGATGTTAGCTGCAAGTTAAATTAGATGTTATTGATTTAGTTATTAATTAAGGTTATTAACTAAGGTTAGGATTTGTTTGAACGCACGAATACGATGTTAAGTTTAAATGCTAGTATGCTATGTTATTGTTAAGCATAAGTTTATTAATGTAGTTATTAATTTAGGGGATTAACAATTTGTAATAAATCTAATGATATAGCAAAATTTTTATGTTTGTATTTACTAATATCTAAGTAAATTGTTTATTGTGAAATTTTGTTTTTATTTAGACTAAGTAATATATACAGATGTATTTGTTGCTTAGCAAGTAACACTATGTTTGTTTAGATGAAAAATAGGAAAGATTGAATTCTGAAGGAAAGAAATAGGATGAACATGTCAAATTTCAGCTATTTGGGATAGAAAATGTTAAGAAAAATAATCAAAGTGCCAAAAAGTAAAAGAGAACCATAAAAAAGTTTTCGCTCTAACTTAGGCAAGAAAATGGAAGAAAAAAACTATTTCACTCTATTATTCCAAACCCTACCCTTTTCCTTTCTTCTAGAATCATCTTCCATCCTGTGATTCAGCCGTTCATGCTATCCAGTTTCAATACTATCAAGCACTGCAACTTTTAGCCATGTCCATTCATCCACCACTGCGCAACCAGTCTAGTCATAACGTTTTGCGTCTACTAGTGAAAATTAGGTAAGTTTATTTCACATTTAACTCCGTATATCTATGAATCTGTGTGCTTGTGATTCAATTTAAAGTGTATGGAATGAGATTACATTTTTATTTGATTTATTAGTTTGTTTATTTTCATGTCTTTAAACTGTTCGATAAAATATTCTAATAAAAACATGCAAACATACTGATTCATAAGTTCATCAAAGTTGGGAAAATTAACATGTGTATGAACTATAGAGTAGTGTAACTATTTTTTGTATATAAGAAATGTTTGAAAAAGATCACAATTTTATTTTCATGTAAGTACGCAATTTTTTTATGGAAGCACAATTTTGATTTTTATCAAACACACCATTTTTGCTAAATGGCACACAATTTCTTCATGTATACACGTATTATCTATTTAAAAAGTATATATTATGATTGCCAAATACAAATAACACACAAACAAATAATTCTACTTGTGTTCTTTAGAAACATGATAATGTATTGTATTTTTAACACATACAAATTGAATTTAATTTCACTATAATAAGAATGGCACAAATTATAATTTATATACTTTAAAATGAACTTTTCACAATTACATTTGCAAGCACACAAATAGTTAAATTTGTGATTTCAGCTAAATGAAAGTATAGTTTTGTTTACTACAATTGCCAAGAGGCACACAATTTCTATCATTGTTGGTTACTTTCTTTTTTTTCAATTTTTTGGCTTTTTTTTATATGTAGTTTATGTTAAAGTTTTTTCAAAAGCTATAAAAAATAGATTTCTTTCAATTGATTGATATTCTTTTACAATTAAATATATTTGATTAAGAGTTTATATGTATGAATACTAGTTATTTAATTGCATTGCGTATATTTAACCTATGATGCTAATTTTTTTTTGTGCTGTCAATCTAAGATATGTACATTTGAACCTACAAAGTGCTTGTTAAATGGATAAAGATGATCATGAAGAAAGCTTTTTGTCGCCGATATGGAAGATATCTTTAATTGTGATTTCCCACTAAACCATCCCTTTAAGTTTGGGGTTGATAACCAGAAAAATATATTAACCCTTGAAAACCAATAACATATATTAACAGTTTTGAATGAAGATTAAAAAAGATGACAAAAATTATGCACAATAATACTAATATGTTACATCGTGCACATGTTATACTTACTGAGATTGATGTCTACATAAGTTGACAATTCTATATCCCATAAAATGGTTGGGCAAGAACAAATTCGAGCTATTTTAATGCAACTGTTAAGTGAAACTAATAGGTGTCGTGATATCCTACGCATGGGTCCTGATGCATTTCTTCAATTGTGTGAGAAATTAAAAGTAGCATATCAAGTGAGAGATACAAAACAAGTTGCTAGGTTCTTGTATATAATAGCTCATAATATGAAAATTAGAACCGTTTCTTTTTTCTACTATTAGCCGCGACTTTCTTGCTGTTCTAGGGTCAATTATTTTACTAGAAGAAGAATTTCTTCGACAACCATCTGCAACCGTTATTTCTCCGGCAATCCTTCACTATTATAGATTTTATCCTTATATTTAGCTATGGACATGTACAATTATAGGAGTATATAATTTTGTTTGATATAGCAAATTTTATGTTACTTTATTAATTAATAGACTATTATTTAGGATCGTATTGGAGCTATAGATGGAACACATTTTCATGCCAAAGTGCCAATAGCAGATTAACCCAAATTTCGAAGGAGAAAAGAGTGGCATACACAAAATGTATTAGCTGCATAGAATTTTGATACGAAATTCACTTATGTATTAAGAGGTTGTAAAGGAATCGCATCTAACTCAAAAGTTCTTAAGGATGCATTATAAAGGGATGATAATCTTAAACTTCCACGAGGTTAGCATATACATAAAATATCATTATATCATAAGTAGTTAAAGGTTAGTAGTTTATGTGTTTAACCTAAATTAATCCTTTTAAAGGATGAGTTTTACAGGAAAATTTTACTTTGGAGATGCTAGATTTATGTTAAAGCATGGATTAATTATCCCATATCGAGGTATAAGATATCACTTAAAAGAGTATGCAAAACGTGGCCTAGAAAATAAAAAAGAATTATTTAATCTTCGTCATGTTTCATTGAGAAATGTTATCAAAAGGTCATTTGAAATTTTAAAGAAAAAATTTGCAACAATCACAAGTGGCACTGAACCACATTATGACTTTGAAACTATGACTGAAATTGTTTTAGCTTGTTTTATATTACGTATTTTTTTAATGGGTGTAAATCCTGATCCACATCTCATAACCCAAGTTGATTGAAAACTGCAAGATAATAATCCAGAAGAGGGTGAAATAGTTCGACATGAACAAGATAAAGACTATAGGCGGGGAGCTATATTAGGGGATGAAATAGCTGCTCAAATATGGGCTGACCATCAACTAGGACTCTGATCACTTTTTTAAAAAAATGCAAATGAATTTATTAGTTGTATTATGTGTGAGTTGAATTGATATTTTAACTTTGATGTGTTATTATTAAATTCATATGTTACCTCTTAATGTGTTATTATATTTTATTTAATGACTTTAGTGTGCAATTGTTAAATCAACTTGTGACATGTATTTATGGAGTATATTGATTCTTTATCTATTCAATAAATGTCAAGATAGTTAACAAATAATTTGATTTAAGATTATGGTATGTTGTTTCTCTCCACTTATTTTGTATATTGAGAGGTATTAATGGCAAAGAAAACATCATGCCAAGGTGAGGCCACTAGTTGAGATACCTTAAGATGGACTGACGAAATGGATACAATTTTTATTGATGCTTTGATTGAAGAATATCACAAAGAAAATGGAAAGGATGACACATTTACTACAATGGCATATGACAATATACTTTCACTTTTGAGATCTACTTATAGTAACCACCTCCACAAAGAAAATCTTAAGAATAGACTGAAGACTTTAAAGGATCATTTTGGAGTTTGTTATGATCATTTTCATGGCCTTAGTGGATTTTCTTGGAATCCAATTACAAAGATGTTTGAGCCTAAAGCTGAAGTTTGGAAAGAATTAATTAAGGTAGACTTTATGCATTCATTATCTTATTTGGTTACGAATTTAACTAGTAAATATTCAAGAATTATATTAAAAATGTATATTTACATATAGATATACTCATAGTAAATATTCTTCTATTTTACTTAGGCAAAACCAGAAGTGAAAAAGTGGATACGTACTCCAATAAAATATTATGATAAATTGTTTGAGATATATAGTACAGACAGAGCAATATAAAAATATACTAAAAGGGTCAAAGAAAAAGTCAAAAGGTGGGAGAAGAATAAAGAAACAATTAACTTGAATGATGATGATATTTTTCTAAATATGGAAGAGGAGTGAAATGATGAGCCAATTACTCCTCATGCTACTAGTTTTACAATGGGTTATAGTCCTGAAATTGGTTTGTCAAACCAATCAACTGGCTCTCATGGAACATCATCAATAGGTAATAAACACAAAACAACCATGAGTGATAAATTAGAATCAGAAATGAAAAAAATGCGTCAGGGCATTCAAGCATTGATTGAGATGATGAAGGATGGGAATCATTTTTGTGAGAGATCAATTAATATCACTGAAAAACAAGTGTTAACAGCTGAAGAACAAGTGCAGGTAGCTAAGGAGCAAGTTGAAATTGCTAAACAGCAAGTGCGAATAGATGAAAGGAGTCTTGTGATTCTTTAGCAAAATAGGCCTCGAATTTACTTTGAAAATGATGTGTGGATTGAGTTAGAGAATTTAGGTATGATGCCAGAATTGTGTATGAGGTGTTACCGCTTTTTATCAGAAAAAATATATAGAGCTAAGAGAGAATTTCTTGGTGTTTCAGCTGACGTACATCATGCCACATTATATGAATTTATGAAAGAAGCTGGTGCATTCTAGAAATAATAGTCCTAGTAATGTGGCTAATATTTTGATATTGGCATAAATATAACTTTAGATTTGAGGAAGGTACTAGTATCTTTATATTTTGTGGGTAATATATCTATGACTTAATTAAGGCTTATAATGATAATACCTCATGCCTTTGTAGGGGTGAATACGGATTGGATCATATATGACCAAAATTTTTATCCGATTTGCACTAAAATCATCGGATCGGATATAATATCGGTAGTTGTTAAGCTTGGATCCAATCCGATCCGCACATTTGCGGATCGGATCAGATATATTCGCAAAATACAAAAATATTTTTATTAAAAAATATCAATAAAATTTATTTTTTCTATTCTTTTAAATATGTTTACTCTTAAAATAATATTAAACATACTTTTTTAAAATAATAAATTAAAATAATACAACATATATGATAATTATTAGTTAAAAAATATAAAAAGAATATTTACTTATTTATTTCTTTATTTTTTTGGATACGCGGATATGCAGATACCTACACAAAGTCTACAATCCGATACTATTAGTGTGCAGATCGGATCCATATCCGTATTTTTCGAATCGGATTCTAATAAACACCGCGAATATACGGATCGGATCCGATCTATGAACACCCCTATGCCTTTGTATTTATGACTTTCATAACTATAACTATTGTTAACTATGCTATTAGTAATGACTTAGTCAAAGAAGTCTATACTATTAGTAATTACTTGATCAAAGAGATCCTAGTGTTAACTTTGTTAGTTTCATCCATAAATTTTATTTTTAGCTGATCTTAACTTGGTATTATATAAGAAATCTTTGATGTGTATTTGTTAATGTAATATAAAACACAATATATTAATTAGATGATATCATGTGATCTGTTAGTATATTTGGAGCTATGAACATATAACTGTTAATTTATGTATATTTTCTTCTTGAAATTATCTCTAATTTATGTGTTGAGATGAGTAGTATACAAAAATAAAATTTATATCTAAATATATCACCCTAATTTTATTATTATTATTATTATTATTATTATTATTATTATTATTATTATTATTATTATTATTATTATTATTATTTATAAAATTTATATTCTTAACTTGTTATATTAAAAATATAGTTAAATTTTGTTATTATTATTTAATGAAATTGTTTAATATATTACATAATCATATACATAATAACATGCCTATATAATACAAAGGATAAAATTATCATTATATAACTTTACTCATTTTTTTCTTCCACTTTTTCTTCCAAACAAACAACATAAATTAATCATTTTTTAATATCTTTCCATCTTATTTTTTTTTTCATCCAAAGACACCAATAGAAATTAAATTTTACCTCAATTTCTTTCCTTCCTATTTTTTTTCCTCAATTTCTTTCCTTGCTATTTCTTTCCTCCACCAAACAAAGCCTAAGTGTGTTCACTTAATCTACCATATATAGGAGTTGCAAAATGAATTTCGTTATTCACTATTTCTCTAAATAAATTTATTTAAATTGATTAAAATAGATGTTTATTAGTGTAGTCATTAGTTATCTTAGGAGACATTTTCATTTGCATTATATTACACAGACGTTAAAGCTAATTATTTTTCTAAACATTTTCATTATTCAAGTAAACTTTTTTATGCAAATAAATTCATAATTTAAGTGTTTGTACTTGTTTGCTTGAATAGTTTACTTATAAGTAAAATTAATTCTTGATTTGGTATTTTTATTGTTTACCAGAGGCCTCACCTATTTCTTCGAAGGAGGGTGAGTCACACACTCCTACCACCAGACACCATTGTCTCGTACCTACGGGAGGCTCGGTTCAGTGATGCATTGCTGCTTAAAAATTTTGTGTTCGACAACATCCTGATCACGACATTCGTTGAGCGTTGGTGCCCAGAGACCCACACCTTCTATATGCCTTGGGGTGAGTGTACGATCACCCTACAGGACGTCGCATACCACTTCAGGTTGCGCGCTAATGGAGAGCCCATGGGTGGCTGCTTTCAAGACTTCCACACGTGGTACGGTACTAGGGCCTAAGAGTTGGTTGAGAGGCTACTCAAAGATAGGCCTCCAGTAGCAGAGAGCATAGAGAAAGGAATCCTTCTCCTAAAGCTGACATGGCTTTGGAATCGTGTCCGACAAATGCCACCCGGTACTGATGACACAACCACCCTCTGACAGTATGCGAAGTGCTACATATTGTTGATGATCAGAGGTTATCTATTGACTAATAACTCCAATAATTAGGTTCATCTCCGGTGGCTCTGATGCGTGAGCATCTTTCTTATCTTTTTCTAGTGAATTTGCATTTAAATTCTTGAGTTTAATCAAGAATTAATTATCTTTTAGCCACTATGGATGCTACTTTGAGTCTCGTGTAATTTTGTTTATTTTAGGTAAAATTTGGCTGGATTTGATGGAGAGAAAGCTTGCACAAATAGAAGGAGCACAAGAATTAAAGAAGATTATCAGTGAGGAGCGACGCGTGTGCGTACCTGAGGCGTACATGTGACACGCAAAGAAGACCATCGACGCGTACGCGTGACATGCGCCACATGCAGAAAATAAAGAAAACGATGGGGGCGATTTCTGGGCCCCATTTTGGCACTAAAGTAAGGCGCAGCTCTTTGCCAAGTTAGGCGTGGATCCAGTGAAGCAAGTGGTCCCCATCCATCAATTGAAGACTTGCTGATTATTATAATTAATTCTGATTTAAATTCAAATTTTATTTTAAAATAGAAAAAGCTATTATTTTAATTTTAGAAAAAAGATTTTAAATTAATTAGGATTAGATATAAAAAGGAGAAACTTTTCTTCTGATAGGGGATTCTATTCCAATTGACATTCCCCACTTTACAGTTTGTCTGAATCCTAGTTTTTCACTCTGAGTCACAAGCAACTAAACCTCCACTGTTAAGGTTAGGAGCTCTGTCTATTGTATGGATTAATAATATTATTTTTCTATTTTAATTCATGTTTTGATTTATATTTCAAGAATTGTTTTCGTTCTTTATCTTATGAATTTGGGTGGAACGGAAGTATGACCCTCTTTCTAATTGAGTTCTTGTATAACTTGGAAAAGCTCTTTACTTGAACAACAGCTTGAAAATAATTTCTCCTAAATTCTAATTATCTGGATTTAACGGGATACGTGACATATAATCCTCTTATATTTGGATAATTAGGATTTTTGTGGCATAATAACCAGAATTAAACTTCACCCCCTAATTGGAATTAATTGACCAAGGAATTGGCGATTGATGAGAGTTAGAGGAGACTAGAAAGGTCTAAGGAATTAGGGTCTAGTCACATATGGTTTGCCAGGAATTAAATCTTGCATGATTAAAATAAATTAATAAGAAAAGTCAATCCGGAAAATAGATAACTCTGAAGCCTTAACTGTCTTCTTCATATTGTTTTTCCCAACTTATTTACTTGCCTGTCTTTCTAATATTCTGAATTTATTGTTAATGCTTTTGAATCTTCAAAACCATTTTCTGTTTGTCTGACTAAGCTAATCACTCAATTATTGTTGCTTGATCCATCAATCCTCGTGGGATCGACCCTCACTCACCTGAGGTATTACTTGGTACGACCCGGTGCACTTGCCAGTTAGTTTGTGGGTTATAAATTCCGCACCAGGCTCCCATTGCTGGACGACTTTGCGACGTGTCGTAGTCAGTCATGCGGATCTGCAGTGCTAGCATGGACATACCACTCCCTATGCTCAGTGGTACACTGCTCCACTACAAACATCGCCGAGTGCACTCCTCTACTGGTTTCTTAGATATACCAAAGGTTTCTTAAGTAGTGTCTCCTTGAGCGATAGATTCACATATTCCCTATGGTTGCGAGGTAACTGTTTAGTTTTAATATTCTTCATTTTTCGCTTAATATTATTAATATAGATTGACTGAATGGTGGTTAATGTTGCATAGCTTACTGTGTGTACACTGGATGGATATATGGTCCCCAGTTGATACTCGGGGCAGCACATGCGGCCAGAGCATGAAGACATAGAAAATGGAGTGACTGGAAAAGGCCATAGTCACACGTGCCTGGCCAGGGGAACACGAAACGACCCTTGCAACCAACCCTTGTAGCTCTAACTCTTCAACCACAAACATAGAAATATGTCTGTCGTAGTGAGTGACACGCATCTTCGAGATATCTCTCTGTTCTTCTCAATAGCCGTCATGAGCCATTGCAAAAACTGATTACCTGCCACTAGCTGTGCATATGCCTCCATCCTTTCTTCACGAACAACTGCTGCAGCCTCTCGTAGGTGCATCACGCGATAGCCGATATTGATAGATAGCGTGTACCCTTAAGAACGACATTCATGCACTCGAAAAGGTTTATCATCATGTGACCGAACTTTCGACCACCATCGCAATGTTATAGCCAGATCTATTTCTTGAATCTTCCAGCCCAATCAGCCATCTACTGGGACAACGTCAATGCATCCATGTACTACTCATACTCGTCCTTGCATGGGCTATAAGCAGCATTTATTAGATACCTCTTTCCTTTAGCAGGCTGGAAACGAGATATGAAGTTTGCTACCATGTGTCAGACACAGTAAGCATGAAATGCTCTCGGAGGATGTCAGCCAATGTCCTCAGCTCTCAATGCATCCTTGATCGCTTGAGATCTATCAGAAATAATCAACATGCCTTCCTGTGTGGTGATGTGCCACCTCAGATTGGTAAGAAATAAAGACCGCGATTTTGTCGTCTCAGACTCAACAATTGCAAATGCCATAGGAAGGATATTGCTATTACTGTCTTGTGCAACTACAATAAGGAGAAAACCACCATATTTTTCATACAGATGTGTACCATCGACAAAGACAAATGGCTTGCAATGCTTGCAAGCCTTAACACAGGGAGGGAAGACCCAAAATACATTGTCAAACATGCTATAGTCATGCACCATGTGGTGACCATCATAGTACAGTATAACACTAATCTCACACATTGTTCCCATACAACAACTCTACAACACTTGCATTAACCCGGATACCTTATTATAAGACTCTTCCCAATCACCGTATATATGTGCAATCGCCTTTTACTTCACCTCCAGACCTTCCTGTATGAGAGTTCGAAGTGATAGCTCTGCCTAACTGCACCTTGTAGGATTGAGATGCTGACAGACAGGTTTCATTGTATCAACGGGAGGATGACACGACAGATAAGGCTGTTGTCCAACTATCGGTGGTCCTACGATATTATGGGTGCTAAACACATGTGCGCTCCTTCCACCCTACATACCTCCCTAACGAAATAGAACAACAGTGGTAAACATGTTCAACAAGCATAACAACCACAACTGACAACATTGAATACAATGAATCCTTAATGTACCAATAACCGAGATTCTATCGGAGAGCAACACGGAGACTCCAAGGACAGCCTGCTGCATGTTGTCCGCAACGCACATGGTACTTTAATCGATCGGACTCCACCACTCGATATTCAGCACTTCTGTAAATGCTGTAATTCTTAACACCCGGCATTACTACATCTCTGCTTTTAAATCTATGGCCAACCTTAAACTCTACCCCACCGTCCAAGTTATAATCTTCCTCACCCATATTGGAAAATGGGTTCTTTTTGTACATTGCGTCCAGACCTAACATACCATAGTGACTGGGTATAGATGACAAGACCAGAATTGAACGCAGAGGAGGCAGAAGATACCTATGTGTTCATACACCGGTCCGAGCTACAAGGTCCGAGTCGGCCTAAAGCAAATGGACCGACCTCTTTAAAGGTTGGTCCATTACCGACCTCTTCACAAAAAAGAGTTTGGAAGATTGCAGCAGAGGCCCAAGCAGGCCCAAAACAAAGTATCACTGCCCACCAGAAGGCTGCTGACCAAAAGATAAAGATCTCCTCCACAAAAGATAAGATAAGATAACAAACTTATCTCAAAGGAAGGTCATCAAGCATTACTATAAACACACTGGAGCACCCAGGTATAACTCACACTCAAATTCTACAAAAAACCTGCCTAAAGCCTGTACTGACTTAAGCATCGGAGTCTCTTGCAGGTAGGGGTGGAAACAAGCCAGGCCAGGCCAGGCTTTGCTCTTAACAGGCCTGGCCTGTCATACAGTTGATTGGCCTGAGCCTGGCCTGTAGCATGCTATAGGCTCTTTATAAAGTACTAGGCCTGGCCTGTTATTCAGCCTGGCCTGGTCTGAAGCCTGTTAAAAGGCCTGATAATTTTTTTTACAAAAATAAAAATATTATTTAAAAAAATTATTTTTTAATAAAAATAGTATTATGTAATATGTCATATATTTAATATTTATAAAATATTTTAAACTTTTAACATATTTAAAATATACAAAAATATTTATAATAAAATATAATAAATTTAAAATATCTCATAATTTTATTAATAATAAATAATTATTTATATATTTAATTATATTTTAACAGGCCTATAAGGCTAATTAGTAAGTTTGAGCCTGGCCTATTAATGTATTAAGGCTTTTAAAAGAGCCTAAGCCTGTACCTATTTTATAACAGGCCAGACCAGGCCAGGACAAACACAGGCCAGGCTGCAGGCCCCTAGCAGGCCACCTGGCCTTTTTCCACCCCGACTTGCAGGTACCACCACCCTCAGGTGACCAAGGACTAGTGGCCTCTCCTACGTCAATAAGTCGGACGTGGTAGCCCAGTCCAGATCTGAAGATCTCATCCGAGATTGACCTCTCTGTTTCAGGTAACCCTCGGAATATTGGCGCCGTTGCCGGGGAACCTGGAAGTCATCCTATCACCATGGCAAACAACCCTTCCAACGACCATAACTCTGATTTGGAGGAAGAAATGCTGCTTAAAAACACAGATGCCACATCAAAGGACACACCCCAATCTAAGGGAGACAAGCAACCTCAGAATACAGGAATTTTAGATACCATCCGTGAATAGCAGGATCGCCTCAAACAAATCGAACAAGAAGCCGAACGACATTGAGCGGCCAAGCGAGACCTCCAGAGAGAAATAAGACAGCGTCGAGAGCTGGAAGACAAGCTCTTAAAGCTCGAAGCCAACCTCAAAACTAAGACTACTCGATCCAATCATGAGGATAACCCTCACAAGGAGCAAGACCCATTCACAAAGGAAATCATGAAGGCTAAAGTCCCAAAAGACTTCAAAGCCCCTGACATGACCCCATACAATGGCACGTCTGACCCAAGTCATCATCTCAGCAATTTTAGGAGCCGGATGTACCTCACAGATGCCTCGGACGTGACCCATTGCAAAGCCTTCCCGACCACCTTGACCAAGATGGCAATAAAGTGGTTCGACAACCTGCCTCCAAGATTGATCGCAAGCTTCGGCAATCTTGCCAAAAAGTTTCTCACCAGGTTCTCCATTCAGAAGGATAAAGCCAGACACGCTCCAAGCCTGCTAGCAATTAAACAAGGAGATCGGGAAAGCCTCCGTAGCTACATGAAAAGATTCAATAAAGCATGTCTTGACATACAAAATCTCCCTACAGAAGCAACCATCATGGGACTCATCAACGGCCTACAAGAAGGACCCTTTAGCCACTCCATATCCAAAAAGCACCCAACATCTCTGAATGAGGTACAAGAACCGGCGGAAAAGTATATCAATATGGAGGAGAACTCCCGATTAGGAGAAACCTCAAAGACCGAATTCTCCTACCCACCTCGGAACAAGGATAAAGAGTCCAGGAAAACAGAGGAACAACCTACTGAGAAACCCAGAAAGTACCACAACTACACACCTCTTCGAGTGTCCCTTGTGGATGTTGATGAGCGGATAATTTATACGCTTTTTGACATTGTTTTTACATAGTTTTTAGTATGTTTTAGTTAGTTTTTATGCAAAATTCACATCTCTAGACTTTACTATGAGTTTGTGTGTTTTTCTGTGATTTCAGGTATTTTCTGGCTGAAATTGAGGGATCTGAGCAAAAATCTGATTCAGAGGCTGAAAAAGGACTGCAGATGATGTTGGATTCTGACCCTTCTGTACGCGTAATGGATTTTCTGGAGCTACAGAATCCCAATTGGCGCGCTCTAAATTGCGTTGGAAAGTAGACATCTTGGGCTTTCTAGCAATGTATAATACTCTATACTTTGCCCAAGCCCAAGATTTGATGGCCCAAACTGGCGTCTAAACTCCGGTCAGAGACCCTTTTCTGGCGTAAAATGCCAGAACTGGCACCAAAGCTGGAGTAAAACGCCAAGGAAAGCCTATGCACGTGAAATCTTCAATGCTTAGCCCAAGCACAAACCAAGTGGGCCTCGGAAGTGGATTTCTGCATTATCTACTTATTTCTGTAAACCCTAGTAACTAGTTTAGTATAAATAGGACTTTTTACTATTGTATTGATATCTTTAGATCATTTTTTGAGACTATCTGTGTATCACTTTTGATCTCTTGATCACGTTTTGGAGGCTGGCCATTCGGCCATGCTTGGACCTTCATCACTTTTGTATTTTCAACGGTGGAGTTTCTACAGCTCATAGATTAAGTTGTGGAGCTCTGCTGTTCCTCATGAATCAATACAAAGTACTATTGTTTTTCTATTCAATTCACGCTTATTCTTATTCTAAGATATTCACTCGTACTTCATCCTGATGGATGTGATGATCCGTGACACTCATCATCATCCTCCTTTATGAACGTGTGCCTGACAACCACTTCCGTTCTATCTGCGAGAGCTTGAGTGTGTATCTCTTGGGTTCTTGGTTCACAACGCATGATTGCCTCTCATGACAATAGAGTCTTTCAATTCTGTGAAATCAGAGTCTTCGTGGTATAAGCTAGAACCAATTAGCAGCATTCTTGAAATCCGAAAAGTCTAAACCTTGTCTGTGGTATTCTGAGTAGGATCTAGGATGGGATGACTGTGACGAGCTTCAAGCTCATGACTGTTGGGTGCAGTGATAGTGCGCAAAAGGATCATTGGATCTTATTCCAACACAAGTGAGAATTGACAGATGATTAGCTCTACGTAACCCGTAGCCATACCATTTTCACTGAGAGGATGGACGGTAGCCATTGACAACGGTGATCCCCCAACATATAGCTTGCCATGGAAAGGAGTATGAATGATTGGATGAAGACAATAGGAAGGCAGAGGTTCAGGAGCAACAAAGCATCTCCAAATACTTATCTGAAATTCCCACCAATGAATAACATAAGTATCTCTATGTTACTTTTCGCTTTATTTATCTTTTAATTATAAAATCCTCATAACCATTTGAATCTGCCTGACTGAGATTTACAAGATGACCATAGCTTGCTTCAAGCCATCAATCTCCGTGGGATCGACCCTTACTCACGTAAGGTATTACTTGGATGACCCAGTGCACTTGCTGATTAGTTGTGTAGAGTTGTGAAAAGTGTGATTGCGAATTTCGTGCACCAAGTTTTTGGCGCCGTTGCCGGGGATTGTTCGAGTCTGGACAACTGACAGTTCATCTTGTTGCTTAGATTAGGTAATTTTCTTCTTGTTCTGTTTTCAAAAATTTTTCAAAAATCTTTCAAAAAAATTTTCTAATTTTCGAAAATTTTTCAAAAAATATATATTTAATAAAATCATAAAATCAAAAAAAATTTGTGTTTCTTATTTGAGTCTAAAGTCAAATTTGAAGTTTGGTATCAATTGTATGTTTTTATTCTTCTAGCATTTTTCAAAAACTCATGCATATGTTCTTCTTGATCTTCAAGTTGTTCTTGATAATTGTCTTTGTTTGATCTTGTGATTTTCTTGTTTTGAGTCTTTTCTTGTTTTTCATATGCATTTTCAATTTGTTAGTGTCTAAGCATTAAAAATTTCTAAGTTTGGTGTCTTGCATGTGTTTCTTTTCTTAAAAATATTTCAAAAATATGTTATTGATGTTCATCATGATCTTCAAAGTGTTCTCAGTGTTCATCTTGACATTCAAAGTGTTATTACATGCATCGTTGGTTTTGATCCAAAATTTTTATGTTTTGAGTCAATTTTTTTTGTTTTTCTCTTTCCTCATTAAAATTAAAAAATAAAAAATATCTTTTCCTTATTTCACTCATAAAATTTGAAATTTTGGATTGACTTAGTCAAAGATTTTTAAAATTTAGTGGTTTCTTGTTAGTCAAGTCAAAATTTCAATTTAAATATTCTATCTTTTCAAATCTTTTTCAAAAATCAAATCTTTTACATTTCTCTTCTTAATATTTTTGAAAAAAATTTAAAAATTAATTTTCAAAATCTTTTTCTTATTTTTATTTCATATTTTCGAAAACCTTACTAACAATTAAGGATTTGATTCAAAAAAATTTCAAGTTTGTTACTTTCTTGTTAAGAAAGATTCAATCTTTAAATTCTAGAATCATATCTTTTAGTTTCTTGTTAGTCAAGTTATCAACTTCAATTTTCAAAATCAAATCCTTTTAAATTTCTTTTCAAAACTTAATTTCAAAATCTATTTCTAACTTCTTATCTTTTCAAAATTTATTTTCAAATCTTTTTCAATTAACTACTTGACTTTTTGTTTGATTTTAAAAAGTTTACTAATTTTTATCTTTTTCAGAACCACCTAACTACTTTTCTCTCTCCAATTTTCGAAAACCACTAACAACTTTTTCAAAAATCTTTTTAATTAACTAATTGTTTTAAACTCTAAATTTATTTTATTCCTTTCTTAATTTTCGAATATTAACTAATATATAAATTAAAAACAAAAATATTTTTCCTTTTATTTAATATTCAAATTCCCTCTCTCTCATCTCTTTCTATTTATTCATTTATTTACTAACACTTCTCTCCTTCTTAAAAATTCGAACCCTCTCTCCCTCTCTGTGTTCGAATTCTCTTTATTCTCTCTCTACCTCATTCTTCTCTTCTTCTCTTCTTCTCTTCTTCTACTCACATAAAGGAATCTCTATACTGTGACATAGAGGATTCCTCTTCTTTTCTGTTCTCTTCTTTTTCACATGAGCAAGAACAAGAATAAAGATATTCTTGTTGAAGCTGATCCTGAACCTGAAAGGACTTTGAAGAGGAAGCTAAGAGAAGCCAAAGCACAACTCTCTGGAGAGGACCTAACAGAAATTTTTGAAAAAGAAGAAGACATGGCAGCCAAAAATAACAACAATGCCAGAGATGCAAGGAAGATGCTTGGTGACTATGCTGCACTAACTTCCAACTTCTATGGAAGAAGAATCTCAATTCCTGCCATTGGAGCAAATAACTTTGAGCTTAAGCCTCAATTAGTTTCTTTAATGTAGCAGAACTGCAAGTTTTATGCACTTCCATCAGAAGATCCTCATAAGTTCTTATCTGAATTATAGCATATCTGTGATACTATTAAGACCAATGGGATTGATCTCGAGGTCTATAGACTTATACTTTTCCCCTTTGATGTAAGAGACAGAGCTAGGACATGGTTGGACTCACAACCTAGAGAAAGCCTGAACTCTTGGGACAAGCTGGTCAATGCTTTCTTGACCAAATTCTTTCCACCTCAAAAGATGAGTAAGCTCAGAGTGGACGTCCAAACCTTCAGACAGAAGGAAGGTGAATCCCTCTATGAAGCTTGGGAAAGATACAAACAATTAACCAAAAGGTATCCTTCTGACATGTTTCTAGAATGGAGCATCATATGTATATTCTATGATGGTCTGTCTGAATTGTCAAATATGTCATTGAATCATTCTGTTGGTGGATCCCTTCATCTGAAAACACCTGCAGAAGCCTAGGAACTCATTGAGATGGTTGCAAATAACCAGTTCATGTACACTTCTGAAAGGAATCCTGTGAATAATGGGGTGACTCAGAAGAAAGGAGTTCTTGAGATTGATACTCTGAGTGCCATATTGGCTCAGAAAAAAATATTGACTCAGCAAGTCAATATGATTTCTCAGAATCTGACTGGATTGCAAGCTGCATCCGGTAGTGTTAAAGAAGCCTCCTCTGAAGGAAAAGCTTATGATCCTGAGAATCCTGAATGGAAGAGGTGAATTACATGGGAGAACCCAATGGAAATACCTATAATCCTTCATGGAGGAATCATCCAAATTTATCATGGAAGGATCAACAGAAGCCTCAACAAGGTTTCAACAACAACAATGGTGAGAGAAATAGGTTTAGCAATAACAAACCTTTTCCATCATCTTCTCAGCAACAGACAGAGAATTCTGAGCAGAGCTTTTCTGGCTTAGCAAACATAGTCTCTGATCTATCCAAGGCCACTCTCAGTTTCATGATTGAGGTACGGTACTCCATCAGAAATTTGGAGGCACAAGTGGTCAGCTGAGTAAAAGAGTTACTAAAACTCCTCCTAGTACTCTCCCAAGCAATACAGAAGAGAATCCAAAAAGAGAGTGCAAGGCCATCTACACGTCCAACATGGCCGAACTTGTAGAGGAGGGAAAGGCAGTGATTTCCATTGAGGAAGACCTCAATGGACATCCACTGACCAATAAGAAGTTCCCTAATGGGGAACCAAATGAATCTGAGGCTCATACAGAGACCATAGAGATTCCACTAAACTTCTTATTACCATTCATGAGCTCAGAAGAATATTCTTCTTCTGAAGAAAATAAAGTTACTACTGAAGAGAAAATTACTCAATATCTAGAAGCAATCATGAAGCTAAATGCCAAGTTATTTGGTAATGAGATTTGGGAGGATGAACCTCCATTGCTCATCAATAAATTGAATACATGGATTCAGCAGACATTGCCTCAAAAGAAACCGGATCCCAGAAAGTTCTTAATACCCTGCACCATAGGCACCATGATCTTTAAAAAGGCTCTGTGTGACCTAGGGTCAGGTATCAACCTCATGCCACTCTCTGTAATGGAGAAACTAGAGTCTTTGAGGTACAAGCTGCAAGAATCTCACTAGAGATGGCAGATAAATCAATGAAACAGGCTTATGGACTTGTAGAGGATGTCTTAATGAAGGTTGAAGGCCTTTACATCCCTGCTGACTTTATAATCCTAGACACTGGGAAGGATGAGGATGAATCCATCATCCTTGGAAGACCCTTCCTAACCACAGCGAGGGCTGTGATTGATGTGGACAGAGGAGAGTTAGTCCTTCAATTGAATGAGGACTACCTTGTGTTTAAGGCTCAAGGATCTTCTTCTGTAAACATGGAGAATAAGCATGAAAAGCTTCTCTCAGTACAGAGTCAAACAGAGCCCCCACACTCAAACTCTAAGTTTGGTGCTAGGAGGCCACAATCATGCTCTGAGCATCTGTGAAGCTCTGAAACGAGCTCACTGTCAAGCTATTGAGATTAAAGAAGCGCTTATTGGGAGGCAACCCAATTTTATTTTATTTATCTATGTTATTTTATGTTTTCTTTAGGATCATGATCATGTGGAGTCACAAAAACAACTGCAAAAATTAAAGAAAAATCAAAAACGGCATCAAAAATGGCACACCCTGGAGGACGAGCTTATTGGTGTTTAAACGCTAGTAAGGATACCAAAATGGGCATTTAACGCCCAGCCTGGCACCATTCTGGGCGTTTAAACACCAGAACTGGCAGGTAAACTGGTGTTTAAATGCCAGTAAAGGTATAAAAATGGGCGTTTAAATGCCCAGTCTGGCACCTTTCTAGGCGTTTAAACACCAAAAAAGGGCAGCAGACTGGCGTTTAAACACCAGAAAAGGGCAGCAGCCTGGCGTTTAAATGCCAGAAAGGCACACAGAGGGGCATTTAATGCCAACAAGGTGCAGGGATACAAAATCCTTGACACCTCAGGATATGTGGACCCCACAGGATCCCCACCTACCTCAACTCACTCTCTCTCCCCTTCACACCTTTCCATAACACTCTTCCCAAAAAACCCCACCATCAAACCCCACCTACCTCAACATTCAAATTCAAAACACTTCTCTCCAAACCCACCCACTTCAATTCGGCCACCCACCCCTCTCTTTCCCTATATATAGCCCTCCTTACCACCTTCAATTTCGCACATCTTAACCCACTAAACCCCCTTGGCCGAACCTTTCACACACTTCTATCTCCTCTATTTCTTCTTTTTCTCCTTTTTTCTTTCTTCTTTTGCTCGAGGACGAGCAAACCTTTTAAGTTTGGTGTGGAAAAAGCCTTGCTTTTTTGTTTTTCCATAACCATTAATGGCACCTAAGGCCAGAGAAACCTCAAGAGGAAAGGGAAGGCAATTGCTTCCACCTCCGAGTCATGGGAGATGGAAAGATTCATCTCAAAAGCCCATCAAGACCACTTCTATGAAGTTGTGGCCAAGAAAAAGGTGATCCCTGAGGTCCCTTTCATGCTCAAAAGGAGTGAATATCCGGAGATCCGATATGAGATTAGGAGAAGAGAGTGGGAAGCTCCCACCAATCCCATTCAACAAGTCGGAATCTTAATGGTCCAAGAGTTCTATGCTAATACATGGATCACTAGAAACCATGATCAAAGTATGAACCCGAACCCAAAGAATTGGCTCACAATGGTTCGGGGGAAATACTTAGATTTCAGTCCGGAAAATGTGAGGTTGGCGTTCAACTTGCCAATTATGCAAGGAGATATTCATCCTTTCACAAGAAGGGTCAACTTTGATCAAAGGTTGGACCAAGTCCTCAAGGATATCTGTGTGGAAGGAGCCCAATGGAAGAGAGACTCCAAAGGCAAGCCGATTCAACTAAGAAGGCTTCACCTCAAACCCATGGCTAGAGGATGGTTAAAGTTCATCCAACGCTCTATTATTCCTACTAGCAACCGGTCCGAAGTAACTGTGGATGGGGCTATCATGATCCATAGTATCATGATTGGAGAGGAAGTGGAAGTTCATGAGATCATACCTCTAGAACTATATAAGGTTGCTGACTGATGAGCGGATAATTTATACGCTTTTTGGCATTTTTAGGTAGTTTTTAGTAAGTTCAAGCTACTTTTAGGGATGTTTTCATTAGTTTTTATGTTAAATTCACATTTCTGGACTTTACTATGAGTTTGTGTGTTTTTCTGTGATTTCAGGTAATTTCTGGCTGAAATTGAGGGACTTGAGCAAAACTCTAAAAAAGGCTGACAAAAGGACTGCTGATGCTGTTGGAATCTGACCTCCCTGCACTCGAAATGGATTTTCTGGAGCTACAGAACTCCAATTGGCGCGCTCTCAACGACTTTGGAAAGTAGACATCCAGAGCTTTCCAGCAATATATAATAGTCCATACTTTATTCGGAAATTGACGACGTAACTTGGCGTTGAACGCCAAGTACATGCTGCTGTCTGGAGTTAAACGCCAGAAAAACGTCATGATCCGGAGTTGAACGCCCAAAACACGTTATAACTTGGAGTTCAACTCCAAGAGAAGCCTCAGCTCGTGGATAGATCAAGCTCAGCCCAAACATACACCAAGTGGGCCCCGGAAGTGGATTTATGCATCAATTACTTACTCATGTAAACCCTAGGAGCTAGTTTATTATAAATAGAACTTTTTACTATCATATTATCATCCTGGATTGTATTTTGAATCCTGTGATCACGTTTTGGGGGCTGGCCATTCGGCCATGCCTGAACCTTTTACTTATGTATTTTCAACGGTGGAGTTTCTGCACACCATAGATTAAGGGTGTGGAGCTCTGCTGTACCTCAAGTTTCAATACAATTACTATTACTTTCTATTCAATTCTCTTTTATTCTTATTCCAAGATATACGTTGCACTTCAACTTGATGAATGTGATGATCCGTGACACTCATCATCATTCTCACCCATGAACGCGTGTGACTGACAACCACTTCCGTTCTACTTTAGGCCGGGCGCATATCTCTTAGATTCCCCAACAGAATCTTCGTGGTATAAGCTAGATAGATGGCGGCATTCATGAGGATCTGGAAAGTCTAAACCTTGTCTGTGGTATTCCGAGCAGGATTCTGGGATTGAATGACTGTGACGAGCTTCAAACTCCTGAAGGCTGGGCGTGATGACAAGCGCAAAAGAATCAAGGGATTCTATCCCAACCTGATTGAGAACCGACAGATGATTAGCCGTGCTGTGACAGAGCATAGGAACGTTTTCACTGAGAGGATGGGATGTAGCCATTGACAACGGTGATGCCCTACATACAGCTTGCCATGGAAAGGAGTAAGAAGGATAGGATGAATGTAATAAGAAAGTAGAGATTCAAGAGGAGCACAACATCTCCATACGCCTATCTGAAATTTCCACTATTGATTTACATAAGTATCTCTATCCATTTTATTTTCTGTTTATTTTTATTAATCATATTTGATTTTCTAAATTCCATAATTTTATCCTCCTGACTGGGATTTACAAGATGACCATAGCTTGCTTCATACCAACAATCTCTGTGGGATCGACCCTTACTCACGTAAGGTATTACTTGGACGACCCAGTACACTTGCTGGTTAGTTGAACGGAGTTGTGTCCACATATAAGTGCCATAATAAGGATTCCATACAACAACAAAGAATACTACATTGATGTGATCACAATTTCGTCCACCACTAACAAACCTTCCACTTTTACTATGAGGTTGTGTGTTTTTCTGTGATTTCAGGTATTTTCTTGCTGAAATTGAGGGATCTGAGCAAAAATCTGATTCAGAGGCTAAAAAAGGACTGCAGATGCTGTTGGATTCTGACCCTTCTGTACGCGTAATGGATTTTCTGGAGCTAGAGAATCCCAATCGGCGCGCTCTGAATTAAATTGGAAAGTAGACATCTTGGGCTTTCCAGCAATGTATAATAGTTCATACTTTGCCCAAGATTTGATGGCCCAAACTGGCATCTAAACTCCGGTCAGAGACCCTTTTCTGGCGTAAAACGCCAGAACTGGCACCAAAGCTGGAGTAAAACGCCAAGGAAAGCCTATGCACGTGAAATCTTCAATGCTCAGCCCAAGCACAAACCAAGTGGGCCAATAGGAAAGGAGTATGAATGATTGGATGAAGACAATAGGAAAGCAGAGGTTCATGAGCAACAAAGCATCTCCAAACGCTTATCTGAAATTCCCACCAATGAATTACATAAGTATCTCTATGTTACTTTTCGCTTTATTTATCTTTTAATTATTAGATCCTCATAACCATTTGAATCCGCCTGACTGAGATTTACAATATGACCATAGCTTGCTTCAAGCCGTCAATCTCCGTGGGATCGACCCTTACTCACGAAAGGTATTACTTGGACAACCCAGTGCACTTGCTGGTTAGTTGTGCGGAGTTGTGAAAAGTGTGATTGCAAATTTCATGCACCAGATGTCTACCGAGAAATATGCAACACTATGAAGATTCCACACCCTCGCCCGATTAAGCACAAGAGAGGAGGAAGTCGGATAGAGTATTGCGAATACCCCCGAATCTACGGACATCCTACTAACGAGTGCTACGACCTAAAGAATGTCATACAAAAACTAGCCCGAGAAGGAAGACTAGATCGGTTCCTAGCCAATAGAGTGGACGAACCAAAAAAGAGAAGAAGGGACAAAGAGGGAGGACGAGCTGAACGTCCCCCTCACACCCCTGAGAGACATATTCACATGATCAGTGGAGGATTCGTAGGAGGAGGGATCTCTAAATCATCCCGTAAAAGACACCTTAAAGAAGTATACCATGTCGGAGAAGGAGACAGGTCGTCCAACCTTCCCACCATCACATTCACCAAAGAAGATGTCGCAAGCATCATCCCTGGGCATGATGACCCCGTGGTCGTTACCATTGTACTAGACAATGCCAACCTCCACCGAACTTTAGTTGACCAGGGAAGTTCTGCGGATATCCTATTTAAATCCGCCTTTGATGAACTCAGGCTATAAGAAAAGGAGCTCAAAGTGTATCCCAATAGCCTGTTTGGACTAGGAGATGCCCCAATCCAACCGCTCAGATACATCCCATTACATACTACCTTTGGAAAAGGAGCGCTATCCAGAACACTGAGCATCGACTACATTGTAGTCGATGTAAGCTCCGCATATAACGCCCTTATAGGTCGGACAACATTAAATCAGCTCACCGCAGTAGTCTCCACTCTACACCTATGCATGAAATTCTCAACCTCAAAAGGGATAGCCACCATAAATGGAGGCCAAAAACATGCACGGCATTGCTATAACGAAAGTCTGAATCTTAAAGGTGATTCCACAGGAAAAGAAGCCAACACTATAGAACTCGGGGTAATCCAAGCTCGTGAAGAACTTCGCCTTCAACTGGAAGGCAAGATTGAAGAGGTTCAAATCGGGGACACCTCAGATAAAACAACATACATAGGGGCAAGCCTAAAAGGAGACCTAAAAGAATTGCTGACAAATTTCCTAAGGGAGAATTCTGACCTATTCGCATGGAAATCCGTGGATATGCCCGAAATTAACCTCGGACTAATGTGCCATAAACTGGTAGTATATCCTGGATCTCAGCAAGTGCAATAAAAGCGAAGAAAGCTCGACCCCAAAGAGCGTAAGTCATAGAGGAAAAGGTACAGACCTTACTAGAAGCAAGGTTCATAAGGGAGGTTAGGTACCCATTATGGCTAGCCAACGTCGTACTGGTCAAAAAGTCAAATGGAAAGTGGTAGATGTGCACTGATTACACCGACTTCAACAAAACCTGCCCAAAAGATCCCTACCCACTTCTGAATATAGATACCCTAGTCAACGCCTCCTCGGGATACAAGTACCTTTCCTTCATGAATGCCTACTCGGGATACAACCAAATCCCGATGTATCAACCCGACAAAGAGAAAACATCGTTTCTAACTCCAAGAGCAAACTACTACTATGTAGTCATGCCTTTCGGACTCAAGAATGCGGCAGCTACATAACAGAGGTTAATGAATAAAGTTTTTGCCAACCAAATCGGGAAGCTGATGGAGGTCTACATAGACAACATGTTGGTAAAAACACAAAGAGAAGAAATGCTGTTACCCGACCTTACCGAAGTGTTCAACACATTAAGAAAGCACGGGATTAGATTAAATCCCAGAAAATGCACTTTCGCGGTAGAAGTTGGCAAATTCTTGGGCTTCATGCTCACCCAGAGAGGGATTGAAGCAAACCCGGATAAATGCCAGGCCATACTCAGCATGAAAAACCCGACTTGTGTCAAAGAGGTACAGCAGCTAAACAGAAGACTAGCGGCCCTGTCAAGGTTCCTAACTGGATCGGCCTTGAGATCTCTCCCTTTCTACGCAACACTAAGGAAAGAAAAGAGGTTCAAATGGACTCCAGAATGTGAACAAGCCTTCCAGGACTTCAAGACATATTTGGGGCAACCACCCATCCTAACCCGACCCACAGAAGGTGAAGAACTAATCATGTACCTCGCCGAAGGAAGTCGGGCGATAGCCTCAACCCTAGTCAGAGAAGAAGAAAAAGGGCAACATCCCATCTACTTTATCAGTAAGGCTCTACAAGGGGCTGAACTAAACTGCCAAAAGATAGAGAAGTTCGCGTACGCCCTTATACTCACTTTCTGATGACTCTGACCATACTTCCAGACCCACACCATCAGAATACGAACCAACAAACCTATAAAAGTTATCCTACAAAAAACCGACTTAGCTGGAAGAATCCTACAATGGGTAGTTGAGTTGTCCGAATTTGACCTTAAGTATAAAGCTCGGACAGCTATCAAGTCTCAATACCTGGCCGACTTCATCGCAGAATACACCGACAGCCCAGGCACCCCCACTAACTAGAACCTCTATGTTGACGGCTCATCGAACAAAGCCAGGAGTGGAGCGGGTGTCATCCTAGAAAGCGACCAAGGAACCCAACTCAAACTCTCCTTAAGGTTCGAGTTTCCTGCCTCAAACAACCAAGCCGAGTATGAGGCTCTACTGGCTGGTTTAAACTGGCTAGGGAGATTAGAGCTCAAAAGCTTACCATATTCAGCGACTCACAAGTAGTTACCTCACAAATAGAAGGGAGCTACCAGGCCAAGGATCCCACAATGAAGAAATACCTAGACAAAACCAAAGAACAGCTCAGAAAATTCTTGGGATATAAAATCCGACATATACCTTGGGAACAAAACGCCCGAGCTAATGCACTTTTGAAACTAGCCAGCACCAATCCAGGGGGTAACAATAGAAGCCTCATCCAAGAAACACTGCAAAATCCGTCAACTTCAGAAGAAGAAAAATTCCTAACCACATCAGGCCAGGACTAAGGGTAGATGACTTTCATAATCAACTACCTCAAGTCCGAAACACTCCCCGCAGATTAAAAAGAGGCCAAAAGGCTAGTACAAGAAGTACAGTTTTACACCATAGTGCACAACGTCCTATATAGGAGAGGAATCTCTATAACCTTCCTAAAATGCGTCCTAACCTCCGCTACAAGGGAAGTCCTAGAAGAAGTTCATAATGGCATGTGCGGCAACTACCTTGGGGCACGAGCTCTTTCCAAAAAAGTACTCCGAGCTGGTTTTTACTAGCCGACCTTGCAAAAAGAAACAACAGAATTCGTCAAAACATGCCCACCATGCCAAAAACATGCCAACTTTCATATCGTGCCACCCGAAGAGCTCATATGTGTCACTTAAACTTGGCCATTCACAAAATGGGGGCTCGACCTCCTTGGACCATTCCCCCAAGGATTAGGGCAAGTCAAGTTCCTCATTATATGAATAGACTATTTCACAAAATAGATTAAGGCGGAACCATTGGCCACTGCCACGGCGCAAAGAAGTCCAGTGTTCCTATACAGAAACATTGTCACAAGGTTTGGGGTCCCATGCTCCATCACCACAGACAATGGCACTCAGTTCACCGACACGGGATTCAGGAACCTGGTAGCCGATCTGAAAATCAAGCACCAGTTTGCCTCTGTATAACACCCACAAGCCAATGGACAGGCGAAAGCAAAAGGAGCTTGAGCTGAAGAGCTCCCGCAAGTCCTATGGGCATACCGGACAACACCACACTCCACCACCAGAGAATCACCCTTCCGACTCGCTTACGGAATTAAGGCAATGATTCCCGTAGAAGTAGAAGAAGGATCCCCTAGAGTGATCCTCTACAACAAAGATACCAACTCCCAGGCACAAAGGGAAGAGCTCGACTTACTTCCAAAAGTCCGAGAAAGAGCTCAGATTAGAGAGGAAGCGCTAAAGCGCCAAATGGATTTAAGGTATAATCGGAAGGTAATCCAGCAAAGCATCGCCACCAACAATCTCATCTTAATCCGAAATGATATCGGAGCAAGTCAGTCAGGAGAAGAAAAGCTAGCAGCCAACTGGAAAGGGCCATACCGAGTCATAGATGTACTAGGAAAAGGTTACTATAGGATGGTCGACCTCCAAGGGCAGGAGCTACCGAGGTCATGGCATGCCTGTAACCTAAGGAGGTACTATAGCTAGAAAAGGATCTCAGGCCAAGGCACACACTTTTTCCTAAAAGGTTTTTTAATGAGGCGCCAGGTCAAGATCTGAAAGATGCCCGTACTAGAAGGGTAAGCACTCGCATGTACTCATTCTTATTCATATTTTTTATCTTATTACTTGAATAAAATTTTAAGATTCCCTAAAAAAGTTTCCTACCAAGACGCATTAATTTACGCTCATAAATGCAAAATTCATAGCCCGACCAAGAGAGGTCGGCAAGGTGAAGCGATAAAGCTCGAGTTAATGCAAGAAGAGTAAAAATGGGATTACTAAAAATAACTTGAGAAGGCCCGATAAGAGAAGTCGGACCAATAAAAGGATCACTAAAAAAGGGAACAAACACCATACAAATGCTAAAAAGGTTGAAAAACCTAGGCTCAAGGTGCTTAGCTAAAAGGTACAAGTCTTAAAAGGAGACACTACTTAAAAAGCAAAAGCACGACCTCAAGACGGAGCTAAAAAGTCGTCCAAATAAACTAAAAAGAAAACGTTCCGCATGAGAACACTACCTAGTCTTCTTGTTGTTTTTCTTTTAATTTTCGAAAATTTTGTTTTTAGTTTTCTAAAAATTTTAAGTTTGGTGTCCTTATATGTTGTGTTCTTTGAGCTTCTTGAGTCTTGTTCTAAGTGTTCTTTTTAATCTTCAAAGTGTTCTTTTGTTTTCTTTGTGTTTTGATCTTAAAATTTTAAAGTTTGGCGTCCCTTGGTGTTTTTCCTTCAAATTTTCGAAAACTTGGGGTGCTAGATCTTAAAATTTTATCTTGTGTATTTTACTTGTTTTTCTCTTTCCTCATTAAATTCAAAAATAAAAAAATATCTTTTCTATTAATTAATTTTCAAAATTTTTGATTAAAAATTCATATTTTAATTTCAAAATTTTTATCTTGTCTTATCTTAGTTTTCAAAAATCAAATCTTTTTAAAATAAAAAATCTTATCTTTTTTATCTTATCTTTCTTCAAAATTCAAAAATCTTATTTTATCTTTTTCAAATCTTTTTTGTTTCTTATCTTATCTTTTCTAATTTCAATTTTTAAATTCAAATCTTTTTTAAATCTTTTTGAATTTCTCATCTTATCTTTTCTTATCTTTTTAATTTTAAGTTTTTAAAATTCAAATCTTTTCTTATCTTATTTTAAATTCAAATCTTTCTTAATTAATTACTTCTCTTCTCTCTCTTCTTTTTCAAAACTTCCTAACTAACTCTTCTCTTCCTTAATTTTCAAAAACTTTTTCTTCTTCTCTCTCTTCTATTTTCGAAAATTGACTAACTAATTTTCAATTCTTTTTAATTTATTAACCTTAATTTTCGAAAATTAATTAATAAATAAAATAAAAATAAAAATATTTTAATTCTTATTTATCTTTTCTATTTATACTTCTTCTCATATTCACTTCTCTTTATTCAAACTCTACTCATCTCCCATCCTCCATCCTCCATCTTCACTTTTCTACTTCTTCTTCCTTCTTCACATCTCATTGGGAGTCTTCTATACTCAAATCAGGCATAGAAGCTTCCTTTCCTTCTTTCTTCTTTTCTTGTTTATGACCAGGAACAGGGATAAAGAACCCCTCTTTGATCTTGATCCTGAACCTGAAAGGACTCTGAAGAAAAGCTTACAACAAGCTAGAGCACAACACTCCAGAAGAAACCTTTCAAAAAACTTTGAATAAGAAAAAGGAGACATGACTGAACCTGAAGGTGATGCCAGAAAAGTTCGTAGTGACTTCACCATGCCTACCTCTGACTTTTATGGCAGAAGTATCTCTGTACCTGCCATTGGAGCTAATAATTTTGAGCTTAAGCCTCAGTTAGTCTCTTTTCTACAACAGAACTGCAAGTCCCATGGACTTCCAATGGAAGATCCACATCAGTCCTTGGCTGAATTCTTACAGATCTGTGATACTGTAAAGACTAATGGAGTAAATCCTAAAGTCTACAAGCTTATTCTCTTTCCCTTTGTTGTAAGAGACAAAGCTAAGATATGGTTGGATTCTCAACCAAAAGAGTCTTAACTCTTGGAAAAAGCTGGTTAATGCTTTTCTGGCTAAATTCTTTCCCCCTCAAAGGATGAGCAAGATTAGAGTGGAAGTTCAAACCTTCAGACAAAGAGAAGGTGAATCCCTCTATGAAGCTTGGGAAAGATACAAGCAACTGATCAGGAGATGTCCTCCTGACATGTTTTCAGAATGGTCTATCATAGGCGTGTTCTATGATGGTCTATTTGAGATGTCCAAAATTTCATTGGACAGCTCTGCAGGTGGATCACTCCACTTAAAGAAAACACCTGCAGAAGCAAGAGAACTCATTGAGATGGTTGCAAACAACCAGTTCATGTACACTTTTGAAAGAAATCCTATAAACCATGGGATCTCTCAAAAGAAAAGAGTTCTTGAAGTTGATACTCTAAATGTCATATTGGCTCAAAACAAGATCTTGACCCAACAGGTCAATATGATCTCCCAGCATCTGACTGGAATGCAAACTGTAGCTGGCAGTACTCAGGAAGCTTCTCCTGAAACAGAAGCTTATGATCCTGATCAACCTACCATGGAGGAGGTAAATTATATGAGAGAACCCTATGGAAACACCTACAATCCTTCATGGAAGAATCATCCTAACCTTTCATGGAAGGATCAACAGAAACCGCAGCAAGGTTTCAATAACAATCAAGGTAGAAGGAACCAGAGTATGTTCAACAACAGACCATCATTCTCATCTTCTCAAGGGAATATGGAACCCCTGAGCAGAGCCTCTATGACTTAGTTACTCTGGTTTCCAGCCTCTCTAAGACCACCCATAGTTTCATAAATGAAACAAGGTCCTCCATCAGAAATATGGAAGTACAGGTTCATTAACTGAGCAAGAGGATCCCTGAGACTCTTCCTGACACTCTTCCTAGTAATATTGAGGTGAATCCAAGAGAAGAGTGCAAGGCCATAACCATGGAGGTAGAGGCCGAATCTGAGGAGATTGGGAAGGCTTTGAACGGCAGTGAGGAAGCCCTCATTGGGCATTCAACGCCCAAGCTGGCAGTAAGCCTGGCACTGAACGCCAGTGAGGAACCCATCATTGGGCGTTCAACGCCCATCCTGGCAGCAGAGCTGGCGTTGAATGCCAGCCAGGGAACACTGGCTGGGCATTCAACGCCCAAACATCCAGGAACTCTAGAGTTAAACGCCAGCCAGGGAGCACTGTCTGGGCATTTAACGCCCAAACAGGTAGGCATTCTGGCGTTGAACACCAGTGAAGAACCCCACACTGGGTGTTCAACACCCAACCATCCAAGGAAGCTAGCGTTGAACGCCAGCAAGGATACCCCTGCTGGGTATTCAACACCCAAAAGTATAGAGGGACTGGCATTTAATGCCAGTAAGGGTGCACAGCAAGGGCGTGTAATGCCCAAAGAGCTAACAGAGCTGGCGTTGAATGCTTACTGATGAGCGGATATTTTATACGCTTTTTGGGGGTAATTTCATGTAGATTTTAGCATGTTTTAGTTAGTTTTTAGTAAAATAATATTAGTTTTTAGGCAAAAATCATATTTCTGGACTTTACTATGAGTTTGTGTGTTTTTCTGTGATTTCAGGTATTTTCTGGCTGAAATTGAGGGAGCTGAGCAAAAATCTGACTTAGGCTGAAAAAGGACTGCTGATGCTGTTGGATCCTGACCTCCCTGCACTCGAAATGGATTTTCTGGAGCTACAGGAGTCCAAATGGCGCGCTCTCAACGGCGTTGGAAAGTAGACATCCAGGGCTTTCCAGCAATATATAATAGTCCATACTTTGCGCAAGGATAGACGACGTAACTTGGCGTTAAACGCCAAGTTCATGCTGCTGTCTGGAGTTAAACGCCAGAAAAACGTCATTATCCGGAGTTGAACGCCCAAAACACGTCATAACCTGAAGTTTGACGCCAAGAAAGGCCTCTACACGTGGAAAGCTTTAGTCTCAGCCCCAGCACACACCAAGTGGGCCCCAGAAGTGGATTTCTGCACCAATTATCTTAGTTTATTCATTTTCTGTAAACCTAGGGTACTAGTTTACTATTTAAACAACTTTTACAGACATTTCTTGTACCTCATAACATTTTCAGATCTGAATTACATACTGTGTGACGGCATGAGTCTCTAAACTCCATTGTTGGGGGTGAGGAGCTCTGCAGCGTCTCGATGATTTAATACAATTCCTTTGTTTTCCATTCAAACACGCTTGTTCTTATCTAAGATGTTTATTCGCACCTAACTGTGGAGAAGGTGATGATCCGTGACACTCATCACCTTCCTCAACCTATGAACGTGTGCCTGACAACCACCTCCGTTCTACATCAGATTGAATGAATATCTCTTAGATTCCCCAACAGAATCTTCGTGGTATAAGCTAGATGGATGGCGGCATTCATGAGAATCCGGAAAGTCTAAACCTTGTCTGTGGTATTCCGAGTAGGATTCCGGGATTGAATGACTGTGACGTGCTTCAAACTTTAACCTGCTGGGCGTTAGTGACAGACGCAAAAGAGTGATTCTATTCCAGTAGGAGCGGGAACCAACCGGTGATTAGCCGTACTGTGACAGAGTGCGTGAGCATAGTTTTCACTGCGAGGATGGGAAGTAGCCACTGACAACGGTGACACCCTACATAGAGCTTGCCATGGAAGGAACTTGCGTGTGAGAAGAGGATCTCAAGGAAGAGTTGAAATCAGAGGACAAAGCATCTCCAAAACTCCAACATATTTCCTAGTGCTGCAAATCAAAGTAACATTGTTCCCTCTTTTATCAATTCCAATAATTTCACTTTTAATCCAAATAATCCTATTAACATCCTGACTAAGATCAATAAAATAAATATTGATTGCTTCAAACCAATAATCTCTGTGGATTCGACCCTTACTCACGTAAGGTATTACTTGGACGACCCAGTACACTTGCTGGTCAGTTGAACGGAATTGTGCCCACTCATACCAAAAATCCTAAGTTCCACAATCCTACAATAAATATATTGATGCTATATTGATGTGATCACAATTTCGTCCACCAAGTTTTTGGCGCCGTTGCCGGGGATTATTGAGTTTGGACAATTGAAGGCTTATTTTATTTCGTAGATTAGGAATAATTTATTTTTATTTTTATTTTTATTTTTATTGTTATAGAGTCATTAAATTTTGATAGGATAATTTCTTTTCAAGAACATCTGCATCAAGTGTCATATTTATTCCCAATTGGCTAAAGCATTGGCTTATATTCTTGATAAGGGAGCACCAGTACTTTTGAAAATCTTTTTCAAAAATAATTTTTCTTGATTTAATCCTGTGCCAAACTCCAAGTTTGGTGTTTTATTGTTAACTTTTATAATTTTCGAAAATTTTCTTAAAGTTTTCTAAAAATTTTAAGTTTGGTGTTCTTCCTTTTGTTCTTGGTGTTCTTGTGAATCTTCAAGGTGTTCTTGAGTTTTTCTTGTGTCTTGATCTTAAAAATTTTTAAGTTTGGTGTTCCTTGGTGTTTTCCCTCCAAAAATTTTCGAAAATAAGGAGCACTAGATCTAAAAATTTTAAGTCTTGTATCTCTTGTGTGTTTTTCTCTTTCTTTATAAAATTCAAAATTCAAAAAAAAAAATTTTGTTTTCTAACCAATTTTAAAAACTACTTTTTCGAAATTTTTAATATAAAATCCAAATTTCAATTTCAAATTTTTCAAAAATTTTCACAAAGTACTTTCAAAATATTTTTACAAATTCTATTTTTATTTATTCCATTATTATAACACAGATAATAGCAACATACATATCATCTCTTTTATTCCATTATGGAATTAAATGGGAGTGATCAGTCCAAGAGGACTCTGGGGTCATATGCTAACCCCACTACTGCTTCATATGGGAGTAGTATTTGTATACCCTCCATTGGAGTTAGTAGCTTTGAGCTGAATCCTCAGCTCATTATCATGGTGCAGCAAAACTGCCAGTATTCTGGTCTTCCACATGAAGAACCTACAGAGTTTCTGGCACAATTTCTGCAAATTGCTGATACAGTACATGATAAGGAAGTGGATCAGGATGTCTACAGATTACTACTGTTTCCATTTGCTGTGAAAGATCAAGCTAAGAGGTGGTTAAACAACCAGCCTAAGAACAGCATAAAAACATGGAAACAGCTGTCAGAAAAATTCCTGAATCACTATTTCCCTCCCAAACGGATGACACAGCTAAGGCTAAGCATCCAAGGCTTCAAACAAGGAGATAATGAATCCCTTTATGATGCCTGGGAGAGATACAGAGAGATGCTAAGAAAATGTCCCTCTGAAATGTTTTCAGAATGGGTGCAATTAGACATCTTTTACTATGGGCTTACAGAAAAAGCTCAGATTTCTCTAGACCACTCAGCTGGTGGATCTATACACATGAGAAAAACAATTGAAGAAGCTCAAGAGCTTATTGATACAGTTGCCAGAAATCAGCATCTGTATCTGAACAGTGAATCTTCCGTGAAAGAAGAAGCTAAAACAGTAACTGCAGAACTCAGTCCGGTGGATCAGGCTAATAAATTCAATCAGCAATTAGATTTTCTAACTCAGCAGCTAGCCGAATTCAAGGAAATATTACAGGAAACAAGAATGGCTAACAGGAACATGGAAGTACAATTAAAGCAGACAGAAAAGCAACTGTCAAGACAAATAACAGAAGAATGCCAAGCAGTTCAATTAAGAAGTGGGAAAACATTAAATACCTCACTTCAAAGTAGCAAGAAGACAGGAGATGAACAAATGGCTACTAAAAATCCCTCTGAGGACAAGCAGAGCCCAGAAAGGGATAAAACTGGCGCTGAACGCCCAAACCATGCTTATTCCTGGCGTTCAACGCCAGAAACAAGCATGGATCTGGCGTTGAACGCCCAAAAGGAGCATGGTTCTGGCGTTCAAACGCCAGTAACAAACAAGGAAGTAGCGTTTGACGCCACTCCAGCTCCCACCACTAGCATTCAAATGCCAGTAGGGAATCAGTCACATACAAGTGCTGACCTTTCTAAAAAGGCTTCCCAACCCACTTCTGTAGGTAATAAAACTGCAGCAACTAAGGTTGAGGAATACAAAGCCAAAATGCCTTATCCTCAAAAACTCCGCCAAGCGGAACAGGATAAGCAATTTGCCCGCTTTGCAGACTATCTCAGGACTCTTGAAATAAAGATTCCGTTTGCAGAAGCACTTGAGCAAATACCCTCTTATGCTAAGTTCATGAAAGAGATCTTAAGTCATAAGAAGGATTGGAGGGAAACTGAAAAAGTTTACCTCACTGAAGAATGCAGTGCAGTCATTCTGAAAAGCTTACCTGAGAAGCTTAAAGATCCTGGGAGCTTTATGATACCATGCACATTAGAAGGTATTTGTACCAAGCAAGCTTTATGCGATCTTGGGGCAAGTATCAACCTAATACCTGCATCTACTATCAGAAAGCTTGGTTTGACTGAAGAAATCAAACCAACCAGGATATGTCTTCAACTTGCTGATGGCTCCATTAAATACCCATCAGGCGTGATTGAAGACATGATTGTCAAGGTTGGGCCATTTGCCTTTCCTACTGACTTTGTGGTGCTGGAAATGGAGGAGCACAAGAGTGCAACTCTCATTCTAGGAAGACCTTTCCTAGCAACTGGCCGAACCCTCATTGATGTCCAAAAAGGGGAAGTGACCTTGAGAGTCAATGAGGAGGAGTTCAAGTTGAATGTTGTTAAAGCCATGCAACATCCAGACACCCCAAATGACTGCATGAGTGTTGATCTTATTGATTCTCTGGTAAGAGAGGTCAATATGGCTGAGAGTCTCGAATCAGAGCTGGAGGACATCTTTAAAGATGTTCAGCCTGATTTGGAGGAATCAGAGAAGATAATAGAACCTCTGAAAATCCCCCAAGAAGAGGAGAAACCTCCAAAACCCGAGCTCAAACCATTACCACCATCCCTGAAATATGCATTTCTGGGAGAAGGTGAAACCTTTCCTGTAATTATAAGCTCTACCTTAGAGCCACAGGAAGAGGAAGCACTAATTCAAGTGCTAAGGACACACAAGACAGCTCTTGGGTGGTCCATTGGTGATCTTAAGGGCATTAGCCCAGCCAGATGCATGCACAAAATCTTGTTGGAAGATGACGCCAAGCCAGTGGTTCAACCACAAAGGCGGCTGAACCCAGCTATGAAAGAAGTGGTGCAAAAAGAGGTCACTAAATTACTAGAGGCTGGGATCATTTATCCTATTTCTGACAGCCCCTGGGTGAGCCCTGTCCAAGTTGTCCCTAAGAAGGGTGGCATGACAGTGGTTCATAATGAAAAAAATGAACTGGTTCCTACAAGAACAGTTACAGGGTGGCGCATGTGCATTGATTACAGAAGACTCAACACAGCCACCAGAAAGGATCATTTTCCTTTACCATTCATAGACCAGATGCTAGAAAGACTAGCAGGTCATGAATACTACTGCTTCCTGGATGGATATTCAGGTTACAATCAAATTGCAGTAGATCCCCAGGATCAGGAGAAAACGGCCTTCACATGTCCATCTGGAGTATTTGCATACAGAAGGATGCCATTTGGCCTGTGCAATGCACCTGCAACCTTTCAGAGGTGCATGCTCTCAATTTTCTCTGATATGGTGGAAAAATTTCTGGAAGTCTTCATGGATGACTTTTCAGTATTTGGAGACTCATTCATCTCCTGCCTTAACCATTTAGCACTTGTTCTGAAAAGATGCCAAGAGACTAACCTGGTTTTAAACTGGGAAAAATGTCACTTTATGGTGACTGAAGGAGTTGTCCTTGGGCACAAAATTTCGAACAAGGGGATAGAGGTGGACCAAGCTAAGGTAGAAGTAATTGAAAAATTACCACCACCTGCTAATGTTAAGGCAATCAGAAGCTTTCTGGGACATGCAGGGTTCTATAGGAGGTTTATAAAGGATTTTTCAAAAATCGCCAAACCTCTGAGCAACCTGCTAGCTGCAGACACGCCATTCATCTTTGATGAAGAGTGTCTGCAGGCATTTGAGACTCTAAAGGCTAAATTGGTTACAGCACCAATCATCTCTGCACCAGACTGGACATTACCATTTGAACTGATGTGTGATGCCAGTGACCATGCCATTGGTGCAGTGTTGGGACAAAGGCATGACAAGCTTCTGCATGTCATTTACTATGCCAGCCGTGTGCTAAATGATGCACAGAAGAATTACACAACCACAGAAAAAGAGCTACTTGCAGTGGTTTACGCCATTGACAAATTCAGATCCTACTTAGTAGGATCAAAAGTGATTGTGTACACTGATCATGCTGCTCTTAAATATCTACTCACAAAGCAGGATTCAAAACCCAGACTCATTAGATGGGTGTTGCTTCTGCAAGAGTTTGATATAGAAATAAGAGACAAAAAAGGGACAGAAAATTAAGTAGCAGATCACCTGTCCCGAATAGAACCAGTGGAAGGGGCGTCCCCCCCTCTCACTGAAATTTCTGAAACCTTTCCGGATGAGCAACTACTAGCCGTCCAGGAAGTGCCATGGTTTGCAGACATTGCAAACTACAAGGCAGTAAGATTCATACCCAAAGAGTACAGTAAGGTGCAATCAAAGAAATTAATCACAGATGCAAAGTACTATCTTTGGGATGAACCATATCTCTTTAAGAGATGTGCAGACGGAGTAATCCGTAGATGTGTGCCTAAAGAAGAAGCACAGAAGATCCTTTGGCATTGCCATGGATCACAGTATGGAGGACATTTTGGAAGTGAACGAACAGCCACAAGAGTCCTCCAAAGTGGCTTCTACTGGCCTACTCTCTATAAAGATTCCCGAGCATTTGTGCTTAACTGTGATAGTTGCCAAAGATCAGGCAACCTGCCTCACAGTTATGCCATGCCTCAACAAGGAATCTTGGAGATTGAGTTGTTTGATGTATGGGGTATTGACTTCATGGGACCTTTCCCACCATCATACTCAAACACCTATATTCTGGTGGCAGTGGATTATGTATCCAAATGGGTGGAGGCTATTGCAACACCCACTAATGACACTAAAACAGTGTTAAAGTTCCTCCAGAAACATATCTTCAGCAGATTTGGTGTCCCTAGAGTGTTAATCAGTGATGGGGGCACTCATTTCTGTAATAAACAGCTTTATTCTGCTCTGGTACGTTATGGAGTCAACCACAGGGTGGCTACTCCATATCACCCACAAACTAATGGGCAAGCTGAAGTCTCAAATAGAGAACTTAAAAGAATCCTGGAACGGACTGTAATTAACCGTAGAAAGGATTGGGCAAGAAGCTTGGATGATGCTCTGTGGGCATACAGAACAGCATTCAAGACCCCCATAGGGACCTCTCCATACCAGCTTGTGTATGGAAAGGCATGTCACTTGCCAGTGGAACTGGAACACAAGGCCTACTGGGCAACCAGATTCCTAAACCTTGATGCCAAGTTAGCTGGAGAAAAACGATTGCTCCAACTAAATGAGCTAGAGGAATTTAGACTCAATGCTTTCGAGAATGCAAAAATTTACAAAGAGAAAGCAAAAAGATGGCATGATAAGAAATTGTCATCCAGAGTCTTTGAGCCAGGGCAGAAAGTTCTGTTATTCAATTCTAGGCTCAAATTATTCCCTGGGAAATTAAAATCCCGGTGGCGAGGTCCATATGTAATTACAAGTGTATCACCATATGGATACGTAGAGCTTCAGGATAATGAATCTAACAAAAGGTTCATTGTTAATGGACAGAGAGTTAAACATTATCTTGAAGGCAATTTTGAGCAAGAATGCTCAAAACTGGGACTTGATTAAAAGCTCAGTAATAGTCCAGCTAATGACATTAAAGAAGCGCTTGCTGGGAGGCAACCCAGCCAATCACAAAATTTAATTTTATTCGTTTTACAGGTAGATGCTACAGTATCTTCAAAAGGTGAAATAGCAATTGGTTGAAGTCACAGAGTTACAGGGAAATTTGGAAGCTCACTGGCGTGAAAAAGCCAGTGAGAAACATTTTGGGCGTTGAACGCCCAAAAGAAGCTCCCACTGGGCATTTAACGCCAGTAAGGGTAGCCATCTGGGCGTTAAACGCCAGAAAGGAGCATCTTCTGGGCGTTAAACGCCAGAAAGATGCACCTTCTGGGCGTTTAACGCCAATTTGCTAGCATCCTGGGCGTTTAACGCCAGGATGGTGGGGAGGAGGTAAAATTCGTCTCTCTTTACAAATTTTCTAATTTTTTATGTTTCAATTCATGTTTTCTTGCATAAACATGTTTCAAATTATCATCCCTCAAATCAAATTAGTGTTCTAAAAATCCTAATTTCTAAAATCCCTTTTTCAAAAATTATCACATGTATCTTAATCCATAAAAACAAATTAATTTTCAATCCAATCAAACTCTTTTAAGTTTGTTTTAAAAACTCAATTATCTTTTTAAAATCTTTTTCAAATCTTTTTCAACTCATCTTATCTTTATTTGACAATGCCTTTCCTTCTACTCCTCTCCTTTCCTTTCTTTTGCTTGAGGACAAGCAAACCTCTAAGTTTGGTGTGATTTGCCATGATCACTGAGCTAAAACTCATTAAGACCATGGCACCTAAGAGAACAGGAAGAGCAAGGATGTGAACTTAAGGGAGCTGGAGCGTCAGAAATTAATTCTTGAAGGCACCCCACAGACTAGAGGAACATCCACTTCCCAAAATACAGGTTGTTAAGTTCTAATTCCAGCTTTAACTCTGTGATAGTATTATTTTAGAAATTGACCTTAGAAGATATTTAGTAGTAATTAGGATGTTTATTTTGATTTTATTTCCAATTAAGCTATAATTTATTTTTCTCATCATCATTAGGCATGAATAAAGTAGTAGATTTTCTTTTAGAATAAAGAAGTAATTTATATTTTTCGAGTTCTTAATAATAAAATTTATAATTAATTATATGTGGTGGCAATACTTTTTGTTCTCTGAATGAATGCTTGAACAGTGCATAATATGTACTTTGAATTTGATGAATATTGGCTCCTGAAAGAATGAGGAACACGAAAAATATTGTTGATGATCTGAAAAATCATGAAATTGATTCTTGAAGCAAGAAAAAGCAGTTCAAAAAAAAAATAATAATAATAACACAATATTCACAAGCCATGGACACTAGCCAAGAGTAAAAAAAAAAAAGGGATCCAAGGCTTTGAGCATCAATGGATAGGAGGGCCCAAGGAAATAAAATCCAGGCCTAAGCGGCTAAACCAAGCTGTCCCTAACCATGTGCTTGTGTCATGAAGGTCCAAGTGAAAAGCTTGAGACTGAATGGTTAAAGTCGTGATCCAAAGCAAAAGAGTGTGCTTAAGAGCTCTGGACACCACTGACTGGGGACTCTAGCAAAGCTGAGTCATAATCTGAGAAGGTTCACCCAGTTATGTGTCTGTGGCATTTATGTATCCGGTGGTAATACTGGAAGACAAAGTGCTTAGGGCCACAGCCAAGACTCATAAAATAACTGTGTTCAAGAATCAACATACTGCACTAGGAGAGTCAACAATACTATCTGAATTCTGAGTTCCTAAGGATGCCAATCATTCTGAAAATTTAAAGATACAGGGAGATGCCAAAACTGTTCAGAGACAAAAAGCTACAAGCCCCGCTCATCTAATAAGAATTTGAGCTTCATTTAAAACTTGAGAATATTATTACTTCTTTATTTCTGTTAGAACCTATTTTATTCATCTAGTTGCTTGAGGACAAGCAACAGTTTAAGTTTGGTGTTGTGATGAGCGGATATTTTATACGCTTTTTGGGGGTAATTTCATGTAGATTTTAGCATGTTTTAGTTAGTTTTTAGTAAAATAATATTAGTTTTTAGGCAAAAATCATATTTCTGGACTTTACTATGAGTTTGTGTGTTTTTCTGTGATTTCAGGTATTTTCTGGCTGAAATTGAGGGAGCTGAGCAAAAATCTGACTTAGGCTGAAAAAGGACTGCTGATGCTGTTGGATCCTGACCTCCCTGCACTCGAAATGGATTTTCTGGAGCTACAGGAGTCCAAATGGCGCGCTCTCAACGGCGTTGGAAAGTAGACATCCAGGGCTTTCCAGCAATATATAATAGTCCATACTTTGCGCAAGGATAGACGACGTAACTTGGCGTTAAACGCCAAGTTCATGCTGCTGTCTGGAGTTAAACGCCAGAAAAACGTCATTATCCGGAGTTGAACGCCCAAAACACGTCATAACCTGAAGTTTGACGCCAAGAAAGGCCTCTACACGTGGAAAGCTTTAGTCTCAGCCCCAGCACACACCAAGTGGGCCCCAGAAGTGGATTTCTGCACCAATTATCTTAGTTTATTCATTTTCTGTAAACCTAGGGTACTAGTTTACTATTTAAACAACTTTTACAGACATTTCTTGTACCTCATAACATTTTCAGATCTGAATTACATACTGTGTGACGGCATGAGTCTCTAAACTCCATTGTTGGGGGTGAGGAGCTCTGCAGCGTCTCGATGATTTAATACAATTCCTTTGTTTTCCATTCAAACACGCTTGTTCTTATCTAAGATGTTTATTCGCACCTAACTGTGGAGAAGGTGATGATCCGTGACACTCATCACCTTCCTCAACCTATGAACGTGTGCCTGACAACCACCTCCGTTCTACATCAGATTGAATGAATATCTCTTAGATTCCCCAACAGAATCTTCGTGGTATAAGCTAGATGGATGGCGGCATTCATGAGAATCCGGAAAGTCTAAACCTTGTCTGTGGTATTCCGAGTAGGATTCCGGGATTGAATGACTGTGACGTGCTTCAAACTTTAACCTGCTGGGCGTTAGTGACAGACGCAAAAGAGTGATTCTATTCCAGTAGGAGCGGGAACCAACCGGTGATTAGCCGTACTGTGACAGAGTGCGTGAGCATAGTTTTCACTGCGAGGATGGGAAGTAGCCACTGACAACGGTGACACCCTACATAGAGCTTGCCATGGAAGGAACTTGCGTGTGAGAAGAGGATCTCAAGGAAGAGTTGAAATCAGAGGACAAAGCATCTCCAAAACTCCAACATATTTCCTAGTGCTGCAAATCAAAGTAACATTGTTCCCTCTTTTATCAATTCCAATAATTTCACTTTTAATCCAAATAATCCTATTAACATCCTGACTAAGATCAATAAAATAAATATTGATTGCTTCAAACCAATAATCTCTGTGGATTCGACCCTTACTCACGTAAGGTATTACTTGGACGACCCAGTACACTTGCTGGTCAGTTGAACGGAATTGTGCCCACTCATACCAAAAATCCTAAGTTCCACAATCCTACAATAAATATATTGATGCTATATTGATGTGATCACAATTTCGTCCACCAAGTTTTTGGCGCCGTTGCCGGGGATTATTGAGTTTGGACAATTGAAGGCTTATTTTATTTCGTAGATTAGGAATAATTTATTTTTATTTTTATTTTTATTTTTATTGTTATAGAGTCATTAAATTTTGATAGGATAATTTCTTTTCAAGAACATCTGCATCAAGTGTCATATTTATTCCCAATTGGCTAAAGCATTGGCTTATATTCTTGATAAGGGAGCACCAGTACTTTTGAAAATCTTTTTCAAAAATAATTTTTCTTGATTTAATCCTGTGCCAAACTCCAAGTTTGGTGTTTTATTGTTAACTTTTATAATTTTCGAAAATTTTCTTAAAGTTTTCTAAAAATTTTAAGTTTGGTGTTCTTCCTTTTGTTCTTGGTGTTCTTGTGAATCTTCAAGGTGTTCTTGAGTTTTTCTTGTGTCTTGATCTTAAAAATTTTTAAGTTTGGTGTTCCTTGGTGTTTTCCCTCCAAAAATTTTCGAAAATAAGGAGCACTAGATCTAAAAATTTTAAGTCTTGTATCTCTTGTGTGTTTTTCTCTTTCTTTATAAAATTCAAAATTCAAAAAAAAAAATTTTTGTTTTCTAACCAATTTTAAAAACTACTTTTTCGAAATTTTTAATATAAAATCCAAATTTCAATTTCAAATTTTTCAAAAATTTTCACAAAGTACTTTCAAAATATTTTTACAAATTCTATTTTTATTTATTCCATTATTATAACACAGATAATAGCAACATACATATCATCTCTTTTATTCCATTATGGAATTAAATGGGAGTGATCAGTCCAAGAGGACTCTGGGGTCATATGCTAACCCCACTACTGCTTCATATGGGAGTAGTATTTGTATACCCTCCATTGGAGTTAGTAGCTTTGAGCTGAATCCTCAGCTCATTATCATGGTGCAGCAAAACTGCCAGTATTCTGGTCTTCCACATGAAGAACCTACAGAGTTTCTGGCACAATTTCTGCAAATTGCTGATACAGTACATGATAAGGAAGTGGATCAGGATGTCTACAGATTACTACTGTTTCCATTTGCTGTGAAAGATCAAGCTAAGAGGTGGTTAAACAACCAGCCTAAGAACAGCATAAAAACATGGAAACAGCTGTCAGAAAAATTCCTGAATCACTATTTCCCTCCCAAACGGATGACACAGCTAAGGCTAAGCATCCAAGGCTTCAAACAAGGAGATAATGAATCCCTTTATGATGCCTGGGAGAGATACAGAGAGATGCTAAGAAAATGTCCCTCTGAAATGTTTTCAGAATGGGTGCAATTAGACATCTTTTACTATGGGCTTACAGAAAAAGCTCAGATTTCTCTAGACCACTCAGCTGGTGGATCTATACACATGAGAAAAACAATTGAAGAAGCTCAAGAGCTTATTGATACAGTTGCCAAAAATCAGCATCTGTATCTGAACAGTGAATCTTCCGTGAAAGAAGAAGCTAAAACAGTAACTGCAGAACTCAGTCCGGTGGATCAGGCTAATAAATTCAATCAGCAATTAGATTTTCTAACTCAGCAGCTAGCCGAATTCAAGGAAATATTACAGGAAACAAGAATGGCTAACAGGAACATGGAAGTACAATTAAAGCAGACAGAAAAGCAACTGTCAAGACAAATAACAGAAGAATGCCAAGCAGTTCAATTAAGAAGTGGGAAAACATTAAATACCTCACTTCAAAGTAGCAAGAAGACAGGAGATGAACAAATGGCTACTAAAAATCCCTCTGAGGACAAGCAGAGCCCAGAAAGGGATAAAACTGGCGCTGAACGCCCAAACCATGCTTATTCCTGGCGTTCAACGCCAGAAACAAGCATGGATCTGGCGTTGAACGCCCAAAAGGAGCATGGTTCTGGCGTTCAAACGCCAGTAACAAACAAGGAAGTAGCGTTTGACGCCACTCCAGCTCCCACCACTAGCATTCAAATGCCAGTAGGGAATCAGTCACATACAAGTGCTGACCTTTCTAAAAAGGCTTCCCAACCCACTTCTGTAGGTAATAAAACTGCAGCAACTAAGGTTGAGGAATACAAAGCCAAAATGCCTTATCCTCAAAAACTCCGCCAAGCGGAACAGGATAAGCAATTTGCCCGCTTTGCAGACTATCTCAGGACTCTTGAAATAAAGATTCCGTTTGCAGAAGCACTTGAGCAAATACCCTCTTATGCTAAGTTCATGAAAGAGATCTTAAGTCATAAGAAGGATTGGAGGGAAACTGAAAAAGTTTACCTCACTGAAGAATGCAGTGCAGTCATTCTGAAAAGCTTACCTGAGAAGCTTAAAGATCCTGGGAGCTTTATGATACCATGCACATTAGAAGGTATTTGTACCAAGCAAGCTTTATGCGATCTTGGGGCAAGTATCAACCTAATACCTGCATCTACTATCAGAAAGCTTGGTTTGACTGAAGAAATCAAACCAACCAGGATATGTCTTCAACTTGCTGATGGCTCCATTAAATACCCATCAGGCGTGATTGAAGACATGATTGTCAAGGTTGGGCCATTTGCCTTTCCTACTGACTTTGTGGTGCTGGAAATGGAGGAGCACAAGAGTGCAACTCTCATTCTAGGAAGACCTTTCCTAGCAACTGGCCGAACCCTCATTGATGTCCAAAAAGGGGAAGTGACCTTGAGAGTCAATGAGGAGGAGTTCAAGTTGAATGTTGTTAAAGCCATGCAACATCCAGACACCCCAAATGACTGCATGAGTGTTGATCTTATTGATTCTCTGGTAAGAGAGGTCAATATGGCTGAGAGTCTCGAATCAGAGCTGGAGGACATCTTTAAAGATGTTCAGCCTGATTTGGAGGAATCAGAGAAGATAATAGAACCTCTGAAAATCCCCCAAGAAGAGGAGAAACCTCCAAAACCCGAGCTCAAACCATTACCACCATCCCTGAAATATGCATTTCTGGGAGAAGGTGAAACCTTTCCTGTAATTATAAGCTCTACCTTAGAGCCACAGGAAGAGGAAGCACTAATTCAAGTGCTAAGGACACACAAGACAGCTCTTGGGTGGTCCATTGGTGATCTTAAGGGCATTAGCCCAGCCAGATGCATGCACAAAATCTTGTTGGAAGATGACGCCAAGCCAGTGGTTCAACCACAAAGGCGGCTGAACCCAGCTATGAAAGAAGTGGTGCAAAAAGAGGTCACTAAATTACTAGAGGCTGGGATCATTTATCCTATTTCTGACAGCCCCTGGGTGAGCCCTGTCCAAGTTGTCCCTAAGAAGGGTGGCATGACAGTGGTTCATAATGAAAAAAATGAACTGGTTCCTACAAGAACAGTTACAGGGTGGCGCATGTGCATTGATTACAGAAGACTCAACACAGCCACCAGAAAGGATCATTTTCCTTTACCATTCATAGACCAGATGCTAGAAAGACTAGCAGGTCATGAATACTACTGCTTCCTGGATGGATATTCAGGTTACAATCAAATTGCAGTAGATCCCCAGGATCAGGAGAAAACGGCCTTCACATGTCCATCTGGAGTATTTGCATACAGAAGGATGCCATTTGGCCTGTGCAATGCACCTGCAACCTTTCAGAGGTGCATGCTCTCAATTTTCTCTGATATGGTGGAAAAATTTCTGGAAGTCTTCATGGATGACTTTTCAGTATTTGGAGACTCATTCATCTCCTGCCTTAACCATTTAGCACTTGTTCTGAAAAGATGCCAAGAGACTAACCTGGTTTTAAACTGGGAAAAATGTCACTTTATGGTGACTGAAGGAGTTGTCCTTGGGCACAAAATTTCGAACAAGGGGATAGAGGTGGACCAAGCTAAGGTAGAAGTAATTGAAAAATTACCACCACCTGCTAATGTTAAGGCAATCAGAAGCTTTCTGGGACATGCAGGGTTCTATAGGAGGTTTATAAAGGATTTTTCAAAAATCGCCAAACCTCTGAGCAACCTGCTAGCTGCAGACACGCCATTCATCTTTGATGAAGAGTGTCTGCAGGCATTTGAGACTCTAAAGGCTAAATTGGTTACAGCACCAATCATCTCTGCACCAGACTGGACATTACCATTTGAACTGATGTGTGATGCCAGTGACCATGCCATTGGTGCAGTGTTGGGACAAAGGCATGACAAGCTTCTGCATGTCATTTACTATGCCAGCCGTGTGCTAAATGATGCACAGAAGAATTACACAACCACAGAAAAAGAGCTACTTGCAGTGGTTTACGCCATTGACAAATTCAGATCCTACTTAGTAGGATCAAAAGTGATTGTGTACACTGATCATGCTGCTCTTAAATATCTACTCACAAAGCAGGATTCAAAACCCAGACTCATTAGATGGGTGTTGCTTCTGCAAGAGTTTGATATAGAAATAAGAGACAAAAAAGGGACAGAAAATCAAGTAGCAGATCACCTGTCCCGAATAGAACCAGTGGAAGGGGCGTCCCCCCCTCTCACTGAAATTTCTGAAACCTTTCCGGATGAGCAACTACTAGCCGTCCAGGAAGTGCCATGGTTTGCAGACATTGCAAACTACAAGGCAGTAAGATTCATACCCAAAGAGTACAGTAAGGTGCAATCAAAGAAATTAATCACAGATGCAAAGTACTATCTTTGGGATGAACCATATCTCTTTAAGAGATGTGCAGACGGAGTAATCCGTAGATGTGTGCCTAAAGAAGAAGCACAGAAGATCCTTTGGCATTGCCATGGATCACAGTATGGAGGACATTTTGGAAGTGAACGAACAGCCACAAGAGTCCTCCAAAGTGGCTTCTACTGGCCTACTCTCTATAAAGATTCCCGAGCATTTGTGCTTAACTGTGATAGTTGCCAAAGATCAGGCAACCTGCCTCACAGTTATGCCATGCCTCAACAAGGAATCTTGGAGATTGAGTTGTTTGATGTATGGGGTATTGACTTCATGGGACCTTTCCCACCATCATACTCAAACACCTATATTCTGGTGGCAGTGGATTATGTATCCAAATGGGTGGAGGCTATTGCAACACCCACTAATGACACTAAAACAGTGTTAAAGTTCCTCCAGAAACATATCTTCAGCAGATTTGGTGTCCCTAGAGTGTTAATCAGTGATGGGGGCACTCATTTCTGTAATAAACAGCTTTATTCTGCTCTGGTACGTTATGGAGTCAACCACAGGGTGGCTACTCCATATCACCCACAAACTAATGGGCAAGCTGAAGTCTCAAATAGAGAACTTAAAAGAATCCTGGAACGGACTGTAATTAACCGTAGAAAGGATTGGGCAAGAAGCTTGGATGATGCTCTGTGGGCATACAGAACAGCATTCAAGACCCCCATAGGGACCTCTCCATACCAGCTTGTGTATGGAAAGGCATGTCACTTGCCAGTGGAACTGGAACACAAGGCCTACTGGGCAACCAGATTCCTAAACCTTGATGCCAAGTTAGCTGGAGAAAAACGATTGCTCCAACTAAATGAGCTAGAGGAATTTAGACTCAATGCTTTCGAGAATGCAAAAATTTACAAAGAGAAAGCAAAAAGATGGCATGATAAGAAATTGTCATCCAGAGTCTTTGAGCCAGGGCAGAAAGTTCTGTTATTCAATTCTAGGCTCAAATTATTCCCTGGGAAATTAAAATCCCGGTGGCGAGGTCCATATGTAATTACAAGTGTATCACCATATGGATACGTAGAGCTTCAGGATAATGAATCTAACAAAAGGTTCATTGTTAATGGACAGAGAGTTAAACATTATCTTGAAGGCAATTTTGAGCAAGAATGCTCAAAACTGGGACTTGATTAAAAGCTCAGTAATAGTCCAGCTAATGACATTAAAGAAGCGCTTGCTGGGAGGCAACCCAGCCAATCACAAAATTTAATTTTATTCGTTTTACAGGTAGATGCTACAGTATCTTCAAAAGGTGAAATAGCAATTGGTTGAAGTCACAGAGTTACAGGGAAATTTGGAAGCTCACTGGCGTGAAAAAGCCAGTGAGAAACATTTTGGGCGTTGAACGCCCAAAAGAAGCTCCCACTGGGCATTTAACGCCAGTAAGGGTAGCCATCTGGGCGTTAAACGCCAGAAAGATGCACCTTCTGGGCGTTTAACGCCAGTTTGCTAGCATCCTGGGCGTTTAACGCCAGGATGGTGGGGAGGAGGTAAAATTCGTCTCTCTTTACAAATTTTCTAATTTTTTATGTTTCAATTCATGTTTTCTTGCATAAACATGTTTCAAATTATCATCCCTCAAATCAAATTAGTGTTCTAAAAATCCTAATTTCTAAAATCCCTTTTTCAAAAATTATCACATGTATCTTAATCCATAAAAACAAATTAATTTTCAATCCAATCAAACTCTTTTAAGTTTGTTTTAAAAACTCAATTATCTTTTTAAAATCTTTTTCAAATCTTTTTCAACTCATCTTATCTTTATTTGACAATGCCTTTCCTTCTACTCCTCTCCTTTCCTTTCTTTTGCTTGAGGACAAGCAAACCTCTAAGTTTGGTGTGATTTGCCATGATCACTGAGCTAAAACTCATTAAGACCATGGCACCTAAGAGAACAGGAAGAGCAAGGATGTGAACTTAAGGGAGCTGGAGCGTCAGAAATTAATTCTTGAAGGCACCCCACAGACTAGAGGAACATCCACTTCCCAAAATACAGGTTGTTAAGTTCTAATTCCAGCTTTAACTCTGTGATAGTATTATTTTAGAAATTGACCTTAGAAGATATTTAGTAGTAATTAGGATGTTTATTTTGATTTTATTTCCAATTAAGCTATAATTTATTTTTCTCATCATCATTAGGCATGAATAAAGTAGTAGATTTTCTTTTAGAATAAAGAAGTAATTTATATTTTTCGAGTTCTTAATAATAAAATTTATAATTAATTATATGTGGTGGCAATACTTTTTGTTCTCTGAATGAATGCTTGAACAGTGCATAATATGTACTTTGAATTTGATGAATATTGGCTCCTGAAAGAATGAGGAACACGAAAAATATTGTTGATGATCTGAAAAATCATGAAATTGATTCTTGAAGCAAGAAAAAGCAGTTCAAAATAATAATAATAATAATAATAACACAATATTCACAAGCCATGGGCACTAGCCAAGAGTAAAAAAAAAAAAAAGGGATCCAAGGCTTTGAGCATCAATGGATAGGAGGGCCCAAGGAAATAAAATCCAGGCCTAAGCGGCTAAACCAAGCTGTCCCTAACCATGTGCTTGTGTCATGAAGGTCCAAGTGAAAAGCTTGAGACTGAATGGTTAAAGTCGTGATCCAAAGCAAAAGAGTGTGCTTAAGAGCTCTGGACACCACTGACTGGGGACTCTAGCAAAGCTGAGTCATAATCTGAGAAGGTTCACCCAGTTATGTGTCTGTGGCATTTATGTATCCGGTGGTAATACTGGAAGACAAAGTGCTTAGGGCCACAGCCAAGACTCATAAAATAACTGTGTTCAAGAATCAACATACTGCACTAGGAGAGTCAACAATACTATCTGAATTCTGAGTTCCTAAGGATGCCAATCATTCTGAAAATTTAAAGATACAGGGAGATGCCAAAACTGTTCAGAGACAAAAAGCTACAAGCCCCGCTCATCTAATAAGAATTTGAGCTTCATTTAAAACTTGAGAATATTATTACTTCTTTATTTCTGTTAGAACCTATTTTATTCATCTAGTTGCTTGAGGACAAGCAACAGTTTAAGTTTGGTGTTGTGATGAGCGGATATTTTATACGCTTTTTGGGGGTAATTTCATGTAGATTTTAGCATGTTTTAGTTAGTTTTTAGTAAAATAATATTAGTTTTTAGGCAAAAATCATATTTCTGGACTTTACTATGAGTTTGTGTGTTTTTCTGTGATTTCAGGTATTTTCTGGCTGAAATTGAGGGAGCTGAGCAAAAATCTGACTTAGGCTGAAAAAGGACTGCTGATGCTGTTGGATCCTGACCTCCCTGCACTCGAAATGGATTTTCTGGAGCTACAGGAGTCCAAATGGCGCGCTCTCAACGGCGTTGGAAAGTAGACATCCAGGGCTTTCCAGCAATATATAATAGTCCATACTTTGCGCAAGGATAGACGACGTAACTTGGCGTTAAACGCCAAGTTCATGCTGCTGTCTGGAGTTAAACGCCAGAAAAACGTCATTATCCGGAGTTGAACGCCCAAAACACGTCATAACCTGAAGTTTGACGCCAAGAAAGGCCTCTACACGTGGAAAGCTTTAGTCTCAGCCCCAGCACACACCAAGTGGGCCCCAGAAGTGGATTTCTGCACCAATTATCTTAGTTTATTCATTTTCTGTAAACCTAGGGTACTAGTTTACTATTTAAACAACTTTTACAGACATTTCTTGTACCTCATAACATTTTCAGATCTGAATTACATACTGTGTGACGGCATGAGTCTCTAAACTCCATTGTTGGGGGTGAGGAGCTCTGCAGCGTCTCGATGATTTAATACAATTCCTTTGTTTTCCATTCAAACACGCTTGTTCTTATCTAAGATGTTTATTCGCACCTAACTGTGGAGAAGGTGATGATCCGTGACACTCATCACCTTCCTCAACCTATGAACGTGTGCCTGACAACCACCTCCGTTCTACATCAGATTGAATGAATATCTCTTAGATTCCCCAACAGAATCTTCGTGGTATAAGCTAGATGGATGGCGGCATTCATGAGAATCCGGAAAGTCTAAACCTTGTCTGTGGTATTCCGAGTAGGATTCCGGGATTGAATGACTGTGACGTGCTTCAAACTTTAACCTGCTGGGCGTTAGTGACAGACGCAAAAGAGTGATTCTATTCCAGTAGGAGCGGGAACCAACCGGTGATTAGCCGTACTGTGACAGAGTGCGTGAGCATAGTTTTCACTGCGAGGATGGGAAGTAGCCACTGACAACGGTGACACCCTACATAGAGCTTGCCATGGAAGGAACTTGCGTGTGAGAAGAGGATCTCAAGGAAGAGTTGAAATCAGAGGACAAAGCATCTCCAAAACTCCAACATATTTCCTAGTGCTGCAAATCAAAGTAACATTGTTCCCTCTTTTATCAATTCCAATAATTTCACTTTTAATCCAAATAATCCTATTAACATCCTGACTAAGATCAATAAAATAAATATTGATTGCTTCAAACCAATAATCTCTGTGGATTCGACCCTTACTCACGTAAGGTATTACTTGGACGACCCAGTACACTTGCTGGTCAGTTGAACGGAATTGTGCCCACTCATACCAAAAATCCTAAGTTCCACAATCCTACAATAAATATATTGATGCTATATTGATGTGATCACAATTTCGTCCACCACTTACCCTTTGAGTGCTTAAGTCCCACTAAAGAAACCTCTATCCCATAACTAAAGAATGCCCATGCTCACATAAAGACCAAAGAGGTTCCTTTGAATGCACTTTTGCAGTGCATAACTCATCCTATAATGAAGATGAAGACACTAGGGAAGAGTAAGTTGCTCAGTACCTTGGAACTCTTATGAGGCTAAATGCCAAGTCATTTGGTTCAAAGCCTTTGGAGGAAGAACCTCCATTGCTTACCAAAGAACTCCATACTTTGGTTCAACAGAAGCTACCTCAGAAGCTTCCAGATCCTGGATGCTTTCTGATCCCTTGCACCATAGGCACCATGACCTTTGAGAAGGCTCTGTGTGACCTAGGATAGAGCATTAACCTCGTGCCACTCTTTGTAATGGAGAAGTTGGGAATTCTTAAGGTACAAGATGTAAACATATCATTAGAGATGGCAGACAAGACAATGAAAAAGCCATATGGCTTAGTAGAGGATGTCTTGGTAAAAGTTGAAAACCACTACATCCCTGCAAACTTCATAGTCTTAGATATTGTAGAGGATGAGGATGACTTTGTCATCCTTAGAAGACCTTTTCTAGCTACTGCTAATGCTATCATTAATGTGGCTAAGGGAGAACTAACTCTACAACTAGGAGAGGATCACATCTTGTTCAAGATGCCTCACCCCAATTCTCCCTTTAATAAAAGAGAGATAATTGTGCAATACCTAGTGTTCCAACCCTCTCTTTCTGTGTAGAGCTTTGCAGAGCCCCCAAACATTAATTCTAAGTTTGGTGTTGGGCAACTGAAGGCTGGAGGGACAAGAAAGTTCCAACTGAAGGCCTCTCACCTGGCATCAGAGTTGTCTTCACCAAGAAACCAGTCTTACCACATACAGTGAGTTATATCCTGTCTCTAAAGCATGTGGTGCTCATTCATGAGAAGACAGGAAGAAAGTTTCACTGTGTGGGACAAAAATCTAAGCCCATACTCACCTCCGTAAGGAGTTAGCCGTCAAGATAATAACGTTAAAGAAGCGCTTGTTGGGAGGCAACCCAACCTTAATTAATTATTTTTATTTCTATTCATTTTGTTTTTTTTTTTCTCAGAGTCTTGATTATTTGTAGCAATTAGAATAGAGACAGAATTGTTCAGTGAAAATAGAACACTCTGGATGGAGTGTTATTGAAAGTTGAACGCCAGCCAGGGAGCTCTGGCTGGGCGTCCAACGTCCCAAATGGGCAGCATTGCTAGCGTTGAACACTAGCCAGGGAGCAGCCTCTGGGCATTCAAATGCCAGTGTAGAGAAGCAGGGAATCTGAATTCCCTAGCCTCTCAGGACCCGTGAGTCCCACAGCATCTTTATCTACCCTACTTATTCCTTCTTACTTTCACACTTCCCCATACACACTTCCCTATAAACCCTACCCCAATCACATCCATATCACTTCTCCAAAATCATCATAAATCCCACTTACCCCCACCCACTTTAAAATCAAATTTCCCACCCAAAACCCCACCCATGGCCGAACCCAACCCCTAACCCACTCCTATAAGTACCCCTCTTCATAACCCTGCATACACACACCTCTCATACACTCATAAGCCCCACTGGCCGAGCCTTCTCTCTCCCTCTATCTTCCTTTATTTTCTTCTTTTTCTACTCCATTCTTTTCTTTTCTTTATTTTTGCTCGAGGACGAGCAAAGTATTAAGTTTGGTGTTGGAAAATCATAGCTTTTTTCTTTCCATTACCATTCATGGCACCCAAGGTTGGAGAACCCTCTAGAAAGAGGAAAGGAAAGGCAGTAGCCACCTCCTCTGAATCTTGGGAGATGGAGAGATTCATCACCAAAGCCCACCAAGCCCACTTCTATGAAGTAGTGGCAGAGAAGAAAGTGATCCCTAAGGTCCCTTTCAAGCTCAAGAAGAATGAGTATCCGAAAATCTGAAGAGAGATCTGGAGAAGAGGTTGGGAAGTCCTAACAAATCCAATTCAAGATGTTAGGATTCTAATGGTACAAGAGTTCTATGCTAATGCATGGGTTACTAAAAATCATGACACTAGTGTGAACCCAAATCCAAGGAATTAGAGCACCATGGTCCGAGGGAGAATCTTAGATTTTAGCCCGAAAAGTGTGAGGTTGGCGTTCAATTTGCCTCTAATGTAAGAAGATCCACATCCTTACACTAGAAGAGTCAACGTTGATCAGAGATTGGATCAAGTACTCTTAGATATCTGTGTGGAAGAAGCACAGTGGAAAAGGGATTTCCAAGGCAAGCCCATTTAACTAAGAAGGCTTGACCTAAAGCCCATAACTAGAGGATGGTTGGAATTCATCCAATGTTCCATCATCCCCATTAGCAATCGGTCAGAAGTGACTGCTGACAGAGCCATCATGATCCATTGCATCATGACTGAAAGTGAGGTGGAAGTACATGAGGTGATTCCTTAAGAATTATACAAGGTAGCTGAGAAACCTCACACCAATGCAAGGTTGGCATTCCTACACCTCATCTATCATATATGGAATTCAGCTGAAATTGTCATAAATGGAGATATCTCTATTGCAGAGGACAAGCCCATCACCAAAAAGATGATGGAGCAAACTAGAGAGCATGCACAAGAGCCTATGCATCCGCCCCAGCATGAGATCCCTGAGATGCCTCAAGGGATATATTTTTCTCCTCAAAGCTATTGGGATCAATGGCAAACTTCTCTTGGAGAATTGAACACTAACATGGAGCAATTGAGGGTGGAGCATCAAAAGCATTCCACCACCCTCAATGAAATAAGAGAAGATCAAAGAGTTATTAGAGAAGAACAAATGGCTATGAGGGAAGAACAACAAAGGCAAAGGAGTGACATTGAAGAGATCAAGTATCGCATTGGATCCTCAAGGAGGAGCACTAGCTGCCACCATTAAAGGTGGATTCGTTCTCTTTTACTTCCTTTCCTTTTATTGCTTTTCTGTTTTCTATGTTATCTTGCATGTTCTCTTGTTCTTATTGCATGATCATTTGCATTGATGTCTTAAAGTTATAAAATGTTCCATATATCTCTCACCTTGCTTAAAAGAAAATTTTATTTGAAAAGAACTTAGAGATACATGAATTTCAAGTTTATAATAAGAATAGTTAATTATGTTGATGTGGTGGCATTGCTTTTGTTTTCTGAATGTATGAATAAACAGTGCATATTTGAAGTTGGAATTTTAGAATGTTGGCTCTTGAAAGAATAAAGAAAAAGGAAAAGTATTATTGGTGATCTAAAAAAATCTAAATAAATTGATTCTTGAAGCAAGAAAAAGCAGCAAAAAGAAAAAGAAAAAGCTTGCATGCAAAAAAATAAATAAATAAATAAATAGAAAGAAAAAAAAAAGAAAAAGCAAGCAGAAAAGCCAATAGCTCTTTAAACTAAAAGGCAAGAGCAAAAAGCCAGTAACCCTGTAAACCAAAAGGCAAGGGTAAAAGGATCCAAGGTTTTGAGCATCAGTGGATAGGAGGGCTAAAGGAATAAAAGCCTGGCCTAAGCGGCTCAATCAAGCTGTCCCTAACCATGTGCTTGTGGCATGAAGGTGTCGAGTGAAAAGCTTGAGACTGAGCGGTTAAAGTCGTGATCCAAAGCAAAAAGAGTGTGCTTAAGAACTCTGGACACCTCTATCTGGGGATCCTAGCAAAGATGAATCATAATCTAAAAGGGTTCACCAAGGTAAAGTGTCTGTGGCATTTATGTATCCGGTGGTAATACTGGAAAATAAAGTGCTTAGGGTCACGGCCAAGACTCTAAAAGCTATGTTCAAGAATAAAAAAGAACTTAACTAGAAGAATCAATAATATCATCTGGATTCTAAGTTCCTAAAGAGATCGACACTTCTAACTTTCAATGGATAGTGAGATGCCAAAACTATTCAGAAGCAAAAAGCTACTAAGTCCCGTTCATCTAATTGTAACCGAACTTCATTTGAAACTCTAAAATTTATTGTATCTTAATTTTCTTTTTATTCTACTATATTTTTAGTTGTCTGGGGATAAACAACAGTTTAAGTTTGGTGTTGTGATGAGCGGATATTTTATACGCTTTTTGGCAACATTTTCATATAGTTTTTAGTATGTTTTGTTTAGTTTTTATTAAGTTATTATAGGTTTTAGTGTTAAATTCACATTTTTGGATTCAACTTTGAGTTTGTGTGTTTTTGAGCAATTTCAGGTAATTTCTGGATGAAATTGAGGAGTTGGAGCAAAAGTCTGATTCAGAGACACAGAAAGCACTGCAGATGCTGTCTAGATCTAACCTCCTTGAACTCAGAAGAGCTTTTCTGGAGCTACAGAAATCTAAATGGAGCGTTCTCAATGGCTATGAAAATCTTACTTTCAGAGCTTTCCAGCAATGTATAATAGTCCATACTTTGCTTTAGATTGGAAGGCCCAAAACTGGCATTCAACGCCAGCTTCCTGCCCCCTTCCAGGCGTCCAATGCCCAAAGAGCAGAGACCAGCGTCCAAACGCCCAAAGAGGACCCCCTAGCCAGCATTCCACCCCCTAGAGACCTCATAGCACGTGGATCTCATCAAAACTCAGCCCAAATACTCACCAAGTGGGCCCCAGAAGTAGATCTTAGCACTAGAAAGAATGTTTTACCCTTATTAGTCATTAGTTTAGTATTAAAGGGATTTGATTTATGTTATTCAAAAAAAAATCTTGGACCTTTAATCAACCACTTTACACATTTTTACCATTATATTTCTTTTCAGTATGAGTTTCTAAACCGCCTAGGTTGATGGGGAGGAGCCATGCTGAGTCCAATGAATTAATAAAAGTATTACTATTTCTCTTCGATTCGTGTTTGATCAATTCTAAGATGTATATTCGTTCTTTATCAATATGAATGCGTTGAACTGGCATAAGGTTATCACATTGTACATGGGTTCAGAGTGCGTCTTTCATCGGACAATGATGAACCACCAGCTTGATTATACATCTCTCAAACGGCTAATCCACGACTTCGTTGGGGACTTCTCGAGATATTAGTTTAGCCGATTTACGGGGAGATTAGGATCTCTGTGGTAGAGGCTAAAACCAAAGGCGCAGCATCCTCCGATCCGGAAGATTTGATCTTGTCTGTGACATTTTTAGTAGGATCACCAAGGAGAATGAACTGCAGGAGCTTTACCCTCAATCAGAATGGATCTGCACTAACCTTGGGGTTTAGATCTGGAGAAGTATTGGCGGCTGCTCAAACCAGCGTCAATTACATACAGCATGCCATTAAAGAAATCATTCACAAGCAAAGAAAATAGTACTACCAGAGTTAATTCAGAAAGACAAAGCAACTCCAATCCTCAACTATATTCCTATTACTAATTTCCCTTGAATCAACCCAACCAACAACCTTCTGATTTTGCTTGACTAAGACCTGCAAGATAACCATAGCTTTCTTCAAACCACAATCCTCGTGGGATCGACCCTGACTGACTTAGGTATTACTTGGACGACCTAGTGTACTTGCTGGTACAGCTGTACGAAGGCGTGGAGATTCGTGCACCAGCTACCCAATATCAGACTCTTCAATTCTGCCAATGAGCTTACTGGCCAGGTATGCAACAGAATGTAATTCTCATACTCAAATGTTATCCCATTATCACTATTTCTTATACGGCAATTCGGATACACACTTACAACCAAGAAACTACTACTACTAGACATTTTTGGTTATTTTCAGAAGGAATAGATAGCAAAGAAGTAGTGAAATATTTGTGAAGAATATAAAGGGTTGCAAATCCTTTTATAGCCGTTGGAAGTTTACCTTAACGTATCTTGTTTACACTGTAAACGTTATAATTACCCACTTATCTCGTTTACAATTTAAACGAAATAAGTTAACATGTATCTCATTTACAATGTAAATGAAATATACGCTGCATTTATTCTCAGGTATATTTCGTTTACACTATAAACGAGATAAGTGATGTGATGCTTTTCGGTAAAAACACTCGTAAATACATATTTCGGTAATTAATATATTTATTTTATTTATTTAAAAAAATCCTTTTTTCTGTCTTATAATTTTACAGATATGCTACACATATAAGTTTTTTTGGCTTACAAGTCTTACAAGTTAGGCCAAACCTAACAGAAACTACCCTCAGCCACAGAAGCATGTTAACACGCGCATCACGTTTTCAAAGCGCTCATTCACCATTATGAACAACTCTTCTTCTTCTTCCTCGATGAAAATCACAACTATCATTTTTCTTCGCGTTTCTCCTCCTCCTCCTCTTCTTTATTCTTCTTCTTCTTCTTTGTGTTTCTCCTCCTTTTTCTTCGCGTGTTTCATCTTCATCATCGTGTTTCTCCTCCTTTTTCTTTTGATTTTGCAACAATATGTATTTTTTTTCCTTCTTTGTTTCATTTTTTCCTCTAAAAAATAATTATAAGAATATGAATAAGAAGATGAAGAAGAAGAAGCAGCAGAAAATGAAGAGGAGGAAGAGGATCAGAAGAGTTCTGAATTATGCAGAACTTATCATAATAAAAATACACCTAAAATTCCCTAAAATACACCCAAATATGTTTGTGTTATACCCAAAATTGCTGCAAATACAGAAATGAGTTATGCTACGTGTACACTAAAATCAGCTACCAAAGTCAGCCACCAATATAAAATACATACTAGAATACAAATATACATTGAAAATAAATTAAATCACACATGTATTTATATACAAATACATTGGTGGATGATTTTAGTGGCTAATTTTCGTGTAAAAATAGTATTTTTGTACAGAAAAATGTTTCCTCTAATGCTGCATTTTTTTCTTATTCTTTTCCTTATTTCTTTCTTTATTTTAGTTAAATGAATGTAAGTTCATCCACTTTCAAGTAATTTTGCAGCATTATATGTTTCTTCTTCTCCTTTATTTGATTTTTTTGTTTTTATTCTTGTTAAGAGAGTAAAATAAGAAGAAACTTGAGAAGGTAAAACCAAAAAGAAAAGATGAATAAGAAAAAAATAAGAAGAAGATGGTGATAATGATGAAAAAAAAAGAAGCAGCCGAACATGAGGAGGAGGAAAAGGAAGAGGAAGAGTTCTGAATTATGCAGAACTTATCAGAACAAAAATACACCCAAAATTTCTTAAAATACACCCAAATATGTTCATGTTACACCCAAATATCTTCATTTTACATCCAAAATTGTTGCAAATACAGAAATGAGTTATACTACGTGTACACTAAAATCAGCCACCAAAGTCAGCCACCAGTATAAAATACATACTGGAATACAAATATACATTGAAAAAATTAAACCACACAAGTATTTATACAAAAATACATTGGTGGATGATTTTAGTGGCTGATTTTAGTGTACAAATAGCATTTTTGTACAGAAAAATGTTTCCTCTAATGCTATATTTTTTCTTCTTCTTTTCCTTATTTCTTTATTTCTTTTAGTGAAATGAATGCAAGTTCATCATCTTCCAAATAATTTTGCAGCATTATGTGTTTTTTCTTCTTTTTTGTTTGATTTTGTTGTTTTTATTCTTGTTAAGACAGTAAAATAAGAAGAAACTTAAGAAGGTAAAACAAAAAGGAAAAGATGAATAAGCAAAAAAGAAGAAGATGGTGGTGATGACGATGAAAAAAAAGAAGCAGCAGAAGATGAGGAAGAGGAGGAGGATGAGGAGGAGTAAGAGGAGGAATGGTTCTGAATTATGCAGAACTTATCAGAATAAAAATACACCAAAAATTCCTTAAAATACACCCAAATATCTTTGTTTTACACCCAAATATTTTCGTTTTATACCCAAAATTACTGCAAATACAGAAATGAGTTATGCTACATGTACACTAAAATCAGCCACCAAAGTCAGCCACAGTATAAAATACATATTGGAATACAAATATATATTGAAAATAAATTAAACCACACATGTATTTATATACAAATACATTGGTGGATAATTTTAGTGGCTAATTTTAGTGTACAAAGAGTATTTTTGCACAGAAAAATGTTTCCTCTAATGCTGTATTTTTTCTTCTTCTTTTCCTTATTTCTTTCTTTCTTTTAGTTAAATGAATGTAAGTTCATCCTCTTCCAAATAATTTTGCAACATTATATATTTCTTCTTCTCATTTATTTGATTTTGTTGTTTTTATTCTTGTTAAGAGAGTAAAACAAGAAGAAACTTGAGAAGATAAAACCAAAAAGAAAATATGAATAAGAAAAAAAAGAAGAAGATGGTGATGATGATGAAAAAAAAGAAGCAGCAGAAGAAGAGGAGGAAGAAGAGGAAGAGTTTTGAATTATACAGAACTTATCATCAGAATAAAAATACACCCAAATATCTTCGTTTTACACCCAAATATCTTCGTGTTACACCCAAATTAATTGCAAATACAGAAAAATATTTCCTCTAATGCTACATTTTTTCTTCTGAATTGAATCACACCGCAACCACTTGATTGGATTCAAAAACAATAATCAATTTCGTTCATGTTCGATTGACAATCTGAACTTGAATTATTCATTATATTTAACAACGAGATAACTGATGATGGAGGAGAAAGAGAAAAAGAAAGGAAGAGAAGAAAATCCAATGAAAAAAGAAGGAGGAAGAGGTGGTGTTGATAACGACGATAACAAAAAAGAAGAAGAAGAAGAAGAAGAAGAAGAAGAAGAAGAAGAAGAAGAAGAAGAAGAAGAAGAATGTGTGCGCGTTGATTGAAAAATCTATTAAATTAAGAAGCGCGTGAAATCGACATGCTAGAAGAGGGGCGTCTGGTGTGAAATAAAATATATGGACTTATATGACTTGTTATATGACTTGTATAGATAAAATGTTTGTATGTGGAGAATAATTTATAATTTTATATGTTCAATCTAAAATAATTATAGAAATAATTGTAATGATTCTATATGTTCAATCTAAAATAATTATGGAAGTGATTTTATAAATATTCAAAGAACTTAACAGTATATCTAAATTTTAATAAAATGATTCTACTTATCCAATCTAAAATAGTTATGAAAGTGATTTTATAAATATTTAAAGAACTTAATAATATATCTAAATTTTAATAAAATGACTAGTACTAAAATTAAGTATATTTTTGTCAAACAAAAGAACACCCTATTTCTACTTTGGCTTTACACGTGTATAAAAATTAGTTGTTTCATTTTATAATTTCAAAAGTAAACTCAAAATGGTGGAATAAGACAGAAGAAAACAAAATACACACACAAAGAAAATGTACATGTCATTGGATCTACCGATGGTTTCATATTTCATTTTTTTTTAGAGGTTTATAATGGCGGTTAGTTTTCACATAAATTCCTATAATTTCTAAATATTTATGATAGTAGTCATATAAATCTTTATAATTTCTAGCGATTTATGTATAAATATAAAAATTTTGAACTTTATAACAATTTATATAGAATAGGTACAGGAGAAAAACGTAACCATTTTTCATCTATTGTAATTAGATAATTTTAAATTTTATTTTATTTATATATGTAATTTACTTTAAAGTAAGTGTTTGGAAGGTTACCTAAAATGGTGATAAAGACCTCTATGTAAAGTCTATATTCTTTCTAGGACAATATTCAATTTGTGTTAGAGTCGAGGTGCTGCCTCATGAGAAGGTGGGGATAGTATTTACAAAAAATTCTGATGCTTAAGTTAACAAGAATTTAAGCATGTTTTCAGTAGACTGAGTTCTAAATATACTTGAGATTTTATCAGTGTATTTATAGTAAAAAAGATAACCACTTTTAACAGTAGATGACAGTTTCTTTTATTTTGAAAATTTATTGAGATCTCTCTTCTAAATAAAATAACAAGATAAAAAGAGATATTTGCCGAAGTGATTACTTATACAAATAAATACGGTTAAACCACTCTTATCGTACCCACCTTTTTAGATGAATTTTTATTTATGTTGGATTAGACTTTATATTTTTTGACCAAGATATGAATAGTAAACTTGCTTGAATTTATATATGCAAACTATATTTTATTTATTTATTTATTTATTTATTTATTTATTTATATATTACTAGTACCTTTTATTAAATTAGCTTTTGACAATGTGTACAATGGGTAAACTCTCATTCAATTATTTCACATCAAATTTCAAATTTCAAATTTTAAAAAAATCTAATTAGTTATTTATAAAAACAACCATCTGAAATCCTAATTTACTAATGCATTTTACTCCAATATTCTCTTCTTTTTCAATCAACGGCTACCCCACCTTCATCAATAATCATTCCATTTCACTGTCGCTACTTGGTTTGCCACACACCACTCACCCTTAGTAAAAATAATCATCCATTTATGGAAAAAAATAATCATCTGTATACCTAATAAATTAAACATCTAACATATTTTAATTATATATAACTAAACTCAATCCAATCAAAATAATCATCTATATACAAATTAAAATAACCATCCGCATACCTACTAAAATGACCATCCTAAATTGACCATTAAACTAGAAAAAAAAAGATGAATAAACAGAAGAAATAACTATAATCATTCAATAATTTAATTTTTATTAAAAAATGAATATTTTGATACATGAGTCTTATGATTTGATGTAACCATAAAACTAGAGAAACAAAAAATAAAAAAAAAAAATTGAACAGATGAAGAGACATGAATAAAAATAAAAAATAAATAATTGAATGTTTGATTTGATGTTGTCTTCAAACACACGTGGTGCCGTCGAAGCATGCGACATACGCTCCCCACACCGCCAGTAGGTACTCGGCAAAGCATTTTCAAGAAGGCATACAGTTCCCGATCGTTGAGAGGCTCACTAACTCCCTCATGATGCATAGAAGAAACAACAGTAAGAAGCTTATGGCTATTAGGATCATCAAACACACCATGGAAATTATTCACTTGCTTATTGACCAAAACCCTATCTAAGTCATCGTTGATGCTGTTATCAACAGGTAGTGATTATTTGTCTCTAGATCTATAGACTTTTATTGCTATGAACAGCGGCGTTGTTGAGCTTTTGACGGCGTATGCGAAAATCCGTGGCAGCATCGAATGGAGCCTGCGGCAGCATCGGTGGCACAGTTACGTGAAGAAAAAGAAAGGGTTATATTCGCGGTGAGACTTCGATGGCAGAGGAAGCGACACAACGCTGCTCCGAAAGGGTAGGACATCGCTAACCGCAAAAAAAAAATGGCACTGCTTCGGGAGGGGGACGGCAGTGAGGAGGTTTAGGTTACCTAGTCGCCGGATGGTTGCCGCCGACTACGAGGAAAGAAGGGGACTATGAGCCGCAGAATGGGTGTAGGTAGCATATAGAGGGTGACGGCTCTGCTAGGTTTTGGGTATAGGGACTATATGTAGTGTGAATGAATTTAATTACTAATCCTAATTTTTTAAATTTTAAAATCTGAATTTAAATAATTATTAATTAATTAATTAAAAATCTAATTTTTAATTTTTAAAATATCTTTTTTTTTTTACCCATTATACATTAAAACTATTGGCTCCCAATATTTTCTCAAAAACTATTAACTATCATGCATTAACAATTTAACATTCATTATACCTCTAACCCATTAATTATTGGAATCATCACTAATCACTAGTTATGATATACTTTACCAATTTAGATTCTTTAAATTTTGAATTTTCATTTTAGAGAGTAAAATGTGATCTTTTATTTTTGAAATTTTTTTCATATTTTTTTTGTCTCACTTATAAAATAAATACTTAAAAATTACACTTTACCCTTTAAAATAAAATCTAAAATTTAGAAAATCTAAATCTATATTTTACATGATTATTTTTATTTATTTATTTAAAATTATGTAAATAAATATGGTAAAGTGATATTGTTAGGAAATTATTTTAATTTCCTAATTTGTTTGTGGGTAATACATATATTAATTATAATCATAAATTATGTTATTTCAAATTAAATGACTTATATAATAGTGATCTTATTTATTGTTATAAATGCTAAATTGAATAAGTCATTATTACTTTTGATTTGAATTTAAATGAGAATAAAACCAAATATTATCTTTTGTTCTTTAGATAAATATCTTTTGGATTTTAGATATATTATCTTTTAGATTTTAGATACTATTTTATTTGGGCTTTAGGATTTAATGGGTGTCATGCTCAAATATAAATAGTGCTTTCAGAGTTTCGGTCCCAATATACCATAGCCGCTTTTGTTGCTCTTTCTCCATCAAAAGAGTTGCAGTTCAGTCACTTAAGAATACAGAAGGCTTTAGTTGAGAAAGATCGAAAGAACCACAAGATCCAAATCCTTCTATCAAATTCTGACTTTTGTGAGTGAAAATACGCTTTTGCATTATGAGATATTTTTGATAATTTAATATGAATGATCTAAGTTATTAAAATTAATTTATTTCAACAAATTTAGTCATCAAAAACATTCAGTTTTATTTTTCTTTTACTGGATTAATATATATATATATATATATATATATATATATATATATATATATATATATATGTACGTTCCTTGTTACATTATGATATTGCATGTAGCAATATACATATATATGTATCATATACGTGCGTCTGTGTGCGTTAGTATATATGCCTTTAAATATTGTTCCACATATATAATGTATCATTATTTCGGCTGCCTTTGGTATACATATACTATTTGGTTATACATAGACACGTGTATATATTTTATATGAGACGGTCTGCTTTTTTATTTAGTTTAGCAGAAAAAAATTTTTATAAGTAATAAATTGATTTTTTTAAATATTAATAAATTATTGCTAATCTTTGATCGTCTCGGGTCTAATTGTGTATTCCATTAATTTGGTATAAAATTGATTGATTATTCTTTTAAAATATAAAAATTAATATATATATGTCACTTATACGAATATTAATCGATCTAACAAAAATTTATATTTGGCCAAATTATATGTATATATTAATAATATTTGAATAATAAAAAATATTATTTAATTGTTACATAAAGAAACTAATAACAATTTAGAGTAGTATACCATATATTTTATAAAGATTTGATTTTGGAATAAATTGATTGAACATTATGCTGTCAAAGTAACCTTTTTTGTGAAAATTGATTTATTTAAAACATTAGGAATATGGTAATATGTAATTCATGCGAATATTAGTCAGCTCAAAGAAAGATTTGTATTTGGCCGAATTACATACACATATTGATGGTAAATACATATTAAAAATAAAGTAATGCTTATTATTTATGCAAACAATAATCGATCCAAAAGAAGTTTATTGTTTGGCCAAATAATAAGAATTGCACACTTTTATTTATTTTCTGTTAATTATGCGGTCAATAATCGGCCCAAAAGAAGATTATTGTTTGGCCAATTAATAGAAAATATATGCGGTAATAAATAAGTTGCGAAGTTTAAGTTTCCATGTGCACATTAAGTCGGTCCAAAGAAAGGCTTAACGTGTGACAGGAATTTTGACAATATTTAATTTCTGCAATGAAAGTATCACTTACAGTTAATTTTTCTATCGAAAGATTGAAAATTAATGTTGTGCTAGATATCTCAAAATAGATTTTTTTCCCATTAATTAACGAATGTTTACTGCATGTTCTTTTTGTTCTAATCCAAAAACTATGGCTTCAGCTACCAAAGTTTCCGCACAAATTAGCAGTATCCCTATGCTGAATGGTTCAAACTTTAAAGTTTGGAAAGATACCGTGGAGATTGTCCTCGGTTGTATGGATCTAGATATAGCTCTTCGAGAGGAGAAACCCACTTCCACTGCGAAAAAATCTCAATGAGGTTAAATAGAGAAGTGGAAGAGATCCAATCGAATGAGCATTATGATCACGAAATGCTCAATTCCTGAGGCATTTCGGGGCTCAATTACTGAGGATAAAGATGCCAAACAATTCCTAAAGGATGTTGAAAAATTCTTTACTAAGAATAAAAAGGCAGAGGCAAGTAGTCTTTTGAGCAAACTTGTCTCCATGAGGTATAAAGGTAAAGGGAACATAAGGGAGTATGTTTTGGAAATGTCTTATCTTGCTTCAAAATTGAAAGCACTAAAGTTAGAGTTGTCTGAAGATTTACTCGTGCATTTCATTTTGATTTCCTTTCCTGCACACTTTGGGCAATTCAAAGTGAGTTATAACACTCTGAAGAACACTTGGTCCTTAAATGGGCTTATATCTCACTGTGTGCAAGAAGAAGAGAGACTACAGCAAGATATGACTGAAAGTGCTCACATGGCTTCATCTTCTTAGTATAAAAGAAAGCGTGATACTACTACGGATGTGCCTTCTCAGCAAAAAAAGGCTAAGAAATAAGATCAAGTTTCAACTTGTTTCTTCTGTAAGAAGGTGGGACACATGAAGAAGGGTTGTACCAAATATGCCACCTGGCGTGTAAAGAAGGGTATAATTCTTACTTTCGTTTGTTCTGAGACTAGTTTAAGTTATGCACCTGTTGATACTTGGTGGGTAGATTCTGCTGCTACTACTCATGTAAGTGTTACTATGCAGGGTTGCCTGTGGAGCTGACTGCCAAATGATGCTGAAAGATACATCTATGTGGCAGACGACAATATAGTTGCAATCGAAGCTATAGGAACCTTTAGATTATGTTCCACGAGTAGATCATACTTGGATTTATTAGAGACATTTTATGTACTGTCATTTAGACAAAATTTAGTTTCTGTTTCTCGTTTGGACAAATCAGGTTATTTTTGTTCATTTGGAGACAATAAAGTCAGTCTCCTTTATAATTCGAATAATATTTGCTCTGATCATTTAGTGGATAATCTATATAGGCTTGACCTAAATTCCTATAATAATGAAATACTACAAACGGGTACAAAACAAAAACTAAATGAGAATTCGACATCATTATGGTACAAACACCTAGGTCACATCTCTAAACAGAGAATTCAGAGGCTCGTATCAAATGAAATTCTTGGACCCCTAAATTTGGCGGACTTTGAAGTCTTCATTGAGTGCATAAATGGAAAAAGGACAAACGAAAGGAAATTAGGTGCCGAGAGAGTTAAAGATGTCTTAGAACTGATACATACTAATATATGTGGCCCATTCCCTACTGTCTCTTGGAATGGACAACGGTACTTTATTACGTTCATAGATGATTACTCTCGTTACAGGTATCTATATTTAATTCATGAAAAGTCCCAAGTTTTGGATGTTTTCAAGTCTTTCAATACTGAAGTTGAACTTCAACATGGAAAGAAAATTAAAGCCGTCAAATTTGATCATAGTGGTGAATAATACGGAAGATATGATGGTTCAAGTGAGCAACGTCCTGGGCCTTTTGCTCTTTTTCTAGAGAAGTGTGGTATTGTTCCGCAATACATCATGCCAGGCAAACCTAGCATCAATGGTGTTGCAGAGCGAATGAACCGAACTCTTAAGGACATGGTGAGAAGTATGATTAGTCATTCTTCCTTGCCTGAATCACTATGGGGAGAAGCCTTAAGAACCACAGTGTACATCCTTAATAGGGTGCCAAGCAAAGCAGTTAACAAAACCCCTTATGAAATTTGGATTAGGAAAAGGCCCAGTATAAAGCATTTGTATATTTTGGGATGTCCAACTAAGGCGCGACCTTATAGGCCGCATAAAAGAAAATTGGACTCAAGGACAATTAGTTGGTACTTTGTTGGTTACGCTGAGCGTTCACGGGGGTACAAATTTTACAATCCTGCATCAAGGTCTATTTTTGAAACGAGAAATGCGAGATTTCTTGAGGATGTTGAGTTTGGGGGGAAGAAAATATTAGGAATGTTGCTTTTGATGAGGATTCTGTAACTGACAATGATCAGGTCTTTGAACCTATTATTGTTCAAGACACAGTTATAGTACAAGAGCACAATGAGAGTCCTACTGTAGATCCAGTTATAGTACAAGAGAATAATGAGAATATCGTTGTTGCTCATGATACTGCTACAGCATAAGAAAATAATGAGAATCCTCCTCAATTCCAATCTATACAGCAAGCTCAACAACCTCAAGAAGTACCACTAAGGAGATCCAACAAAAGAGAGAGAGAGAGAGAGAGAGAGAGAGAGAGAGAGAGAGAGAAAGAGAGAGAGAGAGAGAGAGAGAGAGAGAGAGAGAGAGAGAGAGAATCCATCTATGATCTCAAACAAGTTTTTCATCAATGGTATCACAAGTTTAAGTCATTATCTCATATGGTTTTGAGATAAATATCATGGATAAGTGTGTATACCGCAAGTTCAGTGGGAGTAAATACATATTTTGGTCTTATATGTTGATGACATTCTACTTGCCAGTAAGGATATAGGCTTGTTTCATAAAACTAAGAAATTTCTATCGAACAAATTCGAAATGAAAGATCTTGGCGATGCCTCTTTTGTATTAGGATTCAAGATACTAAGAGATCGCTCTCAAGGTATTCTTAGATTATCACAAAAGAACTATCTCGAAAAGATTTTAAGTAGATATGGCATAGAAAGTTGTAGACCAATGGACACACCCGTAACTAACAGAGACAAGTTCAGTCTCAAGCAATGCCCTAAAATGATATTGAGAGGCAGCAATGAATGATAAACCTTATGCATCAGCACTAAGGATCTTAATGCATGTTCAAGTTTGCACACATTCTGATATATCATTTATAGTGGGAGTGTTGGGTAGATACTTGAGCAATCCGAGCATAGATCATTGGATAGTTGTTAAACGCATAATGTGCTATCTAAAGAGAATAAAGGATTACATGCTTACTTATCGGAGATCAGAAAATTTGGAGATCATTGGGTACTCTGATTCCGATTTCATCGCATATGGTTGCAAAACTTTGTCACTGGGCTTCGTATAGTAGATGACATTGAATGGTCATTAAAGATATTTTGTAACAATAAGTCAGTAGTACTATACTCCAACAACAATAAGAGCTTGACAAAATCGAAGCATACAGACATCAAGTTCTTAGTTGTCAAGGAGAAAGTTTAACAAAAACAGATTTCCATAGGACATATAGGAACAAAGTATATGCTAGCAGACTCATTAACCAACGAATTGATCCCTAAAGTCTTTCATGAGCACTCTTCTCGGATGGGTGTCAATATGAGTGATGCCTTGGTTTAGTGGGAGTTTATTTTATGCTATATGTCCTATGACAGATATTGAATTATTTTTCTGCAGAATTAAGTTGATGGTTTATTTCATATTATGTGAAATGTTCATTTTGTAATATTTGTATTGTGTTTGATCTCAATAAAGTTTTAAAGTTGGACCAGCTGGAAATAGACACGCATGATATCACTTGGCATGTAATTTCCATATTACTCATCCAAATTTGATCTATGTCGTTAAGTATATTAGGATGGTGATTGTCGTGGTTCAGTCACGAGATTAATGTGATAAAAGCTGTGGTAGTTCCATATCTAGTGTATGAGACGGACCAGATTGTTAAAGTAATGAGAGAAATAGCATTCAGATGCGCGCATAAAGTTTATAAGATGTGATTATATCAAAAAAGAATATATGTATAACCCAAGTGGGAGATTGTTAAGAAATTATTTCAATTTTCTAATTTGTTTGTGGGCAATACATATATTAATTATAATCACAAATTATGCTATTTCAAATTAAATGACTTATATAATGGTGATCTCATTTATTGTTATAAATGCTAAATTGAATAAGTCATTATTACTTTTGATTTGGAATTAAATGAGAATAAAATCAGATATTATCTTTTGTTCTTTAGATAAATATCTTTTGGATTTTAGATATATTATCTTTTGAATTTTATATACTATTTTATTTGGGTTTGAGGGTTTAATGGGTGTCATGCTCAAATATAAATAGTGCCTTCGGGGTTTCGGTCCCCAATATACCAAAGTCGCTTTTGTTGCTCTTTTCCCATCAAAAGAGTTGCAGTTCAGCCACCTAAGAATACAGAAGGTTTTGGTTGAGGAAGATTGAAAGAACCACAAGATCTAAATCCTTCTATTAATTTCTAACTTTTGTGAGTAAAGGTACGCTTCCGCATTATGAGATATTTTGGTGATTTAATATGGATGATCTGGGTAATTGAAATTAATTTATTCCAACAGATATTAATAAGAAATAGATGATATTTATTGTATTTATCTGGATAAATTACTAAAATGTTATCCAAAATTTATGTCACAGACAAAATAATTTCAAAAAATATGAATGACAAATAAATTTTAAAAAATAAAATAAAAATATTCCTTTTTCTATAAAGGATAAACGACATTATTATTTTGCAAAATATTTATATATTTAATTTGAGTTTTGTGTGAAACATTTAGATAACAATCTAAAAAGTATATATAAAAAATGAAGGAAATTTGATTCAGAGATCTTTTTGTTATAAAATAAATAAATAAATAAATAAAGAAGAGGTAACAAATATAAAATAAAAAAATATAAAGAGAGAGAAAGAAGTATTGCAACATAAAGAGGAGAATTGTTTTATTAATGTGTAGTGTGTATCTCAACTCTCTTAGACCTCACTATTCATACAGGTAAAGTATTGATTATTCCAAACTTCATTTAATTTGAGTTTGGCTTGGGAGTTTCATTTCTTCATAGGGAAAAAACAGCCATCCATATAATAAATGGGCATCCACATCTTTAAACTTATCACAACACTCCCCCTTGGATGACCATTTAGGATTATTGCCTCGTTAAAACCTTACTAAGAAAAATCCAGTGGGAAAAAAACCTTAGTAAAGGAAAAAGAGTACAATACCCTTTAGTGATAGAGACTGCCTCATTAAAAACATTGTCAAGAAAAACCCAATGGGAAAAAAACCTGACCAAGGAGAAAAGAGTACAGTCTCCCCCTCTTGCCGACATCATTTAATATCTCGAAATTGGTGCATCCCAATTTGATGTACCAATCTTTCAAAAAAAGATTTTGGGAGTAACTTTGTAAACAAATCTGTCAGATTGTCACATGAGTGGATCTGATGGATATCAATTGTCCCTTGATTCTGAAGATCATGAGTGAAGAACAATTTGGGAGAAATATGCTTTGTTCTATCACCTTTAATGTATCCACCTTTAAGTTGAGCAATGCATGCTGTATTATCTTCAAACAGGACAGTTGGAGCTATCTTCTGATCAATCAGTCCACATGATGACAGAATATATTGGATCACACTCCTCAGCCAAAAACACTCGCGACTAACTTCATGTATCGCTAGTATTTCATCATGATTAGAGGATGTTGCAGCAATTGTCTATTTCGTGGACCTCCATGATATAGCTGTACCACCATATGTGTGAACAGGTATCCTGTTTGAGATCTCCTTTTGTGCGGATCAGACAAGTATCCAGCATCAGCATATCCAACTAACTCTGACTTGGATTCATATGGATAAAATAATCCCATATCAACCGTTCCATGAAGATATCGAAAGATTCGCTTGATTCCACTCCAATGTCTTCTGGTTGGAGAGGAACTATACCTTGCTAGTAAATTCACCGTGAATGATATGTCAGGTCGTGTATTATTAGCAAGATACATTAGCGCTCTAATGGCACTAATATATGGCACTTCAGGACCAAGGATATCTTCATTCTCTTCTTTAGGACGAACTTGATCCTTTTTCACATCTAAAGATCTTATTATCATTGGGCTACTTAATGGATGTGACTTATCCATATAAAATGTCTTCAAGATCTTCTCTGTGTATGTTGCTTGATGAATAAAGATCTCATTTTATGTATGCTCAATCTGCAGGCCGAGACAAAATTTAGTCCTTCCAAGATCTTTCATCTCAAACTCTTCTTTCAGAGTTTTTATAATTGTTGGAATCTCTTCAGGAGTCCCAATGATATTTAAATCATCAACATACACAGCAATTATAATGAATCCAGATGCGATTTTCTTTATGAAAACACATGGACAGATATCATCATTCTTGAATCTGTTTTTGGCCAGATACTCAGTAAGATGATTATACCATATTCGTCCAGATTGCTTTAGACCATATAAAGATCTTTGCAATTTGACTGAGTATAACCCTTGCGAATATTCATTGAATGGTTTAGATATCTTTAGTCCTTCAGGGACTTTCATATAGATATCCCGATCTAATGAGCCGTATAAATAGGTTGTTACCACATCCGTTAAATGCATATGCAGTTTATGATATGCAGATAAACTGACCAAATAACGCAATGTTATCGCATCCACTACAGGGGAATACATTTCTTCATAATCTATATCGGGCCTTTGTGAAAAACCTTGTGCCACAAGTCGGGCTTTATAGCGCACAACTTCATTTTTCTCATTTCGTTTTCTCACAAATACCCACCGGTATCCAATAGGTTTTACATCTTCTGGTGTACGGACTACAGGTCCAAAGATTTCACGTTTTGCAAGTGAGTCTAACTCAGCCTTCATGGCTTCTTTCCATTTTGGCCAATCATTCCTTTGTCGACATTCTTCGATTGATTTTGGCTCAAGATCCTTACTTTCATGCATGATATTCAATGCCACATTATATGCAAATATTTCATTGACAATTGTCTTATTTTGGTCTCATTTCTCTCCTGTAAAGACATAATTTATCGAGATCTCGTCATTTTTACAATTTTCAGGTACCTGAACGTCTTCTGGCGTTATATCAGAATTTTGGACAACTGCATGTGTCTTTACAATGTCTTTTTCAACAGGAATAGTATTTACCTCTTTTCTCTTTCGAGGATTTCTATCTTTGGAACCGACAGGCCTGCCACGCCTCTGGCGTGTATTTGCTTTAGTGGCTATTTGTCCTACTGGGACATCAATTCGAATTGGGGCATTTTCCGCTGGTATATAAGATTTGGCTATTCTCTTTGTATCAGAAAATGCATCAGGCAATTCATTTGCTATTCTTTGCAAATGTATAATCTTTTGAACTTCTAGTTCACATTGCCCTGATCGAGGATCTAAATGCATCAACGATGATGCATTCCAATTAAGTTCCTTTTCAGGAAGCTTATTCTCTCCCCCTAATGTCAAAAATTTTGATTCATCAAAATGACAATCCGCAAATCGGGCTTTAAATACATCTCCCGTTTGTATCTCAAGATACCTCACTATAGAGGGAGAATCATATTCAACATATATCCCCAATTTTCTTTGGAATCCCATTTTGGTGCGATTAGGTGGGGCAATGGGAACATATATCGCACACCCAAATATTCTTAAATGGGAGACATTTGGCTGCTGGCCAAAAGCTAATTGCATAGGAGAGAACTGATGGTAACTCGTTGGCCTCAAACGAACAAGTGCCGTGGCATGTAAAATAGCATACCCCCAAACCGAAGTTGGGAGATTTGTTCTCATAAGCAAGGGTCTAGCAATTAATTGGAGGCGCTTAATAAGTGATTATGCTAACCCATTTTGTGTGTGAACATAAGCTACTGGATGTTCAACACTTATTCCATTAGCCATACAATAAGCGTCAAATGCTTGGGAAGTAAATTCACCAGCATTATCAAGACAAATTGCTTTTATTGGATTTTCTGAAAATTGTGCTTTTAATCGAATAATTTGAGCCAGTAATCTCACAACCGCCAGGTTGCGAGAAGATAATAAGCACACATGTGACCATCTCGAAGATGCGTCTATAAGGACCATAAAATATCTAAAAGATCCACATGGTGGATGAATAGGTCCACATATATCACCTTGAATCCTTTCTAGGAATTCAGAGGACTCAAATCCAATCTTTACTGGTGATTACCTTAAAATTAATTTTCCTTGAAAACACGCAGCACAACAAAATTCACCAGATTTAAGAATCTTCTGGTTCTTTAGTGAATGACCATGGGAGTTTTCAATAATTCTCCTCATCATGGTTGTTCCCGGATGACCCAATCTATCATGCCAAGTTATGAATTCATTTGGGCTAGTAAACTTCTGGTTTACAATGGCATGTGATTCAAATGCACTAATCTTTGTATAATATAACACAAATGAAAGTGAGGGCAATTTTTCTAATATAACCTTTTTATTTAAATCATGAGTTGTGATACATAAATACTCATGATTTCCCTCATTCATTGTTTCAATATGATATCCATTTCGACAAATATCTTTGAAACTCAACAAGTTCCTCAGAGATTTGGTAGATAATAGTGCATTATTTATTACAAATTTTGTTCCTCCAGGAAACAAAATTATAGCTCTTCCAGAGCCTTCTATCACATTGCCCGAGCCAATAATAGTATTAACATACTCTTCTTTTGATACAAGATGGGTAAAATATATATCACTTTTAAGAATAGTGTGCAAACTTGCACTATCCGCAAGGCAAATATCTTCAGAATATATCCTTGCCATTTTTCTTCAAAAAACAAATGATAATAATAATAAAATGAGTAGAAGTACATGCACAGTAAAATTATTCACATGAATACTTAACAAACACATACATATATCAAACTATTCTATCGTTAATCAAGTAGCCAAAATTTCCTTCAGAATCCTTAAAGAAATTAGATACATCATAATAAGTGGTGGAATTTTCATCATTTGAAACAAAATTTGTTTTCTTTCTTTTGTCATCCCTTTTCAAGGATGCTTGATAAAGATCAACTAGGTGCCTTGGGGTACGACAGGTACGTGACCAATGGCCCTTTCCACCACAACGGAAGCATTTATCCTTAATTGATTTACTTTGCCCATTGTTTCTTTCTTTATCTCACTTCTGGTGAGATCCTCTCTTGTGATTATAATTCATTTTCTTTCCATAATTTTTTTTGTTATTAAAATCTTGTCATTTACCTCTTCTAGGGTTATAATTTGCCGCATTTTCTTCAGGAAATGGGGCAGTGCCAGCTGGGCGCGCTTCATGATTTCTTAAGAGTCACTCATTGTTGCGTTCAGCAACAAGAAAGCAATAAATTAACTTAGAATATTTTTAAATTCCGTTTCTCGATACTGCTGCTGTAGGAGCATATTCGAGACATGGAAGGTCAAAAAAATTTTCTCTAACATATTGGGCTTGAGGAAGTATCACCATCTTTCCATGATTGTACCTTTCTTCAAGGTCTTTCCACAGATCTGCAGGATCTTTTAATGTATGATATTCATTTTTCAATCATACTTCAAGATGACGACGAAGGAAAATCATAGCTTTGACTTTATCCTTCTGGGATTATTTTCAGCCTTAATGGTATATCCAAGATCCATTGAATCAAGATGGATTTTAACATCTAGTATCCATGATAAATAATTATTTCCAGATATATTAATAGCATTGAATTCAAGATGAAAGAGTTTCAACATAATGAAAATTTGTTACTTGGAGTCTTCCTAAAATTTCGTTAGAGCTTCGTGCTGATAACGTGTTATAAAATAAATAAATAAATAAATAAGAGGTAACAAATATAAAATAAAAAAATATAAAGAGAGAGAAAGAAGTATTGCAACATAAAGAGAGAGAATTGTTTTATTAATGTGTAGTGTGTATCTCAACTCTCTTAGACCTCACTATTTATAGAGGTAAAGTATTGACTATTCCAAACTTCATTTAATTTGAGTTTGGTTTGGAAGTTTCATTTCTTCATAGAAAAAAAAACAGCCACCCATATAATAAATGAACATCCACATCTTTGAACTTATCACAATACTTTTTTCATTTTTCAAAAATATTTTAGGTCATTCACAAAAAATTCACCAGATGTAAAGTCACCGAATTTTAAAGATTAATATCTCTTATTTTTCACTATACTCATAAAAAAATTACATTACAATTCCATCTCTATATGTTTTGGAGGATATAGTTAATATTTGGATTTTTTTCATATTTTTTAATTTTTAAAAATTTATTTATCATTGATATTTTTAAGATTATTTTTATCAAAAATATAGATTTTAGATATATTTTGATAGTTTATTTTTTTCAAATGAACGACGTAATTTGGACACATAAATAAGAAATATTATAGATATGGATGTAACTTAATATTTTAGATAAATAATATATATTTTATCTAAAAATAATATATATTATTTTGTCATTTTTGAGTATGCTTTTACAGTTTTTTTTTTAAAGTTATACTTTTTAGTTAAATTAGTATCTAAAATATTAATATATGATTATATTTTAAAAATGACTTTAGATAAACATGAATAATTATACCTTTATAAAATGGAAGTTACCCTATATTTAAAGTGCTTATCACTTTAATGGTGATAACAAAAATAATGAGAGACCTATATTTTAGTTCGTCCGAATTATGTGAATCGTTATTGTTGAGTCGAGTTGTAGGGTAGGACCAAATATGAAGAATATGTATTGAATTCATATTTACTTTTAAGATTTCGTTGTTTTCCTATATATAGTATTCAATATTATATACGTCAATTAAATATTGTATCAATTCAAATTAACACTATATATATATATAGGTGAATGCTATGATGCCTATAATGTGGTGCCTATTTACTAAAAAAGATTAAAAATTATTATTTTATTTAAAAGATATAAAAATAAATAATTTTTAAAAAATCAAAACTTACTACAAAAAGTAAGTTAGGCAACATTTAGACAAAAATTCATAGATACCATAAAAATAGCCATATATATATATATATATATATACCCCGGTTGGGTCTATATATTATAGAATGACCCAATTTTATTTATTTATTTATTTATTTATTTTAAAAAATTAGATTTAAGTTTAACTAAATTCGTTTAAATTCGTTTAAATTACATTTTTTTATTATTAGATAAATTTTTTAATTTGAAAATAAAAAATAAAATAAAGAATATACTTGTTTCAGAGATGAAATTAGGATTACCTGATATAGTTTTAGTTATAGTTGTAGGATATGAATTTGTAGGATTAAGACATGACACTCAACAAACATCTTTATTTTAAGTTGTCAGATTCACTATGGTAAAGATGTAATAGTATGAGACTTTGATATTCAAGCAAGCCGATAACAATACGAGAAATACAACTATTAAAGGTAAATAATATATTTAGACATGTGTTAAAAATTTTTAAAAAAGTGTTAGGGTCAGTAAATTTTATTATGATTTGTAGTTATTAATTACTTATTATTAGTATTTTTAATAGTGTAATATTTTTATCTAATAGTATAAAATTATTTATATTTCTTTTATTGATTAAATATTGGCTAAATTTTAATAAAAGTGTTAGTACTTAGACTTTCTTAATCTGTTATTCACAGTGTTTGAAAAAAAAATTTGCTTAGACCCAAATTACAACAAATATGTTCTAAGAGGGATGTTCTTACGCGGACCACTTCTTTTGACCCAAACTGGGAAATAGAGTCTAACAATGATCACATTAAAAAATAATAAAATATAATCTTAATTTAAGTTATATATTTTGAAGTATTGCGAAATTTTATAATTACTATGTTCATTGTAATAGAGAGAGAGTCTATCAGATATTTGCTTTCTGTTGTCTAGTGCACTTTTGATAGATTAATAATATAGACATTGTAACCATATCCTTCCCTTTATATGATGAGCGTTTATTTAATGAGTGTCAGAACTAATAATATTTACTTAAGTCACAAGATACAATTTGTCAATTTGATGACAATCTCAACTCATCAAAATTATGTTTTTTTTTTATTTTCTTCTCTTTTTGGTTGCGTATTGGCACGGCATCTCACGGGCTAGCCAGGTACCAATTGATTAATCTATTGGGCCTTAATATCATTAACTACTAACTTCCCTTTGGGTCCAAGAGATGGCCCAATATTGATCCAGACATTTCCTTAACATATCACGGGCCCAGTCCCAAAAAAATATTATGGTTAAACCAATGTTCTGAAAACCGGTTCGAAGCGGCCGGTCGAACCGGTTGAACCGTGAACCGGTCACTGTTACGGTTCGGGTGATAACAAAAACCGCAGTGTTTAAAAACCGAACTTGAACCGACGAACCGGCCGGTTACCGGTCGGTCGAACCGAACCGGGACCCGGCCGGTTTTTTAATATTGCATCAAAACGGCGCCGTTTTGTGCTGCTGAGGGAACCCAACCCTAATTCCCTTTCTCCTTCGCGAGTTCACAGTCACACTTCACACTTCCTCCTCGTTCCTCCACAGCTCCACTTCTCCTCGTTCCTCCAGCCTCCACTTCCTCCTCGTTCCTCCAGCCTCCACTTTCTCCTCACTGCACTCACCACCCAGTTGTCAACTCCAGACTCCAGGAGCAGGAGGCCCTCGACGCAGTCACCGCCATCCCACTCACGCCCTCACCGCCGTCGCACTCACGCCCTCACCGCCGTCGCACTCACGCCCTCAGCCACTTCGCATGTCACCGCTGTCGCACTCTGCCTCTGAGAAAGCAGTAGAGAAGCGTTGAAGCGTTGAAGCGTTGAAGCGTTGTCCTTCAAGCTCTGAGAGAAAGCAACAGATTTCCTCATTTCCAGGTAATTTTTAATTAGGTTATGAACATGATTTTGTGATGCAATCCCATTCTGATGAAACTGTGCTCTGAAAACTGAAACTGTTATGAGTTTATTTTGTGATTTCATTGATTCTGATGAACTGAACTCTGATTTTGATTCTGAAACTGTTCTGAAATTATTTTTTTATTTCATTGATTCTGCTGAACTGAACTGATGAACTGAACTGATGAACTGAACTCTAATTTTGATTCTGAAACTGTTCTGAATTTATTTTTTGATTTTATTGATTCTGATGAACTGAACTGATGAACTGAACTCTGATTTTGATTCTGAAATTGTTCTAAATTTATTTTTTGATTTCATTGATTCTGATGAACTGTGCTATGATGAACTGAACTGATGAACTGAACTCTGATTTTGATTCTGAAACTGTTCTGAGTTTATTTTCTGATTTTATTGATTCTGATGAACTGTGCTATGATGAACTGAACTCTGAGTCTCTACTCTCTGAAACTGTTATGAAATAATTTTGGGATTTCATTGATTCTGATGAACTGAACTCTGATGAACTGAACTCTAATTTTGTAAACAAAAAATTTTATTGAACCTGAGATGTTGTACTTGTTTAGTTGTTACTTGTTTGTAACTTTGTATACTCTAATTTTGGATTTTGGATGATGTTTGTTCATTTATTGTGAAATTGAGAGTTGAGATTATTGGGTTGGATTGCTGGTAATATTTAGGTATGGAAGAAAGTATCAATCAAGACCTACCTAGGAATAATAATGCTGAAAATAATTCTGCTTCGAATGAACGTTCTCCTCCTCTTGCGAGTAACGAAAATCAATCACAAACTTGTAGTGTTAGGGGGAAAACTTGATGATGCTATGTTGGGTTTGATTGGTTGTTTGAGGACTTTTGAACTTTGAATTTGTATTTGAATGAGATTATAACATTTGGTTTATGTAGTACTTTTAATTTGAATGATATTTTAAAGTTTAGATTAGACTATAATTATATTTTCATGTGCTTATTTACATTTTAATTATTATTTTATTATAAAACGGTTTTTACGGTTCAACCACGGTCAAATCGGTTGACCTATGAACCAGTGAACCAGTGCTTAGAGTGATTCGATGACCGGTTCGGTTTTCAGAACCTTGGGTTAAACCATAACTAGACTTTGTTTGAATAACTAAATATATTGTTTTTTAATATGTTGCATTTAGATTTAATCTTGATGGTAATTAATTAATAGATAAAACCTTTAAATATATGTGCGAGGGATTTGGATCCTCTAAAATTTGAATTTTACTTTAAAGAGTAAAGTGTGATCTTTTACTATTTATTTTATAGGTAGAGACAAGAATAAATATGAGAGAAAAATCATTCAAAAGTAAAAGATTACACTTTATCTTCTAAAGTAAAAATTCAAAATTTAGAGAATCCAAATCCATGTGCGAGTATGCTGTGTATGTGAGTGTGTGCTTCTTAGGACTGGAAGCTATTGAATCTACCGGACTAAAAAAAATTGCGTGTAAACCAAGTAATTACTATTTAGTTTATTTATCTTGGTTAATTTATTTATTTACTTAAATAAATGTTAAGAATTTAAATTTTATTTTTATATATAATAATTCATTAGTTAATAACAAATTTTTAAATAAAATTTGAATTCACGTCAAATTAATCATTGATCTACTCAACTAAAGATACTGTGAGAGAGAGTTCATTATATGGTCCCTTAAAATAAAAGATCAGAAATTCAAAGTCCAACCTAGACATGTAAACCATCCCATGATCATAGTTTGTCGTCAAGTGAATGACAAGTAAAAAGAATTATTAGTCATTGACGTTTTGGAAAATAAAAAAAATCCCGATCAACCAAAAATTACTGGCAATGACAAATATAATTATTTTTTTAATAAATAAAAAATTTGTTATATATCATTTTTTGTGTAAAAATTCAAATTTTTTATGATCCTAAAAAAAGTTTTAAGTATTTATGTTTCCGTATAGTATTAAATAAACGAGCTTATTTCACAGGCACAGAAATCGAAATTATTTCTTTAATTTTACACACACAATAAATATATATATATATATATATATCGGGAAATTAACAAAATACGTAAATAAATAAATACAAGTACCAAGAATTTTGCTATAAGCTTGGGAACTTTTTGAACTAATCATATATGCATAAATGCTTTTTGCTTCTTAGAAGATGACATTCTCACTTTTATAAGCTAACAAGAATTTGGAAAATAATAAGAATCAATAAAATTATTAAACAATTAAACATGCCAAAAAAATTTTTGTAAAAGTAAAGATAAAAAAATGAATGATTCCATTACTGGACAAATTTTGTTTTGCTTTAACGTTCATTATTATATATCTTGAGCTATCTGATATAATCGACAGAAATTAGTGATTTGAAATGGTGCGAGCACGAAAATTGAAACGCCATAGCATAATTTTGGAGCAGTCCTCTGGTGGAATTCCCTTTAGTTTTGTCTCATCTTCTAGAACCACTTGCTTCACAAACTTGATTGAATTCTAAGAAAACCAAAAAGACAAGCTAATAAGTACAAGAATTAAAAGCAACAAAATTCCATTGTAGAGATTCTTTTGCAAAAGTGATGATATCTACATATATGTCTTGCTATTTTAATTTTCTTATTGAGATAATATTGTCAGTATGTTGGGCTGTGTTTTCTAATTAAGATAATATTGACAATGGGTTGCACCTGTATCTTGTAGCAAAAGGAAGAAGGATTGCCTCATAAGTAGAAAACACTACATACTAATAGTATTCTGATTAGTTGAACTACTCAATCAAATTGTAATTACCTAATATCTTACTCTTCTTTTTCACCTTGATTTTTTCTTTCTAAAGTAGTTGGAGGTTGGCCAAACGTTAACTAAACCTAAGTAACAAATTTCAAGTTGTTAAGGCATAATCATGTTTATCACAAATCATTTAGATTTAGAATATATGAAGATACCAAATTTTGTAAGTCCCAACAAAATTATTAAATAGTTAAAACAACTTTTTGTTTTATGTTTTAGGGATAGCATTTGTATATTGGCGAGAAAAATCTACTCTTTTGCATATTGATCAATATGACATCGACTCATATATTATTTATTATTAAATTAAATGTGTATCGGCTTAAATAAATTTATATTTAACTAATTAATTAATCTAATATAAATCAACATAATATCTTATGTTATTTTTTATGTGCGTATGTTCTCTCATAATGATATTCAAAAATATTATATACACACAAAAATCAATCATCAAATCAATTATCAATGTGTATATATATTTACCTGCGAGGTGTCTTGAACAGATGAGGTGCGGCCCCATCTTTCAGGATCCCAGAGAATGGAGCTGTTGAATGCAAAGCTTGAAATATGAATTGGAGGAGTGACTGTCTCGGTTTCATTGTTCATATTCCTAAGATGCCAACCAATGACTTGTCTTGAATCACACACAGGTCCTTCTATTATCACTCTCTTTCTGTTTGCAGCTAACAATGCCGTTGGCCATGTTCCAAACACCCTACAATATTAGCCATTAACACAATAATTAACAATGGAAATCTTAACTTGATTGATAGCACACCTAAGAGATGTGAAATATAATGCATAATAATTGTTGTTACTATCCCCCAACTAGTTTGGTATACCTAAAGGACCAAAGAACTTCCAGTTGCTTCTTATTTTTCTAATGCTTCTACCCACTACATGGAAATATACAATATAATAATTAATCTATACACACTAATCCAAGTTCACGAGCTTCCCATAAATATATATGATTATATTGATTAAAAAATTAAAGCGTTTTATATTATGTGAATCAAAAATATTATGTATATAAAAAATCAGTTACTAAATTAGCCAACATATTTTCAATATTTATTTTATATTTTAAGAGTAACTGATTTAATACTAATTTTTTGTGTAAACAAAATATGATGGTACATGAATAAAAGAAGATTAGCAAATAGGAGGGAAAGAATGACATACTCAATGTCTCTAAGTTGTTGGAAGAATTGGAGATCATAAACATTGGAAAGCTCAGCAAAATGAACAATACCACTTAGCCTATGGTGTTCAATGTGCTTAAGAGCAAGGTTCCTCTGGTGATTCAATTCAGCTTCCAAGTCAGTGAAGTTCTCTTTGAAAACCACATGCCTATACATGATCCCAGTCTTCCTCAACATCCCTGGAAGTTCCATGGATTCGGTTTTTGCTTCAACGACGATCCAAAGCAATGGTTGTGGAACAAGCCTAATGGTATTTGCCAACCGCCGCAAAAACACTGCTTGGTAAGGAAGCTTTGTGCTTGTTGGTGTTACAATGATGATGAGCCTTCTAGGCTTCAATTGTGAATGTGACCTCACATTCAACATTGTTGTTTTTGAGATTCTTGGCTTCATAGGAACATTAACTGAAGAAATTGGAGAAATACTCCAACTTGTATTGACATTTATCGAAGAACCTGTTCTATTTGAAGAAGTAACAACTTTGGTTGAAGAGAACATAGAAGATTTACCGGTTGGAGCTAGGCCTGTGAAGAACCCCATAACAAAACAGAGAGAAAAATGGAGCATGGCCTTCTTCCATAGCTGGGTTTTCTTCTTTGATCTCTCAACTACTGAACCCATTATTATTTCAAAACTTTTAGAGTGGAACAATGGAATGAAAGAGTTGTTGTGAATGAAGAGGAATAATTAGGCCATGTAATGGAATATAAACATTGGTGCTTGAAGGCCACAACAACATGGTATTTTTGATTAAGGAAAACGTTGGTGCTAACTATTGAGGTTATGATTGGTACCGCCAAACTGAATGCTTAGCTTTTGTTTGGAGGTATTTCATTGCTTCACTTGGTTGTCACTTGAAGTAAAAGTAATAATATTATAAAAATAATTAATTAAAAAGGGTTTTTTTTTTTTTTTTAAAGAGCATGAGTTGCTATCTGCACCAAATAGCAGTTGGGGTGGTACCCATCTAACAATAGAATATGTACCATGTGAATTAACTAATATTAGTGATTAAGCCGTATATGGTTTGGGGTTTAATTTTTAATTTAGGGTTGACCAGGCCAATCCACCAAAATGATGCTAAATTTTACAAAAAAAAAAAATCAATTTAACAATGACATTGGAATCTTATGTCAAAATAATTATGATTTTTCCTTATGAATAAGACGGAATTATAGAACTAATTATTATCAGCATGATGAATATTTTTTCTTTTGCAGTTAGTTAGGTAGTGTTTATATATTTTTAGAGACTAGAATTGAGATTGAGAGACTAGAGAATTTAGGTAACCTTTGTTTTGAAGTACTGAGATAAAGATTGAGAAACTGAGACTCAGTATCGTGTTTGTTAGTTCAGAGACTAGTACTAAAAATTTTGTCTTTGAAATACTGAAATTTTTAGAGATTGAGACTGAAACTTTAATAATATTTTATACCTAAAATACTTTCACTTCAATTAATTAATTTCAATTTTACTTTTTGTGCAAATTAAATTAGAGTTTCATTTTTGTTTTAATTTCTGTCTTCCACTTTACACCAAATAGAATACTTGAGATTTATTTCAATTCATGTCTCTTAGTCTCTGTTTCTCAATCTCAGTCTTTTCGTCTCTGTCTCTCCACCAAACGCTACCTTAGTATTGTATTTAGTGGGTAAAGACTAGAACTAAATCTCAAGACACAAAATTTTAATCTTTTTATTAATTATAAAAAGTAAAAACAGAAGAGATTGATATTTTTGGAATTTGAGACTTAGACTTTAATAATATTTTTTTTAAAAAATACTCTCATTTAATCTTTTAAATTCTAAATTTACCACTTAATATTCATATTTATTTTAAATCTTTAGACATAACTCAATTTAGTACATTTTATACTAAATATAACACAGATACTTAATTTAGTTTCAATCTCTCTATCTCTATCCCTCAATTTTTGTATCTGAGTCTTAGTCTTCCTTCCAAGTACAGTTTGACAGAATTATAATAACAAAGTAAGTGAGAACTGAGAAGCCACCATTATGTTTTTTGTCCGTGGGTTTGGATTGTTTCGAGTTTTGGAATGATGATTAGGCTCAATAGAGCCTTTTAAACAATAATCAAAATTTCAAACAAAACTAAGATCTACATTCACATGTTCCACCCTTTGTTTTGCTACATCCAGAATCAGGTTTCTTTTCATGACACAAAAAAAAATAGTTATTTATTATTAATAAACTCTAAACCATGAAGGGTTTTAGAGACAAGAACATCCATTTGTGGTTAGTGGGTATAGAAATAGCGGTTGAATAGAATTTTCAGTGATGATCATTGAAACTTTTTTAATGTGAGACAGATGATACTAAAATTACGCTTTGAATAGAGTTTGATGTTATTTTATTATGATTGCAATTACACTGAAAGAAAGAATTTAGATCCATTGTTGTTAAAACTGACTTAGTTTAGGTATGTCAAATAGTTAGTAATTACTTTTTCAAGAATACACAGGTAAATGAAATTGTTTCCTGAAAGTTTGGTTTTATTATTGCATTGTCCATGGGTGATTTCTTTGTCATATGTGCCTTCAATAACAAATATGGTGACCGACAAGTTAGAAAAACAAGTGCTTTATCATGGTATATTTTTGGTGATCAAGAGCAGCTCCAATGGTCACAAAACTAGAGTTTTCTTTTACTATTTATCAAAGAAATCAGCGTTCCAATCATTGGAGAAAAAAAAATATAAATACTTTTTCTTGAATCGAAGAAAGGCAGTCTCTTCTCAGAGAAACTTTGAACATCCAATGAGACTTTGCCATGTAATAAGTTAACAACAAAAAAATATTAACAAAATTATATATTAGATACATGATTTGAGCACTTTTTAATTTTGACATAGAAGAGAGAATGGTGTAAGACGGCGTTATGGAGTGCATAGATGTTTTACGCAAATATGACGTC